>NC_137580.1:59503197-60169357 GCF_963210335.1 Falco punctatus
GTGTAGACCGCTCTTACAATCAGCCCAGCATCTTGTTTGGAATTGGATTTCTTGTCTTTCGGTCAGGCTACATCTGATGGCTGGGCAAAGCGACCCCAGGGTTTGCTGTGCTGAGCAGAGCCCTGGAGAGCAGAGGGCACCTGCAGCAGCCCAAGGGGCATGTGGGTGATGCGGTGCTTGTGCTGGGTCACGGTCCTCTGGCAATGCTGTGCCTCAGCCAGGGCTGACTTCAGATTCAATAATTGCCTTAAGGTAAATATCCATCTGTGGTTTCAGCAAGCCGGGACTACCATGAATGGACATTACCAGAGAAATGTGGAAATACATTAAAAATCATCCCGATAATCTTTTAAATTACTGTATCTTCTTTTTTTCCCCCAGTTTATCTAAGCATTCTTTAAATGAGGTTTATCAGCTGTGATATGTCAAAACTTGTTCCTGTGATTAGCATGCAACATTGAGGTTGCTTTTCAAATAGACCAGTTGCATCTCTAGTTCCAAAATCCTTTATGCTCTAGCTCCCCAATCACAAAATGGAGTTAATAGCACATCTGTTTCATCTCTTCGCTAGCAAAAGTAATTTGATTTAGAAATCCTTTGGAGTTGTGTATAGGCAAGAAGCAGCTCACAGGAAAACTTGTTCTCAGCTTGGCCTCTAGGTATTTTTGTCTCAGTTTCCTGCAAAACTTGCACTTTCAATTTATGATTACTGAAGCACAAAACCCATATCTTTTTCCCCTTGAAGTTCTGGGGAAGTCTAAAGAGGGAAACCAAGGTACAGAGGTCATGAGGTCAACATGGGAAACCAGTCTAAGGGACAGGCTTAAGCCATTCAAAGACCCTGGGCTGGGTTCCCATTTATGCCAAAGGTTTTTGGATCATTCATTCATCTCCGAGGCTGGTGCAAAACCTGGAGGGGCGGTGGGAGTGGAGCGGGTGGCAACTGAGTCCCGCACAGCCTGGGAAATACTCTTGGCCCAACTGCTACTTCTGGGGCTGGTTCCTGTAAGAATTAGGCAGAGGACAAGGGCAGAGCTTGTTTGTTTAGACACACAATGTTTGCCTTTATTTCCCTCTATCTTTTCTAAGGGCCGTGACAGCACTTCCTTCCTAGTTCATTTGTGTGGCTGCCTGAAAGGGATATGCCTAAACAGGGGTCAGAGGGACAGAGCGACTGCAGGGCAGTTTGCTTGTTTGTTAAACAATATGGGAAGAAAACAGGGGCCATGAAGAATACTTCCCTCCCCTCTGTGCCCCAGCGAACATTCTTTATAAAATTTGGCAGCAGCTTTTTCATCAGGAACCAGCAAACCACTGCACAGAGCAGCTGGCCCTGGAAACTGTTTTAGCCATTTAACAAGAGAGGAAGAGGCAGCACAGGAAAGAAGCTTTTTTTTTTTAAAAAAAAAAAAAAAAAAGTTGTATAAATCCTCATAGAAAGTCTCTAAATCAGTAAGATAGAGTGTTTGAACAATAAAAAATGTGTAGCAGTTTTCAAGGAATTAAAAATGATGAGCATGTTGGGCTTGCCCTTCTGCACGGTGCATTATAAACAGGAGCACAGTATCATGTTGTGTCCCAGATTGTGCTGCTGATCAGTTTAAATGAGTGCGCTCTCTGACAGTGACTATTGCAAGATTGTTCAGAAAACAGCACAAGAAACTTCCTGCAGACTCTTCAGAAAAATATATACAGATGTAAGCCCAAGTAGTTAGTGCAGAAACTGAAGCATGAGAAAAATAACAGGAACTTCTGTAAATATATTTGTCTCCAAGCTCTGCACAAACCCCCACCTCTGAAGACTTGTAGTGAATTCCAAATGTTAATGATATACTGAAAACAATTACTTCTGTAACAGAGCTGAAGGTGCCAGAAATCAGTTGTTTGTTTTTTTTTTTTTTTTCTTTTCTTTTTCCCTCTTCTTTCCTCAGAAAACTTGGTGCCATTTTGATTTGGTGCTTCTGGGCTGTTTCTAGCAGTAAGCTGGGGATGTGGTTCTATCCAAGCTTAAAACTTGAGACACTTAAAACTCTCCAAGGTCTGCCAGTTGCTCAGGTTTTTATCAGATACATGCCTAACAGTCTGTTAGCCATGACTGGCTTGCTAAAGCCTCTGCTCCTCAGCGGTGGGGCCTCTGAACTCCATCACTGCTCTTGACGGGTCATTCATTCCCTCGTTGATCTTGCCTTATCCGGTAGGATGCTTGGGGTGTAGCCTTTCCTCCTTCCTCAGTCCAGCAAGGCTGATGAATTGAACCTAGTTCGATAACTATTCTGCCTGACCTTGTTTGCAACTTCTGCCACAAAGCGAGTGCTTCTCCTAGGAGGTTATATGCTATTTTTATACACCAGCATTTATTCTTCTTGTAGGCTGGAAAGGGGAAGAAAGCAAATGTGAATGGTGGTGGTGGTTTTTTTTAGACTGTGGTTCAGGTGTCAGCTAGGAAATTTCTACTTTTCTACTTGTTCAAGGTCATTCTTAAAAGACCTCCAAACAATTTAATGTGTTTTTGGCGACCTCCAAAGTCAAGTCAGGGAGCTTGCAGACCAAGTGCTGTGTGGTGTTAGCGCTGCTCAGTGCACTGTTACAGTCCTGGAATTCACAGGTGGTTATGACCCTTTCTAAATGTGGTCTGTTCCCACTTCAGTTGAGTACTTGCCCTGTCTTATTAGGACTGTGTGTTTCTATGCTGCACGTACCATTTATTTAATGAGGAGCTTGGCATAGAGACAGGATGCCCCTGGGGGAAGAGAATCACTGTTAGTTGTCACCATGTAAGACTGAGCATCCTCTGATTTTGGCTGCTTTTCCCCTCACTGGGAGGTGGACACCTCACCTTTGCTGTGGGTTTACGGAGGCAGCACCAGAATTTTGCAGTTTCAGTATTCTATACGTGCTTCTCCCAGTCTCAGATAATAGGGTCTATGTAGAGGGAGGGCAGATGCTGTTTTCCAAATACATTACTGCAACAGACCTCCCTTTCTTTTTAAGAAAGTTTAGCAAGGCTTTCAGAGGTGCTTTTCTGTGCATCCCAGTGCAACTTTCGTTGTGATCTGCTGGTGAATGAAATTGTTCATGGGTAGCCAAGTTTTACCATCTTCTTCCTTTTATGAGAGTACTGATTTTAATACAGTTCTACCTTTGTAGGCATGTCCCTGAGGTGGGCTATTCAAAATCAATTTGGATTATTACTGGTATTACTGTTACTGAATGCTTTATTACTTGTTGTAAGTCTTAGAAGCCCTAATTGATAAATGATCTAGGTGAAAAAAGGCTTAAATAAGAATTTTTATCCTGTGGGCAGTGGTAGTAAAGGACTGTACAGTGTAGAAATGTTAAGGGCAAAGACTGCAAAATTCCCTAAACCCTTTTTATGTATCAACAACAACAAAAAAATGCATTCCTATAGGTCAGTGCAAAACCCAATGTGTGCTCTTCAGATGTTCTGTTGTGCTGCTGTGGTGCTGGCAGGTGTTTAGACAAATTAAGATTACAGATTGTTGGAGACTAAATGGCTAGGTTAAAACAAATATTTTGGTATTTTTGCATTCCTTTTCAAATGTTTAAATGGACTATTAAAAATACACTCTATTGTGCAATTTTCCCCAGAAGCAGGGGTAAAAGTGGCCTATAGGAACTTTGCTAACCATACCACCAGTGTTCCTGTAAACTTGAATTATAGCCTAGCTGAAGATTACACGTTTAACTAGCTCACAACAATGCCTTGACTGAAATTCATTTTCTTTTAACTGTTTTTGAAACAAAGGAGAATTCTTACCAGATGACTTGTTTTGAACTGATATTTCAGGCCGTTATGTCACTAAACATGTCAGAAGTGTTTGGCCAGCTGGGTCCTCTTCTTCCTTTCAGAAGAACCCTTCCTCTGTTACCCACACTTTGCAGTTTGGGCTGTGTTAGGAACATGATCTATTTTTGCTACTAGCTGGCTTATTTTAAAAAATGACAGTTCTCTAAAGTGACACTCAAGTGATTTAATTGAGGCCACCCTCTCTCGAAATTCCCATTTCATTTGCTAAAATTCTCCCAACTTCTTTAATAAATGAGGCACAAGCACCCTCAAATCAGAGCGACTCAGCTATACCATCCTGTCTTTATGCTTATAACAAGTTTATCTCATCATATCATGGAAAATGTCACTCCCTGGAATACATACATAACTGCACTGGCACTTTTAACACTCCACCTTTTTAATATTTGATTTTTGGAATAGTAATACCCTTTCATTCACTGAGAATTCTGTTCCTAAGGGATTTTTCTATTTTTAATGTTATAAAGCTTTAAGAAATGTCTGTGTGAGTCAGGAGCAACTGTGATGTTCATACCCACCATGTCACCCTTTTATTACCTGAGCTAATGAAGCGACTAGCAGAAGACTGGTACCTGGAGAAGCATAGACAACACGCTGTAGGGCTTTTTCTTCTCCTAGTAAAAAAAATATAATTGAGCCTATGGAATGATGGACCTGATTCCCACTATGATAGGGAAATCATGCTTATCAGTTATAGACCTTTCTGGGTTTTAATAGATGTTGGAAAAGCAAAAGACTCTCCCAGTTGTATGGTAACCTCCCCCTGCTCTTGGCCCATAGTGGGGAGGCACTGCATCTTCTCATTTAAAAGAATATCCATTTCTATAAAATATAAGCAGACTGCACTCCACAACCTCCGATGTAATTCCTAGAGTATGACTTGCTCATTAGCAACTTCCAAAATAATCTGAGTTACTTTATGGTGTCAAAAATAGTTACAATTTTGTTTCTTACTCAGCAAGGCAACGCTACCTGACACAGGTGAAAACTGGTGGCCTGTAAGTCCTGTAATCGTGTCAAATAATGAAGAGAGAACCTTTTTTAGGTCTTCATGGTGCTTTATGGAAGCTAGTGCAGAAGTGATTCCAGGCTTTGAGGCTGTGCAGTGTTAAATGACTTATGCTCTTGCTGCTTCTCAGGGAGCCATCAGCCCGGAGCCTCAAAATCTCTTGCTGTGTGGAAAATGCCTTTTCCTTTCCTTCTGCCTCAGATTTTCCATTAATGATTTTTTTATCACAACCTGTACACCCAGTCAGCTAGTTTGAACTCTTCAGTGGTTTTATGACCTTCCAGTACTAGTTAGACATTTATTACATCCCTCTTGTCTAGTGGTCAGATTATGTGTATTGAATCTTTCTGTATAAATGTACCCCTTCAGTCCCTTAATCTCTTTTGATGGAATTTTTTCTTCTTTGAATTCTTTCCCATCCTTCACCTCTCTCTTTACTGTCCCTGGACTTAGCTTGGAAGTTCACTTCTTGCTAGCATTCTGGGCATCTCGGGCAATACAGGAAAATACAGTAGGATGGTGCAGAGGGGAGGGGAAAGTGAGCAAACCTCAAGTGTCTGGGATAGCGCTCAATGCAAAAGAAGCATGGATGCAAACCTTGCGTATTAGCATCTGTAATACGGACAGTACTTCACCTTCACCTATAGTGCTATGCTAGTCATCATTTTAGACATTGATACCTTTCCTTCCTAAAGAAATAAAATAGCTCCGGGTTCAGACGAGAAATAGCTGAAAGTAATTTTTCAGAAATGTTTAGTATTTCCTTGTAAAATGGATGCAGGCAATGGCTGTATTGAAAACTTATGGTATAACATAGGCAAAGGAACTGGCATTTTGTCTTTGTAAATTTAATGCATTGCTCTACTAAAACAGTATCTTGATTTCATTTCTTATGACTGTAGGACACTGCTTCCAGCACTTAGCAGAAGATCTGTGTATAACATTTAATTTTCATGTCTTAAATGGAAATATCTGCATTTTATTATGTAGTTCAACTCATGGATACTGTTTTCATACCAAATTTCTCCTGGTACAGGCTACTGTGGATATATACTAGGTCCTGCTCTTTTCAAGGTCTTGTACCAGACTGCAGAGGTACCTTTTTGCATCGTTTCAGTCTCACTTTCCCAGACTCTGTGTGTTAGTGACATTGCCTTCTGGCCTTTAAGATGAAGGCCACTGATTATTTACAGCTTCATAAATATCTGATTGTGGAGTGCATTACTTGAGGAATGACAGTAAACCATGAGTTTTAGTAGAAAGGTTTTCTTACAAGACCCTTTGGTGTGCAAGAACTAGTACCACGACAGCAAGAGGTTTGCTTTTGCCAGACTGTGAAGCAGCATCCCTCGCTGCTCCCTGGGGAACATAGTGGGAAGCAATAGCGATCAGGACCTTGAGATGCTCAGGCAGAGAAAGAGTACGATGATGTTGGTAACTGAAAGGCAGCAGGCCTCCCTCCAGCTACTCTCTCGGACAAGACTCGCAAATCAAAATCCTTTTCCAGATGCCTAAATTATATTTCTGTTGGCTAGACTTTAAAAACTTTTTGAAGTTGCTTGAATTAACAGCTGTCTTTGGCTTCATTTTTCACCTTAGTCAGTTGTTTGTATATCCTCCTGGCCTTCTCTTTGGCTTCGTTTCGCTGCTGTGTGTGCTTTAACTTTCTCCAATTACTTTCACACTTGCATTTTTTTACAGCAAACCTATGACTCCACAGCCCATCATGCCCTCGTTTTCTCTGTAGAAAATAGCAAAATGGTGACTTATTTTTCAGCATTGCATACAGCTGCCTACCAAGTAGGAATTTGTTTGGCTCCCTGTTAAATTCAAGAGTACCGTTCTGCAAGACAGCATCAAAAGAGAGGTTTCTTCTTAGTTTTAAATGTATAAAGCTGTTGTCTGAGAGTATTTCTGTCCAGCTGTCTGCCACCATGAAGGCTTGTCTTCCAAAAATTTTGAAATTGCTTTGGTACCTGTCTTAATGCTAAAATAGCCTGGGAGAGGGCAGGGACGGCTATGCAGTTGGTAGCAGTATGTAAGAAACATGCCTCCTCCTCCGGGCACAAGAGCAGAAGGAAGAATACAGAACAAAACAAAAACCATTATGCTGCTCCAATTTTAAACATTTAATAGTGCACTTATTGAGTATATTCTGTACAGACATCTATAGCAAGTTAAACATTTTCCTTTCTCTCATGTAGATCGTAGTCATGTAAAGCACATTTACAATAGAAAACATACTTGAGGTACAAAAACCCAAAAAGAATATCTGAGGTATAAATACAGGTATATTTTAAATAATCTTTATCATGCTTTATCTATGTTTGACAGTACACTGTGGGCAAGTATACATGTTTACAATAGAATGGTATGTACAACATACAATTTTACAAATTCAAAAGTGTTTGATGTAGAAGAATATACAAGGTTTTCCTACACATGAGGAACACTGTTACTGGAAGTACTACTACATTATTTGCCGTAATAAAAAAATCTTCATCAAAAAGCTTAAAATAATACTGACAATGGTAACAAAGTCTCAGTCAAAATTCCATCTTGCAACTCATTCATACCCTAGCCACAAAATACATTTATCACTTAATACTGCACCTCAAAAGCAATCTTTACCTTTACAGTAAAACCTACAGAAAGACCTTTCCAGAGGACCTCAAGACCTCCTACAGTTCATACACATTGATTCTCAAGGAGGGGGGGGGGGGATACCCCAAAGGGTTTAAACCCGACAAAACCCCACCCTTCTCTCTGCCCCCAAATATAACTCTCCAAATTGCTCACATCCAGGTTCTGTTCGTGTTAACGTGCAGCTTTTAGGGAAACGGGAAAAGGAGAGAGAGAAAGGGAGAGAGCTTGTGCAGCTCTTCCTAGCTGCCTCACCCCACCTGCTGCTGCAGGAGTCCTGCCACCTCCCAGCACTGCAACTCCAGTGTTGACTTTTTCTTCTTGAATGGTTAGAATACAGTAAAATATATAAAAGTTCATTAAAACACTTACAGTTAATGCAGGTAGGAGTAAAAGCAACAGATTTTTTTTGGCAAATTAATAATTGACGTTACTGGCTCTCTGCTATTGCATAGACGTTTTATTTCTAAGCTGCTATGCTGCTCAAAAGTATATTTACTTAAGATTGCTATAGAATTGCTAATCACTCCTGAAAGATCATCTGGATAAGGAGTGGACAGTAATCGGAGCAAGCCTCTTGTAACATCTGCTTGGAGTTTTTAACAAGGTTAGAGCTGAGAAGATGCAGAAATGGCACATGGGAAGGATGGCTACTCCTGGTCCACAGGGGAGTCCCATTCTAGGTTGAACTGTATCTAGCATACTAAAATCCATTCTGGTTGCCTATCAGTGTACCAGACACATTTCAAGTTCGACTTCTGCTATCCTTTCAACCATTAACACACATTCACACTTTAATCTCTGTGCAAACCTTTCTCTGCTTATCTCAGTGAGAACACATTGAAGAGTACCAACTATTCCAGTGGATACACCAGTCCCTCAACACACTAACAAATAAAATGAGTATGTACATAAAGCTAAGTATTTCACATGGGAATGATGAGCTTTCACCATATTTCATAATATATTTTGCATTTAAAGAATTTTGCTTCTCAGAAGCAATTCAAACCATCTAATAGTACTTTTCTCTTTTTCTTCCTTTTTTTTTTTTTTTTTTTTTTTTGCACAGTCCTCCTATGTATTCCAGTCGAGGCCTACACTATAGACCTTACACAGACAGGAAGCAGCTTTAAAGTGTATGTTATGGCCACAGTCCTATAGTAATGCTCAATATCAAGTCCTTATGCTGTCATCCCTTCACGACGTGACTTGCAGATGGTACACTAGTCTGGTCTGCATCGGACAAGCCTCTGTTTTGGGTAAGTCTACGTTGCTGAAGTGTGGAGCACATGGCTGTTCCTCTTCAGTAGTCACCTGGATTTTACTTCCTTGCTCTCGAGACTCTGATGACTGAAAGAGTCTCGTATCTTAACAACTTCAGATGCACACAAGTGTCCAAAAGACTTGGTGTACCATTCTGGCATGTGACCCCTGATGCATGGAGAAAAAGTAATCATGAAGTAGGTACCGGTAACTTTGCATGCATTTTCTTAGTCATAATCAAATACCTATCTAGCTGGTTAAATGCCTGACTAGGAAATCTTATTACTGCTTATGGCTCAGCTCAGCCTTACTAATATAATACACAGACTTGCTCAAAACCCAAGTTTGTGGCAGTGAGGAAGTTAAGACAAGTTTTGTGAGAATTTGGCTCTCTTCACTACATTTATAATAAATAACATGTTCTTGCATCCAAATACATCTGTCAGAGGAAAAGGCGGGATTATATACCAATAGGTATGGTGGAGCCCATACTGGAGGCTTCTAGTGCAACAAACCACACCTACTGTTAGCTACGCACTGAAGCCAATTTTCTGTGACATCTCAGGGCCTGCCTGCAAGCCTTTGAGAAGTATGTACTACTGGCCAAGATAAAGCCTGTTGAACCATCTAAATTTTGTGCTGACTACACAGAAACTATACAAGAACAGTTACCACTGCAAAAGCACAAAGTGGAAATTCATACCTTAAATCAATTCTGCACATGTAGGTAAGTTTAGATTTTCCTGACCCGCAGGGCTCAATCAGATACCTAGACAGAAGCACATTGACTCTGACACCTGCCACTGGAGCACGGTCATGGTCCACTGAGGTTGCTAGAAGCACACAAGCTCCTTTGGGGAAGTTTGTCCTCCATGTTCTAAGAAAAAAAAAAAAGACTTTTTTTTTCTTATCTTTGACAAACAGTAATTCAAACATTTAATAAGACTTCAAATTATGCACAGATAGATATCTACCTACACAACTTATATTACACAGAAATTGTAGGCAAGTTGCTATATGTGTGGGATATAAACATTACTGCATATAAAAGTCTTACCTTAAGACTACGAAGTCCCTGGCTGGGTGAGGTGCCATGCTGTTCTGGACATACTGGTATATATCTGTCTGGCTATCCAAGGGTTCAATTACTTTTGAATCTATAAGATCTTCATCCCAGAGATGCTGCTCTTTAAGTAAACGATTCAAAACATCCTCTGGCGTAGCTGGGATTTCAATGGTAGTTTTCCATAACCGGAGAGGGGGACCTTCACATACCTGGGGAAAATCAGGACAGAGTCCTCAGTTATACTTTTCCTTACACTTTCTTTTCCTTTCTGTTTTAGTGTTGGCCAAATACAGCAAATTAAATACGCACACATATATGTATATACTGTACTAAGCTTGTTGTAAGCTAGGTTTGTTTTCCTAACAGCCAAAGGCATCTGCATGCTGACTTCCAAATTATTTTTCAGTTACACTTACCTTCTCCAGATGGGACACTATTAAATCATGATGCTACAGAAAAATATCCTAATTTTCCAAGTTTATTTTAAAAAACCAAACACTTCTCCCTGTGCTAGCTCTGAGCTGTGGAACTTAAAGAGCGGAGAAATGTCTTTCCAACTGCCTGCACAGTGACAGGGCTTGGAGGCTTCGCTCAGCCTGTCAAGACTTTGCACATGTAAGAGAAAACATGTAAACACAATACAGCGAACATTCCTGGGTTGGATAAACAGAACACAAATCAGTGCACGTTAGCCGACTACTGCTGAAAGATATGTTGTTTTTAGACAGCGTGAACCTACATCAAAAGATTAAGGTTTTTTTTTTCTTAAATGTATCTGCAAAATAAAGGGGTGCATTGAACCTTCTGTAATACCATATGTCAAAAGCCTGCTTATATTAGAGAAGATGAGCTAAACCCCAGAGCTGTGGCATGAGTGACAGGGTGCATACCTTCTTGTACGCCAGCTCTGCTTGCTCTGAGGTGGAGCAACTGACCCAGCCTTTAAACTTCTCCTTCATTTCTTTGAGCAAGTCGTCCACGCAGTCCTGGAGGTAGCAGTGGTAGTCAGAGGGCTCGGCGGTGCTGCTGCCGCCCCGGAGCTCCTCCAGGCTGAGGGGACGCAGGTCCTGCTCCGTGTATGAGTTCCGGCCCCTGCTCATTTCTTCGGGTATCTGAGGGGTAACAAGGGTGAAATCATCCTCTTACAGCTCTCTCCCCACATCACAGAGTTAGTCTAGCAGCTTGATAACCACAGAAAGATGGGTACACTAGTTTTGTAAGTGATGGGATGCGTATATGTCAGGTCAAGCACATAATATGAAGAAATGCCAAAATTAAGTTTGTGACTTTCATTTCACTCAGATTAGTCTCTCATTTAGGGGGTGTCTTATTTTTTTCTGTGGAGTATTCCTCTTTGCTACACAACTCAGATCCATTCCCACAGCACAGTTTATCCTGCAGACTAAAGGAAGGAGGGATCAGTTGTCAGCCGCAAGAAAAGAGACAGACATGTCTTCAGCTGAGGGTTCTGAAAAGATTTGATGACAGTGAGGAAAACCAGGACTCAAGAATTGTCTGTTCCTCTATCCCAGGCCCTAGAGGAAGCATACTTCCTACAGATCCTTCAACCTATGGTTTGACAGTGTCACGTTCCAGGACACTTCTGTGGCCTAGTCTTGCTAACTCTTGGGAATTTAAGTATAAAACAATCTCTGAAATTCCTAGAAGTAGCTTTTTGCTTTGCAATTAGACCTGATGTTCACAGACCCTCATGGCCGCACCATAAAAGCTTGAAAACATTTCAAATGCAGCTTGGATATAACAAAAATGTCCCAAACCCCACAATTGCCTCATGGCTTTTGAGCACCAGTGCTAACAAAACATCTCCCTTTTCTTCTGGCACCAATTCTAACTCAGGTACGCACCCAGATCGCGATGCGAAGTTTTTTAAAAAGCTACTTATCATGTATTAAACTTTATTAAAATAAAGAGACATTCCTAGCTTTCCATTATACAGCAGATCTAAGCCACATCAGCCAATAATCCACTCAGTTTTGCAAACAGGTGTTTTACCTGAAAAAGCTTCTTGCATTCAGCGATCATATGAGCTAGCCCTTGGGTTGCAGCCAGATTTTCATTTAGGTCTTTCTGATCGGGTTTTCCCAGGCTTGGTTTTCTTTGCATCACCCTTCACAGGGGAAAAGAGCACACACACACACATCCAGTTATTTAACGCAGAGCAAGAGAGATGCCTGGTAAGAAAACAGTAGGATTCCCAAATACGCTGGTGATTTACAGCGGTGCTGCCTGGGACCAAATCTTGGCATGGTGTTACCAACTTCTCTCACTGCTTTCTCTAAACTTTTTCTTTGGAATCCCGCCTCCTTTTTCCCTTCTTAAGAACTTGCTTATATTTTAAGAAATCTCTAACAAAAGGTAGGATCCCGTAACTGTCCTACACCCTGTGCCCTCTGAGGTGTCACAGTTGGTAGGGTCAATGCTAGACCGTGCCTGTTGCACATCGCCAATAGCTGTGGTTCAGGACCAGCAGCAACGAACCCTGCTCCCCAGAGACGTACCTTGGAGAAGAATTCTCTCTTTTGAGAGTGTTTAAGTGGAAGAGGGAAGGTGCTAAGCAGACAGCCAGGTTTGTTGGTGTCATCTGGTTTTCCTTCACTGCAGCTGTGACATCACTCAGGAAATAGAGAAGAATCTGGAGGACCTCCCTGTTCTCATCGGGTAAAAGCATAATGGCAGCCTTGATAGCCTGGAGACGCTGATCCTTCGGCACATCTGCATAATATTAGTAATTCTCTCATCAGCCCATTGATTTTCCACACACACAGCATGAATACATCCCAAAGCAAACTCCAGCTTCAAATATTTGACTTGAGTTTGAAGTGATTTCCTTCAGGATGCATACCACTCATAGGAAACATGAAGGAATTTTTTTTTAACCCACTAGTTTAACTACCCTCAGCTATTTCCTGCCTCACAAGACATGCAAGCAAGAAGAAGTTGCGCCTAGGCCAGAGTTAATTTTAGATTTAATTTCAACAGCTACATGCTCCCGCAGATGCACTAAAATGACAGAAGCCTGGAGTCAGGCAGTGAACAAGCAAACACAGTCCAGCCAATTTAGAAATTCTTTGGCTTTCAAAGAAATTCAAAACACGAATGCATTTTAGAATAGGTGAATTAATTAAATAAATTGGCTAGCAAACCTTTTCAACAATGATGTCATAAAATACCCAGAAAGTGCTTTACCAAACACAGAGGGTTGCTTTATTGAGCAGATCATTCAAAGTCATGCAGTGGAAAAAGAAAGTCAACGCTGTGAAGCCCCATACCATTAAACAGCTCCTTGGTTACTAACAACAAACAGCCGTTAAAAAAATTTGATGTGTGTCTTTATATAAGGCCTTTTCCTTCAAACTTGAAGGGAACAAAAAATGAAATAAGCCAGACCAGATCTGCTTCTTATAAAGGGATTTCCAATAAGCCATCTCTGAAGACAACACCAGAGTCTGAGTCCTGGAGCATTTATATCGTCATTAGCACCACACCACCCTCACTGACATCTCATAACACATGTGGTGCTAACCAGATATTTAATTGGTATTTGCTTCGGGCTTCAGCAACTTCATAAGGCTAGCAGGCCAGTCTAGAAAGTAGTTTTAAGCAAAAATCCACTGTTTTCCACACTCTTCCCTCAATCAGCTCAAAGCACATTTAAGCCATGGGTGGACAATTCCAGTGCACATCCTGGTGCGTAACACCAAAGCAAAAGGAAATTTTGTCCTTTGCAGGGAAGCAAAATTTACAGCTACTTTAAGGCTCTTTGCTTTACACAGAGATAATACTTCCCGACCACCTCTGGGGATTCCTCAGACCTACCGCCTGTGAAAGAAAAGGAACAGATACTTCTGCAATGCTCTGCCAAACTTTTTCCGGCACTAAACCCACAAAGAGTTGCTGTTTAATATGCACGGAAGTGGAAAGTCTGAATAATTTTCTCCGTAAACCTTCTCGGGAATCCAAACACACAAAAAAATGCATGCACTGAAATAACATTATGTATGTTTTTATTTTAAACTGTCACCTCCACCTACAGAGCTCTGAGGGAAGTTCCTCTAACCTTTCTGGAAACTACCATCATAAGGAAGGCACAAAATACAGCAAAGACTCAAAACGTATTTCTGCAGTAAGTACTGTTGTAGCTGTTCTACCATGGGAAGAATACAAGTGGGGAGAGAGCTGGGGTGGTGTTAAGGAGAGAAACCACAGGATCAGTAAGGTGCCGATAGTACATAAATCAGTTTGGACCCCCATGAATATTTCAAAAAGCATTGGAGTTCTGGTCACCAAACATTAATTCATCTTTGGCCATTTTATAAAGTAAGAGCATTTCCAATGAAACAACGTTGAAGAAAACTTCTGAAAGATGTGCTGTTTGGAAAGATCCAGCACAAAATTACCATATATACAGAACTCAATTTATCTAGCTCACAAAAGTGAATGTCTCCCTTGTTGGAATTGAATCTGCCATCTCAGAAGGATTAATTATTTCTCTTCACGTGCATTGATAAACTCCATTTTTGATGCGACTTATTGTAAGCACTTACTGTTTAGGGGACCTATCAGTACAGTAGCTCTAAGTCAGTGACAGAAAAGCTTTCAACTTAAAGGTTTTTTTCAAAAGTTCTGGTGAAGGATAGAAGAATATGATGTACAAGAAAATAAAACTTTTTTTGGCAGCCTTGACAATCCCCCCAAAAGTCCCAAACTCTGTTTGTGTAGTGTTTGCACAGCTCCTCTACCTAGCCACATTACATGTGGCTTATTTTCAAACTGTAATATCAACTATGCTCAAAGAAGAAAGGAAACTTTACAGCAAGAGATGGAGGATTTGTATTTGCTCCCAAACTACAGAAAAAGGTGAAATGAAAAGAACTTGTACTATAAATTGCTATACAACTAGAACATAAAAAATCCATTCCTTATGAGGCAGCCTGAACTAAAGTGGGTGCTGGAGAAAGGCAAAAACCAACATATGCAACATGTGTAGAGCCCAGAGGAGAAGTATTAGAAAGTTCCACCCTTGCTAGACAAATGACCATTTGCCATCTGCTGTAGAAATCTTACTACTTACATTGGTATATTTGTAAGAAGGTCTCAGAGAGTTTGTTGGTCATGAGAGGCTCAGGGAGATCACGGAAGAATTGCTTTAACATGTCTGCTACATCATAGGCAGACTGGCCTTCGTAGTTGACACTGTCTGTTGAATTCTCGTTCATTTGACGCAAAGCCTGAATTCTTGATTTGACTCCAGATTTCCTAAAGAGTCCAACCTAAATATATATGGAAAGGCAAATACATTTACAGTGAGTCCAGCAAATCTGAAATGTAAGTATGCTCTTTAGCTTCTTACGTATGGGTTTAACTTCATGGAAAGCTTTCCCTGCATTAATTATCCATTTTGTCCTGTTTTGAGTCCATTTTTTTCAGTCTGACACAGCAACAATTACAATTAATGGGAGGCTGGGCTTTGGGTGGGATGAGTGTAGGGCACATGGGATGAGCGTACAGCAAAACACACCTGATCCAAGCAGTGGTTGCGGAGGTATCGCATGGCTTGCTGAATGCTCTGTGGAAGAGGCTGTCCTGTGCGCTGGACGTTGACTTGCAGCGGTACTCCAAATACGTTTCGGTCTTTATAATCTGGCACC
The DNA here is from genome assembly GCF_963210335.1 of Falco punctatus. NCBI lineage: Eukaryota > Metazoa > Chordata > Aves > Falconiformes > Falconidae > Falco > Falco punctatus. The sequence goes on from NC_137580.1 coordinate 59,518,677, forward strand.
TTTATCCTTTTCATAAATTTTGGTACTGCCCTATTTAAGCAAAGGGAATGACAAAATTAAATTAAACCTCTGTTGACCATTTATCTCTGTATTTTCAGTAATTCAGAAAGTCAGTGAAAATAAGTGAAGCACTTCAGCAGTATGAAAAGTAGAGACAGTATAAATTAGCAAATCCACTCAGGGCTGGGAAGGGGGAGAGGACAGAAAGCAGTTTCTGTAAGAGAAAGGCTTGACATTTGGGGCAGCATGCCGCCTGTAAGTATTAATGTGGTGCTACTCCATCAATATTAGCAGGACAAAAGCTACAGGGTAAAACTGCAGGGGCCAGATTGAATTGCAAAAGAGTCAAAATAAATCCTGCGGTCAGTGACCCCTTATAACACTACTTCTTTAGGTTTCGGGAAAGATGGGCATTTGAACAATGAGCTTTTGTATGTTTACTACTTGTTCTGCAAAGTCCTCAAACTGGGTCCACCACCCACCAGTGTGCATAACAGCAGGAAACTGATGTAATACATTTGAGTTTGTCAGCTAAAAACTTCAGTTCTATAAACAACCCCTTTGAGGGACCCCCCTCCTTGTCAGCCAGTGACTGTTGTTACCCCCACCTCCCACTCCAGTTTCAATGAGAGGCCTTTCCATCTGCTTATGACTCTGAGGGAAAAGTTACTAAATACAAAAGAATGATTTACCCCCAGGTCCCCAAGAGTATTGATTTCATAAAGGGAAAAAAGAAGCCATTAAAATGTGAAAATATTGAGATCATTTTCCTAAACAGGGAGAAAAGCTAATGTCTACTGCAACCACTAATAGGACACAGTAGCACTAGAAAACAGGGAGACCTATTTAATATTTTAATGTACAGTACAGCTATACAAACAGTGCATTAAATTTACAGCTGACTAATCTGTTACATAGTATAACAGAACCAATTTGTATTGCTGTATAGTTTAGTGCATTATTGATATATGTATGAATAATACTTGCTTTGTCAGAAAACATGCCAATGGAATGTGAAAAAACACATTGCGATCTCCACCGAGAATCTGAAGCATGCAGGGATAACTGGTCAATACTTATTTCTGTCTTTCAGAACAAACAACTTCTGTATTTAGAAAGGCTGACATAATAACAGCTTTTGAACAGGAGGTACTTTGATGCTGAAGCTAAATACTCTCTATGACTCCTGGGGAAGGGAGGAGGCTGGCCTGTGGTAGGGAGAAGAAAAATTTTACTGCGTCTTTTGCATCCTGAAGGTTACACGGGCTGCACTGCAGACACAATAATAAAAGAGCTTTCTATTTCATTCTTCTGACAAAAAACATTCAATTGGATTACAAACACCTGGCCACAGCAGAAATTGCTGCCTACATAAAACTCCATGGCTCTCCCAAGCTTTCTTCCCCCGCCCTCCATCTTTTTGCAAGCTAACTGGATTTACAGTGCATTAAAGAGGGGAGACAGATTTTGGCTAAAGAGACACCAGAACTAAAGGAAATTTACATTATTTAAGTACATAATTATATAGAGAAACTATATGCCAATACTCCAGAATAACTGAAGAAAAGCAAGCCTGTTAAGATCTACTGAGGTTTGTGCCACTTCTCAGTAACTGCCTCAATAACCAACTAGTCCTCCTTTTGCAATGGATAGTGGACATCTTCCTGCTCAGAAAGCTGGCCTGTACTTCATTGCTTTTGCTCCCTCACATCCCCCCTGTAAACATACTTATCAAGCCCAATAAGATTACACTTATGTAAAGGGTTAGTGATTTTAGCGCCATCTTGGGACACCACAAATCACTGTCAGCACAGGCTAGAGGAAGAAGTGCAAATATGGAAAAAGAGGGATGGACGGATTCATTGCATCTTTCCAAAAGTTGCTTAGGACAAGCACAACTGTCATGCTTGTATAGCTGGCCTGTCTACACATGGCACTGTGTCCTTACCAGCTGAAACCGTGCTTGTTGGAAGGTGTGTACTTCTCCAGGAGAGCCGTCAGCTTCAGGAGAGAGTACTTCTGCAGCAGGTTCATCTGTGCCACGGACTGGCAGTTGATCTGCAGTGATGCTGAGCTGAGGCTGGGACGGTGGGAGCTCTGAAAGCTATGCCACCTCAGCCTGTGCCTGCAGAGAAGATGGGGGACAGAGCAAGAACTGGTCACTGAAATGTCTCTGCAAGACACGTGCAAGAATTACCACAAATGTACTGCTGAGCTCCCTGCTCTCGGCAGCTGCTGTCTTCCGAGATTTCACAGGCATCACCCAGCACTGTCTCTGCCTCACCTGGCGCAATGCAGCATATGCAGGTGCTTCAGATGGGGAAGTGCACACTGAGCTGACCCACAGCTCAGCATTAACTACACAGTCTTGCCCTATCAGATATCCTCTGTGGGCTCCAACACCCTTTTTCAGAAGCCCCTTCAATACTAAGGCAGTGGGAATCAAAAAACTCTATTGAGGATAAACAGCCCAAACTCTTAAGATGGGAAAGGGGAACTAAGCACTTCTAAAAGTCCCATTAAGTTTATACAAGCAGCTGTAGGTGACTAAGTGACAGCAGAAACCAGGCCCTAAATGATCTGCTCCAGTTTTAAAGGAAAACTGGAAACAAAAGCTAGAAAGAATTCAACCTCTTGCTCTACTCACAATACAAAATACAGCCATCCATCCCATGGTAAAACTCCCAGCAGACACTGGGAGGACACTGGAACTCCCTCCGTCCCCCACTGTGCTACAGCAATCAAGAGAAAGTAAACAAACCTCATTTTCCCTGCAGATTTAATGCCCTAGCATGCCATTATGAAATAGCCTGCTACCGAAAAGTGCAATTTTTTGGAACAGTGTAAAAGTCAAGGCTTTTACTACCCACTGACAGAAACCAGACCATAAGTTACACTGGTTCTCCTCACCAACTTAAAAAGTGAATAATCTTACTTGATGTCGCTCTCCCTCCCCCATACCATTTCAGTTTGAAGAATTATCATCCCCCAAAATTGCCTTAACATTGCTCCTAACGCTGACTTGCTGAGCGGACTGCTTTTCAACGACAGCTCAGGCTGAGCATGCAAACATGCAGCTACGAAGTGTGGGAATCATTTCTCTAAAAGTCTTGCACAAATATTTCCCTTGCCTAGAACTGTTTTGGAAAGTGATGGGAACGAACAGCACGTGTGTGCTCGAATGGCCACAACTTCTATTGCACCTTAACCGAGTGTGGTGCAGCTACTGTCAAGCCACTTGGGCTGGAGGGGACCCCACCAGGGCCACCGCAAGTCCCAGCACTCGTGATCTCACCTGCTGGACCGTGTCAGTGATGCGCCCACCCCAGAGTCCCTCCTGTCCTGCATCCCTGTGGGCTCTTCTGTTTCATTCAGTGAATTCCCTGTACTGTCAAGGTCACTTGGTGTCGTTCGATCATTATCTACATCAAGGTGGATCTGCTTTGGAGAGGAAGGACAGGGGGAGATGGAGTCGAGTGCTGAATCAGAGTCCCCTTCGTCTGAGAACTTCTCTGACCACTGGTTTACTATTCTCTGCATCCCTTTGACATGGTACAGGATATCATCTAGTTCTGGGAATATGTCTTCATTTTCAAGGTCAGCGAGGTCGCTCGTACTGGAATACAGGATTGAGCCTGGCACGTTGTCATAAATACTCAGGCGGCTGCTCACTGAGCTGGAGGAGTTGCGCCTTTTCCCCATGCCCAGCTCTTTGGAGCTGTCACCGCTGTTTTCCCTTCGGAGGGTGAGATGGCCATGCCCATGGAAACTCCCTGTCCTCCAGTTCACAGAGGCGCTGCTTTCTGTTGGGGAGAAGTTGCCGTTGGAGAGTGCTTTGGGAAAAGTGCCAGGCTTGTGATCTTCAGGGATAAAAAACACAGTGTCTTCTGCAAAGCTTCCCCGGTTCTTGAAGTTCTGCTCCATCACATCGTTGAAAGTTGACTGGTTGAAGGGGTCGAAGCCTTCCAGGTACATGCCCACCCTTTTGTTGTACGCACTGAGGCTGCGTGTTCGCGTGACGGGACTGGGTGTGCTGACGGCACTGCTCGTCTCAGACTGACTACTGCTGCTGCTGGTCTGGGTGGAATTGGAGACACTCCTCTTTCGTACCATGGGGAGGCTGATGTGATTGCCGTTGAGGGCTGAAATCTCCACACAGTTAAGTTGTTTCAGTTTATCTTCATCCATGCCCTCCTGCAAGATGGGCCCACTAATAATAAGGCCAAGCTTTGAAGGAGCTTTGCTCTTGCCATGGTGAGAGCTCTTGATTTTCAGGCTCTCCATTCTCTTGAGCAGGCTCTTTGTTTTGGACTTGGCGTTCTTCTCATTGGCTTTTGTGTTGAAGCTGAAGCTACTCAGCTCCCTGGGCGAGGGCAGGCTGCTGAATGAGTCATCATTTGCTGCAAAATTGCTTGACGAACAAACGCTCACGACCGAGTTTGTCCTGGTGGTAGATGCCTCACTCTGCAGGGTTGGTTGGTGGCTGCTGGTGCTGCTGATGCTCAGAATAGAAGCCACCTCCTGGCGTTCACTGAGATCTGTTAGCACACTCTCACGGCTTGCCGCGTTGGTAAGGTGAGGAGCTTCTGGGGAGGGGGTATTCAAGTCCGGTTTTGGAGGAAACACATCAAACTCTTCGAGCCTTGACCACCTCTTGCTGTCCCTCTGAAAAGTCCATTTGCCACTTATTGCACAAGGTTCATCTTCATCCGAATCTTCACTCTGCAAAGAAGAAGAATCCTGAAAGAGCTGCTTGCAAACTGCCCAGACAGCAAAGGCAGTTGCATTTAAATACAATGCCCACTAAACTGCTCTAAGCATGACCTTGTTCTGACTGAATTTAAAGTGAAAACAGTCTTTTACTTCAGGGAGAGGAAGATTAGGCCATAAAGCCAATCACAGTAAAAGATAACATGGGACAGGCAATATATTTTAACAATTTTTAAATACAAAAGATACACACTTTGTAAAAAGAAACAAACAATACAATCTCCTTTAAGATGTCGTTTTCTACAAACTCTAGTATCCATAGACTTTTAATTAATTGGTCACAGTAGACAGCCCTCAGATCAATGGAAATTCCTGGCATGCATAAAATTTTAAACTAGAGTCAGTCAGGGGTTGGGGTCCTCTGGACTCTCTCCAAAGTTACACTCTGTTGATAGTGGCTGTGTGTTTATACTCCTCTTTGCAATTACAAGATGTTTCTCATATGTTCTGAATTGTAGTGGCTTAATTCCTTACCCATTCGGGAAGTCCGAACGGTCTCCTCACTGTGATTAATGAGACAGCAAAAGAAGCTCTTGCACTGCAAGAGTGTGATGCCTCGAGGCTTTTACCTGGTCCACTCTTCCTCCCACAGCCTAGCAGCTAACATTTTAAGAATGTCCTGTGAAGTTTCTACTTCAGTCTCGCTTCAGGCAAACTTTAACACTCATAGATAGTGAGCAGCAAGAGCTCACTGACAGTATAGCACGTAAGTAAATTGTAAATTGTAAATAACGTCTCCACTAATGTTTGATGTATGAGTAATGCCTGAGGGCACAATTACACATACATCACTTACGCCTACTATCTTTTCATCTAAATACTGAAAAAGAATGATCCGGGGACTGACATACTTGGTCTTCCAAATATCTGGAAAATTTCATGTTGGAAGAATAAAACCAATGAAGATATTTTAATAAGACACCATGAAACCACAAAATAACCTTTGGTGTTCAGAGTAGGAAACACTAATTGCCACCCAGCTCCCTGAGTTTCACTTCATTTGTTTAGATTGCTGTAATTTAAAAACAAACATGTGCATGCCCCAAACTGTAACTATTTGTGTGCCGGCAACACAAACATTCATTCTCTGAAAAATAAGTAAATTATTTATATCTCAAGTATTTTATTTATGCATACTTTAGCTCCTCATCCTCTCCTAGGTTGCTATGTTTTTGGTTTTTTATAGCACATTTCATCAGAAAAATAAGTGAAACACCATATTTGGTTTTTATAACAAAATACACACAAGACACAGAGAAAGCATAATTTTCTTTGTTTTCCAGCTACTACAAACTACTTCTGTCCGTGACTCAGACAAAACCTAAGAGGACTGGCTTGCTTATTTAAAGTTTTCAGGAGGAAGAGAGTCACCTGAAACTGCCAATGGATAATAATGATGGTTCAGTGGTGACTGTGGTTTGACTGGAAAAAAAGTAGCAGTAAAGTGATCTTAATTTGCAAAGAGGTCAATGCAAGCATAAGGAAACATGTTTCTGTCAGCACAATTTTTCCCTAGTGTTAAAAAGCTTTAAAGGCTAAGTATTGATTTTAATGGAGTCAACAGGATCCAAGTCCATCTGCCAGAACATGGGTGGTGAATGAAAATCAGGAAGGACTGAAACAAAAGGTAACGTCCAGACTCTGGAGATCTGGGGTTTGGACCTGAAGTCATGTCTGGTCTGACCTCTAACAGCAATACTGATCATTCCAGTGTTAACAAGGTTCAGGAACAAGGAGGAGAAATCTTCTGGTGGTCATAAATGGCAATCCAGCTGTCTACCCCTACTTTTAATGAGTTCCTACATATGCTGCCTCAGAGCGTTATCTTCTGGAGCTTGGATGCTGTTTCCAACATACCACAAACAGATAGGGAAAGAGGGGATTAATTCCTGGTAAACAACCTCAGAGCATTTGTATGCATTCTTGTTAAGGGTAGGGCAGCATTGTATTGCCTTAGCTCAGTCATCTTTATCTGCAGTTGTCATATCCCAGGGGACAGTATCAACTACTGATCCCTCCTAGGACACACACATAGTTTTAAGACAGCTTTTGAGCAGAACTTTACTAGCAAACCCCAGCAACTCAGCTTTCTGTCTGTCCCACCTTACTGAAATTACACCAAGTGCTCTCTTATTTCTCACCATGCTCCACAGGGATCCTGAAGATTCAGGAAACACTTCTAATCCCTGCTGAGCTCCCTGGAAACAAGCACACTTTCTAAAAAGGCAGCTGATGTACTCTGTAAATATATTGCTTTAATTTTGAGTTATGTAATTAAACCCCAAAGAAACAGTGTGCCCAATCCTACAAAGGGTTAGCTCATTTCTTTGCAGGCCAAGTACAGCCTAACTGATCCTATCTACATCATGATAAAATAATACAATTCTAACATGATGGCAAAGAACCAAAACTGTGAAGATGACGCCAAAGATGATGCTCTAACATTCGGTTCATGGTGACTGGTCAGCATCTCCTCCATCAAGCCTACTCTACATTCCTGCCCGAGCGCAGGTAATAAATACACTATAACACTGACAACCTTGCTGGCAGGCAGAGAAGCTCAGTTCCTTTTAGACTGGGAGCAGCATCCCAGGGAAGAGTTTGCTAGACAAATACCCTTTATACACAGCCATGCCCAGTTTTCACTCGGTGAGAACACAAAATGAAATGTAAGCAGAGTTTTGACTGTGTGTCCTTGCCAGGTTTTACTCAGGTGTTATCCTAGACTGCAGCTAAACAATCTGCTAGATGGTTGTTTTTTTTCCCCCAATTTTATTAATATACAATGCTGTAACAGAAGGTGTTAAAGGAACTTACCCTTTTCCTGTGGGGACTAATTTCTAGCTTCATCACTGCACATTTGTTTAAATTATTTAAGCGCCTGCAAAAGCAAAGGAAACCATATTAAGAGAACACTCCAGTGTTTTGACACAGGCTGCTCCTGCTCAACAGCTTTTGTGAAGGCTGTCTCCAAACTGCTTTGCATACAAAGAGCCACAAGCAGAGTTTCAATTAGAGCCCTAATTATACTTAACCATTAACTCATTACATTTGGCTGTATTCTAACTTCAGACTGAGTGAGGGATGGATGACTATTTGTCACAATTATCTGAATCAAAGTAAAGAGAAGTAAACAGAAACTTAGCCTAAGTTGAGAAGTGCATTATATTCAATGAATTGTAATAATTCCATTTTTTTAAATAGTAGGCATCTGAACCCTGAAACATTCGATCTCAACAGACTGAAAATAACGGAAAAGGCTTCTTATTTGTCCCTGCGTACACATGCTGTGTGAAAAAAGCATGCTGCTTTAAAATTGTACTTTGTAAGCTAAAACCTCCAAGAGGAAAGCTTATTTTCCACTTATTAAGTGTCTATTTTGTTTGTGAACAATTATTATTTTCAATACAGTCCTGGGACAAGACAAATCACCAGTTTAAAAAAAAACAAAAAACAAATCACAAAAAACCGAAACACAGACCTGATTTCTCCTTCCTAAAGAAAATTTCTTTTATACATAAAAATACTGTTTTGAAGGACTAAAATAATAATAATAATTAAAAAAAAAACTGCTGCAGCAACAATAGCTAACTAGTCTCCTTATGAAATGTGATAGCAGTCTGGATGCATACCTTGAAGTACAGTATGAATGCATACAAGCATCCCTCTATTCCCCGATGACCTAATGATCTGGTAGGTATCCCTAAACAACAAAATCTCCCTTCCCTGTCCCCTAGAAGCTCAGTGTGCAGGGCTGAGCACAACAGCTTAAAGCAGAGCAAGGCTTGGCACTGTTGAACACACAGCTCCACGGCAGTTCAGGCACAGCTAAGTACAGGCTTCTGTGGTCTCCTGCCCCTCTCCCAGCCCTCACCTCCCCAGCAGCTGCTCCAGGGACATGGTTCAGCTATGGTAAAGCATGGTTAGAGAAATGCTGGTGCTACGGCAAGGCAAAGGGCAGGAACAGGCTGAGCACCACACAGAAGGCAGAAAAGCTGAAGCAGCAGCTTCATGGAAGTGACAATTTAGTCCCTTGTGTTAATACTTCCACTCATAAGGCTGTACCATGGGTTGGATGAAGAGACTAGCCAAGCTGAAAACCAAACTTTCAATACTTTGTTGGGTTGAATTTACCACGGGTCAGTTCCCCGAGCTGCGTGAAGTGTAGTGTGTGAAGGGGGAGGCAGAGGAGTCGAGCCGCCCCTTTCCTTCAGCCGGACTGCAGCCCAGATTCCACAGGAGCAGAACTGAGCTTTAAAAAGCCTAATTGATTCTGAAGAAAGTTGCATAATTGTCACATAACTTTTCTGAGCAAAATGTAAAGAGCCTGTATCAGCAGCTCTGAAAAACTAAAAAAGTAAAAAAATAAACAACCCCAAAACCTAAAAAAATAAAAAAAAGCTGATTTGTCCTGTTTCTTCAGATGAGTTTTTTCAGATTCATGAAACTTGTAACTTGAATCTAGAAAATGTGTGCACAGGAAGAATTACTAGTTTCTTCTCTTTCCCCTTGCCTTTTATGCACAGGATTAGTTGCAGATGCTATTTACACAGGGCTTGAACCTGAGGCCATCAAAGAAAATCGAAAAGCTCCTACTGGTGCTTTTGCTGCAGTCATAAAGTAAAAGAAAAAAAAAAAAAAAAAAAGGCAGTTTGATCTATAATTAGACCCAGCCACAACACAGCAGAAAAGAAGAGAAACAGGAAGAATTGCCATGGGTCAAATAGTAGGGCAGTTGCAGGTTAGGAAAGTTATCCAGATCTCTTTATTTTCATTTTTGCCCTGACTTTAAAAGTCAGAAGTCACAGTTCTGCTGGCTGCAGCTGATGGGTACATGCAGAAGTCCAGTGAAGTTCAGAGGAATTGCATTTACAGTGTGGGTGAAGGTTGGATGTCCCATCTAAGCGCTACACAACAAAACTGGTATTTTGGTTTTTAAGAGGCCACACAACAGCTGAAAGCCACCTCCCTCTCTCTGCTATAAAAACATTCTCCTCTCAAACCCCTGGACCTCAAGATCACAGAATATGAAACTGGTTTCAGTTCTATATTGTGTAATAATTTACAAATTTCACAGTGTTGCAACCTTTGACTTAGGCAGAGAGAAGTTATCACCAAATCCCTGTATCACGCTTTATCTAGCTCCAGCCTGTCTGACCACTAATAAAGATGATCTCCAATTTCACCAAGATTACATCTCCAGACTTTTCTCCTACTCAAATTAAAACCCTGAAATAGGTGGAAAAGGGTAGAGCAAAGACCTCTGTTTCCACAGAGTGTTTAAGAAGAAAAAAAATCCCCCGCCACACACCTCACAAAAATGAGTATGAAGGCAAGATAAGGTAACCCCCAATGAGCAAAGTTAAATGCAATAGCAGTGAGGCAAGTAAAGGCTCTGTTACACATTTGACATGATTTCATCACAAAACCAGTTTCCCTTTTAAAACCTAAATGCTCTGCAGTAATTGCCTCAGGTCTGCAACTTTCATTATATACATCACACATCCTGCTTTAACTTCTGCTCGAGTTCAGCAGTGCTCAGTTCTTGGAGCTATAGGACACTGAAAACAGTACAATATGCAAAACTGCCTTCCAAACCCATTATTGGGACTGAAAAGCTAAGTTTACAAAGTTTAGGCTTTGCCAGGATGAGAGTTCCTATACAACTATCATTAATCTTCACATAGGCTTTGCAATACTTTATCAGCATAGAAGTACACATTCATTTTCTACAGATCTTCTCATCAAATCGATACGCTTGTTCGTGAACCGCAATTTTCTCTTCTGGCTCTGGACTTTCCCCTTTGGTAGTTTCATTCGCAGCTATAAATTCAATTCATCATTTCCCTACTGGCAGTCAGCAGGTCTGCCTCATTCTTTAGCTCCATCTTACTCTGCCCAAACCTGTCTCAGCGACACCTTCGTGAGGACAAGATGGGAGATGGAGGGACAGGGCAGGATTGCTGCAGATAGCAGTTACAGATGCCTTCACCGTCTGTCTATCTCAGTTACCATTTCGATAAATGCCTTTGAGTCAGCCCTCTCGTTATGCATCTTCACATCCAGATGGTATCTTACTCCTGCGGAGTGTTGTAGCTCCAAGATGTCACTTGCCCCTCACGTACTCCTGCCCAAGCTCTCATCCTCCTTCACCACAGCTCTGCAAAACTCTTCTGCCTGAGGGTGACCAGTGCAACAGGACCTGCCTCCCAGTCCCAGCCCCTGAGTTGAGACTAGCCTGTATCAACCCTGAGTGGCAATTACACTGGAAGCCCGAACCTGTTGCACTCAAAACACGAGGCATTAGAGCTTCCCTCCGAAATGAGCAAACGATGCATTTTTCCCATTCTTCTCCTCAGAAATGGACAAACCAGTTTAGCCTGAACTTCTTTTAAGAAAGGCAGCCTGAACAAGATACTCCCTATCAAAAATTGCAGTGTGAACAGCTAATTTCACCTAATTTATAAATTAAAATATGTGCATATAATGTGAAGTCCTTGTTAATTTAGATACCAGTCAGTTTTCCATTGGCTATAACCTCACATAATTCATTCTGCTGACATTAACAGGAGAAAATTCTCACTCCATGCACCCAAGAAAAGTGGTAGCAATGCAGAATATTAGATTTATGCATTTTAAATGACAATTTTCAATCTGAGTAACTGTATGATCTAGCTTTAAATTTTGAGGTGCCTTCTTGATGGATTTAAATTCTTAAATCCCTTCTCATAGAGCAAATTCCAACTCCATTACACATGTAATTAATTGACGATACAAGGGCTTTCTTGTCTCACTGAAGTTGACAGCCTCTGTACTGGCTCTTGGGGTTTATCTGCACGTTCTGACCTGCAAAGGAGTCCAGCTCTCTACAAACCAAACGATACGAGCAGTGAATGCTGCTCATGTGAATCCATTGCAATCAATTTCTTGGATGAGAAGTCCTGATGGTAAAAGATTTAATAAACCTCTTGCGTATATAGTGTGGCAGTTTTCTAGTTATCCGTAAGGAGACTAAATGAGATTTCCATCATGGCTTGCTATGTATTTTGTACTTAGCAACAACCTTTAGGACAAGCATGTTTCAGTACTTAGTTTCACCAGCGCATGATGCTGCTATCCTCTGGAGATAAATAACCAGTCGTTAATCTACATAAAGTCTTATAAAACCAAGGCCAGCAGCGCTTTGCAGTCACTACATGAAGCATTCTAGAAAATTAGTCATTACTCATACATTTTTAACCTTGCATTTCATGATAAGATCACTAAATGACATTTCTTAACCCTCTATCTTCAGTGTTACCAAATGCCATATGCTATCTCTGTAATTCAAGTCTCAACCCACTTTTCACTTATTTTTCCAGGAAAACCTTAATGGAGTGACTATTGATACCTCTTCCATTTAGAAAGGAATCTGGCAAAACATTGACTAATAAGCTGGTTTTACAGTTCCATTACTTTTCCTGCTTACATTAGTAAGATTATTAAACAATAATTTACAATACTCTTCAGATGTAAACTATCATTTAAAATGCTTCAAACTTGCAAAAATCCCTGTCACTGTGATTTCTACAGTCCTTTTTACAACAATTTCTTCACATGCAGTAATTAGAACAAGGTAATTAGAACTGCTGGCATAAAACAGTTGTTATGCAGAAAAGCAGGTTCCCAGCCCAGGAGACTTACTATTTTGTTACCGTGCTCTGCATATAGTGTTCATTTAGCTCTGTGCTGAAAATGCAAATAATTCAAAAACTATTCTGATTTTCCGTTAAGAAACAGTGATAGACTTAGGGTTGTGAAACAGCTCTAAGTCTTTCACTGAGTAAACCCCTTTACTGTTTACACACTGACCATGGCATGAGTCAAAATAAACCCAGGCTTCAGGCAGAAATGTAGCATTCCAAACCATATGCCTTCTCCAAAGTTTTTTAATAAGTTTTACAGAATTAAACAATGAGATATAGGAAAAAAATCTAAAGGTAGAAATGTTGTGATAATATACTGCTTTTGTCTAACACAAACATTAAAGGGTCAAATTCAGACATCTGAGAAGATTAACTGAATTACTTCAGTTTTATTTTGAGGTGGGATCTGAATGCTTCTGGAGAAACTTTAGCTTCAGTTTTAAAGTTATCTTGTAAAAGATAACCCTGATATACAAGTCACAGGCTTCAGCATGACACAGTTCAGTCTTTAACATCTTTCTCTCAAGCTACAGTAAGACTGGTGGATTCTTACACATATTAAACAGAAAACAATTTGAAGATAAAAGTGAAGAAGTTATTTTACAATTAGCAGACTTCCTAGTTTCACAAAATATCTATATACTCATATAATTTTGGTTTGCTCCCCTTTATTAGAAGTCTTACAATATAAGCTTCCATTCTTAGGATAGAGATCTTTTTGCTGTCCTCTGTATTCAGAAAAAGTGCAACTGTTTTTATTGATCACACTAGCAGCACATCTCAAAGAGATATGGAGGGCATATTCTTACTTTCACCCGTGAGAAACAATCTGATACATTTTTTCCCCCATATAAATAAATAACACCAGTATTCTTGCAGGCAAGCACTAGGTCCAAAATATGCTGGCTTGACTGTATTTTGTTTTCCTGGCAAGGGAAGACCACGCTTCTGGGAACCAGCATTTATTCACATTGCTGTACTTTCTGTTCAATGACTTCACAAGTTCCAGAGCACAAAAATAAGCAGACCGATGCATCACATTTTAGTATCGATGGAATAGGTGCCCTACACTTGAGAAGGGCACATCCTGAGTGTGAACTTAACATTAATGAGATTTTTCCCCTCCTCATGACTGGACAACAAATCTGTTTTCTTAGTTTGAGAATCTTGTAAATATTTCTGAAGAACTTTAAATTCCAGTCCCTCTCTTTCCCTTCCAAGTATGGCAGTGATGGTATGAGAGCACTATAAACTTAAAGCCTTTCTTAAAAAGGTTTTGTAATTCATTACAATTACTGACGTTTAGAGTAGCAGACATTGTGCATACAATATCCAAAAGCATTCATTTTGCAGACAATTTGGAAAGAAGCCATACTGATGGACAGAGGCAGAAAACTGCACTTATTTCTAGGTAATAGGAGACATGAAAAGACTTTTTTTTTTTTTTTTGCCATTTAAGATTGTGGACTCATGCTAGAGTAGGCAACTGATGGATGGGTAAGTGTCAGATGGGGCCACTACAATTGCTTTTATGATGAAATTGGTAATGCTGAGGCTGTAGTTCTGTAAAAACATGCTGCCACACACCATTATGACTTGCTCCCTCTTTTTCTCTACCCATCCCTTCTCCTGCCCGTGCAGCTGGCTGTGGGGTCCTGCTCCATCCTCTGTACCCCCTCTGAACTTCATTATGCCTTTCCATGGGCTGATATAATTTACTAAACCAGCACAGGAGTATCCAGACTCTTTGCGGGGTGAGTGAGTTGAACCGGTTTGTGGAAGGAGCCCATAAACAACCAAGATAAGTAATGGGAGCACGTGGCTGAGGGCAGGCTGATTTTTGCAGTGGTGATAAACTCTTAGCGTCACTCACATTACCCCTTTCAGCCATACCCACATTCACCTTGGCGATCACAGCGCACACAGGGTGATGCGCTGAGGTAAGCATGACTGTTTGCAGACAAAGCTGCTCACCAATGTAAGAAAGGACAGTAACAGAATGCAGCAGCTAATACTGCTCCCAAACCCCAACTCCTGTGTGGAAATTGATGCTACAGTTATATGTGCAGATGGCTGTAGTCAGCACAGTTCTGCTTTCACATGTGTAACTGATTTGGAAATAAGTAACGAAAGCTAATTAAGAATAATGATAAAAAACATGCCTATGAAATACCTGTCACAAAGACTCCTGCCACTTTCCTCCCAAATTTGTTTTAAATAAGATCCCCCAAAATTACTTAGCCCAATATATTATTCTATTGTTAAACCATATAATATTCTATATTAAACCATATACTAATAGTGGATAAAAAAACCCCCAAAACCTCAAGCAAACGGTTATAAAGGTATGATTTATGTTATATACTAATTCAATTGAGGTTACGATTTCCCCAGGTTATGCTTTCCATTACACAGGAAGGGTTTTGTTTCAAAATGCAATGTGATTTTTTTTTCACCTACCTGCATAACGCTTCAATAGCATCTCTGTCCAGAAAGTCGTGCTCTCGCTTGACTAGAGCGATGTCAATTGGAAAAAGGAGATCTGCATGAAAAGAGACAGATGGAATAAAAATGACTCTTATTCCCAGTGGTGAGTTATTTCAGAACAACCAGCTGCCTCCAGTTGAGCTCACCAAGATGCTAGTGACTGGCATTTCTCGGGTAAACACACGCTATCACTCACCTCAAATGCCAGAGGTGCTTCCTTTTCATGTACAAATTTTTGACATGCAGCTTTGATAATGAAAGTTCATATACAAAATGGAGGAAAAAAGTGTAAAGCACAGATAAAACAACATGAGAGGGAAAGAGGCAAATGTGAGCTCCCTATTCAACATCGGAAGTGTAAACTGACTCTGGCTAGCTTTATTTAAAATAAATATACAATCTCCATCAAAGCACTAATATCTCACATTGAAGAAAAAAGGTCAGAAAGCCCCAAATCTCTGGGAAAGAATGAAAAACTGAACCTCCTTGGCTGTTAATCAAGCTATTTAAAAGTTTGACCAAACATTCATGAGATATTGACTGAAATGAAAGCAAGCCAAGCTGTGTGGAGCCCTTACTGCCTCCTTTCCTTAGGAGATTGTTTAGGTAAACAACTGGGAGAGTGAGGGGGAGGAAACAACGTTGGCAGAGAGCTGAAAATTTACTACAGCTCTGAAGCAGCAATCACATATATATATTATTTACTGTCCTCCACAGATTCCTGACTGTCATACAGGTCCTGATCTGGCATTCCTTGCACAGCCAGAACTCCCACCAAAGCCACTGGGTGTTCAGGGCACACAGCAACACAAGGACAAACTACGCATATACTGCTGCAGTTACATACAACTCTCCCGGTCCAAGGGATTGTCTGTAAATCTTTTAATTTCCAGAGACTGAGAAAGAATGAGCTGAAATGATGAAAAGGACTGGTGTTAATTTGTGGAAAGGTAGTTAATATTCGATACCAATAGATAACCTCTCAAATGAACTGTTTGTCCTGATGTTGCCTCGGGAAATGACATATTCTGCAAAATGTAAGAAATTCTGTCTTTTCTACAGAAAACTGCAATTTTAGCAAAGGAACTGACTTCTAGCAAAGCAACTGACTTTAGCAAAGGAGCTCACTGATCAATCTGCATTTTAAAAGTGTACTATGTGGGACCACTCCACATAGGTGACTTCTCAGAACTCTTGCACTACACTAATTTCATTCATAGGTTTCCCCTTCATTATTTTAAGTCCAAGGTGCAAGTAAAGAGGATGAGCATATTCAACTGGTATTTTACACCAATGCTGATACAAGTTTTTCAACTGAGAAAGTTAGTACCTTAGGATGCCCATAAGAAAACATATGGGAGAACTTAAGTGAGAGAGGTGACTTGGAAGAAGTTGATAGTCTGCACAAGTCCATATTTTTTTTTAATGCTTAATTTATGCTGCTGCTGTTTTTGTTGTTGTTCCTACTGCCAGGGGGACTTGCAAAGGACAGTGGTATATTGTTTTCATATAAAGGCAGCTGTCTTTTCAATGGGTATGGCTGGCCTTGCTCTTGCCTCTTGCTCTCACCTCTGCGGTCCTTCTGATGTCAGGCAGGACATGGTCCTACGTTACAAACTTTATATTTAGAGTCCCTAGGCAGGGCAATGGTAACCATAAGTAGGACACATTTTCTGAATGTAAGTAATTTTTTAGGGGATTTACAGCTCAGAATAACATGAAACCCACAAGACCACATACTCAGCTGAGTCTTGTACCCAGTTTTAACAAAGGCTGGAAGTACCGTCCCAGCTCTGCATGAATCTTGGCATCTCCATTCGCACACACATAAAAAAAAAAAACACCCAAAAAAGAAAAAAATGAAAAGAAATAATAAAAGGAAATTTAATTTCTTAACAGGCGAAAAAAAGTTTTGCCAAGTGCTGCTTTTCAAAGTGCTATTATCATCTCATATTGCCAATGCAGCTGCAAATCAAAGCTCAACAAGATCATTTTTCAAGAAGGTCAGCCCAGCATTTGCTGTAATTTCCAACAGTTATTCACTGTAGATAATGGACTTTCTATGCTCATTCTTACAAGCAGCAGCTGGAGTTTGTTTAATAAAAAAGAAGAGGCAGATAAGAGTACATAATTTCACTACAGTGCAAGTAATTTTAAATGGTGGTGGGAAATTCTGAGCAATAATATACATGTCGCACTTCAAAGCAAACTGTAAGAACTGTATGCCAAAACAGCTAGTTCGTAGTAGGTTAGATAGTAAATGAAGAAAACAGTTGTAACTGACCAAAATTTTTGTAAAAGCGGACACACAAAGAGAATCCATCCCACAGAAGGATGCGTGAGTGCAGGAGGCAGCAGTCTCTTTGAGGAGCTGCTGCACATCTGCACAACAGCTTGTTATATTCTTTCCCTACATAGTGAACCTGCGTCTAACAACAAAACAAACTGTTCTGAAAAAACACACAGGACATCGGAATCACGAGGTGTACAGACGCATCCATGCATATGCAAAATTTCCTACCTCTGCTCCATTAGCAGAGCTGGCCAGTGGAGCTGGCCACAGCTGCTGTGTTTCTCTAAGACTCATAGCAGTGGATGACTACTTTCTTGAAAATACGGTTCATTTGTGCGTTAACTACAAGGAATGTGCCATCATGCTAACGTAACATTTGTGCTATGAGGACATCTGGAAAATTCAGACTGAAACAGAGACCTGCAACAAGTTCAAAACTCCAAGAGCGCTTCAGAGTCTCAGTGGGTTTGGTACATCTATGCATGTGGTGGGTAGCCCAGTTCCTGAAAGTCATCTTATGTGCTGGCACTTCAGTTGTGCCCCTGAACCTCATTTATTGGTGAATATTACATCTTACTGTCCAAAAATTGCCAGGGGATGATTGATTTGCAAGCTCAGGTGCCTACCTTCATAAAGCTGTGCATACTGTGGGAATCCAGCAGCCCGCAGCCAGTCACAAGCTTCCTTGGCCTCGATTTCTGGAAAAGGACAGAAACAAGACACCCTCCAATTAGTGATTTGCAAAGCAAAAACTTCCTCTCCACTTCTACAATTCTTGTTACAAAATAAGCACGAAGATATTCAGCAACTTTGAACTGAGACACAGGTTTGCTTAGCCCAGTTTCCTTTTCTTCTTGTGATCAAACATGCCTTATTCTGGAATGTCACTAGCATTCACCCATGATTTATCAACAGCTCATCATTTTAATAGTTAGAGAAGCAGGCATAGATAAAAACTGGAGGAATTATGGATTATTCCATACAGGTTTTGTTAACACTAGAGAAACCAGCATCGCAATCAACATGAGCAGCATGTTCAACAAATCTTTTGGCACGACTATTTTGTCTTGACAGAAATTCCTAGTAAAGCTTGTAATACTGTTGCGCACTTTTAACATCCTGTAGATAGTACTGACAGACTCAAGCCCAAGAACAACCGACACTGTATTGCAGCTCACTCAAGAGCATATTTACTACCCCAGAAGAAGCAAGTTTCACTGGAGGTCTTCACTGCATTTATGAGTTACTTGGTATATTACAGGAAATACAGCTAACTTTCCCTCAGACTGCCCAAAACAACATGCTGCAAAATGAAATTATTCACATACACATACACGACACCAAAAGCAAACATTCTGAAAATAACATGTGTTATATTAGTCTGTGAATAAATTGTACATGAATTCATTTGTTACCTAATACAAGCAGAAATAAAGAATATGTTGTCTTACTAGCTCAAAATAGGAAAATATAAAAGGTATTTAGAGTATTTTTCAAACGTTCAGTAAACAGACTGGGTTGACTTTGTTCTTCTAAAAATTCAAGAAAGTGCTACTGGGAATTAACTCCATGCTTAGAACTGATCAGACAGACAGTGAGCAATCAGAAACTCTTAATGACTTCATCTGACTTTGATTATATTCACTGTTCTTGATGGACCAGAAAGAAAAGCTTCATTATGTACGACTCAGCAGACAATTTTGCCACCTACTTGGAGAGGATACTATAGCTACCTGCTGCAGAAACCATGTGCGAAAGGACTTGTGCAGAACTGCTCAGAATACAAGCTACTGCATATAGGGCAGCGAAGAGCCAAACATAACAGATTTTGGCACGTTATGAAATGTTCCTAGTGAGATACAGGTACACAATTAAAATCAGATTAAATGACAGGCACCTCTCAAGAGTTTCCAAAATGACAGCGATCCCTCTCTAATTTTCCAAAATGCTACAACAGGGTTAAAATATTTGTGCTTTGCCAGACTACTTTGCTAAGATAGGTACCCAAACCAAGGGGTTAAGGTGAGCCAAAGCACAACATTCCAGATAAATAAACAGCTAAAAATCCACTCTCACTGAAGTCAGGACAAGCAGGCATTTGTGTAACTTGTGTTTGCTTCACCTTTAGGTTATGGGACCACATGAGAACAAGCACGTACAGACATATTGACTTAGCTACTCATTAAGAAAAAGCATTCTTCAATTCTAATTGCAAGCAATTGTAAAGTTTTGCTTAAAGTAGCATTTTAATTGCAGTATCCTAAGGAAATAGATGGGAAAGCTAATAAAGAAGGAAAAAAGAAAAAAAAATCTAAAATACATTTAAAACTTGTACTGCTAAAGCAAGAACAAACAACAGGACTTTACTATCTCAGAAGCAATGAAAATACTAAAGCAAAAAACCCCTGCAATTAACTTTTAAGAGTACTTAAAATAAAATGCGCTATCTTATAGGTCACACCCTGCAGAAGTCTCTGGATAGAACGAGACTTGTACTTGATGTAAAACTGGAAAAGAAAATTATGCCCAATAACCACTATTTACATAAAAATGCAGGTAGATACCTGTAGTGCAACTGGAAAAAAAGTGTCAAATTCCTTACTGCTACAGTGGCTCTTCAATGTGTTTAAATATTTGTTCACAGGTCCTCCTCTGCTGAGCACCCCAGGTGTACGACCTGGGAAATATTTCTAGAGCTAGAAAATTGCCAATATGCATTTATCAGACCTTTTTTTTTTTTTTAAGCTTCTTTGTAGAAGCTTTGCATATCTTTTCTGCAAATATATATGCAAGTTATGTGGAAGTCATATTTTGAGAGCACCCAGGTGTCAGGTGCCTTTGGGATTTTCAGAGCATATTTGCTTTCAAAATACCTTTGAGAATCCCCCAAGAAGTCTACCTAGGCAATGAAACACCTGAGTTATTCCTAGTTGGCCACAAGAAACACAAAGAATAATAAAACACCAGTGCACCTGTTCACCGATTAGCCTAGGCAAATGCTTGGGGCTGGTACAGGACAGCAGCAAGGGTTTAAAAGCAGTATTTGCCCCATTTCTATCTCCAACATTTTGGGAAAGCCAGGGCCCCAGCCTCTGGCTCCTGCTGCAAGTCTTGGAAGGGCAAAGGGGTTTGGAGAGCTGTCTTGAAGAAGGGGCCAGGTAGTCCCTGGCAGCCAGAGTGCTCTCTGTGTTACCTCCATCCACACAAAAGCATGGGCCAGGGCGGGATGTGGCTGGGGCAGGGGTGACAGAGCGGAGGGAGGACCTAAAACCAACAGCTCCTTTTGCTAACTCCAGTTGGCCAAACCCAGGGTTGCTACTAGAGTGTGCCAATGCGCTGTGACAAGATGAATGGAAAGGTCATTTCCATCCCAGCTTCCCTATCTCAGCCCTGCTGGTTACTGAGAAGGCACACCATAAACAAAACTGTGTATGCATGTGAAATTCAGGCAGATCAAAATTCAGCCAGAGGGAGAATCCAGCCCAGGATGCACTGAATAGGCTGCGCAGAAAGCCAAGTATAAGGTTCCTAACATAAGAGATACAAACTTAAACAGATGAAAGCTTGTACAGGTAAAACGCCCATTACCACAACATAACTGGAATCTCTCTGAGAATAAAATACATTCGTTAAACCTGAAGTTTTGGCCAAATCATTTAAACTACGCTAGAGGAGAAAGCCCATAACCCACACTATCCAAATACCAGCCTTTCTTCCAGCTCAGCAGCATCAGTCATGGGACTCTTGGTTTGTTAGCTGCCACAGTTTCATATCCAGGTGGACATGGAAATACATGTAAGGTCTCGTCATCTGGATCAATGGCAAACAGGACAACAAGGGACAAAAGAGAGAAGAACAGAGCTTCCAAAATCAGTTTTTTCCACTACTTCTAAAACGTTTTACAAGGGACAGGGTACCCAGAAACCTTAATTCCATCTCCCAGGGGACCTACGTTACAGATCATTACCAGAATTTCGAACTCTACTGAGCACAGCATCTGCTCGGCTAGGGCCAGCTGAGAGTGACAGGGAGGAAAGTGAGCTTGCAGAGGAACTCTACACTGCTTACCAACACATTTTAGGGAAGCCCTACTTCAGCCCCAATTAATTTACCAGGATAGGCAAAGCAATTTCCCACCATGAGCATCTTCACAATAAAGACCTGGCAGATGAGCTGATACAAGTTGCTGAGGGCAAGGGACTGTTCTCACCCCCTCCTCCCCACTCCATCCCTGTGGTGCCACTTCCTTTCTGAATCAAACATCCTTGCCAGTTAAAACCTTTACAATAAACTACAATTCAGTATACATTCCAGGCAAGAAATGTATGTGCAGCGTTTCAGATGTGCATCCTGTGCCCTCCCCCAGCAGCAGGAGGTTCTTGTGCAAAAGAAAGAACCACTGGCAAGAAAGAAATCATGTTATTATTTCTAAATGTCCTGATACAGAAGAAAATCTCTTAGAAAGTAGAACAAAACAAACCAAACCCCAAAACAACAACAACAACAAAACCCACCAAAAAGGAGTACAATGAAGTCTTTATTCTTGGTGTTGAGTAAGCAAACAGCAGGCAAATGTGTTAAAGAGGAAACAGGAAATTTTTATTGGAAACAGCTTTATTTGTTAGTCCATTTCACAAGGCAGGCCTCCATGCTCAAATCAAGGCTAGGAGTGCCTTTTGTGTGCGGTTGGGAACCATTAGTCCTTATTTACTCACTTCCTGGGGGGTTAGGAGGACCCAATGCTTCCCCAAACTGGTAAGTGAAAATGGAAACTTCTAACTTCCTTTTTGTTCAACCCTGGTTAATCTTGGTTCCTGGCCCTGCAAGTTTAAAACTTCATACCAAAAATATCTCAGTTCACACTTTGATACTGACGCTGCAGAAGGAAGGACTCGTAAGTTGTCTATAGTCTTTTGTTGGATGATACCTTCCTTCCTACAGAAAAGAAAAACCACACAGTGTGATGCTCCAATAATGTCCTTTCAGAAACAAACAAACAAACAAACAAAAAACCATAGCAGTCTAGCTAGCTAGGAGCAGCAAGATCATTTGCTTTCATTCTTGCTTTCTTTTTGCTTTTGTGAAATAAGACACAACTTAACCACCAGCTCTTTCAGGGTCTTAAGGACAAGGTGCAAGGCAGATGTATCTTTCTACAGTCATGCACTCACTCCATTCTCACCTAAGTGTTAAACATTGTATGAACAGTTCTTCCAAGCAAATGGTTTCCTCTTGCCTCAACTCAAGCACCTTTATAGCCATATTAGCACCTCCACACGTCAGTTCTACACATCTCACCTTTTGGCTCTGAGCAGACTGTAAAAATATGCAGCATGACTGGTCAAATCAATGCTGTTAAAATAAAATTTCAGCAAAAATGGAATTAATTGCTGAAGGTTCACTTCAATGCCACACCTAACAACTGGTTTGTTTAGGGTTCTTTTTGGTCTTAGTTTTTTACTGGATCACTCGAGTTGAAAATCACTATTTGACTTCTTCAGAAAAGAAAAAAAAATGTAAAAATTGAATAAAGAATCATCTTCCTGGATTAGCTTGCAGGAAAGTCTTTCCCATGCAGTCCAGAGAATATGATTTCTCACCATAAATGCTAGAGATGAACCCGCTTGCTCCTTACTCTAATGCATAAAAACCTCATAAACTCCCCATTTTCTAAGGCACAGATGGAGCACAAAGAGGATTCTTTCCCATCCAGGACTGACACTCGACTTTAATGACTACAGTAGGGTTTGCATGCTCAGAAGCTCATCCTCTTTTTCTGTCTGTATCAGACATTACCTGTTCCTATGCATCATGTCCCTCTAAAATTTCTGGTTCTTTGCAAAATTTGTGTTCAACTCTAAAACACCGTCCTGAGCTATTAAGCTCATATTTTTTAAGACCAGCTGCGGTATATATGGGAAATATTCTTCTCCAGATAGAATTCCACTGCCCAAGTACAAGCAATCGTTTTTCCAAGTGTTGGAATTACATCCCTGGCATGTGAACTGTGCTCCCAAAACTAGACTTGATCACACTACCCAACGACTCAGTCTATAGATACATGAACACGGATGTGAAATCTGAGAGCAACCGGGAAAAATCTGCACTATGACAGCTGTCTACAAATGAGCAGGCCAGACACTGAAAATGATAAATCAGTCCTGTGTAATGTCATATGCCTGCAGCCCTTTAAAGCTGGGACAGTACGACTTCCTAAGCATTAGCCTGATACGTGTCCATGGCCTCAGATGGTTTTCACTTTGAAGATACCTGACTGTAACTTAAATATAATTAAATTCTTTTTCGTAAGTCTGTTTTATCTCAAACCTATGTAGTTAAATATTTCTTAGGCAGTATCGTTAACATAGTGCTCCACACCCTTCAAGAAAGCAGCACGTAGCAAGGACTAAAGAAAGCAAAAATGCAATTAATGAAGGATAGCATTTTATAAGGATAATGCCCTCAAACTTGGTATTTTTGTCAATAAACGCTCAGCCACTAAAAGCTTGGGAATTCTGAAAATCCCATTAAAAGCTCTTGCCAAATTTCTAACAGGTTTGGAATCTCTTCTTATTCTAAGATAACAATCTAATCTTATAAAACCATGCTAAAATATTAGCCTGACACATTGAGCCCATGAAGGATTCACTTCTGGAAGAACCAGTGGGTCTGAGAGAACAACAAGCATGGCTTCTGAACTCATGACAAGCTTGCAGGTTTTGAAGGGAAAGCTAACAATCTTCCAAAAAGGGTCCCTTTTTCTCCTTTCAAGTGCAACTTCCATTTTGCAATACCAGCTGCCTTTTTTGATATGCTCTTGCATTTCACTTTGCTTCAACTTACCTCCCATAGTCAAATGATACACGCTGTGATCTCCACTTAATGCTGCCAGCCTCAATACTCAAGTCAAGCTGATATGGATGCATGCACACTTTTAAGAAAATATTTCTTACCAAAAACCTTCTGGAGGGGGGGAAACAACACAAGTTCTTGAAAGAAAACCTATATGACACCAAATATATATACTGCCTTCTAGTCATTAAAAACCTAGAAAGAGGTGGTGAAACATTTCTCAACTATATGATGACGACTGAAGAAACACCCTCCTTGTGTCCCTGCTTGTTTTGGGTTAGACATGGTACTGTTTTTTTCAAGTTAGGGAGCCTTGCAGCAAGACAGTAACTATGCTGCTGATGTTATGTATAAACCACAGGACAGTGGGAGAAGAAACAGAGTATGTTTGGAATTTGTGTGGGAACAGATGAAGAAGAAGTAAGGAAACAGATGTTTAAGATCATATATTGCTATTTTCTCTCTCTCAAAAAAAAAAATAATCAGGAAGCTTGAACACTGTTTTTTTGTCAGCAGAGCTTTTGGAAACAGCAAATGGCTTACTTCCACTGATGGGTTTTAAGTTTGTTTATTCCCTTAATGATGAAAGATAAATAGGTAAAATATACGTGACTCATTTCCAAAGTATCTGCATAGGTGTACATTGGCTGTATGTAATTTCCCTCCCTACCAACTGTACCAGGTTACAAAATACAGTACTTTTAATTGCTCACCAATCCTCTTGGCTAGCACAGAAACACAATACTGCTTTTGTGAACCAAAATCTAATCAACTTGAATCTCCTTTTCATAGTCTTTGGCATATCAAAATCACTTGAAAAGTTTTTCAGCTCAAACCTTTAACAAGAGAAACGGCATTTGTTGAAAATAGTTAAAATGTTTAGGGGTTGAGCCAAAACTTGCTGATCAATGGGAGTCTCCAGGAATTTCAGAGGAATTAAGTTCTTCCCAACATGGAACCATGGGTCTCTAAAACCCAACAATACTCTTTTTCAGGAATAAAGGGGATCAGTTTCACAGTTCTCTTCGTTATTTTTTTTTTAAATTTTTTTACATGAGACTTCTGCCTTCTCTAAGTCTACTTACTACTGTAAGCCCCATCCCAAGCATGAGACGCAGTCCAGGTTCTCATCAAAGCAACAAAAAAGCACACTGCCTGATGGCAGGAGGACAGAGAGGGCACAAATAACACTCCCAGAGCATGCCCTGGCTGGAAAGAGGTCCTTCCCTCTCTCAGGAGGACCTGGAGCAACGCTTGTGCTCTGAAAAGCATGAAATCAGCACCATTTCAGGATTTAATACAGGGGTACTAGAATAAAGGGTATTGCCCATGTCTCTGTCAAGCACCTTCCCTACACACTCTGTAACAGACCGCAATTACCGCTTATTTTCACACAATTAAATATGCTTCTAGCTGCCTAAAGTTAGCTGTATTACTTGCCTATTTGCTGAAGACTTTGAGAAAGCATGTTCTAACACACAAAAGAACTACGACAACTCCTGGTCTACACTGTAAACCAGGATCATAATTTACTTCTAAATGTTTTTTTGCATTTTGAGCATATACAGGAAGATTAGGAAAGAAATTTAAAAACCAAACAAATCTAAGTTAAAAACCAACTTTGTTTAAACAGAAAACTAAAGCTTCATGTGGCAGTTTTCCTGCCAAAGAACAATTCTTTTTAGATTAAAGATGGTCTTCTCCCATTCGTTTTTAAGAAGGTTCACAGATGAAGAGGACAAGATGTCAAGTGACTTTAAAAAAACTTAAGAAATAATTGGGCACGTGGGTTATTTATCTGGCCTGATTAACACAGGGTGGTCTTGGAGGAGGATTATTTGATGCAGAGAAAGCAGTTAGTCAAATCCTCTGAAGGAGGTCATGTTGACAGATTCCAGAGTGAGAAACGAATCCTCCTCCAAAGACTGGGAAACAGAAGATGGCTTTAACCTTCTCTTCTCTCAGAAATGACTTGGTTGGAATGACCTTTGAGAACATACTGAAGGACAAACATTAACCATTGCTACTCCCAAGCCCAGCATTAATATCCTCCCATTGCAACCTGCCTGCAAGCTAGTAAACTTGCAGAATATAAAGTGAGTAGGTCCAGTATGATAGATACTTCCTCAAAATGCCCGAAGCCTTGGTTACATGTTCAGATCTAGGAAATAACAAAGGTATCAGAGCTGTTCTGAGATGTCTCAATGGTTCATACAGAAGAAAGCATATCTTATGCAGACAGCTAACTTCTTCTAGCTTGTTAAGCCTCAACCTCAAAACCACCCACACACACAGGAAGAACTGTACAGAAGAAAGACTACCTTTGCATCATAACCATTTACTGCTTACCTCACTGATGACCCAGCCCCCAAATTGCACACTGTAGGGATAATACACCACTAGAGACAAAATACCAGTGGCAGGGGAATAGCCCAGCATAAAGCTGGTAGTGTCCCAGCTGAATGCCTTTCCCTAAATCAGAATTAAAGGTGCAGACCTGGATTTTCCCAAAGCAAATACTACTGTGAACTTTCTATTTCCAGATTATTACTGACAGTTACAGTACTCTGTCGGCGATACTGCACACTTGAAAATGCTTTTCTCAGTACTTGATCTAATAGTCACACCTTGAGAGAAGAGTCTAGATACAGCAGAGTCATGGTAGCACTGCAGAGCAAAGCAGGGAAACAATGTATGGAACGAAGAAGGGACATTAAAACAGATCATGAAGCTTTACACTGGAAAGTTTCTTGTATTTTATAACACGCTGAGGAAATCTGTCCTCAGAGACACATATGGAGAGCAGAGGGAAGGGTGGCCAGCAGAGCTTCCAGTTTTGGGGGTCCACAGGGTCACAGAAAGAACATCCCCAAAATGCAAGAAGGCAGAGGCGTACATTTTTTCTTAATCTGAATCTTCACTAAATGACAAGAATAGGTCTGGGAAGGTCACACTGTGTCCACCACTGGCTTCAGCAAACATCTTTCATGCTTCTCCTCAGGAAGCATTCTTAGCACAGACCGAGATGAGCATTTGAATAGAGGGATTTAGACAAATACAAAATGAATATATTTAAAACTAAGTCGAAGGAATTCTGCATCATTTTAGACATTTTTAAAGATGTCCCCACCAGAAATATGTGAGCCATCATATTCTGTCTTCATTAGAAGAGAGACCAGGTAATTTCTTTTTCTTGATCCAGTCCCATCTAGCAGTCATTCCCAAGGGAAACAAATGCTAGACAATATTTGCTAATGAAACCCAGTGAATTAAAGCTGGCTGCTTAAGTCATTCTTGACTTTAATTTACTTCTACCAGCTATGTCAATGTCATACTGTACTAACAGACCTACTGATTTCAAAGCTACGCTTTGAAAGCTATCTGTGGGGGATAGGGTAGTACACAGTGCCAGCAAGTGTGGCACAGTAAGTGTCCAGTGAAAAGAGCCAGAAAGCTTCAATCACAGCCCAATCCTGTGCCCCTTTCCATGAGACCTGCTCACCATTGCTGGAAGACAGGCTTTGTTTTTTCCTTGAAAAAGGAGAAGGGGGAAAATAGAAGCGAAAATAAAAAGACAAAAAAAAGAAAAAACTTGAAAAAACTTTGGAAATAAAACCCCATGCAAAACAGTCTTGATACCCTGCACCAGTCAGAATTAGATAGCATAGGTACAGGCAAGAAATAGGCCTGGAATTGCTGAAATTATCAAAATTACTGGATATCTACACTTACTCACTCCATCACCAAAGAGGATGTAGTGTTTTGTAATTCATTCACCCTGAACACACCAAGGATCAGACCGTAAGCAGAACAATATAAAACCCAATTAAGATAGGTAAATTATATAGAGACATTATCTCTTTACCTAGTGGAGATCAAACCAGCAAGTTTTCTGTGAACTGCAGATAATTTCATTGCTATATTTCTATAATATGCACTAGAAGGAAGGGGAAACATCTGAAGTTATTTTTATTTCCCCGAAGTCTTCTGGCTATACTGTATGAATGCTGGGGTGGGTCTGGCATTGTCTGAAATGTGTCAGGGTCCTTTTGCATAGCCTCATTTCCTTCTTCCTGTTGCTAGGATGGATAGTTAAGCATGAAAAGCACTTGTTTACAGTACAGGACCATCCTGTTAAGCACATGAGTTCTCCTCCTCCATCTCCTTTTAACCAGTCAAGGGTGCAGTTGTGTTTATGCTGAAGCCAACAGCACAACTCCAATCAGAGGTAAATAAGAAGAGGAGCTCTCAAGAAGTCCAAACATGTGTGGGACTCTGACCAGAAAAAACTTTTATCGTGCAAAATTAATCTCTAGATATTTGCAGAAGTCATAAATCCATATGCCTCAAACAAACCCTTGCCTAGAATGAAATTAATTAGAAGAAAAGTAAAACCAAGTCACCTCTCATCCCCTTATTCTAGGAATCCTAATATAAACATTTTAGATTAATGTATGAGGACAACTCCTGTACCTTCTTCCTGCCCCTGCCAGAGGCAAAATACACAAGGTACTTGTAAGCTTCCAGGACAAGCAGCAGTCTTCCTCTCTGGCCTGGCAAGGGCAGCTGCAGAACTGGCTGGAAAGACCCTGACTCAAGAATTAAAAGTCATAGACTGGATCCATGCAACTGAGATTCAAAACTCAAATAAAAACATGAGAAGATACATTGTTGCTTTTAACTACCACTTAGAAATGAAACTTAACAATAGCTCCACGTGTTTAAAACAATGCCTCCGCACTTCCTTTTGGTAAAAAAAAAATAAAATCTATTAACAAACCAAGTTATTTTAAAAAAAGATAAAGAGATCAGGAAGTCCTAGAGGTTACAAAAGTTAACTCCAAATGCTTTGATTTCTATGAACTCACAGATTAAAGGAATCTTCACAAAACAGTAACTACATCTTCTTTTTGCATATACTACATTCCATAATCAAAGAATCTCAGTCCTAATCAGGATCCCACAGGCAAACTGAAGTAGTAACCCACAACCATTTGCTAGAGAGACATCCATCCCACTTCCTGGCCGCTTCAGCCTTTCTCTTTTTTTGTTGGTTCTACAGAGATGAAGATCAGGATGCCTACAGGACATCAGTAAGGACACCTGGAAGACAAGATAGCAGGCTACAGCTGTGGAATCAACAGAGGCACCTAACACCAACTCCGTGTCCTGTCAGCCTGCAACGGTGTGGTTGCGAGACGGATGCTTAATCAGTCTGGCACTGAACTGTTGATAGACTCATACTCAGAGGCTCATTTGAAATCTGCTTGCCTATTATCCTCAAGTTCACTACAAACAGCCTCAAAACATAACCTGACTCAGAGCACTGTTACTGATTTGCTGCTGGGTATTTCTCGATCAGGGCACGGCAATTCAAACAGATCACACTTACTCCTGTAAAAACATAAAAGCATTTGTAACTCATGCCTATGATAAAATCACATTCCTCAGTCTTCAATTCACACGTGTTAAGTACTATGACACATCAGGCAGAACCTTCTGACCTGGTCGAATACATTGTTTAAATGTAGTTGTTTCTTCAATGCTCTGATTTTCCCGAAGAGAACAGGGGTATAAAAAAATAGAAGAAAAAAAAGACTGGGGAATCACTAAGTGCCCTTGACTGGGAATAGAGCTCATTAGGCTGATGGCAACGCATCGCTCAACAGCTTCTCGGTTATGGTGGAAGTCAGTCATTGGTGGTGGTTTGCAAAAAAGAGGAGGGTGTGATAGGGCACGTAAAACTGCCCGACTGGAAACAGCATCGCCTTTCTGTTTGCCTCGAGAAGGTGGCGGAGGGGGGTGATGCCGGCTGGCGGGAGGTGCTGCTCCTCCACCGGGATCAAAGCCTCCGGGGATGACACCAGGGCTGGCCACCGCCGCACGGGGGGAGCCACCGGGCTCCTGGAGGCCATCGGGCTAATTGCGAAGAACTTCAAAAGAAACTCGGCGGTTCCCGTTCCGCAAGGACTCCCGGAAAAAAAAAAAAAAAAGAGAGAAAAGAAAAGAAAAGAAACGAAAGAAAAAAGAAAGGTGTGCGTGTAAAAGAAACACCAAAAAAGAATGAGAAGAGATGAGCCTCGGTGCCCTCCACTGCCAGCGGCCGCACCCTGCGCGCCGTTCCGCGCCCGCGGCACCTCCGCGGCTCCTGCCCCAGGCCCTGCGGTGTAACCCCCTCGGCCCGCGCTCCCCGACCGCTGCCGCAACAGACCGCGCTCCTCAGCGATGAAAGTCACTCCGGGCTCCCGCAGCGCGCCCGTCCCACCTGGGGCTGCCGCCGCCCCGACGGGCGCGCTTCAGCCCCGCAAACGCGGACGGGCCGGCGGGACGAAGACCCTGGCTGCGGATGCACCACACCGCACCGCGGGCCGGGGCAGCCGCCACCCGCGGGAAGCCGCCTGCGCTCCGGCCAGCGCTGCCTTTTCGGCCGGTGCGGGGTAACAAAAGAGGGACCCCCAACACCCAGCCCCCCGCGCTGCCCCCGCAGCACCTCCCGGCAGCGCTGTCTGCGATGCGCGGAGCGTGCGCCTCCGGGCGCGCAACCGCCCCCCCCGCAACGGGCAGGGCGGGTGAGCCCCGAGCTTACGTGTGAGGATCATGGTGTCCCGCCTGCCTGGCCGCCTGCGTCCTGCCCGCCCGCCTGCCTGCCTGCGCGGCGGCGGCTGCAACTGACACCCGGCGCGGAGGCGCGGCGCGGCCGCCCGGCCCCCTCCGGCGCCCCCGCCCCCGCCCCCGCCGCCCGGCCCGGCCCGGCCCGGCCCGGCCCGCCCCGCCCCGCGTCCCCCGCCCCGCCGCCCGCGGACGGAAAGTTACGCGCAGGCAGGCGCAGCCCGGGCAAGCGCCCACCTGGTCACGACCCATAAGTACAGGCGGAAAGTGGCCCCCTCCCCGCTGCACACCTCCACAAACCAAAGGCAATGTGGTCGAGGACGACCTAACGGCTCCTGCCCCCTTTGCTCCTGTGGGATTTTGAATGGCTGTCGGCTATGGCAGTGCGCGTGTGGGCGATAGTGATGTCTGTAAAAAGCTTTCAGCAAAGCTCTAAATACTTTTTTGCAGGAAACGTGCAAAGAGTGCCAACGAGGACAGCAGCACTTGGTGTTACACTTTGGTGAGGGCTGGGCAGGCCTGTGCAGCCCCAGGCGTGGGGGATGCTGAGCCTTCAGTCTCAGCAAGCTGTGCAGGTTGGCCAGGGGATGCTGGCCAAGAGTGCTCTGAAATGCTGAAAATTCCTCCACACCGTGAAAGTCTCAGCCTGGACCTGGATGGAAACCAACAAGTGTTTTCCCTATGGGGACCACAGCAGGGCCGTAGGCAGGCATGGCTTGCAGACAGCAAAGCAAAGCCTTGGCTTCATAACTCTGTGCCTGGGAGTCCCTCCCTACACCATTTACTCCCCTGTATATTTTGCAAAGATTGTTCAGATGCTTATTTCTTGGCTGTTGCTCATGTTCAGGGCTTCAAAATGGCACAAAATAGCCACTTTTGAGCAGCTGCCAAACTGTCAGCATGGAAAAAGTACTGTGAAATTCTGAAAATATCTGGGTCCCATCAAAGACCACGATTGGTTCATTTTCTTCTAAGCCAACATCGTATTTTATACTTACTGGTGTTATTCTAAGATTCAGTTGTCATTTCTGTCAGATATAGGGTATATACAGTGTAGTGCCTGAGCAGGCAATTTGCTGAAGAATAAACATCTCCCCCTTCTATAGGCTGCAAACTGTGGCCAGTTGGCTATTACAGTGTTGTTTCTGGAAACGTCTACGCAGCTCCAGGTCATTAATTAACTTTAATAGCCCAGAAAAGGATGGAACTGCACTATATCTTCAGGCTTGACTTTACATGTTGCCTGCTTAATCGATTACCTCTTCATATCTAAACTTGTACCGGCTCTTTTTGGCATAGCCACATTTACCTGCATTTTTGAATGCTTCTTGTAAGGCACCAGGATATATGTTTACAAGGTTGGTCAGGCCCGTAAAATGTGAATTCTTAACTTGACACAAGGAAGACAGATATACGCTATGCCCCAGCTGTTGAACAGAGAAGGTAATAATCCCAGCCTAGTTGGCTTTCTGTCTGTATTGTCTATAGTTTTATACAGTTTGGAGAATAGGGAGTGATGGAATAATCATGACAAGAGATGGAAAATGCTGGTTGCACATTGTATGTGATTTTCAGTGTCTGAATTCCAGAAAATAGAAAAATCTCCAATAAGCATCCTCAAAAGGAAGGGGGGTGGGGGTGGGGGGGTGGGGAGGAAGAGACAAAATTGTATCCAGAACACGTGGGAAAGCGTGCTGGTACTAAGGCATTTCCATCACAGTGACAATGCAGGAACCAGAAGACCACCATGTGTCAAGTTAATACTCTCAGTGAAAAGCAGGGTTTATTCTTGTAAACGTGGACTGCCTAGGCTGCTTCCCGAATCAAGCCTGCATCTCGATATTGGAAGCTTTTGTATAGGACCCACAGGAAGCTTTTGAAGAAGAACAGAGTGGATTTTTACTCTACAGAAAAAATGAGAAGGGTTTGGAGGACCTGGCAGTGTGAAAGGGAACTGAAAAAAAGCTAAGAATGAGAGGAGGAGACGTGCAGAAGTAAAAGTGAGAGGGCTGTGTGATAGACGGAAAACAAGAATTTGAAGTCAGAGAGTTTTGTTTGAGGATTCTGAAAGGGTTGAGTGATGAGATCAGTGAGTACTCAACAAATGTGGCCCAGACACAGAAGATGAGAAGCTCTCAATAGTTAAATCAAGGGTTAGCATTCTCAAGTCTACCACTTTGTAAAATAGCATGAACGATGATGCTGATGCTGATAAAACACTATGTATGTGCTTTAGTTCAGCCATCCTGTTCTGCTTGCAAAGCTAATCAGCTCCCACAGCAAAGGAGGAATCTCCATCCTCATTCAGTCTTTGTGGATTCCCTCAGCCATGTCAGAACCAGTGACTTTTGTGATGGAGAGGTCTGTCTGCTGGGATCATCGCTAAATAGATGCTGGAGGATTATCACTGACCTGGATTAGATTCTTGCTGGTAATCTGAAAGAGAAAGGCTTTGATTCTAGTTTGTTATCAACCCTTGAAGACAGGCAGTCTCTCTGGCTCACATTTTAACCTGGAATTCTATAGGGCTGCTTAAGCAGGCGTATTTTTGGAGCTGAAAAGCAAGGAGCCAGTCTCGCATTCATTGTAAAACGTAAAACGTGCTCAGAGGAGCATTCCACCTGAGGCATGGGTGTTTAGCAGGCTACAGCCGCCCTCACTCATCTGGCTTTAAAAAAATCAGTAGAGCTTTGGCCTTTAATATTTTTATTTCTTTATATCTCTGGCTATGCAAAGATCAGGCAGCTGCCTGAGAGAGACACAGGATTTTAGAAGTAGCCTGGCTAAGAGGATTGTTTCTGTGGAGTACTGTTATCCTTAACGCAATCAATGAGCTCTTGCTGGATGGTAAAGTGATTGTAAAGGATTGCCCGACAGGCACAATTATTCACTTTAAAAGGTGAATTCTCCTTCTGTTGTAAGTGCATAAGGAAGTGATTCGATTCGGAGGATGGCATCTAATAAGAAGGACTTGATTGTCTTCTGTTCTCCCTCCCAGGCCCAGATGCCTTAATGGTTAACTGTACCCTTGTCATCCTTTTGCTTCTAAATAGTGCAGTACACAGAGAACTCCCAATTTGTAATTAGTCAACTGACCTGCTGGTACAAACACAGGATTGTCAGACACATGGTTGCAATTCTAAACGCTAGTATTAATATCCTCTTAGCAGCAGCATGATAGATGATAGAGCTGTTTCAGCCCGAGTTTCCAGGCCTCTGGCTCTAGGTTTGGATTCCTTGTCAACTGAGTATTTGTGTGTAGCATTTCCACAGTCCAGAGGACCTTCATGTTCCAACCATTGTCAGTGAAATAATTAAGGCTGCATTTTCTAGCATTTGACGTTACTGAAAGTAATTATTTAAAGGAGTCTGTAATTGTTCAGGCCTCTTGAAAAAGAATATTTACATTATCACTTCTCAGAGATCAGTACTAAAAACACCTTGCTTTCAGAGAAGGAAAGCTAGTGTTTCACCTACTAGAGAACCACAAAATAGAAGAAAGCATCTTTCCAAAGGACTTTTAAACAAAATACATAGTAAATTCATTACATAGCATAAACATAGGTACTGCTCTACTGTTTGTAATTGATGGGCGCGCGCTGTTGTAGAAATCTTCCTTTAGAAATAAACAGTATTAAAAATATTACCAGCTCATCACGTAGAGGAGATTCTTACTTATATTTGATCCCAGGCGACATTTAGGGTTTCCCCCCCCCCCTTTTTTTAAACAGTAAACAATAAAGAAAATTAACCTTGCCTTATTCTTTGTGGTGCATATAACTGTTTTGAAAGAAGGGATCAGTGAGCAATATGTTTTTGTCTGCTTTTGCATGCCTTCAAACACCGTGAGTTCAACAGTCCAGGCTGAAAATGAAATTACCAGGTTCACACTGTACTTGAGGAAGGCTCTATTATATGGATGCACAAACGTATAAGAAATAAAAATTGATTGACAAAGATACAGTTTGGTAAAATATAAATACAGATAAACAGGAGCAGGTGGAGGGGAAATAAATATTTTCATTCTGTTTTAAACACAGGGTAAACATCTTACATGGAATACCACAGGTTTATAGAAACTGGTGGAGATGGAGGGTATCTTTTCCATATTGTGTTTAAGAAGCTGTCACTAGTGATTTATTTTTTGAAGGCTGCAGAATTTTCTCCTGTTAATGGATCAGCCTTCCCTTCAATTTAAAGCTGCATTTTTACATTTTAAACAGTGATTCACCTTTGGAAAAGTAACCAACTGAATTTACCTTTTAAGAAGGTAGGGAAAGCAGGTTTGGGTAAACTAAACCTTATTTAGAAGAAGTACTAACAGAGGGTAATTAGAATTTCTAACCTTTGATGAAGGCTCAGAGATGATCCAGAGTAAATATATTACTTGTGGCACATAGGAAAAAATCTTGCTTCCTTATACTTAGAAAATTCAGAATAACTTTCTTTTACTGATAAAGACAGCATCCATAATCGATCACTGCTTCACAACAACAAATCTGAATCTGACATTATCAGGACTAAAACCTTTGCATGTATGTGGTAGAAGTGGTTGTGTCAGCGAGACCTAATGGATGCACAGGTCACAGAGGCCTGACTTTAACACTCTCAGTAGAGAAAGCTGTAACAAAGGTTTGGCTCAGCCAAGGCACCATCCCTAGGTTTAGCTGTGGTAGCTGCCCTGGTGGCAGTGTGGCAGCAGAGCTCTGTGGCACCTGGGGTCATCCCTGGCCCCTCTCCTCTCTTTGTAGTCATTTGAATGGCAGCAGCTGTGCCTGGATTTGCACCCCTGCTTCTCTTCATCTGTGCTTACAGGTCATGCTGTGCAATGGAGTGGGAGAGGAAGACAGCACAAAGGATGCTTTTACTCAAAATATGTATTACAGAATGATCAAAAGATGAGCAACTTGATGATGGTGCATAATGGAGGCAGGATATATATATCAGGTTTGTGTTGCTTGGGAAAAAAGAGGGCTTTTTCCAACGAGTGCTCTTGTTTTCAGTCTGTCTTCTTGTGACAGAAGCTATATTATTACTAAATCAACCAGCTCTTCCCTCTTCTTTTTTAAGCAAATATATTTTACTTTCCACCTCTAAACCTGTAAGTTTCCAAGGCATTCCAATGGTAAGATGCGTTGGGTTTTTTTTAAACCTCACTCTGTGTTCATGCATGACCTCCAGTCTAATGAAGAAAAAAGGTCACAGACAACAGTAACCTTCATTAAAACAAGATTTAAGATGCAAGTTGCCCACTAAAGTAGATGAAAACTGAAAGACTGGTGCCTTAAACATGTCAAAACAGTGGTTAAAAAATGGTTTATGAAGCACCTGTGTTGTTATAATACACATGAGATGCTAGACTTTTCAGCATGATACCCTGGGACAGACCATGTCAGCCATGCAGTGCCCAGCTGGGGTTAAAAGGAGTAGAAGGGAGAGAAATCAAGTTTTCTCTCTCTCTCTTTTTTTTAAAAAAATTATTATTATTGTAAGTAAAGGAAGGATGAACAATAAAAAATTTCCTTTCCAGAACAATTTTTTTCTTACTTCCATCTTCCATCTTGTTTGATCCAAGGCTTTTTAGTTAAATGAACTCTATATTCATTAAACCTGTTTCCTCTGGAGGAAATAGGCACATGCATCCACCTGGACCAGTTGACCCATTATGTGAAAGACTGCTGCTGTTTTAGCCTTGGGGAATCTCCAGGACTCAGGAAATAATTTTAAACCTATGACTCAATAAAGCACAATAACTATGGGAACTGGAACACATACACTGTGATGGCTAATTTCACCTCAGCATTCATCAGGGGACATACTAGCTTGATGCTACAGTGTGGAGAGTAGCTATTGTTAACGTAAAGTGAAGCTACAGAGACAGCGAAGAAGGAAAACATATGTTAATAAATTCAGTGAACAAAGTCAGGCCTGGTGTAAGTCAGGAGAGATTAATAATCCTTCTTGGTCTTGTTCTTGACAGCATGCTAGGCTGAGACTCAAAATACCTATCTGCAGTCTTGTCCTGTTTTAACTTACTGGGCAGCCTTGGTCTTTCCATTCCCTTTCTCATACTTCATTTTTCCCTAGATAAAATAGGGAGAATAATACGTGCCTCTTTTGTGAAGCCCTTGAGATGTACTGTGGAAAGCACTGCATGAGATTATTATGCTGATACTGTGCCTAATAAAAATGCTCTTGAAGACTGCCAGTTTGACTACTTCTTTCATTGTCCATGCCTGTGTTCTTTGCTTATTGTAACTGAAAAACAGCTTACAGCAGCAATTACCTTGTGTTTTACCGGGAGATGTATACATGCAGACACTTACTTAAGCCCACTTTAAGTAACTTGCTGGAGTGTCAACACCCCTAATAATGTCTGAGGAAAGATGAGAGAAGTGGAGGGGGAAGCTAGCTGTCTTGCCAGCAAGAACAGAGTTGGAGAAGATTTATTAGGTGTATATTACCCAGATAAATGTGATCCTGACTTGAATGAGAGCCAGCAACAGCAAGGGGAGAGGGTCAGACAGAAAGAAGTGGCTGTTTGGCCTTCGTCAACAGATTCGAGACCTGACGGGGATTAGGAGGAGTAACAGAATTGTTGGGGTGTTCATTCGTCTCTCTAAAATTTAGGATTATGAATTCTGAATGGATGGCAAATTTAGCTGAAAAATGCTTCCTCCTCTATGCTACGTTTCTCTTTCTATCCCAGCATGTTACAGAGAGTAAGAGTACCGTATGATATTATTTGTGAACATGATACAATACATAGAAGTGACTGACAAGTTAATAGGAGCTTGCATGTTTTAAAAACAAAGACACGTATTTTGTTACATGACCACAAGAAAAAGAAACATGGAAAGTGGTTAGTTTGCTTTCATATTTCAACACTGTCACATTATGAAGGGCTACCTTTTTTACTCTGCTTGTTTCTGAGGTTTTACTTTTGCCTTCATATCATTTTACAGAGACATGGTGAATGAGTTTGTTCTTGAAAGAGTGAATCTCTCATGTCTAACCTTAGCCCAGAGCAGTTTTTTAATATCTAAACTGATTTTTTTTTAAAGAGAGATTCTTACCATTCCTTATTACTAAGAACATTTGAAAGTGCATTATTTTTACTAAAGCAAACATCACCACCACCACCCCTCCCCAAAACCAGGGTCCTCTCATATTCTGAAATGCCTTTTTTTCATTAGACTTCAAAATGCAAAGACAGGTAGCAGCATTGGAGGATGCTTCTACCTAAATCTCTTTGTCCAGTACATCTGACAAACTTGAGTTGCCTGGCTGTTATATTGAGCTTTACAACAGTTCTGTCACTAAAGCAATGTAGCAAACCCTTCACTCACTTCCTATTATTTTAGATAAAAAATGCGATAAAACAGATTCTCTGCTGTTGTAGATGGTCATTTTTGAAGCCTCTGGTTGCACAGAAATTTGCAAGAGCTAAGGAGCTATCTGTGTAATTCAGGTAAACACAATTTATTCTAGTGTAATGCAGATTTACCTTCCAGATAACAGGCTTAGTCATTCTATAGCAAGTTATTCACATTTTTATACACCGCCTTCAGTAGAGCAACAAATGCATCCTGAAAAACCCCTTTCTTCTTCTACCACCACCAACTGTCCAGCTGCCCTGGTACTGTGATATGCCCTGTGGGGATCTGAGAAATTACATATCTGGAACAGATACAGCTCTAATGTTCTTAAAAGCCTTTTGCAATTGCATTCTTTGGGTCTTTTGTTTCTGATGGTTTTACTGAGGATTCATTAATATATATGGTGTGTGGTACAAG
Organism: Falco punctatus; assembly: GCF_963210335.1. NCBI lineage: Eukaryota > Metazoa > Chordata > Aves > Falconiformes > Falconidae > Falco > Falco punctatus. The sequence goes on from NC_137580.1 coordinate 59,557,169, forward strand.
ACAATAAATAGATAGGGAACCTAATTATTTCTTCATGGGCCCCAGTTTGCACAACATTATTTATAGGATGTGGTGCTAACAAGGGTATGGACCATTTCTGGTTTTGTACCTCTACAATGAGAAGGGTCTGTTTTGAGAAAAAGTAACATAGGAGAAAAAAGTCTGATTCACCTAACCTGCTTTTTGTTTGATCACAACTTCAGAGAGTTCAAGGCAGCCAGGAACATACCTGTGCTAGGATCAGTGGGGCAAGTGATTAACGTTGATAGGATGTCTTGCACCTTTCATGCTCAAACTAGAACTTTGTCTCCTTTGAAACAAGAGCCTTTACATCACTCAGTAGAATTATATTTCTCATGAGCAGCATTAGAGTACAGAAATAGTCACAATTTTCTTTGCTGAGGAATCTTTATTTTTTCCAGATATAGAAGGTCTATTAAATCTCAAGATTAACAGTTTTCCTGGCATCTGATTTTTAGCCAGGATGTATAAACAATGACATGAAAGGTGTGTATGCAGAACTTTCTATCTGATTTACCAGTAGCTCTTTAGAATCTGTCATGCATGTCATATTGACCTTACAAACTTAATTACCTAAGCTCTAAGAAACCACATGCTTGCCTCTCAGCACCTTAATGTAAATCAGTGACAGCACTAAGAAAAAGCCCTAACAAAAAGACATCCTGAAACCTCCTGAAAACTTAGATTCTAACAGGTCAGAATATGGAATCTCTTAGTTGATGAAGTGAATTGAATTATTTGGAAAACATTTGGAAGTAAAAGCCACATCCAATTTGGCCTAGGGTGTAAGAATCCCGTGTGTCAAAAAATTATGAGCTGGATACCCCAAAATCATAGACTGTCTTGAAGTTAATACGTTTTAAACACACAGTTTAGAAACTCTGTTTTAATATCAAATACAAGAATTTTATGTGATTGCCAACATGCAAAAACTGAACCAAACCTAAAAGTTGGTGTTCACCTTTATGTTAGAAAGATATCTGAAGACTTTGATAGCTTAGCTCCTGTGCTATTTCTGTTGCATTTCAGAAAGTTAGCTGACTTCATTGTGATTTGGGCCATGCAGAAAACTCCCTGGATAGCGTATAGAATGAGAACAGGGACAATTAATCCTTAGCTTTGGTTCTGAGATAGCGAGCTATTGCCCACCAAGACAAACTTTTAGCTAACCTAGGATTCTTGGGTGCTCCATCTGTTTCTAAAAGGCAGAACAGTTTCCTGCATTACTTTTTCCCCCCCTAGGTCATGTAAAAAGCTTTGTGTCTGGATTAAGAATTTCTCATCTTCACGTCTGTAGCACCTATGCTAGGTATTTCTGTCACCTGCTGACAGTTTCTTCACCTCTTTTCTTTCATTTTCTTTCCTTCTGTTTCTCTTTTCTGCTTCTTTTGCCTCTACATAGCTAACTGCTACCAATAGAGATTGCAAGGGGGACAAGTTTTCTGCTCAGTTCTTTTCCTCATCTCCTCCTCCTCTGGCCAATGCAAGTGGAGAGCAGGTGGAACATCAGATCCAGAGCTGCTGAACAGTGTTACCCAACAAGTAAAAAGAGAAAAGCAAACAAACCAAAAGAAAGATATATCTAGTTTCTAGGAGAAACTGGGAATCTAGGTCTAAAAAGGAAAAATATTAGCAAGACTGAGAGATGAGATCACTGCTAGACTGAGTGAACTGTGAGCAAACCATATCTGCAATTGTACAGCTAATGAAAATCTATCAATTAATTTAATGTTTCCGTGGAGCCAGGTGATACTCTGTGCCCAGAACCCTCGGATATGAATAAACATAGTAAATGAAACAGGAAAGAGAATGGTCTCAAATTATCCTGCTGAATTTCTGCTAGAATTGCTTTATATAGCAATTAGTTACGTTAGGGTGGAAATCATCAGAGCACACAAAGTATAATGTAAAAAAAATTGAGAGCTACCTACTGTTTTATAGCTACTCTATAACATAGTGCAGAGCATAATGGAAAGTTCAGACAATTCCAATGGATTGGTCTGCTTATCTTGATATAATATTTGTCATCTTTTATGATCTCCTTTCTTGATTAGAAAGGGCTTTATTTATTTCAGGGTAAAATGGAATTTAAACCTTGTTCCTACAAAATCATGTATGCAACTCCACTTGGTGTGAAGGGTATATTGAAATTTGAGTGCATCATGGCCTTAGTTTTTAGGTGATGGATTTTCAGGCTTTTTCACAGACCATTTTTGTGATCTCAACCACACTTCATTTGAAACTCTTATTCCATCAAGAATACTTCTCAAGAATGAAAAGCTGATGCTTTATCCTCTGGCCACTTGTACCTACTATTCTGATCTGGCTGATAATGCCAGAAATCAAAGTACAGATTCTCAGAACAGCAAGGCTTTTCATAATGATCTGTCTGCATGAAAAGTCCATGTGTCAGCTAAAATGAATTTCTAATAATGCTTGGCACTGAATGAGTGACTTGTCTCAAAGGAGTACGCCAAGCACTGTTTATCTGATCTTTGTAACAGTGAAATAGTTTTCACCTATTTGAATGATCTTTGTCTTAGCCATCTTTATATCAAGAAGCTTATACTGGATATGATATCCTCAAAATCAACACAGAGATTTTTTTTTTTTTTAAATAAGGAAATAAAAACACACTAGTGATACTTGCACTGGTGTGCTCAATAGCGTTTCTCTGTTGTGCAGGGAACAAAATTTTCTGTGCTTGCCTAAAATTCTGGAGAACTTTATGGTACTTTTTAAAGCTAGGCAAATAAGTTCTGTAGCTTTCTCGATGTATGAGTTTAATATATCTTTTAAAGATGTTACCTGTGAGTGCGATGTCCTTTTTCATTCTATACTTAATTACTCAGTGTCATTTTCAGAACATGCTACTATGCAAACTCTGTGCAATGCCACAAACTTGTGAATGTGGCTCTGAAAAAAAAAAAAAAAAAGCAAAAGCAAATAAAGGCTTTTAGTCAGATTTCTTTGTAGTAGTTTGATGTAGACTGTGTATGCATGTCCTGTAAAGAAACAGATATGCTCTCTAAGACTGATTGAGAAATTAATACCTTTGTTTTGGTTTAGATTTGAAATAGTAATCTGAAAAAAGAAATGTATGCATTAAAAGGCTATTTAGTTATTCTTGGTTCATATAGCAGCAGTTTTAAAAGACAAGCATTCCTTCATAGGCTAAAGATGAATCAAAGTACTCCGATTCCTGTAAAAATGTGTGTCTCTACAGTCATAGTTTGTTCTGGATCAATTCCAGTGCATTGTGACGATGCGAGCTAGAAAGGGAAACTCAAGAGGGTATTTTAATCACTTTTACCTCTTTTAACAATGTGATGCTATTTCCATTGTTCCTGTTATAAAAATAAGTAGCTGACATTCCCCAGAATTGATTATTGTGTTTTAGTCAACAGATCAACCATCAAGACATTGCTGCCTATCAGGAAAGGGAGTGGAAAGGAGCAGACAGAGAAACCTCAAAGGAAAGGACAAGACACTGTGTCTTTTGTCTTTTGTTCCAAGATGGAAATAAACTGTCTCCACTTTTGATAAGCCCTTCTTTTGATCTTTGTTTGCAATAATTAGGGTTAGACACTAAGTTATTTTATGAAATAAAAACCCTTTTAGGTTTAGCCCTCTCTAAGTTAATATGAATATGACTCCCCTGCAAACAACCACCTTAGCTAAGTTTTTATATTTACTTTTTTTTAATGGAGATTTTGCCTAATATGCAAGGGAACTAGATATTGATAGATTTGGGGAAGACAAAAAGTATCCTTCCTGCAGATTTAATTTCACTTTATATTTTACGAATATGTTAGAACATAAAAATACATTAAAAAGATATAAAGATCTATTTTCTGTCCACCTGTATTGTATAAATATGTAGAGAATTATATAGCTATCATTTTTTTGAGGGGTGTGTGTCAGTTTAGGAATACTTACTGCGTTCAGCTCCTGTATACTTCAGATGGTGTGGAAAACCTGCCCCCTATATAAGGTTATCGGTTAGTGCCCTCACTTATGAGTATAGGTAAATATAATGTCAGATACCTTTGGCTGCAGAGAGAAGCAGAGATATTACCCTAATCCATGCTGAAAGACAAACTGGATCCAGTCACCAAAGGAAACCCCAGGAAATAATAATTTGGGATTCAGCTGGACTATGTTAGAAGCATAACTGGAGTGTTACCTGCTTCTGGTGCAAATATAACAAATTCAGGTCTTAGCTTAAGAACAAATGTGTTTTTCTTTGCAAAGCCAGACTTTGTCCTAGGCCAACCCCCCCCCCCCCCCGCCAAAACAACAACCTGTCGAACAACCCAACCCCCCAAAAAACAGCTCCATGGGAAAGTAAATCAAATTCATTTGATTATCTAAGAAGTTAAATACATTGTGAATCTGGGCAGTTTTCACATATATGACCAGGATCCAGGATACTAGAGAGTAAAACAAATGTATTTAACGAATGCAGGCAGAAAATGTGTCCCTGTATAAACAAATTTGTGGTACATAGTCGTAATTTCAGAAAACTGTCCAGAATTAAAAAGTATGTATTTTTACATCACTGTTCATTGATAGATTTTAAGGATCATTGCAACAACCTAAACTCCAAATCTCACTTAAGATTCCTGCGTATCTCTGGCATTTTGCAATACCTCTCTTAGGAATGCACCTTGATTTTAAGATTTCAAGTGACAACTTCAAAATTTTAAACATGACAAATTACTTCAGAGTTTAGAATGTGTGCCTTACTCCAAACTTTTATTCTCTTAGAATCAGTATCTAATCTTTTACCTGGGTTCTTTTTTAGTGTCCTGAAGATCACGATCAAGCTGTGGGATTGCAATGAGAACTATATGAAGCAAAGCTATAACATGTGTCCTACTGTCAAGGCAAAAAAAAAAAAGTATCCTTTGCTAAGACACATCATTCTAATAGTACAGTTTCATATCTGCAGATTTAAAAAATCTAGTTATTTTTAGTAGCTTCCTGAAGCATGTAGAGGTATAGTCATTTACTGGAAAATACAGAATGCTCCTTAAGGGGTCTAAATTGCTGAATCTTTGTATCTCCAGTGGAATATAGTCTACTCTTATCAGCTGAGTAAGTGATACAGTCTAAACAAAGGGTAATAATGTTCAACTGGAATTCCAGGAAAGGAAGCTTAATGCGAACTTCCTGATTTAATCTTACAAAAATAGAAAGGTTGATAGGATAAATGAATCACTCAGAAGAGCAGATTTTGCTTCAGTTAATTAGAACAGGCCATAAAAATGTCAAAGTAACCCTTTGTAACATTTAACTGCAAAATTCACATACAAAACTACTTAAGAGTATAATTTCCATGCATGACACTGATAAGAATCTCTTCATAGAAACAACTGAATTTTCTGAATTTTTCTTCTCATTTTCCAGCCTGGAAATAATGGTGACAGCTACATGGACATTTCTCGTACAATTTCCTGTATCTTCTGCTTTTGATGGGCCAGGAAAAGTCTTCTCAGAAGTAAATTTGGAACGTTCTGCTGTTGGAATATATCAGCAAGTCAGAGATGCATGGAAATTAAAGAAAAACAAAACAAATGAACTATTTTGAGCCCTAAGAAGAGGTGTTGTTAGGTTCAATTTGAGTTCACTTTGACTTCCTGACAATGGTAGCCACTCAAGTGTGGAATAAATTCACAAAGAAAGCGGAAGGAACACTTTTTGGACAAGATACCTGATAAGTGACTAGGAAATGAGCCAGAGAGATGGTCCTGCACTGCTGAAGAATAAAAATGACAGTGTTGTAGGCCTTCTCCATCTCTAACTTCTGCAAATTTGTCACGTATCAACACTTAAATACAGCCAATTAGGAAAAATGTCTAAAATGCAAGTCAGGCAAGTGACAAGTTGAGATTACAACCTTCTTCTTTCCCCCTCTTGAACCAGCAGGAAAACACGTAAAAAATGTGTGTGTACTCTTATAACCCTCATAGCAACAACAAGTAGGATATCCATGGGACTGTCAGAGGCCATCCATATCAAAGGAACATGCTGTGTGTTTCCTGAGGTCTTGTATATGCTCTACTCATGAGCAATCCTTGCCTTGGGTGGAAGGTGTTTGTTTCACACTTGGGCATGAACATCTCATCTTATTAGAAATAGCTTTTTTTGCAGCAGCCCAATTATTTTGTTTCTAAACTCTTCCAGGATGGAGCTCCATTTGATGGCAAGCTGGTGGATGGAAGTCTTTTTGTTTTCTTACGTAGAGCCTTGGCACAGTTGTTGGCATTTTTTTCCCTGATCAGGGTTTGATCCTAGTTTTTTGGCCGGTTTGTTTGTTTGTTCATTACCAGTTTTTATTGCCTTCCAATTGTTACTTTGTTTTATTTTGGTTGTGGGGTTGTGGGTTTTTCAGCTCTTCCTTACCAGCATATGTAGTTGCTCAGAATTGGAGATCAGAGAGACACTTCATGTGATAGGGCTGCTTTGTGCATTTATGACTGAGACAAGTGCTGCCAAAAGAAAAAATGAAGAGGTAGACCTGGTGAAACATCACATCTGTGCATGTAAAAGATCTGAAACATGCTAAAGGTCGATATGGATGACTGATAGCATCTGCAGTTGGAAGAGGAGCAGCTCCAAGTTAATATTGAATTCTATTTTATTAGCTAACACTGACCTCTATTTCATTCATTCCTGATCCCTTGGACAATTCAAGGATGGGATTAACCAAGTTTATTATAACAACTTTGATTTTTTTGATGCCAAGAAGTGAAGAATAATGTGAGGAATCACTTCTACAGATAAAAACAGATGGGAAGAAGAAGGAAGAGGTTAAAGAGTGGCAAAAATGAATCCTAAACTGTGTGGACCTGCATCCCTTGCCTGGAGACTGATTCCATAGTGAAAGTTAGGAGTGATCTCCCACTAGAGATTTAAAAGAGGATAATCCTGAATAAAGCTGGAAATCAGGACGGTGATTTGTGAAGGTGGGAAACAGATATATAAAAAAGCAAGTTCATACTGATCAGCAAACAATGCAATCTCCTCACTCCCTGTTGTGCCTGAGTTATCTGGGTGTTTCAGACAGCTGTGAGTGATGAAGCATCCATCTGTGATGAGGTAAGGATGGGATGTGAGCCTTGGAGTCAAAATGGAATTGCCTACTTGTGACCAAAATGTACTTTATGGGTGGGTATGCTTTGACTGCCAACTATCTGTTTCGTTTTGGCACCAGAAGTAACAGTCTTGGATACCTCCCTTTGGAGGGTTAGCTGCAATTACAGATATGTTTCAGAAGATTCTTCCATTTCATAGAAAAAAATTGATGAAAATTAGAAGGAACATGCTTATCATTTGCCAGACTTGCAAGATACATTTTTCCTACATATTTAGTGGTTTGGGTAATTATTTTCTTAATGAGGAAACTTGTCAAAACACATTATGGTGACTGATTTCACATCACCATTGTTTTTCCTAGCATTTTCTGATTACTAGATTATATGATACAGAAAAGCATTCATTTTTAATTACTGACAGTAATTTCTTAGAGATCATTAACGGCCCAACTGCTCTAGCCTACCTTAGTATTTTACAGCTTTCATAGGAAAAAGAAAACCAAAAACCAAATAGCTTTTTTTTTTTGTTTATAGCTATAGTTTGAGTTCAGGAAATTAAGTAGCTCTGTGTTTGATTGTACATTAGGAACTTACAGGCAAAAGATGCTGAAAAAGGCTGTATCTACCTATGCCATTACTGGACTAGGTAGCCTATAATACTGTATGAAGAAACCCTTGTTTGCATTACTGTGATACTTCCAACTGAGGTTTGCAAAGCATGCTGCAAGCAATGTATTTAGTCTCAAAGTAATTTTAATGGATAAGCTCTAATTTTACAGTTAGAGAGACTGGAGCACATGAAAGCATATGGGCATTTTCCACAGCTACATTCTGAGCTGGCTAAGAAACTCATGAACAAACACTGCAAGTCTTTTCCCCTTTCCTGGGCTTTACCTTTAGGCACCACTCACAGCATCCCATAACTTCCCAGGACATAGCTATAGCTGGCTTGTGCCTTGCTTTTGCACCATTGTAAGAAGAGGAAAAAGCTCAACTAGTCCCAACACAAGACCCAAAATTACTGGAAGTTTCTGTCCTCAGCATGCAGCTGACTACTTCCAGGGTTACCAGGACCCAGAAAAGAAAGTATCTTCTTTATCTCAGAGAGGAGAACTCACCCAGGTGGCTGCACATTGCTCCTAATGCAAGTTAGTGTCTTGAGCATGCCATTAAAGATAATGTTTATCTCAAGGATGCCATGAACGAAATTAAGTTCTGTGTTGTTTAGGAGAAGGAGGAGAAAATACAGATTGTGCTTGATGCATGGGCTTGTATTTCGTGCATGGTATATATTCAGGTATACATCCCATGTAGCTTACTTTTACCTTATCACTAACATTCATAGCCTGTTTGTCTAGGAATAACCTTTGTGGTTATGTTATTTGACATCCTTGATGCAAGACATAATCTTGCCAGTGTAGCTCTACCATTCTGTACCATTTTACCAAAGTAATTTTAAGTATCCAAAGATAGGTATTTCTTGGTCATTTTAATACAACAGTGAGCTGCAGCTTGCATTCTCTGCTAACATGTTTTGTTACTAGTGTCCAGTATTACACAATAAGACAGTGAGTCCCCAGAACTCCCTGTCAGGAACACAAAGTACTCTAAGATAGATCACTTTCATATTTTCTGGCATTCAGTGATGGTAAATCTCCAAATGGTTTGTAGGTCAATTTAGTTTAAATATCCAGAGCTCAGATTCCTAGAGCTCAGTTTTCTCAGACTATAAAACCAGACTAGTTATCTAATGAGGGTAATGGTAGTGGTAAGGGAAATGAGATAGAAAAAAACTTTCTCATATTTTCTAGAACTGTCTCAGTTCAGCTTGAAGTCAAAAGAAAATTTCCTTTATTTTTCCTTTTTTTTTTTCTCTTTTCCCTTCACCCAGTTTTTCACCTTCTGTATTTGCTGCTGTTGACATATTCAGGATGAAGCTCTGTCTCAGCTGCTTTCACATGACCTCTCTGAGTTGCATCTTTGGTTTATACCTATATGCATATTCCAGTGCCAAGGGCTTGTCTGGAAATAAAATAAGGATTATCTGAGACATAGAGAATTCAAATTTACCTTGATCATAAGATTTCTCAGGAAAACAATAGAACAGAAAGGACTTCATTTGAGGTCTGGCTGAAGAAGTCTTTAAAGCATCAGAAACTTTCCTGTTGTGTACTAATCACCCTTGTCAACTGGGAAGAGTGCAGGCTGCAAAAGTAGATTTTTTAGTTACAACTTCAGAAGTATCAAATATTAGGAAAATGGGAATTGTTCCATTTTGCAAGAGTGGGACAGCAAAACAATTTCATGTGTTTTGACTGATTTTATCTCCTTTGCACACACAGTGTAGTCCATTTTCTTGAACGATTAAGCATAGATAAATCAGTTCTTCAGCACAGGTGTATGAATGCATAATTGATGTTTTAACACTTTCACAACAAAAAATTACCGAGGCAATTACATTTGAAATGCTGTGTAGTAGATTTCTTCTTCTAATAGAAGATTATTAAATATAATTAAATTACAATTTCCTCATGATTTTGCAATGGTAACATTTTAAAGCCTGTGTCATTTGCTTTTTGCAGCTGTTATTTTGTTCAAGGAGTCAGTGTATGACTTGACTTTTCTGTAAGATTTCCAACTATAACCACTTTTACTTCCTTTAATGTTACAATATTTGGCAGGGCCAGTCTCATATGAATAAACGAGAGAAGAAATTACATAAACTTTAGTGAAAATGCAAATAATTAAATTTTCTCAGATTTGAACTTGTGCTGAAAGCATCAAGCACCAAGGGGTAACAAATGAAAGTAGTGGATTAGTGCCGTACCAAAAAACAATAGCAATCAGAGCTAATACTGCAGAAACTCTGTAGGGTGCAAGAAAGGGTAAAGATGGTTTAAAGGACACGAGGAAGCATGCTGGAATAATTTCCTGCAGCCCAAGCAGAGGAAAAAAGCTTTCTATCACACTTGCATTGCCTGTGGAGACTGTGTGAGCGTCATCTGTGAGAGCAGTCATGCACATTGCCTGTGCAACACTTTCTTGGGACAGACACCTGCACTGAGCAGATGTAGGAAGCACCCAGAAGAAAAGGCCAGTTGGGAGGTTTATAAGGCCTGTATGCTTTCTCCTGTCATTGTTAGTTTTACTGTAAACACCCATGAAACAAACCCTAGTGTAAGTTCAGACAAACCAGAGTTCCTTTCCTAGTCCTTTCACTGTTTACCTTCGAAGTATGTAGGGAACAACAAGTGCTGCCTCCTTCACCTCCATGATCTACCATGGACTTCAGATCCTGGCTTTTAATTTGCTCCAAACTCGGGTGCCCTCCAGCCATGTTTGCTGTCTCCATCGTCTTCTCGCAGCCCAGTTGCTGGAAAATTTTTCTCTGTTTCTGGACTTCTCCTTTGTCAGAGGGAAAGTGGCTTATTCATACTCTACTTTGTTTTCCAAGCAGATTTTGTTGACAGCCTGCAATTCCCCCAGAGCCCTTGAGGAAGCCTGTAGGATTGCATGGGGTCCTTGACCCATGCAACTGGCTGAGAGCTCTGGGTACTACTTCAGCCAGAAGACTTGTGTAGAAAGGAGGAAGAGATATTGCACAGCAGATTGATTTACTGGTCCTGGACCTTCGATTTGTATCTCTAGCCTTCACTTTCTACCCTCCCAAAACTCGGATAGCAGGAGGAATGCCTTTCTCCCTTCTGTGTATGTGCTCAGGGTTATATTTGAAGCCGTGCAGTTTCCATGAGGTCATTTCATGGCACCTAGCTAAATACTTTTAAAAAATGTTGCCTCCTGTGTAAGGAGAGAACAATTTTAAGGGTGCTCTATTGGGGCTGGTGCACAGCTGGGTTCGTGTGGGAGCTGATGCATGAAAATCGATGCAAAGACATCTGTTCTCCAACTGGATGTTGCAGCATAGGGCATATACATAAATAAGTGGGAAAAGGCAGAGTGAATAAAATACATGCATTTATTCTGCTTTCAGGGCAATGTGCTGGATTTAACCTCTGAAATGTCTATTCCACTCAACCCCCAAATACCATTTACATTAAAAGGGAGAACTTTTTTAAGTGCAGGGAAAGGTCATCAAACCCTTGTCACAGACCAAGAGATGGCCACAAGTTAGGAACTGAATGGTAACAGGCCGCAGAAGGAGAAGAAATCTCCTGTAGCCATTTTTGTTGCTGAATCACAGTGATGTGGGCTTCTAAGAGCTACAGCAAAATGCACATGGGTTTACTAATAAATGTAATTTATCCTGATAAAGTCCAGAAGTAGGGGATTTAGTTACAGTACCTATTATGTCCCGCTGGCTTGGGAGAGGATCTAGCTCATATTATTTTACTCACCTCAGCAAGAAAGAACTCAATATGCTTGCTAATAGAAAAGCTTGACCTTAATATTATTCTGTAGCTTATGCTCAGTTTTACTATTTTTGTAAGAGCAAACAAAAACTTTAGCAGGAACAGACAAATGGACAAAAAAATTATTTCTCTGGAATAAAGATCCCAGAAATGTAAACAAGGAAACTGTTTTAATGAAAACCTGAGGTGGGAAATTCTTCAGCACGTATCCTTTTTCCACAGCTCTGTTCTCTTATCTTATGAAACAGACAGGTGCTGGAGAAAGTGAACTGAAAATGACTTACTGAAAAGTTGTGCCAGCCCATTCCTTGCTGATATATCAGTAAGTGCTCTACAGGAAGAAGAGTCTGATTCTCCTAGTTTTACATCCAAATTATTCCAGAAAAGCCAAGAACTCCCTCCTTTTATACACTGGCAAAAATAAGTAGGCCATGAGTATTTTCTCTGACGAGCTTTAGCCATGAACACATATAATTTAGAGAGGCTGAAAACAGTATATTTGCAAACACATATGCAAGCTGTCAATATACCCTCTGGAAAATCTGCTGCAGCTGGCTGATACTCTTACAATATTATTAAATGTGGGGTTATTATTTCACCATGTTTAGGTCACTTTTGGATACATTGTACAGGAGAGGGAAGTATTGGCCCTATTATATTAAGCAATGAGCTTTCCATATGTTGGAAATAGCATAATGAAAAGAAACTGCCCAGAGAAAGAAAACTTGGTATTTATGAGAGGGAGTACTCAGTACATCACCAACGAACCCATCCAGCAGAGATTCTCAGACTCTGCCTGTTACCATGCTGTCTGATCTCAAAAAAGGAAAGGGATGTTATTTCTCTTAAAGAAATAAAAAATAAAAATAGGCCATCCATCAGCTAAAACCAAGACAAGTGTTTGGTTCTCACTGTTGAAATGGGATATTATTATTCCCATGGGGATTAATAAGCCTAGCTGGAGGAGTCTGGCCCTTCGGGAGGTCAATAGAGGAATGCTTATGATTAATGGTTTGGTCCATGGTCTATCTCTATGCTAAGTTAATAAAAATACATTGTTTTTTACTATCCCATATTAACACAACATTAAATTTCTTCTAACATTGATGTTGCAGATTGCCCTTGGCTCCGTGAAGTAAAGTAATACTTTGTGGAAAAGATTTTACTGTACAAATAAGCAGATTTAGCATCCCAGTTTGTTCCCAGCTCTCAGATGTCAGCATTGCCTGTAATTAGCTGTGAGCTGGAATGTGGGTTGCCATACAGTAACTACACAAAGCATCTTCCTTCACATCTTGATTTCCCATTTCAAAAATCCCTGTCGAGTTTAGAAAATGGGTTGTGGAAGCAAAAGAGAGCAAAGGAGAGAAGAGTCAGAACCAGCATTTTAGGTGAACCTAATGTAGAATCAGCCTGTTAAATAAATATTATTTTTTTTTACTTGGCTTCACAAGAAGTACAAAATGTAGGAAAGCATTGCTTAAACAAATAGATCCCTTGAATAAAATAATCAGAGGTATTCAGCAGTTAAAAATATATTTCAAAGGACAGCTTCCACTATGAAGTTAAAAAATCTCAAAATGAATGTCTGGAGATTACAGTGACATGTTTCCAGATGCTTTTATTTTTTATAATCAAGATGATGGGTCTATGAAAGGTGAAAGCTTGCAAGCTCCGCATGAAGTCCTGTTTTCTCACCTGACAGTTCTGAGATGACTGTGGAAGCCTCTCCAGAAACCCCAACACAAATCAGTCGCTGCCATGAGGTTGTTAGAACAGCTTCTCCTACTTAAAACAAATTCAGTTTTCAGGCTGCCATTGTTCTCCTGACTTCCACAGAGGTGATCCATACACGCATTGAAACTACAGAGCAGACCCAGCCTCCCTCAAACATTTTGATACTAGCAACAAAAATGCCAGCTACTGCTATCAGTGAACATGAGAGACCTGCTGATTGATTTCCCGGTTTTATTCTGCCACTTGCCAACAGACTCCACAAATAAATGCATTTGTTGCCTATAGAGAAATGTAAACAACATTGTGACATAGGGTTTCATTACTTCCTGACTGTATTTTCCAAATGGGCAGAAAGATATTCCATGAACTTCAACTACTCCAGAGTGGCTTTCTGCTTTCCACCATATTTCTCTGTACAACTGCATATCCTCATTGAACTCTTGAGGTTTTAACTGCAATGACACCGCATATCCCAAACACTAGCACTTCTGATAGCTGCGACTGTTACTTTTTAAAATAATTAAGGCAGCGACACCACTAGCCATTGGATTTACTCATGTGGGAGCTGTAGGAAAAGAGCTTTTCATAAAGGTGTCATCTTTTCCTTGCTCACTGTTCACTTGGAGGTATCTCTGCAAGGCCTATGCATTCTTCCAAACTTTCTGTGAGAGATTTAAAGAAAGGGGGAAGAGGACAGGAAGAAAATATGTTCTCTGAACTCTCTCTTGCATTGTACAAATCCACTTCTCAGCCTTCTGAAAAGGTATACATTTATTAAACAGACATAACTTGTAAAGTCAAATCCTTACTATGTCATCCTTAATACAGTGAATTCATTTAAAATAAACTCCTATAAATTTCCTATCATACACGTCACTTGGAGGAAGAAAGGTAACCAGGAAGCTACCGGCACGATGACAAATACTGTGATGTTTATGATACACCACCTAACAGAGGCTGTATTAAATACTAAAACAAGCATTGACAGCCTCCAATAAAAATTGCAACAATGTTCAAAATGTGTTGGAAAGGACATGTGTTTTCCAAACCCAGTTAGGAGTTGCAGGCCAGGCATTCAGCAACTTTCTCAGGAAAAATAGCCATCTGAGGGGTTGCTGCTTTTGCAATCACAATAAACCTCCCAACACACAAGCTGCCTTAGCAGTGTAGGGATGAAACTTGGGATGTAAACGTATGGCTGCAAGTCATACTCTTGCCTTCAGACAGAGCATTTCTAATCTCTCTGGAATATCATGTTAAAGCAATACTTTGCATTTCCATGCAGATTTCTCTGTCTGACAGCGGTGGTTAGTCCCAAAGTAGCGATGGAGTTAGCCCCACTTTATGGGGTTGGAGCGAGGCCAGCATTTCTCCTCATGCTTCTCAGAGAGTGAGTCAACACACCTGCTCTAAAAATCTGGATGCAGTCAGCAGCCAACAATGTCATCTTTGGCACAGTTGCCAGAACTCCATCTGAATTATGTTCTTTAATTCAGGTTTTAACGCTTTTAATACAAGACTATTGGAATTTTTCATGACCTAAAGTTTTTCTTTTCCCAAAAGATGTGCAATAAGAAAGTAAAACCACTGCTTGCCTTAGGTAAAACTTTAATCTTTCTTGTGAAAACTGCAATAAATGTTACTTTAAAAATACAAATAAACTTTTGGTTTTTTTGCAAGAAACAGTCGTCTTCTTTTTTTTTTTTTTAATTAGCAGTATTTTCTCAACAATAGTAGGACCACATTCTGCAAACATAACTGATGTGAATCATGGCTTGCAGGGCAAGGCACGTTGGTGGTTTTTTTTTTCATAATTTCTTAATATACAAAAAGCAGAAAGATAATTTTAACTGAGGAATTTATTTTCACTCCACAACAAAGAAAAATCAAAATGTCTATGAAATCGTGTTGGTTTTCTGACCTTTAAATAAAATGGCTGCCAATCGCTACAGAGGGATAATGGTGCAAAGTATGGTGCAGTAACACCAGCAAAGTTAGTGTACAGGTAACGTAAACCCCAGTGAAAACATTTTTGTTGGGGTATGTAGGAATGGGTAGCAGTATGTACGTACAAATAATATGTCCACAGTTCAGATCTAGCTATTACCAGCAGGTAGTTTTGTTTGCAGGGTGCTTTGAAAATGCTGAGCTCCCTGTTCCTCCGCAGCCAGCCATGAACAGGAGCAGCCACTAACCTTTTCTTTGTTTATTGGCACGCAGTTGACAAGTTTTTCCAACTTTCTTCTTGTGCAGTAAGAGGGGTTGCCAAATAAGCTCTGCCCAATGCCTGAAGAAAACTGCTCAAGTAACCTCTGTACCTTCCTACTGGTGTATCCT
This sequence comes from Falco punctatus, assembly GCF_963210335.1. Lineage (NCBI taxonomy): Eukaryota > Metazoa > Chordata > Aves > Falconiformes > Falconidae > Falco > Falco punctatus. The sequence continues at coordinate 59,572,734 of NC_137580.1, forward strand.
CCCACTCAATTTGTCACACTGGGAACTAGACCAATATGCTGATGGAGCTCTCCACGTATCAAAGCCAATAGAGGTTCTGGAGCTCTACATGAATGTTACCTATTATCTAATGTTGCAAAACAGAATTAATTAAAAACCAGAACAAACTGATAGCAGAAGTGCAGAAAGAAATCCCCTACTTATCCAAAATAATACAATGCTGCTCCTTTAAAAATAAAAGTCCAACTTTGCTTTAGATTTCTAGACAAACAACCCACAGCTTCTACATGGTTTCCTCAGATGCAGTATTGGCCTTGTTATTTCCTAAGAAACTTTTCAACCAAAGTGTTAAAGACATCTAATCCCTAAGACTACCACCTATCTGATGCATTGGCATACAAAAAGCAGAGAACTGCACCATGAAAGACCTGAAGTGTTATAATTGGTTAGAATCATAGAATGGTTTGGGTTGGAAAGGAGTTTAAAGATCATCCAGTTCCAACCCCCCTGCCATGGGCAGGGACACCTTCCGCTAGACCAGGCTGCTCAAAGCCCCATCCAGCCTGGCCTTGGGCACTGCCAGGGATGGGGCACCCAGAGTTTCTCTGAGCAACCTGTTCCAGTGTCTCACCACCCTCATAGTGAAGAAGGCTTGAGTTCAATATACTAGGAAGTATATGGAGTCCCTGGGACTCTAGGGATTATTCTAGCTAAAATAATATTTAAATATATAACATGTCAGCATAGATGGCTGTCTCCAGATATGCTGAAACTTTAGTACTGTAGTGCAAGCTGTGTAGTAATGCAGCACCCAAGGAGAGCTGAAAAATCTCTGAAAAGAAGTCCTGTTTAGAGGGTTGTCAAAGATATTTTCCTTCCTTACTTGGTAGACACAGCATAAGGGGAAGGAAAAGCAAGGAAGAGAAAAAAATCTAGACAGGAGACTGAAAAAAAGATAGAAAATGGAAGGGTGAGGGAGAAGCAGTGAGGGAGTGAAAGAGAACAGTGTACAAAGCACCAGAAGGCTTGACTTCTGTTTCCATCTAATCCCAGGAATAACGAATGACTTTGAGGGAGTAAGGCCATCACATTGTTTCTTTTCCCCATTGTCTTATCCAGTGTTAACTCTTTGGAACAGGAACAATTTCTTAATGTTTGTAAACAATCTGCCAAAATGGGCTATTGTTTTCACTGGGAGCCACAACAAGGAGGAAGACTCTAACATAAAGAGAGGAGGTATATCTGAGAGTATGAGTGAAATATTGTTTTGAATACAGAAAAAATTGATATACAAAATTAATATAAGCTGTGAGTTTAATAACGTACCAGTTGAAGTCATAACCGTCCTAATGACTGTGTCAAGATTTTGTCATTGTGTCTTGCTTAAAACCTTGTTTTCCTAACAGTAAAGATCCTCCAAGGCCTTGCTTTGCCGTTGGCTCATTACTACATGGCAAACCTTCCTTTCAGATTAGTTCATGTACTGTCAGGAAGCCTTTCATCCAAGTGCTGACCCTAAATCTAAGGATATCCCTGAATGAATGTGTATTTTCACCCATGCTGCACCCAAGCTGGCCAAGGAGGAGATCCAGGATTCCTTATTCAACCCAGAGTGCTTATTTAGCCAAATTTCTGGTTTAGCCCTTCTAACACTCTAGGGAGAGACCTGTGAATAATTGTATGCACATAGGCTATGACACAGAAAGAGAGAAGGAAGGGATGGCACATAAAGCAGGACCAGTTTCAGCACCTTAATTTTCAAAGGGCTATTTTCTTTTCTTAATTAATCCTATAAGGTCAAACTTGACACCAAGTAGGTGAGGTACCTCCATAATGGCACAAGGAAGACTTGTCCTTGCTTTAACAAATGCAGCTGGACTACATTAATTGTTAGCAAACAGTAATAGGCATTTTCAGAGAACTATGTATTTCATGTCTGCTGCCACATCCTCATGACATCTGCTGCTTCCTCTCCTCTTTTATTTACCTTAGTTCTCTCCCAGATCTCCTTATAACTATCTAGGGGACAGACAGCACAATTCTGGCCCCTTCTGAGCCTTCTGTGTGCTGATGGGCCAGTCAACAGGACAGGTTGCTGTTCTGCTCATGCAATGGTGTTTTCATTTGTGGGTACTAGTCTTGAGTCTCCTCCATCTAAAAACTGTTTTTCTAAGGGCTCAAGAGCCTCCCTTAATATCTCAGAAATATCTGTCCCATAAATGAAATTTGGTTACAGTTGGAGGAATGGGTACAGATGAATGGATGAAGGGCCAATGCTCTCCCATAAGCCACATTTCTTTAGAAAATTGTGTTGAAAAAGTATACTTATAATATTTCCATTGGCAACCACAGCCTTCTGTCCAAATGACAGGTTGATTAAATCTTAATGCTGCTGTTGCTGCTATGACATACTGGAGAATTCATACTCATTTCTGTATTTGCAGACTAACTAGTTTCACTTGAGTATATTTTATATAAGCAGCATGTAGAAAAAGCTTGAAAACATTTAATGATTGCTATTACTGGTTGAAAGGAATGTATTTAATGTTAAAATCCATGTAATTGAGACAAAACCTTTTTAAATTTCATCTCAGACTTACAAGCCACATAATAAACTAATAAATAAATCGAACATAAATCCCAACCACCTGTCTTTTCTTTATTTAATACAGATTAGCAGCTGGCTTGGGCTTTTGTCAAGACTGTGGGAATAAGTTAACATGTTTAAAACAAGCATTTCCACAGCTGACTTGCAGTGCAAGTTGTCTTCCATAATTCAACAGCCGCATCAACAAAATGAACACTAGCAAAACAGCATTAGAAAATGCATTCCTCTCAAATTGCTGGAGCAGGGAGTCCTCAGGTCAAGGGCTCTAGAAGAAATGTGGGCCAACTTAATAGTGGTTCCAAACGAATCATTTCACAAGCCACCTGCATGTTCATCACTGAACAGAAGATCAAGTTTTTCTGTGAGAAAGCAAGCCACATAATGTTTTTTTTTCCTTGTTTCACAGAGAATTATATCATCATTTATCAATAGGAGTTAAAGCAGAAAGAAAATAACATTAAATAAAATGAACCAAGTGGGGTTGTTTAGAAATGTCAAGATTTCTTCCACACCTTCAAAGTTCAGTCATCTACTCAGTATCAAACCCTCCCTTTCCTTAACTGTTTCTCAATTGGTCATTTTAATATTTCTTGTTTTGGCTAGGACACAACATGACTTTTGCATCTAGGAGCAGCATGGAGATGTCATTCATTGTGCACTGTCATCAGCAGCTTGTGCTAGCTGGGAGATTGCTGTAATGAGGGTTATAGGAGATTGCAGATTATTAGAAACAGGAAAATTTCCTCTTAAACTGGGGCAAACTGGAGTGCAGAAAAGTTGACTCTGCTGCCAGGAGGCTTATGGAAATGTCAACGGGGCTATGAAAAAGAAGTGAAATAGCTTAAAATATTCAATGTGTCATTAATTTGTGGTATGTTTATTGCATATGAAGATGAACTGAGACTGATGCCAAATTTCTGGTTTATTTTGCTTTCAATAGATTTTGGTTCTTTCAAAGAAAAAAAATAAATGTTTTCCTTCCTTTCTCAGTCTTCTTTTTCTTTTTTAGTTCTGGGACTTTTAGATTTTGTTAATAGTTGAGTATACTATGTAGGAGCTGAACTTCTGCCAAAAGAATGCTCACAACAAAGAATCAGTAAGCTGTATATTTTTCTCATGTAAAGAAGCAGTCTTAACAGTCCTTACTTACTTGTGCCCTAATGCTGAAACGCTTACTCTTTCATCCAGTTGCACAATGCCTGCACTGCCCTTTTCAGTCTCGAGGGTTTCAGTCTTCCAGTCCTTACTGGACTTGGTAGCAAATCTATGCTGAGTATCATGAACAATGAAGCTGGTACCAGAGTTTTGTATAGTTAAGACTGCTGGATTGGGTGCTGGATTCTTTTCCTAATATCTGTATCCCAATATTCAACATCAAAAGCTCACCAGGCTAGTCAGTAAATCAGCAAGAAAAGCAGATGGACAATGTACCTAACGTGCAGACTTTAAGCAGCACATAATTCCAGGATGTCCACATTCTGCAGCTTTGACTCATTTTGTGCACTTCCCCTCTGTTTTTTTAATGCATAATTGTCATGAAAAAACTCCCACAGAAACTAACATGATGCAGAGCTAATTGCTGAATGAGTGGTCTATTAATTAGACATCTTTAGAAAAATGGCTGTTCTATGCTCAACAGATTAAACGGAGCCCTTGAGATATTTGAAGTTTGTTCTGTCACTATCAGATAAACACAACAGAACATGCCGACCTGCAGAGGTTCATGACTAAATTGTTTGCCAGGTTAAAAAGAAAGGGAGAGGAAAAGCCTTGTTAATCTTCTCCATTCCTAATTTTAATAAAAAGTAAATATTTTTGTAAAAACATTTCAAAGGCTTCCACTTTCAGCTATGTGGCAGGTCGAGATTAGGGAAAACCTAAGCACCTCCTAAGGTTAAACACACTATTTGTCTCTGTCATTCAAACTACATCTGAGTATATTTTACAGATAAGTTTAGATAGGGCAAAGCTCAAACTCCTTTCCTTTCACTTTTTACCTAGAAATATACAGCCAGAGATGCAGTAAGTTCAGAGCAATATTTTCTTCTCATTACAGATATTCTACTCAGTTCTTAGAACTAATAAAAATATTTATTACATGAAGTGTACAACGATTTCAAGCTCCTATTCCATTATGGATAGAATACTTTACGAGTAAAATAAAATTTCTGGCAAATGGCATTTTTGGCAATTGGAAAGCTTTAAAAGTAATATTAGATATGCTTTGTTTACCACATTCAATCATTCAAATTATTAACTCATTTATTAGACTCATGGAAGAGTGGGATAGTTTAATTGACTACTGGTAGATAATTTGACTAGTGTACTTTTATTTTGAGGTAGGAAGATTACTATATTATGACATATTATTAATTATTATTATATTAAGACATACTTATATTATGGAAATTCATTTTTTAGCTTTGATTTGGAACATGAATTTGGGGTGGGGGCAAAGACCATTTCTACAAAGACTGAAGAAAACTGTTTTCACTTCACCAAGTCTTGTGCTTGGATGGTCACCCTAATATGGGTGTGGTGGCAATGGAATTAAATTTGATTTTCATTAATGGCATTACAGCTGTCTATCAGGCAGGAAAAATCTACACACCACATAGCAAAACTAGTATTTACAACATTTACAGGGCAATCTCTTCCAGCCAACACAGGACAAACGCCCTGCAACACCTCTCTCAGGCCCAATTTTTAACATATTCAAACTAATTTTATATTTTAAATTCTCAGACTAGGAATAGACTGTGTAAACATTTATATCTGTCTTGAGTAGTAGATCTCAGTTGTTGTGAACTGGCGAAGCGCCAGCATCGTAACAGAAAACACATTTATTTATATAATGATCGACTTTCTGTGCCAGAAAATCTCTTTTTTTCCTTCACTGGCAAGAGAGACTGAAGGTGAGGGTGGACAGGCAGGTGGGCAGATAAAACAATTTTTCCTTATAGCAAAACCAAGAGATTTGCTGGGGGGAGAGGACCTCAGCAAGGGCGTCTTCCGTGCAGAGTCATGGGGCTGATGCCCAGCTGCCGCTTCTTGCTGTGGGCCCCCAAGAGCCACCCAGCCAGGGACACTCCCAGTGTCGTTACCCTAAAACCACATCAAAGCGGGGTTTACACCACAAAAAGGAAAACAACACAAGCTACAAAGACAGCGTTTTCCTGTGGTGGGAAGAGTAGAACTATCTCATCCCGCCTCCCAGCTAGAGGAAGCCCAGCAGCAGCACTCCTTTCTGCAAGGCACAGCCTGCTGGGGGACCTCAGGAGATGATCTGGCCGTCTAACCTAGGAATGCGGGTAGCAGATGTTGGGAAGCCCAGTGTCCCACAGCTGGCTCACACATGGGTTTTACTTCCATGCCCTGGTGGCTTGCTGTGGCTGTCTTGCCTCTGCATTGTCTGAGCCAATTAAACAGGTAGGGGGTTAAAAGAAGAAAGAGAGAAGGAAATTCGGCACTCTACAGGTGAAAACCCTACAGCAAGGGCAAGATTTGAGGGGATTGCTACAGAAATCATGTCATTTAGTTCAGGCTGGGTATATGCTGCCACAGAGACCATTTTCTGCAAGGCTTGTTGACTGACCCTGCAATCAATCCATGGTTTGAGAAAGTGATCCCTTCCCTTAAATATTTGTCCAGTGAAATATTCCTACTGACAGTATCCCAGCCTGGAGTGTTTTTTTTTTTTTTTTTTTTTGTGAAGAAAGCACTTGATTGTTACTAGCTTCTAAGGCAGCTATGTCTTACTTCCAACTGTTGCATAAATCTTTTTTCTTCCCTACTGTACCTCCATCTTTCTGGGAAAAGGTATCTTTTTGCTTTGTGCTCATAGATGGAAATGTCAGATACATTCAGAACAGCAGTTAATCCCCACTGCAGGAGGAAGAAGACTCAGTGATCTGTTTTCAGGAAAGCTGAATTTAGGAATAGCTCTTTTCTGAAGCAGTTGGTAAAATTATGTTCAGTTACCTACAGATACTACATGCGGTTCTCAACTCATAGGATGTAGTCAGTTCTATCCTGCCACAGTATGGTCAGGAAAGATCCCTATTCCTTTCATCCGAAAGTTTAAAATTAAAAGCTATTTGTCACCAACATGACAGCTGTGTTTCTTTCTGAATGGAAAATAAAAGTTGAGTCTGCATTTTTTAAAACTTCATATAAATCTATATGAACTCCTGGCAGGGAAAATAATCCTGTGTGTATGTCAGCATTCCACAGCAGGGTTTTAACAAAGATCACATGTTGCACATTGCAAAGCCAAAGCACAGAAACATTGCAGCTAAAAACAAAACTCCTGCATATCTGAATAACACAGCCTAAAAACTATTAATCTGAACAGCTGTCCTGTGCATGATAGGCAATAAAGGTAAATTTCACTCAAACGAAGCATAAAAAAGAAAACGTGCTACAAGAATACGCTTAACTAAACAGAATTTCATCCTTTTTTTTTGCACAACATATATTACTCTTTGATCACAGTAAACAGATTCTTCAGTAACTTTTCCTTTCTTGCTTTCTTAAGGCCTGACTGTAGGAAGAGTTTAATACAGTGCACTCTTAATGCTCAACTTCAGAATTAATTAGTTAAAGAGAATGGGACATAAAAAGCAAAGTTACCTATTGTAATTGGGCCATGGAGAATTTTAGCCTAGTCATTATTTGATTTAGATTCACAGAATACACTTTCCAGACCATATAATTATGTGATATGCTTCCATATCACATGAGTAAGAAATTATATTCTTGATAAATGATCCTAAGGATTTTTTTTTGTGAAGATTGGACTATGTGCTACTGCGATGCGTAGAGAGAACAGTAATTAAAAACAGGTTTATTTTGTTTTTCTTATCAGTTGTGGGAATTATTGAGAGCTTTGGTATTTGAATTTCTGTATTTGTTGACAGGGGAGGAAAAGCAGGGGCAGTGGCTATGCATGTTTGTTCAAAATGCCCTCCAAATAGTCTTTTATGCTATTTTGATCAGCTTAGGTGGTAATTCAGTTTACCAATCCATACTCTTCAGACAAGTAGTGCCCGTTCTAGCAGTAGGTAGACGTTGTAATGCACATGCCAAACTGTTAGGATAGGATCTGATGGGATGGACATTAAGACAGAGCAAATTCTAAATATAATACATTCCATATTCCAGTTTTTCATTATTACACACTTTCCCATAAAACACAAAAAGCTGAAAATGGTCAAAATACTTATTCTCTGCCCTCCTCAGGATAAGAGCTACAAATCTGTTTGTACACTGGATGGTCTGGCAAAACAAGTGACCCACATACTAGGATCTGGCACATTTATCCCTTGCAACAGCAAATTTCAAGTAAGTCAAAAGCTCTTGGCTTCCATTTCACTGCTTTTAGGAGATCATTTACAGTTTTTGAGTTTGCTGGTGCAGTGCTGTATGAAGATATAAGATTCAAAGCCTAATGTTAAAAAAATGCAGTTATGTTAGGAGATGGTTAAATTCAGAAACCTTTACTCATTGCTTAGCCTCCATCAATTAAGAGCAAGTTCTGACTGAATAAAATCTGTGCAAGGATTTTGGGATTTATATTCTCAGCATTTTTCCCCAAATTTATCTGAATATCTTTTATTCATGTTTGGATACTTAGTGAACATCTGTGTTTGGAGGTTTGTTTTGGTCTAAAGAAGAGGATTTTTTTAGAGCGCAGTTAAATGTAAGTAGTTTAGAGATAAATAACATTCCTGCTCAGTTAAAATACTCTTCTATTGCTTCTGTACGTGACTTGGCCCAGGGCTGATTATTATTCTCCCTGCATCACAGAAGTGTGTAGCAGATATTTTATGGTTGCTTAGAACTGGCAAAAAAGGCAAAGGGTGGGGAAGGAAAGACAAAAACATCTTTTGGTGACTTGGCCCTTGAGGGTTTGTCCAGAGAATGAAGTTATTTGAAGGGATCCACACACTGTTCATAATGATAAACTCTGTGCTGGTTAATCATTTAGTAGAGTTAGAGCCACAATTAAGCCAAGAATAAAAGTAGTGCCACTCAAAGGAACAGAGACTTTATGAGGAGCTAAATTTAGGTTGAGACTTGCTTTAAACAGGTTGGGAGAATAAACGGGTGACTAGATGATCAAACTCGGCTTAGAGCTAGATACTAGATTTGCCTGTTTTCAAGCTACAAATCAAACCTAAATGTTGCTACTTGACTGATACTCATTTCCAAGGAAAAACAGTCAGCCTTGGCATAAAATAGGAAAGCCATGTTAGTCCCACATGATATTTTATTGCTTAGAATGGTATTAATATTAGCATGCCAGGTATGATATCCATACTATAGCACACTGCTCTGGGCATAGGAGAGAAAACAAAAAGGTAGGTAACGAGAGGCTGGAGGAAGTACGTGCTTCTTACATATAGTCCCAAACAGCCAAATAAAATCCAGTGGCTGCAGCTGCTGCAGATTCCCTGTAAACCTGTCATAGCCCCTCTGACATTACTGATTTGAGGAAAAGAATAGCCAGCTGTGATTTAGTCCTCCACATCTCAGGGGAGATATTTGGTCAATTTTGAACTGAGGTGCGTCATGGGAATGAAACCCAGCAGTCCCCGTCTGCACCCGTCTCCACGAATGAAACGAATGTGGCCTGAACATGTCTCAGTTTACTCGCTTGTTCTCTCTCTGCCGCCCGAAGGGGCTAGGATCCATAGCTCTGGGGCTCAACACTAAGTAGCTTAGGTTTTCCCACTGGGGACTGCATGACTTATGTGAAGATGATCCTTTCACAAAATACATAAGGACCTTCTTGGCACTGAAATACTGCCACTGATCTGTGCTCTACTCAGCAGGTTAGGAGTTCAACAAAGTGCAGTTGGGCAGCAGCGCAGAGCTGTGAGCAACGCTGTCCTGAGTCGCTGTTAGCCATGTGGTACAGTACAATAAGCTATACATGTGTCTTAATTATCTTGGATAAATACCATAACTGCTAGGCTACCAACTAAAAGCACTCAGGAGTAATGCCAGTGCTGCCCTCTCTTCTGTGTCATTCTTGTGATTGATGCCTAAAATGAAGCTTTTACTAGCATGGTTAGAAATGTCTACAGCAGAAACAAACCATTTCCTGATTCAAAGTGAAGAAAGTCTTTCTGTTTTAGCATAAACCAGACATTTCTCCCCAAACTGTTATTTTGTTTCATTCAAAATCCATCCTCCTGCTGCTTTGCTTTGATGGTTAAAAATCATACTAGTCTGCTAGGTTGTGGGAAACCTGAAAAACGTGGTGTGGGATGATTTTAGGCCAGGCATGAGAGGAGCAGTGTGGGGAGAAAGGCTTCACAATGGTGTATGCCACTGTGTAGGAAGACAGCAGTTATTTGGGGGTAGAACAAAATACTGCAATGGATATGGGGTGAATTCCACCTTGCTGTCACTCCCCTACTTTGAAGAAGTTAATTTGAGAAACTGTGATTATCATATCTTTTCTACCCCTCTGAGTCAGAGCGTCATTTCTAGCCAGAGCATGCTGCTGACATTCGCATCTGAAACCAATTTATACTCCTAAAGATGTTAGCTAGTAACCAGTGAGCAAAACCAAATGCTGACATTTTGTTTTAGCTAATCTTTTCAGGTAGTTCAGAACTTAGTGTAGCAGCACAGATTAAAATAGTATATTTGTGTAATTAAACTTCTATTATAAAAAAAGAGCTTAAAATTTTGTTGTTCACTTCTCTTGGAAATACATGGAAACAGATGGGCAACAGCTGAAGTTAGAATTTGCTAGTAAAAACTTGTTTCTGTTTTCATCTGGCTAAATAAAGGGACGCTGCAACTTAAATGCAACTGATCCCCCTTTTCTTGAAATCTGCAGTGTGGTTCTGGGGCTTGGTTGTATCTTTTAGCCAAAAATATCTTGATACAGTATTTGTCCATAGGGCAACAGGGTTATGAATACATAATCAAAAAGCATACCAAACCAGAGATTGTTATTAATGGATCTTTTATACTTCGGCCTCTGGAATAAATCTTTTTTCTTAGATTCATTCTTTTCTTCACTGAGCTTTAAAGTGGGATATATTCACTTTGAGTGAGATCCTAAGTCATCCTCTTCATAGTAATTTTCTTATTTCATGCCTGACTAATACTTCCTAGCCACACAGCTGAAGTCATTTCTTCACAGAGAACAGAAGATTTGGGCAAAAATTCTATCCTAACTTCAAAGAATTCAGCTATGGTTTTGAAGGCTACAAACCTGGCCAGAATGTGTTTTTTCCCGCCCAAACTTGGAGCTTGACTATGTTTGCCTAAGATCTCTTCAGAGCAGGGAAACAAAGCAGCCATTCATGCTGCAGAAAGCCTTTTGTCCGGGTCCCAGGAAAAGGCAGACAGACCATACAGACCAATGGTGGAGGCATGATTTGGGCTTGCATGACAGCAGTAAAACGGTTGAAGTTTAGCAGGAAGACAGAAGCCTGCAGAAGGGAAATGGTTTGCACCAGCCTTAACAGCCGTTAGTGGAAGCCCCTTGCTATTCCCTTCAGGACAGTAGAGATGATCTCTCCTGGCTCTCCTGTGCCCGCCTACAGCACCCAGGGCGCCAGCAGTTGTACGGAAGTTGCATTTGACCACCAAAACTCAAACCAGCATTGCCAGGAGGGGAACACAGACACATGAGGTTGCCTTTCGGCCTTTTTCTCCCTGGCATGGAAGATAGCTCACAGCTTTCTCCAGATAGGACTTACTAGTGCTTCCAGTGAACCGACCATTTATTAGCTGAATCTGTTCCACAGAAAATGCCTGTGGCACACTCAGCTGCAGGAGCAGAGAAGAATAAATTGTTTCAGAGGGAGCCTCTGTGGTCTCGGTGGAGGGGCTGATAAACAAATCCTGTTCCATTGAGCAGCTTGGTGTGCAGACATACTTTGTGCATGCCTCAGGCTATGGGATGCATTGTTAATAATCACTTCAAAGTACTCTATGGGCATTTAAAGTTGCTCTCTGTTTGCAGCCGTTTCTTTGGTCTTTTGGACACTTTTGAAGTTCTGGCCAGTGGTATGTCAGTACTGCCAGCAATACAAACTGCACTATTGTTGCGTGGCGCTGCTGCTGTGGCTCAAATACTCCAGGCCTCCTGTCTTGGCATATCAAGTCTATTTGTGTGTGCATGTTTATGAAAATTGAAGAGTCTTGTACTATTTGATGCACATTGGCAGAACTTTGGCAATATTTTCTCTATTGCAAGCACATCATGCTTGCATAGCACACAACTGATAATGGCCACTTCTGCAGGGTGGGGATTGCAATAATCAGTATCTTAATTTGTATCTACTTACATCATCCTTTTCGCCTGGCAAATTATCTTAAAAATGGCTTATGAAGAGTCTCAAAGGGAAAAGAGTTATTTGGTTTGTTTATTTGATTAAGAACATTTAAACCCATAGATTATATATTAAAAATCCTGAGCTCAGATGACAGGGTTCATACCTGCCTGACAGTAGGTCAGGCATTATATTATATTGCATTATACCGTGAAATCCATTGCGAAGATCTTTGCAATAGAACTAGCAACATCTGTTTGGAATGTTTTAGCTGCAAGACACTGTAACTGCGGATCATCTTGTAGCGTAACATGAAGAATGAAGAGGATGACATGGGGTAGAGGAGATCCTGATCCTTCATTGTTACAAATGCTGCTGCATCCTTTGGTAGTTGTGAGGCCTGGGATAGGAGCGGATACTTCATTTGCACTTCTCACCATATGTTGTGGCATCTTAGCAGTGCTCACATCCTGAACATTTTTTTTTTTTTTTTTTACCTGTGTGAAGGTGGATGTAGTTTCATGGTCATTTAAAGCTGATATAAATGAGAGCTAGGACCAAAATGTTGCCTCCTTCCTCTGCTTTCCATCCCCATATATGAACTCCCATTTCCGCCTTTGTTCTGCCACAAAAGTTCACAAGGCCACACAATGACTCGGAATCACTGTGGCTGAAAACTAACCTGACAGCAAACAAACAAAAACCCAAAACAAATCAACCCTGCCTCCAAAAACCCTTACCAGTTTTCAGCTAAATCCGTTTCCTGCCCCAGCTCAGCACCTGACAACATGGTCACTTACAGCAGCACAAAGGCAGGGACAGGAAGGATGAAGCTGTTGTTTTACCACCGTTACTAATTTTCTAAGTCAATGGAATCTGAAGAAGCACAGCATGTCAAGTCTGGGGTGTTATAGGCCATTTCTTTACTTTCCTGCCCCTCTGGCTAACACTGGCCAGGAAAGCATGTGTTTGCAACGCTGACATTAAAACCACTCTGGATTATTTATCAATTAAAATCTTTAACCACTTCAGCATATCTAATAGCTGGTAAGGTAATCTATATATACTTCCACCACTGTCTTAGGTTTTAGACTGTTTCAGAAATATATCTTTTTTCATTCCATTATTAAAGGTTCCTTGATGGACACAGAGGTGTAAGATCCTCCTTCCTCTTCTGTCCTTCCCTAAGCTGGGAATGTCTGGCATCTGTTCTCTTTCTATTGCAAAAACTGTCATGTCTTCTGCAATTGGGCATTAGGATGCAATTCAAAAGATTATGTATTTCTCCTCCCTTTTTGCTTCCATCAACATTCTTGATTAGTATTTTTGTATATCTGCATATATTTGCATATCATAATATATTATATTGTAAATATATTTGCATATCTGTTCCTGACTCCTTAGTTTCTTTAGAAGTGGTCATTAAACTGCATCATTGTAATCTCAACAACCAGTAATTTTGTAATCTACTAGGTTTGTCAAAAAAACCCCATACTCAAATGTAGCACAGAATAAAACAGATCTTAGAAGGATGCCTACCATTATGGCATTTATACCAGCTATTGTAGGTCTAATAAAATAAATGTCTGCTACTAAGGGGAAAGCCAGTGTTATGTAATACATAAACATGTGCCTCTTCATTTTAGGTCAACATCCTGCAAGATTAAGTATTCTGATTTCACACCAGCTGCTTCCACTGGTGTCTCCTCTCACCTGCAGATGGGGCAGGAAGGATCTTGGCTGCATTTCAGCCAGATGGTGACTTTCCTTTGCAAAAACATATGTTCACCAGTGTGCGGTGTTCAGCTGCTGGTTCTGGCCTCATCATAACAGTTTGTTCAGTGGAATTCGCAATTCCTAGTCTATGGGAAGGTATATGGATACCCTGACCAGTTTTTAGAAAGAGAAGACTGAGGAAACATTAGGGAAGACTGGTCATTCTGACTAGTAGGCTGAAACAGTTGGTATTTATTAAAGAAAGTATAAGTCAGAATCTGGTTATATTAAACAAAACAAAAGCAATAGAAATAATAAATAAATAGGGTAAAATGCTCTGTGAGAGACTGAGTGTGCTGGATTACATTTGAGCACACAATTGACAACCTGATGGAATTTTTTAGTAAACTTTGGGGTAAACATACTAATTCTTTCTGGGATTATGAAGTACGATTCAAATGACAATCATAGCATGATGGCAGAATATAAAGGAGATGTTAAGAAAACAGTTCTTTTCTTGAGACCTGAAATTCTACAGCACCGAGGAAAATATTTAAGCAAGACAGCCATAGTTGTGATAGGGAAAAGTCTTGAAAAGGAAATTGGGAAGAGTAGGTAGGCCTGAGAAAGGGCATTTGGTAACTTGGCAGTGTTACCAGGATTAAAGAAATGTTTGACTGAAACTTGTGACCTCCTATTCCTTCTATTTGTATTAAAATAATAAAATTCAGTCAATGTACAGATGTACAGTTTGCCTTAGTAATTTTTAGGCACCTCCAAAATGAAAAACAATGTCTCTCAGTACTATTGTAAATAGTTTTTTGAGGTTTCATATTTTTCGCCTTTTTCTCCCCATAATGTTGGTACAGGAAAGGCATCTTGCATTCTTTAGATATGGTATAAATCTATGTGCAATTCAATATGATTGCCGCATGCATGTTTGAGTGTCTGATCAACCTTTGATTTATTATATTATTAGGTGATTATATTTCTTTCTAAAATGCAGAAAGGCTTTAAAAAAAAAAAAAAGACAGCACTATCTGCTAGTACTTCACAAAATGGTCAGTGGGGCTGGGACGTGTGAGAAGGCAGCTGCTGACCGACATGCAAGTGACTGCAAGCAAGTGTGCTGGGGAGCATCAGCAAGACCAGAGGGAAAATGAGTGATGAAATGCAGAACCACAAGGAAAGGTGATAGCTGATTGCTGTGTAAGCCTAACAGAGAGCTTTATGTCAGAGTGGAAATGCCACAGAAGAAAGTGCAGAGCGTGTCTTTTGGTTCTTTCTGTCCGACTCATGCAGCATTCTAACAGTAGAAGGTATTTCAAAATAGGTTAAATGTTTAGCAGCCTGAACTTGGGGGTCATAAAGAAGGTCCCTTAAAAAAAAGAAGTCTAGAAAGCCATTTATTCTTAGTGTAATGGTTTGTGAAAAAATAAAATTCCCTGTTTCATAAATGCCATGATGATGCAGGGAGGACCAGATGTGATCAATATAAGAGTGTGGTGGGAAGGGGACCTGCTTCATGCAATTGCACCCAAGGAGTGTACTGTTGCTTCTTTCTGATTAAGATAACCTCAACCTAAGCTACAGAAAACAATAGAATGACAGCTAAAAACATGATCAGTATATGCTGTACCAGGCTCAGCTTGTGTTCAGAGAAACGTATGAACAATGCTGGAAAATAATCAGATTTTCTAAACACTAGTTTCAGAAAATCATATACTAATCACCTCTTGTATCTACAATAGGACAGTGCAGTCATCTGTGAAAAAAAAAAATAGAATTACTAGTGAGGGATTATAAAGGAACCCACCAGACTATGTAGTCAGACCTTCTATGAAATGCAGACCAAAATCTCGCCCAATAATTTTTATATTAGGCCTAGCTTCAACTAACTTGTTTAGTCAGAAGTTATTCATTCTTTTTTAAAACAGGTGGTCCATGGGCATAGACAGCTTGGTCATGTTAATCACTGGGTATTCTGCAGACTCAAGATGAAAATCTGTATTCTGTCCAAAAGTTCTTCAGACTCATTTTGTCTTGAATTTGTTTAACAGTTGAATCATCCATGATACAGATTTAAACTTGGTTCTTATTGCTAATCAAAACTGGAGAACATTATACAGCCTGAATCTTCGACTCTCAGCTGAAATATTAAGAGAACAATGGAATAGGCTGTTTTTGTGCTGCCCTTTATCACTGCATCACCCTTTTTAATCTTATATGTGAGAGAAGAACAAGAATTCCAGATTATAAATTCAACATACTTGCTTTTGAATAAAGGAACATTCTCCTTCATCTTTCAGATAGTATTTTATCCTTATCCTTTTCAGGAAGAATATCAAAGGTAATTTCTCTTTTCCTACCTTTTGAATGCTGTATCGTATCATTTTCAAGGTATGTCTAAGTTGTTTGGTTTGTATTGTTTACTTTTCACTTCAGATATGAGCATCAGTTGGGACCATACATGGTTCTGTGAGAAATTCTTGTTCTGTTTCAGCCAAAGCTGCATAGATGCGTAGACTTAGGACATAGCTTTGCCACTAGCTTAAGATTGTGGGCCAGTGGAAAGGTGCTCAATGATTTTAGTAGGCCTCTGAACCAGACCTCACATGATGTGAAATCAAAGCTGGGATGCCATTGCATAACTGTTGGTGGAGGGTTTCTGAAAGACGTTGCAAATTTTACCACCAAAACCCACAACCATTTGAAGACAATGAGAAATATGCTTCTGTTGAAATCAAGAACCTCCACTAAGAAACTACAGAAACATTTACATTCAATGACCTGTTAAACAAAATGAAAGAAAATGTACTAAAGTTTAGCTTGTATGATTCAGATTCCAGTTCTAAATATCTATGCAAAGTGATACCTTGAGCATCCATTCTGTTCTTTTAGAGCTTTTTGAAAGTGTTTACTGAGTCATTATATAAAAATCTTGTTTTATTTTTTACATAAGAATCTAAAGTATTGAAAATAATGTAATGCACTTGATAGTTTCAATATCAAATTACAATATTGAATGTTTAATAAACATTTGATCCTCATTATGCAGACTTTTCAAATTTTTAAACATTTCTAATAATTTCAGACTATTTCTGACTACATCTGTTCTTTATTATATTGTCATAGTCTGTTCTTTATTATGTAGTAAAACAGAGAAAATTGAAAGATTTCCTATGAAATGTTGAGACTGTCTGGAGAAATCAGCCCCACTAAGAAGATGCCCTTCATGCAGTATGATCAAGACACATTTTTTGATTGTCTCTGTTTTACCTTAAATTCCCATTTAGGATTTCCATTAGGATCTGATTAGGTCCTTTTCTGGAGAGGCTTCAGCCTGTAAGTGCTATGAATTATTTGACATGTGAAAACTACTTTATGTTACAAACATCTTGGGGATTGTGAAGTCAGACCATCCAAAGAGACCAAAGAAAAAATTACTTTCCAGAAATTAAGTCCACTAAAACATAATTCTTACATAAATATATTTTTATAGAGGAGAGATTAAAAAGCCAGAAGAGTTTTTGAGTTAGAAGACATGAAGCTAACTAAATAAATCAGTCTGTTTTGCTCCCTATGGTTTGGCTTTTGTGCATAGATCTCCTGCTTGTGTTCAGAAAAAACTGTCCATGAATCAATCATTACAATCTTAGGCGTGTGGAATATTTTTTCTTGTTGAGGAATGCAACATTCTTTGCAAAGTAGGAACAAATGGTGCAGATTCATCTGCTTAATGAGGACTGGCAATCTGAAGAGCATCTGAGAATACCTCAAATGCCAGTGCATTTTAGAAATATATTTTTGATGCAATCTGAGATGTGCTGGCCTTGTGTTTTATTGGCAATACAATTTATTGACAATTGCCTTATGCAATATTGGTAGTATGATGGCAACATGATGTGGTCTAGGTTAATGCTATACTTGGAATTTTTTTGGTTTGTTTTCCGCATTCCCTTGCTTCCTTCCTCAGTGGAGCTATTTCCTTCCAAATAGTGTTTAAATTGGTAGAGACTAGCCAGAGCATAGTCGAGGCTGGTTATCAGCAGGCCTCACAACTGGAACGAGTGTCTCTAGATTTCCTTATCCACCTCCCCAGCAGTTACTGTCATCAAAGCAACTGGATGGGACACAGATGAATAGCTGCTCTTAGAATAGAAATCTGCAGCAAGGTCAATGGTGTTCAAAACAATCTGACCAACAGCAGGAAATTCCCTCCAAGATTGCTAAATCTTGTTTACAAGAGATGTCTTTCTGCAGGATATACCCTACCCAACACTGTGCTGGGAATGTCGTGTGACATAGTACATTTTCATGGGTAGTCTCAGAAAGTAGATAGGATGAAGCCCTGGCAAAATTCCCACTTCCTTCAGTGCAACAGGGTTTCAAATGAAATGTTTCATTAAAGGATAGAAATTTTTTGTGTCTAAAATCAGTGTTGTCAGGTGGTATATAGGCTGGCATACGGATGCTGAGAATGGGTTGCAGCTAAATCACACCGATAGATATACTGAACTAAACTATCTTGGAATAATTTTTCCCAGAGAAGGCTGAGTGAGGACTGGGAGACTGGAGCAGCCACATCCAACTACCAAATGCTCTGTTAGGAATACCAGCATGGTGTTGGTAGGAAAACAAAAATATAACTTTTTCTCAATATATAAGACAAACTTGGTGAATACTTCTGTCAAGAAACAGTTATATTTCATAAAGTCATTATTTGGTCATGCTCATTTTACAAATAAAAACAAAGAGGCAAACTCACAAATGATTTGTCAGTTACACATATTCACTCTGTCAAAGATACTGGTAATACTTTTCTCTAATTGAGAAAAGTAACTGGTAAAAAAGATGCTTTAAAAGTTCTGGCAGTTCACATCTATTTAATGCAAATATTAAGACTGGAAATCAATGTGATAGAATGGAGAGTAAGTGCCTTTATATCTGAAAGAGAATTAAATAAAATATAATTAAAACCTTATTTTCCATAACCACCACATATCCTCAGTACTTGGCTTATGTCCACAAAAACCTTTAGGGGTTGATTTTAAAGGATAGATACTTTAGGCTTCACTAGATCAAGGGGAGAGAGGACCACAAGTAATACACTGGAAAACTGACACTTTTTCATGATGCCTTCTCAAAACATTCACAGAGTCACTAAATTTGTAAGTACATGACTTAGGATCCTCCTCAGGTTATGTTCTTGTTTTTCAGTTCTCTTAACATCATAAGAACAAAGGAAATCTCTAAGACAGAAGTGCCCAAGCTGTGACCTAAGTTCCACTACTGGAATGCAAGGTACTTTATAGCAATACTGCAATGCTACTCCAGAAACACGCATACCTCTTTTTGCACGTGGCTCAGCAGTGTGGACGTCGGAACTTTACCAGTCAGCTCAATGGCACTGGCGTTCGATAAGTCTTACTCTACCATGAACATGAAGACCTCTTTTTATTTGGAATTGCAAGAGACATAAGGTAGTACTTATAGATTAGAGGCTGCATCTAACAGAGGTGTCACAAGTTGCCAAAGGTCAACCAGACTTCACATTTTCTTTCTTGTGTATGATTATGTTGCTGTCCAAGTCAGACTGATAATCTGTCATGGAGATTAGTAGCCTAAACTGAGTGAAAACCAATGACATCAAAAGCCTCATGAAAATAATATCTTGCTATTTGTTAGTCTGCTTTATGGACAAAATATCCATTAGCACCATCATTTAGATTTAAATAAGAAAGATCAGTACTGAAAAAAAAAACTGCATTAAAGAAATATTATGAACTTAAAGTAATAGTCATGATATAGCTGGAAAAAAAGGACTCATTTTATTGGGTGATACAGATTGTTAAATGTGTACTTTCAACACATAGATAACCAGTTTACTACCTCCTCTACTCTCAGGTTCTGGCTTAATTCTGCTGACAAATTTAAATGCACCATTTGTGAGCAGCCTTATACATGTAGGGTATACTCAAATTTATTTGTAAGGTGAGCTTTGTGCTTGTAAGACACTACCCTAAATTCTATATTCAGATTCACACAGCCCAGACACTTCTGGACTCGTTAAGAGACAAGCATGTAAAATGAAGTGCAGTTAGAATCACTACTTGCAAAATCTAAGTTTACATGCTTGTTACCTTCAATACTTGGTTAAAATCGTGAAGAATAAATCTTGTAAGAGGTATTTTTCTGTTAGGGTGGTCTTTGGCTGTTGTTTCCATCTTTGGGAGGAAAATTCAGCTTTATATATACACATTCTCTCTGCTATCTAAAGTTAGCATTAATCAAAAACGTAGTTTTCTCTTTTAAACAAGTAACAAGTAAGCATGTGAACAAAGGAAAGCTAATTAAACAAACAAATACACATTCTCCATGCATCCATTTTCCTTTAACTTCTTTCTAAATATTTATGCTATTTCTACTTGGTATGTAAAGCATATGTTATAAAACATTTGCTATTGGTCTAAAGCCCTGGTTAACTCATCTTGTTGACTCTGTAAGTGAATTGGATGACCTAACCTTCATAAATAAGAATAAGGATATCACTCAAACAAGGATAGGGTGGAGAGCACTTTGGGGAGTGATATGGACAAGAGGAAACAAGGAGACCTATTTAAAGTCACTGCTTGTACTCTTTAGCTGAAGAAATATGTTACGTTTCAAATAGAAACACTAGAATTAAAATTATCTGTTTTCCTTCCTGAGAGAAGGGTTTCTTGACATGTTTTACATGAGAGATTTATTTTTCTCAAATTGTTCAGCTTTCTCCTGCATTCTCAAAAGTAAATAGGAGTCTTTTTTTGTGACTACTGTAATCACTCATAAATAAATAAACTGCAAAGCTTGGTCATGAATTCCTGGAGTGGACTTCACTCGGGGATTTGCAGTATTTCATCACAGTGTAAGTACTGTTTCACCAATCTGCTAAAGCAGAAGGAAGGAGTCAACTGGACTCAAATGGATGTGGGTCATACCAACATCAGGCATTGAGCACTGTCTTTAATCACACATGGAGTACTATGCAAAAATACATGACATTATTCATTTTATTTGATCAACTTCCTCAGTTCTGTACGCCAGATGCAAGGAGAGGGAACAATTTAAAGGACTCCTGTTACTGTCCTCTCTGACAACATTATGCTAAGTACATTACTGGATTAGCCTTTCTCTTATTTTTTGTCACTGTTCATTATAATTACTGTTCATCACAATCAAATTAGTGCCTTACAGTTTTGATGGGCTGCTCAGTCATATGTATATGGCCACTTTCAGTACTAAGACATTTGTCCACAAAGTAACTTCTAGTGTATTCTCTAATTACCAGTCTACTACCACATGACAGTCTGTACTTATGGAATATGGGTAATATTCCATAAAAAATGATCTACTGCAAAATCTTCTGTGGAAAAATATAGAGAAAAGGGTAAGAATGGTCTTGGGTAGGCAGTGCTTTAATTTGGTAGTGTAAAGTTTTTCCTATTTGATAAAAAGTAGGAAAAAAGCACATTTCTTAGAGATTACTGTCAAGGAACATAATGTTTTGAAAACATTTCAGCATTTAAACTGGTTCTCTCAGATGCTGAAACCAGGAAATCAATGAGATTTTTGCCAAGTAATACTTAGCTCTACAAATTTGGTCCCAGCTTAATAAGATCTTATGAAATGATGATTGTATTTAGGTTTTCTTAAACTACACAAAGGTTGTAACATTCTTTACGATTTCTGTCTCTTTTCCAAAAGTGAGAGCACATCTACTGTTCTGATAGCAGATCCAGTCCTGGGCTTGTTTGCAGCTGGATATAGTTGCAAAAAAATAGCAGCCTTTGGTGTTATTTTGAAGGAAAGTTGACTTCAGCCCAGTGCTGTCTAATCTTTTTATTTACATCTAGTACAGCCAGATGAGGAGCATCCCATCTCTCCCTACCTTAGTTAAACTTAGACACAGCTTATATCAATCAGACTGATAACTTCATGTTAAAATGCTTCAATATTTTTAGAAAAAGATGGGTTGAAAACTGAAGTCAGCGTATATTAGAAAAACAGTAATGGCAAAAAGCTTTGTTGTTGTCAATCTGCAAGCTTAACTACACATTTGATATAATGAAAACAGATGTGCAGACATTACTGAAGGAAGTGGGGCACCTTTGATCTGCTGGCTTCTGCTGCTCACTCACAAAGGACAGTTGCTTCCATTAATGAGGCTTTTCTAGTTTATTAGGTTCACTGATTTCATGTGCCCAGAGCAGGAGGGAAATTGCACTACTCTCTAAGAAAGCACTTTGATATCTCGTAAATACAGAGCTATAAAGCACTCATGTCACTTACAGCCATAAGTGGGATACCTTTGTAAACAGTTGGTATGACTGCTTGATGATATTTAAAGAGTGTGAAAGGTGAGGACAGAGGTTATTGTCAGATGAGCTGATATTTGCGTATCTGTAAGGGATGAACTCAGGTGAAAGAAGAAATAAGTTATTCTTCAGAATGAGGCAGAATTCTTCAGAATAATTTTTACAGAAAAAAACCTTATCTACCAAAGCAAATGTATTTTCTGGCATACTGAGAAATACTTAAACAAATCAGAACAGATGGCGGAATAAACTAGTGATGTCTTATTTGCATAAGTCAAGGGGGTCCTATTACTCCTACTACACTTATCAGCATAGTACATTGCATGTAGTTAGCTCAGGTAGTTACATGATTTAACGAGACCTATACTGACCACACACAGTGTCTCACATTCATGACAGTCCTGACATACATACAAAATGCTTTTTGAAGACGGAGTGCCTAAATCCTGCTAATTTTAAAGTTCAGAATTTTAAAGAGGCTTGCAGAGCTTTAAAGGTCATTCGCTGGGGAGTGCTATTTACTGCAGCAGCTGCTAAGAATCTGTGAACAGTCGTGCCAAAGACAGGTAAATCAAGATTCATCTACACTGCTGTTTGTCTTGTTTACTAGCTGTTGCTGAAATGACTGGATTATTTAGTTTCTCAATTTTATTGCTGTTTCATAAAGCTTTACAGAGAATAATAAGTTAAAGAGTGAGCTCCTTTCATTCTCCTCCAGTGAATGTCAATGCTGCATCATTATTGTTCTTGCGCATGCCATTTTGAGCTTCTCTAATTTCTTTTTACTCTTAATTTACAAACCTGTCTGCTTGATAAGTATGTCTCAGCACAGTTTATTATTTTTTTACCTTTAGTGACATTTCAATTTACTACACTCTATTTAACAGTACAGTAATATTTAAAATATGCCTCCAGTTCAAATTAAGGTACAACTGGTAAAGGGGTTATATCACTCAGAAACCAGATCCTGTTTCTCCTGGAAGTTTATTGCATTGCCACATAATGGAGTTACATTTTGACTATAAAACTTGATTTTGAGCCCGGCTCTATTTTTTAATGCAAGACTATTTCCCACCTTTAATTTCTCATGCCCAGTGGTGTGTAGGTGCACTCAACTTGCATCTAAGAAATTACCTGGTAAACCCATCTGTGCATGCTGAGTTCATGGGGAGAAGAACAGAAACCTCACCTTTACACTCGCCTGCTTGCTTACAAAGCATTTGCCATTTGCCTGGTCCCACAGGGACTGGAGTAAGGTAAGGCTGAAGCATAGTCACGGCCAGCTAAGTGCATCCATGGCTGGCTGGGGAGGTTCAGCAGTTATATGCTCTTCTTAAAAGGATCCACTCTGCCCAAAATGCTGTGGTTAGCAGCATGTCTCCAGCCACCACCACCACTATGGTACAGTGTTCAGCTTCACCTTGAGCGAAAATGTTTCTGAATTAATTTGTGTAACTGCCAGTAACTAAAGGATGACATTATAGATAAGCATTAAGAAAATTTCCACTACTACCACTATCTGAGATGGTGAGCTCTCTGGAGCGGTGGCTGTACTAATACCCTCCACACCTTCACCAGGAGCTGATTGAGTCAGGGAAATTTTTATGGGATGATGTTACTGCATATGCATGTTGCAGGGAAAACATTAAGAAAGGAGATCCTGCTGTCCTACGTGAACAACATGGTGTTTGCAATTAACACTTTTCTGGAAAGGGCAGTCTTATGTTAGCTTTAGAAGGTCAAAACTGCTGGATGTGCAGATTTTTCTTCTTTGCCTTTCCTTGGACACCTGCATTTCAAAGTTGAAATTCTTGTTTCTGTGCACATATTTAGAGTACTCCAATGGCAGCAGAAGTACACATGAGGCTTCAAACATGAAAGGACTTTTTTTGTCAATTCTGAACAAGAGACAAGGAAAACTTGCTCATGTATTGTGATCCTTTTCTAGTGTTATTATCACTTTGTTAATGAATATTTGGTGCAATTTCATTAAAATTAATGATGCTTTCTTTGATGAGGCATCCAGTTCAGCCATAGTATGGTGTATAGCCTGCCCCAGAATAAGTCTGTGAGAAAAGGAAAGAGTATTTTGGAGTAGAACTTCTCTGCAATATCCAATACACTATATTGGATGACTGGGTGTTCCCAACCTCAGTTAAGCTGAGTGACACTAGTACTTAATGCTGAAGAAAATTCAAATGTGATTGAAATTGGTATCTTGCTAATCAAAAAGCTGCTTTAAACTTATTTCCTGCTTACCCTGATTCACCAATTTCAAGCACTAATTACCCTGTACCCATAAAACAAGTAATTTTATACAATCTGTCAGGCCTTTCAGTAGAACAGATACATCTAATAAATAAACTTAACATCAAAGAAAGAGAAAAGGGGAAAAAAATCTTTATAAGTGGTTATAAGTCAGTTCCAGCATACTGCTTTATTTTTACTGGTTATAAACCATGTTTTCAGGATGACAGAAAAAATTCATCTGAGACTGCAGTATTTCGGAGAGGTTGCAAAAGCTTCATGAGAAATTTGTTGAAAAGTTTTAGGTAAATGGGAGAGTATGTCTCAGTCAGGCAGATGAGATTCAGTCTCGGTACAGGAATTTTATTTCCGTTTCCTCTTTTTCTAAGAGTTATTAGTTGTCTGTTATTCTGGCTTTCTTCAAAAAGCTGTGCTGGGGCACCTTTCTGCTAAAAGCACCATGTTTTTGCCACATCCCAGGAGAAGTCAGATGGCTTTTTATGGATAAGAGATAGCTTATGGCAATAAGCAACCTGAATTTGCAAAGAGAGTTTTATGGGATTTCCTGTAAGAGCAATGATGACCCTTCTCGCTTTCTGCATCACGACCAAGTGTGCCTAATTCCCTGTTTTTATCTTGCCTTTAATTTAATTATATGCCAGCATTCACAGAAATGGGAAGAAGACAGAACAAATCCATGTGGAGATTTTAGTCCTGTTGCTTAATGTGCAGGAGAAAGTGTTCCTATTCTCCAGAATTCATGATGATTTAGAAGAAACATGGAAATCGTTGAAACAAACAAAAAAAAAAGCCGCCACTTCTTGGGTATAAAATGCAGTCTGTTTTTCAAGAGCTGGTATAAATTAGTTTTGGTCCCATGAAACTATTCCTGTTTTTTATATTTCCCTCCGATATTTCTGAATATTTTACTTTATTTCTTATGCTTTCTAGTAAGCATTAATAGTAAAACAAGCAGGTGTGCATGCTAACCTTATCTGCTTTGAGAATACAGGAAAATATCAATGGAAATTCTGGTGTAATCCTATATATAGCCAAACATCTCTGTTGCCCCTCATTTCCACACAAGCCCTTTTGATTCAATGAAATGTGACCAGCAAAACAAATAACAAAACAATAGAGAAGTGTAAGATGTACACATGTAAGTAGACTTAGTAATATTTTAAATTTTACACCATTTTAATAATAAAAGTGATTACATGTTTTTTTAAGCACTAAGAAACTGTGTTATCAAAATATACTTGTAGTCATCTGTGGGGGTTTACTTGCTATGCCTACTGTGGTACTGGAGTTGATGTTTTAACTGTGCTGTCTTTAATACAGTCTTATAAAAATAAAATATGTAAAAAAAGCAGTTTAAAACATTTTTATTTAGTTAATTAGTTTAAATACTTATATTTTTTTAAGGTAAATTTTCCTGCTGCTCTAATTCTGATCTCTTTTATGTAACACATTATGCAGTATAAAAGATTTCTCCCTTTCAGAAAAAAAAAAAGTTAGTTTTTCTTATTGCTATGAACCCTTCGTCTTCTAGCAAAACTTCATCTGTCACTGTATGGAGAGATGTATTAGTTAGAGGATGCTCAGCACCTGTTCTAGGCATTGGATGAATACATGGTTGTTGTCTATCCTTGTCTCGAACAATTTTGTACCTAATATTGTGAACTAGCCCCTGGCAGAAAACTGAGATTATAGGAATGAAGTGGTATAATGCACTGAAGACAAAGGAAGAACTGGAGTGAATGATCTTAAATAAAGGGGGCAGAGAAGAGTTAAATCCCTGTGGAGATTTCCCCAGGTGGTGGATACTGAAACCTCATGTTTGAAATTACATCTTGCTGTGGTAGCTCCAAAGAAATGGAACCAGATGTGCTCATCATTACCCATCAGGCCACCATGGCAAGCTAATTTTGCCAAATAGCCCAAATATACACAAAGCTGTAATGACCTTTAATTCTTAACAGCTTCAGTAGATCTTATTAAAAGCAGTGGTGGGCTCAGGGATCAGAAACTACTGGTTTCAACTTTCAAATGGACTGTCTGAGGATGCTAACCCCAGTGACACTACGATATAAGATGCCTTATGAGCAAAAGAAGTATTATAAATACTACTAATTAAAATATGGAAGATGAATATGAACTCATGGAAGAAGTAAAACAAGTTTCTTTGCAATCATTTTTGCTTTTTGCAGTCTGAGAAAAAAATAGAGATTGTCATTATTTCTGTTCTTAAACACATAGATCTGATGGGATGATAGAACAATGCAGGAATTCAGATAGTGGAATACTGGGAAAGGAATTAGGTTTTATGGTCACCCATAAATGCTGCAATGACAGTTAAGTGCAAGGGTACAAGTTACAAGCTTTTCTATGTAGGCTTGCTGAATTATTTCTACTTCTCATGGTAGCTGGAAAGATTGAGAAATATGGACTCTTTTTATTGATCTTTGAAACTGCATAAAACCCCCTTATCTTCAACTTGTTAATATTCTTCGGTTGGAATACATTCTTTCCTTAGTAAAGTTATTGTTGCTTTCACATCAGAAAAAATCTTTCCTCCTATAAGATATAAGCTATTTAAATTCTTTGCAATGAAAAAGTATTTTCATTTGAGATCATCTAACTTTATTGATTCACATCTAATAGCCTATTATAAAGATTTACAAAACTTTCTAAGCTAAGTTCAAGTTAGCAATATCTACTATTCAATCAACAGAGATGTTTAATTTCTAATCAAATGTCTATTTTTTTTTAATTTTCACTGATCTATTCTTTCAACTGTTCTGCATATCTGTCCAGCTGAAGAAAAAAAATCTTCAGAGGATTATATCATATGCATACACTGATCAACTTCAGTAAGGTTAAAATACCATGGAACACGACCATGCATATGCTTCACTGCACTTCTACATTTTGAACAGGTACAGAAGGGGGTTTCTTTTGAAATAACACAAAGTGAACATATGTAATATTGTACTACGTCACGTTGCAGGCCAAACAAAGCCAATAGATGACAACGTATGCCCATAAGAAATGGAACAGGTTTTATGAAGTCCTTTCAAAGAACAGACTCAAACTGAAAAGTGGCTTGAAGTTCTCTTAAAATCTGCCATGGCTGGGAAATAAGCCAAAGAGTCCATGTTTCTCTAATGCTTGTGATGCCAGTGACAAATATTTGTGCAATCCTTTTTCCTGCTGCTTGAAGGATCTGAGTGTTTACTTGAGGGTCCTAACAGACAGCAGATAATTTTATCTTCCCATGAACAAAAGAATCAAATGAAATTATAGAAGCTTAATTACTAAAGCATGAAAATTCAGAAAACAGGTATCTGAACTCTTTAAATTCAAATACAATATATAGCTTTTTCAAATAATGTGCAAATTACTATGTGACATTTTATAGCATTTATAATGTAGAAGGTTAGACCTGTTGATTGTAATAGTCTTTTTCACCTTAGAAAAGGAACCATGGCTATTCCACATGCTCTGAGATGCAAAAAGATGAATTCACAATCCAGCAACAAAGACCTCTCAGGGGACTCTGGACTGACGCCAGAATTACATCTAAAGGTAAGGAAAAATTATCAGTAGAGAACCTTAAAAATTCTGGCTACAGGGTTATTTTTGCTTAAGACTGCTTCTTATCTCATTCACTTCACCCTGTTACAGAAATCCCCAAAGCCAATCAACATAGCAAGAATCCTACATAGATCTATAAATATATGCAGTGTATGTGCTAATGTATACTAGATTGAAGAAGTCACATGGAAACATCTTCCTTTTTTTGTTGTTGCTACAACTGTGAAAAAAACTCTTAATTCTGGCTACAAGATTGTATGTCAGGATTTTATCAACAGTGTAAGTCTCATTAGGTTCTTAGGTTTCTAAAATATGTGGTGTGCAGAAGAATATGGTCAGCACTTTAGTATTAAAGAGCTGGAATTGTGAATATGTCCATTCAGCAAATTCTTACAGCAGGAAAACAAACAAATTCATCAACATAAATGTCTGATCACAATCTGGTTTCTCCTGATTCTGCACAAAGAGAGATTTTTAGGCAGCACCTTATGACAGAAACAAGATGAGAGTTTTTCTTCTTCAGGTCGGTTACATGCATCTCCGTCACTGCATCATCGGGTAAAAGCAGTGCGAGACAGGGAGACAAAATCAGTGTTCGGTTTTACTTATGTAACTCAAAATGTCTATCCATGGTTTCTTTGCATTTTGCAACCCAACAGACTTTCATTTTAATTTGAACTCCTGTATTCCAGCAAGATCACTCAAAATTTGTGGGTGGCCCCTCAATTACTGATTACTTTTTAACAACCTAACTGAGAGTAAAGCAAACCCCTCTTTACCAAGCTGCTCAGAAAAGCTGTTTTCATTTGCACTGAAAAACTTTAGTACATGGCTGTGTATGGCTGTGGTCCCTGAAGTTCATCTCTGAGCAGGATTCAACAAAAACCAGAAATATTTGCTGAACTACTGATCAGCAGAAACATCATGGCAGATGGATCTCACATGCTTGAAGCTTTAATTTGCCATCTTTAAATTAAAGTGTTCAAGATGAACAGAAGTAAGCATGGTGAGTGCTAGTATTTCAAGGCAAACACAACACACCAGGAAGCTACATACCTGTCTGAGGGCAAAATAGAGATGTTTGACAAGTGACAGAAATGGAGAGAACAAAAAAGATCAAGGCCAGGCTTCTTTTGTACCAGCTTTCTGGGAACAGTTCACAGCGGTGTCTCTGTCCCCTCAGCTCTGAACACTGACTGCAAAGATGTGCAAATGACATTGCAAAGAGAAGTGCAGATAAGAAGACAGGTTATACAAAATCCATGGCTGAAAGAAAACTGTCTACTGCCTAGCCTTTTGAAGTGAAAATTTCTTATACGTTTTTTAACTTTGAAGAATACCAGATTAATGAACCGTGTAAAAGCAAACAAGAATATTTTGTACATTTAATGTTACATAAAGTATGTACCAGACAACACAAATTTCCATTTTCCTTAGGCTTACTAACTAGAGCCAGTTTTGTGCCTTTAGATTTTCTGCCATGACTGGCAGTGACAGGCAAAGGCACGTGCCAAACCCTTCTCGTCCGAGGCTCACCAGGGCAGGCCAGTTGTTACTTCAGCTCAGGTAGCAGATACTGTGCTACTGCAGGACGGTTGCCAAAACAAGAGCTTCATCAAGTAACAAGGGTAACATGGCAGAAACTCTGAAAGCTTGCTGTGAAATTTGAACATCAGCTTCTCAGAATACTGATAGAGACTAAAAGCTTTTTGGAGCATCAACACTCTGTTTTTCTCTCAGAAAAAGACAACCTAAAGCTTAACAGTCTTGTGTTGGGTTCTGTCTTAACTCCCTGCCAAATGAAGTTGTACTGGTACAAAATAGAGACATGAAAAGTTAAAGTACAAGAGAAAAGCAAAATGCAGATTTTCCTTTGTCCTTATGCCTTTTCAGTCATTGCCTTTCTATTGGGCAAGTTCCCTCAGAGAAATGTGCAAAATTCTCATCCCTATTTGCCAGAAACTGTAAAACAAACCACTCTAATTTACATTAGAGTATAATCCAAACGCTACAGTCATGGATGAGCTCTATTCTATTGACATGAGAGAACATGATGATTATTATTAAATTATTATGATTAATTAAAAATAAAATTAATGAGAGACAGGGAGTGAAGTAGTAGGATGAAGTCACAAAATCCTACCTTGCAACCTCTTTGCACATCTGGTCATAAATTTTAATTTATCACATGGAAAATTCCTTCTCAGATCTTACTACCCATTTGTGCTACACACATATTTTTTTCTGCTGTTCAAGTAACTGACTGGCTAGCTCCTGCCCATTTCTTATTTTGCTAATTCACTTCTTTTATTTACCCCTTGGAAGTAGAATCTGCCTAAACATTCCTATCCTATTATTTTTATAGACAAACACATCCATAACTCCAAAAATAAACTATACAGCTAATTGACCTCACAGTCTGGAAGTCCTGATACTAATGAGCAACCTCTAGTACAGTGAGATACTTTCTGCACTGAGAAAATCTGGCCCATTTTTTCTCTCCCCTACTCATCCACAGATCCCCAGCCCCCTTTGGGTCCCTGCAAGCTGGTAAATGTGGCAGCGCAGGAGGAAGCTGATAAATTCTCTGCCTGTGCTGGTCTGAGTGATCGCTGCATTTTTTGGGGTACATAATAAATATATTTATATGGTTTCTGAAACTCCTCCACTGAGCACTGTCAGTGATTGTTTTGCAGATTATAATCTTTTCAAAACAGGACTTTCTTGATCTCAGTTTCTTACAGTGCTAAGGATGCTGTAATGTTTAGTAAATAACAGTATCAATCAATCAGCGTGCTCTGAGGCCTTTCTTTCTTTCACACTTCTCTTCATATTTAACCGCATAGCTACATGAAATGCAAGTTTAGGTGTTTTTGAAAATCCACTTGAGCTTCTTAATGGGATGTGCATTGCAATGGAAGCTGTTTTGCCAGCACTAGTTCTATTTTCAGTGGGAAAAAGGTGAAGGAACTAGCCTTTGGAAATGGTTGAAATTCTTGTAAGTGGAATGCTATCATATAAAATTAGCAAACATATAAAACATTTATTGCCAGAGAGATACTATACAGATGCTTGGTTCTGGTTTTGTTGGTTTTTAAATTTTTTTTTATTCCCCCCCCCGCCCCCCTCTCCTTTTATTGCCAACATCTTCCTTAAGTATTCAGCTAGTTCCTAATATGTAGCCTGCAATGTAACTGGGCTCCCTCCTGTGTCTGCTCCAATAGTGGCATTCCCTCAGAGTAATAAATATTCTCTATATGACAGTTAGGTTTAGGCATGATTGTAAATACAAAGTTCAGGATTTATAATATCAATTAATATTATCTTACATCCTTATTTCCTGTTGTCTTCATAGCTAAACATGTTTACTCTTAAATTAGAACATAATTAGTAAATAATATAGCTCATTTTTACTGAAAATAGCAGCTTGGCAAAATGTTTCCTATCATCAGGGGCTGACCTTCCCAAAGGCTGAATATCCTGGAACAGCACATTGTAATAAGAGAAATCAGTTATTTTGGATCTTGGCCAAACACTAATTTAATTTCTCCAGCTGCCCCCCTCCTTTCCAGCTCTTCTTCCCACTCTCCCCAGTAACACTCACATATGTGAGTTGAAGTTAAGAAGTTGCAGTTGGTAAACAAAACAAAGACAAAACTGCTAAGAAGTTAATGAAAACATCAGTAAGTCATAGCATCTGGATCTCATCATCAACCTCTGACGTAAGGAAGATGTCCAGATGTTAGCAGAACTGTAGCAGTTGAAATATTTTGTGAGAGAGGCTCCTTCCAAACAATCAGATGCAAAGCAGTTCAGCACTTTCAGCAGTTTTTAGGAATGTTTCAAATACATAATGGTCTTTCAGATGTGCGAAATGTCTGCTTGGTGTCGAAAGAATATAGAGTCCAGGGAGCCGAGTCTGGGAATCAGGAGCCCCCATTTTTTGGAAGTGCACGTGAATGTTCAAAGAGCAGGAGAAGATGAGGCCTCCTGGTTGTCTGTCATAAGGAGAGACCTCTAGCAGAGACACGATACTGCTTATCTTGTAGTTTAACAATATCCACAATGATGAATTATGAAACTGGGCCCGGAGAGAGCGGACCATAATTTTCATCTTTCTCACTCATTTTTAATCCCTGTCTGACAATGTGTACCACATACAACCCTTGCATGCTGAAAAGTATAAATGATGAAGCTGGTTTCCTAACAGGTTGTTGCCAGGTGTATTGTTTCTTTCCTTCCCCTCATGTCCAGTGGTGACATTTTTCATGCGTGGGTGCTCATTCTCTGCAGAGCAACATGACTGCTTAGTTCCTCTCAGATATGTTTTGTGGGCTCTGGGTGTGCTCCCTCCCTCCTTGGCCCATGCTTATGAAGAAACAGTTTGGAGTCCCCAAGAAAGCAGGAAAGTTAATTCTAAAAATTCCTAATTGCTGAAGTGTTCTGGTCCCGAATTCCTCTTATACATATCCCCAAAATCCCAGGCACAGGACAGGACATGGTGCTGCTGGCTGATTGCTGCAGTCCTATAATTGGCTATGATGACTGTAGAAAACCAGAATGCTGAAAAAAGGGTGTATTTCCATAATCCCCTCCAGCTGTTGTAACTTGAATGCATGAGGATTTTGTAGCAACCACTTCTATAATATGCTTAGTGTACTGTGTACTTCTTATTGTAAACTTGGACGAAATAGTGCCATTGTTGTAGCTTGATTACAGAAATGATGGTGGAGCTCCAGGAAATAAATGTTTTAGATTTCACTAATGGAGGAAAATGTGAAAGTCACAAATAAAACTTTCCAACTGTCCAGTCCCCCAACAGTGCAATTTAGCTCTGCTGTATGAAAATATCCACTACAAATAGCCAAGGTGACACAGTATGCACACTTTCTTTTCCCTATGAGTGCTCCAACCTTTACTGGTAACAGACTTCAAATTAGAAGCATGAGGAGTGTTGGAAACAAGACATTCCAGCAGCTGAAAATAAACAACACCAGAATCATGCTACAGGCAGCTATGACCCTTCTGGCACTTCTCTACATTTTCATATAGAGAATGAGAAATTAAAAAATAGAACATGGAATGAGAACCTAAGGATGCATTTAATTCCAAATGCCCTTTTGAATGAGGATTTTGACTGAAGCACTTTTCCTTAAATGAGTTACAGTCATTCCATGATCAAAACATCAGTGCTAAATAAGACATAATACTCTATATATCTTATCGGAAATTTAGGGTGACAATATTTAAAAAAAATAACAAGCATATGCTGTGCATGAAATGTATTATTTCTGATTGCATTTGATATCTAAATTTGAAAGATGTGAAGAATTATAAATCACATGAATGAAACTAGCATTTTCTCCAAAACCTGCTTACACTACAAGCTTGTTCAGTAATTACATGGATGACAACAAAGCTCTTGACTACTCTCAAAGGGAGGAATCTCTAACATGATAACGATATTTGACTATCCACCCAAAATAATTTATTATGGTGTATTGCACTTTATCAAACAAATAACGTCTTTTGTTATCAGACAATTGTTGTTTACTCTTTTCCTGTTTCTTTTCCATAAATTAGAGTCTATTTACAAGTACATATCAAATCAATACCTGATCATTCTCTACCTCATGGGAAGTGGTTATTTTTAATATTTATAAAATAGCCTGAATAAACCACCAAATCTATAGGACGTTGTCTCCAGATTAGGAGTCAGTAATTTTCTAAAAATGCTGATACAGCCAAACAGTGATATATCTGAAGCTGTGGTCTTAGGTTCTGCGACATATCCATTTTCTAAAATCTTATTTCACCTACCTACACTATACATCTTTCTCCAGTCTCAGAACAAAGCAAACACTTTAATCAGTAATTTTTCTTCTGCATAAGTATTAATTTTAGAGACAGGTAAAATGTAATGCAAAACACTTTACCTTAAACTGGGCCTTTAAAATTTCCAAAGGATGAAAATTCCTTTCTTTACTTCCTTTACTTCCTATAGATAGCTATATATGTATATGCCTGGAAGTCTAAGCAATAGCTGGAAATTGTTTAAGAATGAGTAAATCCTATACTCACAGATTTTGCAGTCCATAAAAAGGCATGTTTTAAGGCATCATAATTAAGAGGGAAGTATGAGAGAAAACAGCAACTATAAACCAAATGGAAATAGAGGGATGCTGATAATGGAGGACAAATCAGCCTTCAGCAAGAGCAGATAGTGTGTTGCAGATACTCCCAGTGATCCTAGACAAGTTATGCAAAGGTTGATATGGCCAGTAGTAAGAAAAACGTAAATAATGATATAATTCTTGCTAATCATCATAAATTAAAAAAATAAAAGGTCTACTCAAAGGGGCCTGCAGAGAAACTTTTCAAAAGTAGATTCAAAATTAATTCAGATTTTATTAAAAACATGGAAAATAGATGAAAGCTGACTGATAGTCCTTTAAAAGGAATCTAAATGGAAAATAGTTCTCTCTGTGGCTACATCTTTAGTGATAACTGACAAGGACATCTATAACCTTTCTAGATGATTCAAACACTAGCAAAGTAGGCATAATGAGAAGTGGTCTGTAACAGATCTTTTCAACTGAGTTATTTTTCATTTCTTTGGCAATTAACAGAAAACAAAACCAAGAAAAACAAGGGTGACAAAAGCCCACTTTATTTTTAGTGGGCCAAAAGTCACAAAATTAACTTAATTCTGGGGTAAATGAAATATCGTAAAGTTTTAGTGAACTGAATTAAGAAAAAATTGAAAATTGAAAATTATAAATGGTAAGTAGGTCAATCAATAATATAATTTCAAATAGAAAAGTTGAAAGTTTATTTTTAAAATACCAAATAAGTAATGTTTTCCCACAGGCTTTCAATGACTAAGCCACTGCAGCAAGCTAGACGTAATTCAACAAACCTAGACTACCTACACATTCTTTTTTTTTTTCTAAAATACTAGATATTTCAGAAGACTATTTAGCTTTTCTATCATAAAAAAAAAACAAAACCAAAAAAACCAACCAAACCAAAAAGCCCCAAAAAGAGATTGGGGCATATGTGTATTTGGTTGTACTCAGTGTCTGACCATGTTTTCTAAAAAATGCTGATGAAAATGAAAAATGCAGGACCTTTTAGTCATTTGGTATGGTGGACATAATGGTTCTTAGTACAATGCAGATAAATGGTACATCGTGTCATCTAGAGTCTATCATGCAGATAATTCACCCAGCAATACAGTGGAGGCACTAGGAGAAATCTGTCTACAGTGTTTTGAGGATATGTATGTTTCAGAGCTGAGAACGACTCTTGCATGCTCTGGAGAAGCTCACTGCTGCCGCCTCTCTTGTGCAAAAACCCCTGGTCTTTATTGGGAGGCCTATTGCTGAAGAAGCCAGAGTGTGCTTTCCTTCCCAGCTAAGGCTTGACATCAGTATGGGGAATAAACTGGCAATTCCCAAGGAAATGTTTCTGTTTCTCGTGAATGCAATAACAGGAAAAGTTAAAATTTTCAAATTGCCTATTTAGGGAATCTGGCAACTTGAGTCTTATTCTGTCCTCTTACTCTTTGCTGTTCATTCCATTGCTCCAAATTGTATCCCATCTCTTCTGGGCATTTTTGATGTCCCAGCAATTGAAAATGCTTCCATTGTGTTTAGTGATTTATTAAGTGATTAATTTTCCACATATTAAGATCACCAGATACGACTGCAAACATGCATCTAGATTTTCTTTGTCTGCGTAAATTAAGAAAGAGGAGAAAAGACACTGAGTGGAAAACCATGAGCCGTGTGCCACCAAAGGCAGTTTGATCATGATGTGATTACACCGAGTTGCAACTCGCTGCTGCTCAGAACAGGTATTTTATAAATATGTACCACATTTGTACAAGACACCATATCTATACAATAATAATATACCATACTATAGCATAATAATATACCATATTTATACAAGTGTGCTTGGCCCCAGCTGGCTGAAACACAGGCGATTCTGCCACATGATGAGATGGCACACACAGTAACTCAGCCCTGGTGTTAGTGTCCAACAGCAGTGTGAGGATGCTGCTCTGCGGTACTCCATCATGGCCAGGGTAGGGTGGCATGCAGAGGTGACCTGAGAGGACAGTTTGTATTTGTTTGCCTCCCTTTACTGTGCCTGCCCAAAATCAAAGCATCTTTAGCTATTATCTTTTAGTTTCATGCAATTTTAATGGTGTTTTAAATATTTTTGTTACTTTTTGCCCAAAACTAATGCTACCTTTCTTTTTTGTCATTAAGACTACATGATCTAATAGAAAACATTTTCTGTGATGTTTTCCCTAGCTAGAAGGTAGATAGTACTGCCTGTTCGATGAGTATATCAGGTTATATTGCACAATTTGCTATTTCTGTGCAGTTTTTT
The DNA here is from genome assembly GCF_963210335.1 of Falco punctatus. Classification (NCBI taxonomy): domain Eukaryota; kingdom Metazoa; phylum Chordata; class Aves; order Falconiformes; family Falconidae; genus Falco; species Falco punctatus. The sequence goes on from NC_137580.1 coordinate 59,608,943, forward strand.
TTTAAAGGTAAAACATTTTTTGGATTACTTTTTCTTGAATATGTCATGAAGAATGCATATTTCACATTTTCTTTTTTCTTTTGCAAATACTGTGTTCTTTTTCAAAGGTGTGTCCTGATAACACAAATTGCTGATCTAAGTGGATTTCTTATTTCAGTGTCATGACCCTTCTTTACCATTTTTAGGTAGTCAGCAGTTTAAACTGCTGATATTCCAGAGAACAAACAGAAGAGCAACACAACTTGTTGCTGTTTTGTTTCTTTTCCTGAATCTGTTATTCATGAAGTATTTTCAAGAATATACCCTGCTAACTACTCCACTTACATACTGCACTGCTTACTGGGGGGTTAGCTTGATGGTTTTCTGACTTTCTGACTGACAGCAGCCCAAATATACTAGTGGACTGACAAGCCTACATCACCAGCACAACCTGGAAAATTGAACTGTCACTGCTTTTAAGGGTCCTCTAACATCTAAGCCTTGTATTGATAAAAACTGTGACGTTCATGTTCACAACCATCTGCCAAGTACAATAAAAACATGCCGACCCTTATCAGTGCAGCTAAAGAGGCTAAAGGGTTCATGTTCACTCTGCGTTTCTAGGAATGTGACAGTCTCAAGAAATATAATTAGCAGTTGTCCATCCCTCAAATATTTGACAATCATATGCAAGGTTAAATATATATGTTTATCAAGGCCTTTTGATATCCTGATAAAACCTGTGTATTTTCATATGTAGGTCACATACAGAAAGTGTAAATTACATGTCATTATATGCTTTCCTATGTGAACTGATGAGAGGAAACCAATTTTATAGAAGATGGTTGGTAGTAGTTTTCTTATGTGGACATAGGCCAGAGGTGCTTGTAGTCTGTTGATACAAATGCCATTCTGAACTTAACTATAAATTAAAAAGCTTACTTCAAAGCATTCACATAAACAACTCTAGCAGGTGGAATGGAAATGAATTCCAGGGTAAACAAGTGTCCAGCTGACCAGGCAACACACAGATTAAACAAAAGCTGACTTGGTCCCACCAGCTTGCCTTTTATAGATTTGTGTAACGTCTGTGCCTTTTCACTCAGAATTTCTTTCCTCTCAGTGCTCCTTCCAGTAGAGTTTCAACAGCATCCTGAACATCAGGACCTGCATTGTGACTGATGTTCCATGCCCTGCAGTCTCAAAGCTACCAAAACAGTCCAATTTTCTAACACACCTTTGAGAGATGAAATAAACTATGCGCCCAGTTCAGTTTGCCATGGAAGAGAGGTTAATTCCAGCACTTTCACAACACTGCCATGTTTGTGACTAACTGCTGAGCACTAAAGTAAATGCAATGTCCCCATCTCCTGTGACCATGAGGCTTTACTGTAAAACAGTTGTAATGCTGAGGTCCTTTGCCCAGGAAACTCACTGTCCTTTGTAGTCTATGGGAACAGGCACAAGATTTATCTAGCCATTGACACAGAACAAGTTTTTTTATGAATTGCTCTAATTTAAAGCAGGTTTTTGCCCCTGTGTTTCTTTATATGCCATGATCACTCCCTGCCTGATTACCTGATGTAATCAGTTTTGGAATCGGCGTGCCTTCACAAATGTGTGTTATGCACTTAGCTGCTCTTCTCCAAAACGTAAGTGCAGGAGAATGACGTAAAAGTTCAGTTTACATTAGTGAGCCATATCGTCTGCTTCTCCATCATCTCATCCTTGATCTTATCATTATTCACATTTCTCCTCTCTCCTCTCCCCCTCCCCCCCGCCCGCGGGATAAACCACCCCCACTGTAAGTATACAAACAAACCAAAGGATCCCTCTGGCATGTCACACCCATTGTACATTTCTGCTGCCTTTTCTGAAACCTCTAAATGCTGCAATAATAAAAGTAACAACCCCAGCAGGGTGGATGAGAAGCATTCAATCTAACAGGCAGACAATAACAGAAGAGCAAAATAAAGCAAGTTAAATTATCTTCTGCTCTAGCCCTCTGTTATGGTTTGCCTCGAGTTTTTGAGTATTTGCAAGTCAAAATAAAAATGTGAACTGTAACCATATAGTTGGATGGTAATTTATATCTCAGAAACCTAGCTCTGGCATACCTGACACTCACTTGGAGCTCATAGCACTGAAATCCTTGCCAGAGGAAATACCAGTAATTGCTCAGTGCACAGCCCAGATATTCCAACTGACACACTCCTTGGCTGCAAAGCACTCTGTAACACAACTCAGTGAAGCACATCACAGCAGTAAAGCACAGAGTCTGACCTAACAGCAAAATAAAATGCTTCAGCGCACTTTAGTCTGAGGAGTTTGCACCGTCATATCAGACAAAAATTCACTGGTTTTTGTTTTTTTTTTAACGGATGTTTATCTCGTCTAATTGAAGGAGCACATACAGTCCACCGTAGGCAAAGCACCGAAGTAACGTGACACAGAAACAAAAGGCTGGAGAGATACTTAAAGGCGACATCAATACATTATGCAAATGATGCCACTAATTACCGTTATTGATTATGGTCCCTTACAAATCTTAAAATATACTTATGTAATGTGCTTCTCACCTGCCAGTCGTCTGTCTCTCGTGTTTTTCCAGATAACGTCCAAGGCTCTAGCAGTGGAGTCCCTGATATGATCACTAAATGATCTTCTCAGAGGGGCTTTCACTGGGTGATGCATAATGCAGATCGATCACACATCCAGAGTCAAATGGCTGCAGCTTGGCCCCGGGAAAAAGGGCATTCTTTGCCTGGGGATCTGTCCGAGTTTCTCTTTGCCAGGCAGGCAGGTTGTTACTTTATATAATTTGTCATCAGCCTTGTGGAGCTTTTCCTTGAAGAGTCAGGCATTGCAGTTCTCACTGCGGATGCAGAAAAGCTCAGACTGCAGCCAGCCTACTGGAAAGCTGCCAAAATCTTACATCTGGAACAGTTTACAAATGAGCTAACGATATAGTCATTTAGATTTGGGGCTTTATTTGTGGATATCTATAGGATTCTAGCTTCCTGTTTAATCAAATAACTTACCAGGCACATACTTGCATGCTCATTTATTAGGATAATATTTCCTTGCTTAACTGATATTTCAGGTGATCTTTCATGGTTTGACATGAAAAAGGTAAGAAACAGAAAAGAGATAAAGTAATTTTAAGTATCTGCAGTTCAGGTACTTTATTTCATTACCATATTTTTCTTGCATATTACCCCATCTGTGGCACAGAATAGGGCCTGATTCTGAGTTTCCTGTATGTAGTAGTACTTTATGCCAACACAGTAATGAAGGGATGGAAATATAAAAATGAGAGGAAAAGGGGAGACAAGAAAAAAGGAGAGGGAACTAGGCTCCTGCATCTTTGCTGAGTAGAAAGAGAAGGTTCCATATGTAAAAAGTTTATGTATGTAACTGAGATTAATAGTCACAGTAAATGAAGACATTTGACCTTGCTTATTTTGACCTTTTTAATTGATTACTTTGTCCTGTGGCTTCCCTGAGGGAGAGAGGGAGGAATAAAGGGGTAGCTAAGACTCCTTTCCTAATGTTATGTATGCCAATATGTGAAGAGGTGAGACATCCCAGCCTAAAAACGTAATCCCCTTTGTTATTGGGGAAAGCAAGAACTGTTGAATAAATTTGTCTTCATTTTAATTCTAGGTGGAGTCCTTGATTTTCACAGCAACTACAGCTGTTAAAGTCAGATGCTGTTGTTTTCTTGAGAAGTATTATGTTATCATTAAAATTGATTGATTAACTTCTCACAAGGTTGGTGTGCACAGATCAAATTACATAATCACAAATGTCAGCCTGCAGAGTCCCACTCCCTTTGAATTTCTTCCTAAGAACAAAAGTTTTTCATTTAATTAGACTAGATAATTTATTTCACACTTTCTTATTTGTTGTAACTTTTTTCCAATGCCTTCTCAGTTCCCTTTCACTAGTCCTCATTTCCTTTAAGACAAATCATGATCTCATTCCAACAATGAAAAGAAATTTACACGATTTGCAATAGTGTAACTGAGGGAAGAATTGGCTCACCATCTATTTAAAGCAGATCATATTTTTTTTCCTTCCAGGCTTTTGTCTTTTATCTTTATAGAGCATCTGCAAACATTAATGTCCTGTGTACATCTTTGAACAAAACCAACAGCAGCAAGGGATCTCTACAGTCTGCAGTTCCTTTCTTCATTACACCCCTCCTACTTTTTGAGGCTGGATGGAGAAAGAAGCATCCAACGCTCTAGAAAAATTCAACTACTCTTGAAATGTGTGGTTGGTTTTTTTTGTTATTATTCTAGCAAAACTTCCTTGTAGAACAAGTGACAATGCTTACATAGGCAAATGCTGACATGATGACCAGAGTGTAATCTATCTACTTTGAAACATGTGCGGCCTGTTCAGGTGACATCTGCTATTGTTTCTATTGGTGACCAGCTCAGAAGAACACTTGTTCATTTTTAAATGAGGATGTAGTAAGCAGTATCTGGAGCTGAATGTGTATACCTCTGTATTTCAGCTGAGTACCACTGTCAGAGGAGAACAGAAGGCAATGAGGGAGAAGGCAGTCTCAGCAGATTTTTAACTACCAGTGGCTATGCCTATGTTACCAACAACGTGGCCCTGAAAGAGCAAAATAAATGGTACCAAGGTTCTAACATATCTTGAGGTGGGGTTACTTTGAACTAGGTCTACCTGGGTCTCATGAACTGAATGAGTCCTCACCAAGGGTTGAGATCACTGGTGCTCTACCAGGATGCATCTTCTGGCTTAGTTTCATATGAAACCAAACCAGTTCACATGCTCTAAGACTGCTTGGAGATACAAACCAAAGGGTGTTGTTGGGAGATCCTTTTTTTTTTGAAAATCTTTTTCAAAAGTGTACACCTGGTCGAGACTAAAATGTCAATAAAAATGCACCCACTATTATTCATTTTAGCAGCTAAATCAACTTTTTAAAAAAGGGCAATATATAGGCTGCTGATCAGGGTTTAAATTCTTTGAGAACTGTTGTGGGTTCTGTTACATACGTAGACATGTCACAGCCCAAAATACTTAAAACAGTCAGCGCAACCAGTTCAACAAAATGGGCTGGAAAATGTCAGCATGACCCAACAAAGGGCAAAGAAGGAGTAAAGATAAACTGTAACAAAGCAGGGGAAGATGGCTAAGAGAGTCTGCTTGCCTGATGTTACAATACAGAAATGGATAATCTAAGTAGATTTTGTAAAAAATTTAATTAAATGTCAGAACATTCTTAATGGACCATGGACAAGAAAACAACTAGGTATCAGTAGGCTAGAAATCTGGACAGGAAATAAAAGGACATCAATTATAGAAAAGTGTGGATTGAGAGATCTAATGGGTAAGACAGTTAAAAAGCAAATATACACAAAGAGGAAATTTGAGATGAACAACATTCACTGTGGTCATAAAATGTTTGCCATGCAATATGAAAGTATAAAATGATTTAAAAATAATGTTAAAAAGGAGGCATCAGAGCAGAGCTGTACTTCAGTCTCTGTGCTTGTGTTATTTAAATAACAACCCCTGTAGAACAATGCACTCTGTTTCGGCCTGCACCTCTCAATACCCAAAAGATGCTGAAAAGGGATCCACAAAACCCGATGCATTGGGATCCTATCAGCTGGTGCCACCAGCACCATGGTGGCAGTTGCTCTTAGTTCTATGCTGGGCAACACCCACGCACTCAGGGGAAATCTGCAACTTGCCATGGCTGCTGTGCCATTGTCTGATACTCATGTTGAGAGCCCTACACTGCACCTCAGGCAAGCTCCTCCTGCATTCCCAGACATGACGCTATGTTTGAAGAAGTGTTACTGCCCAAATGATACCTGCCCACGTAGAGAGAGATATTTGCCCTTTCAGCTCAGACGTACTCCCTCTCGCCTTGCAAGTTTAGCTGTTTGAGTGGAGACATCTACCTGAATCACATGCCTACAGTTACCTCCAGATTGCATGGAAAAGCTTTCTCTATTTCTCTGGTAAATTCATGCTCACAGTCTCAACTGGGAGAGGATGCCACTGGTGCCAAGTACATGTGTACAGACCTCGGCTAGTGAATCTCTGATGTCGGTCAACATGAATGTATATTAGATTAATTTATGGAGAAAGGTGTTAAATCAAACAGTTAAATCAGAGCACTGGGAATGGTATTAAAGGTAAAAAGTTTTAACGGTGAGATTTATGGACTGGCAAAGAAAATGTTTTCAAAGAAAATGGCAAAATGTTTGGCTGCTCTATTCGAAAATGTCCTGGAAAATCTCCTGAAAACAAATACCTTCCTTTAGCTGGGAAATGGCCTGGGCACCCTTCCATATGTTACATCTACAATTCAATTAGCTGTATACAGGTACTACAGCAAAATACAGGCAAAAATAAGCAAAGTCCTAACCCCAGAACCAGCATCTAGGTAAAATTTATGGTGCAGCTCTATTCTTGGCTTCACTGTATCTGGAAACTTAAGGAAGACCACCAGCAGGCACAGGTTTTGTACTTGAGTAATATTCACGGTGATCACAATCATAGTGCAGTCACTACTGCAGCTATCTTCCAGAATTATTTTACTTTTTTCAGTATTTTCTGTTCAATGGCTGAGATGAAAAAAAGCCCAAAGAAATTCTTATATTCAAAAGATAAATATGGATGGGCCAACAAAGACGTGTGCTGGACTAAAAATAGTATGATAGGAATCTGAAGGAGGGGGTCTATTGCTGACAAGAGGGGAATGCAGCAGACAGTGTTTGGGGGGGAAAGGTGACAGTACCCCCTCAGGAAAGAGATGACTGTGAACATGTGCGGAGCAGCATGCATGCCCAGGGAAGTCTTTGTGGAATTCCACAGGCAAATATTTATAGAGACCGTATCCCTACCTGCCTGTTCAGCCAGCTTGCAGCTGGGCTGAGCCCTGCTCTCCTGCCAGCCAAGATCGGCCCCGCCACTGCTGCTCACAGGACAGTGTTCTTCTGGTTAGCCAGGCCTAGCCTGCCTCTGGGCTGCAGCCACTGAGTTCTCCCACTCCTCTTTTCAGAAATATTTTTAAAAAGGTCTTGTTAATATCAGCAAAGTGGTGCCTCTCCAGTCTTTCTCTCAAGGCTGGATTTACTTGTAAAGTGCCACTCATTTTTCCTAAACATACTGTTCTTAAACCAGCTGAGGGCAGAAGGCAGAGGCTAATTCCTAACCACCTTACCACTCCTCAGCAGTTCAAGCTGAAGAATCTAACCTTGCCAAATATATCTGTTTTCTGTCCTTTAGTGGTTCTGTCCATACCTTGGTCTGCAAAAATAACATTAAAGATTCTTTTTCCTCTTTAAGGCAAAGAGCAGACAGAATGCATCAGGTATTAGGATGGACGGGAATGGTGATCTCATTTTTAGTTCTGGCAACATCCAGCTCCTAGGAAGTAAACAGTTATGCAAGCCTCACTCTCTTCAGGCTTGCTCACAGTGCATCAACTTCCCTTCTGAATGTTTACGAATGTGCAAATTCTTATGTTTATCTCTGGTTCATCTGTGTGATTCTGGCCCCTTGAGTCTGGAAGGATGTATGCATCCAAAATATGCATAGCCATTCAGAGACACATAATTTTTCAAACATGCTGCCAGTCTGAGTTGTGCTGCGACTTCCATATGGGCTGCATGCAACAAATAGTATGGCAAATTCAGACCATCTTCATTGGGTGGTCTATGCAGCTTGACTGATCTGATGCATGCAACCGCCTTCCCCTTGTTACAGAAACAAAAAAGTAATGCCATAACTCTCCAAAAGTACCACAAAACAAAAGAATGATTCAAAATCAAAATTTTAGGTCTAATTAAAAATGCCTGCTGGGCACATAGCATGTGTCATTGTTTCATCTCTCAGCAGATGTCTCCAAATGCTATCTAGGAGACCAGACTGGGAAAGGAGCCCTTTGAATTTTGGCTTTGACATGTGTTGCTTTCCAAAAGACAATCTGGTACTGCAACATCTGCAGTATCTGAGAAATCTGATACATATCAGATCTTTAGACAAGAAGCATGCACGAATCACAGCAGACTGTAAGGATTTAGAGAAATTTCTACAGAGAGACAGGCAAATAAAATGTACTTTGTTGAAACAGAAAAGTTTCAATAGAAGCTTGACAAATCTTAGCAAAATGTTTGTTATGACAAAGCCACGTCTTCATTAGTTTTGATTTGGTTTTAAAAAAAAATCTCTTCTGAAATATACTTTTTCATTATTTATTTATTTATTGAAGGAAGGAAGGGGGATGGGTACGTAACACTGTGGTATTTCCAAAGAGATACTTTAATAAAAAAAAATCTTTCCATGACAAGTTTTTTCTTTTTTCTTCCATATTAGGAATAAAAATTTCAGAACATTATTTATATCTTTTCTTGCACTAGAAGTGAAAATCAGCACGTTATAGAAACCCAGATCTCCAAGGCTTGGAAGGCAGGCAGGATAAGGGTTATAGTGAAGAAGTCTATTCTCTCCTCCCATGTTTTGGCCTCCTACTTACATGGGACTGAGGGAGAGCATTAAGTTTCTTTCTTGTGTCAAGTGTCACTGCATGATATAGACAAAATGAAGTAAAAATGAAGATTAGTCATTGATGGAAAAAGGTGTTGAACAGGTTGGGAGTCTCCCCAGCCCACAGACTGGATTTGTCTGCCGATTTGTGTATAATGTTCTCTCCTCTTCAGCCTCTCCATTTCTTTTATTCCTTTCCAAGATCCCTTACAAGTTATTCCTTGCTGCTGTTTTAATCTTCTACCTTCTAAAGACGGCTCCATCATGCTTTTTACCATTTCCTCCCCATCCCTGGCCCAGCTATATCCTTTTCCATCATCTGACCTCTGATTCCTATGCCTGGCTGCTCTTCTCGGTGTTGCTCCTTTCACTCCTCCCTGCTGGGATAGACAAGGGCTTGCGAGCATTTTGTGCCAGTGGGAGCATTGCTACACTGATCAAAACAGAGTGGAGCTGCTCTGCATCCTGATCTCGGTGGGAACTGCACAAAAAATAGTAACAAATGTTTGGGTGGTGGTTGCTGCAATGGTGCTGATGATGTGAGTGCACAACTCAACCGTATGTTACTGTGTGTCCCACCACATTTTGCTCCAAGTGCCCTGTGAGATGCATGTCAACACCCTGTAGTTAACCTTTGAACAGCCTGGGACCTAAATGGGTGCATTCTGGAGAAGAGATAGTAGACCATGTAACAGACAATATTCCCTGAGCTTCCTCCAGGGGTGGGAAGACCGTGCTGCCTGCTGTCCCCGCACTGTTTCCCAATGGTGGTAGCAGGGGTGTAGGGAAGCCCCAAGGACAACCCTCCCCTCTCCAGGTGACAGTCGTTGTCTTGTGCACACTGCTTTTGTAAGTTATGCAGGCCTTATACCCTCACGCTGTGGCCCAGACATGTATTTTTGAATAAGCAGTGTGTTTAAGTAGTCGTAAAGAAAATGCATAAAATCCACTTTCCTAGCAGTAGTCCATGATGCAGACTGCAACTGTTGTTGCTTTCACGGACTTTTTAATGTGTAACCATTGAAGACTACTTCTGGTGAACACTGAGATGATCTTGTGAAGGCATCTACCTTAATTGCCTTTTGTTGTGTGATAAATACATGCTGATGGGTTTATGTAAACTGAGTAGCCTGGCCTTCTATTATACATTTATGAGTTTCAAATTAAGCATGATTCCAAATAAACACTAACAATATTTAGCAGACTTCATGATGTGATTATAACCTGGCCTTGCAAATAGTCCCATAGCTTAATTGGAGTTCTGTGCACTTCAAAGTGTAAGCTTATCTGGCTGTTTCTGAGCTGTTGTCTCACTATCACTGTGTGCTCCAAAAATAATAAATAAACCAACACAGGAAAGCAGAAAACATTTCTAATCACAGCCATAAATACAAAATAATAACAAATAACTGAATAACATGAAAGAAGATATGCTCCCAGTTTCAGTTGTACATTGTTCTGTATTAACTTGTTTTCTAATGTAACTTTTTCTAATGTAGGTTATAAAATATCCCTACATTATTAGAAAATCCAGTCTTCCCCCTACTGCCAACTGTTTTCTGAAATACTGTATGTTAATGAGAAAAACCGGGACATTAATGAACACTGGTGCCATAACTGAAAATTCAAATGAGAAGTGTTAAAGCTTCATTCTGTTTAACAATATGCGAGTCACCTGTTTAGAGGTTTATGGAAGTATTAATATATAGGGGTGTCCAAGCACTTCCAAATACCTAACTTGAGCTGGTGAACTTTCTCAGTTAATATCTCTTTCATACAGAATAGTTGACGGCAGTAGGCTGTGAACTGAGATCAGTTTTCAGCATTAGCCATCTGTTATGCCTTACCACAGCAAACAGCATTAAACAGAGTCGTCTCTTCTTCCTTCACAGTGACCTGACATGCAAATGGCCCATACCTAGATATCTTTTTGTCATCTTGAATGGTCCCATCACTGGGATTATGGCAGGATTAATATAATTTCACAGAATAAAATACATGGCCTAAGGTACTTCTTTCTTTCCAGTGGAAATGCATATGTGGTTGTACACAAAATTACAATAATAGAAAATTGCAGGTCCCACACATAAACACAAAAAAAACCCAAACAAAAAACAAAAAAACCCCCCTCCAAACAGCCCATCACTTCCCAAACAAACAACTCCCTGTTTTTAGTTCCTATCAAAATTCTCTCTATATAATATTTGTTCACAGTTAGCAATTTTCCTTCTTTGTCTTCTGTTTTTTTCTCTCTCCCACTCTCTTTCCCTCTCTCCTGTTCATGTTTACTCAGTCATACTAAGATGGAGAGTTCCTTGGATTAAAGGTCCTCCTCTTTAGACATGGCTTATACAAAATGGCACAATATTAATAAGATATTAAAGCAACAAAATATTTGAGCTTGCCTGCAACGACCAACATGAACACTGATTGTGAATAAACCCGATTTTATTGTAAAATGTGTCTCACTGAGTTTAAAATAATCTCGCAGTGGCTGGCTGGTGTCTGTGTACAGAGAAGTGAGAAGAATGGGAGTGGGGGGAGTGTTATGCGAGCTGGACTCATCTAAGTCAGAGGGTGAGCGGGGAGATAATTCAGAGTACAGACTGAGATCTTTCTGAACAGAGAGATCAAAGAACAGCTAGAAATTTTAAACCAAGGAAAAAGTCCCAGTGCTTGCAGGGTAAGATGGAAAAAGCTCATTCCTCAGAAGATTTAGTGTGATTTAGGGGGCTCATGTAAGTTGTATTAATTAGAACTGCCCTATGTAATGTGTGTTTTACTAAGTGATGTAAAGAGGCTGAGTTGTCCTCCTCCCTTCTCACCCATGCTGCTGCCATTGCAGCACTGTGAAACACAATCTGTACAGAGTTTTTTTGTCATGGTGAAGACAAGCATGATGTAACCCTCCCTGAATTGCTGGTTTGTGGCCTCAGTGGCAGAGAAAACAGGAGAAATACTGGAATTTTCATAGGAAGCAACAATGTAGGAAGTAGGATCCAAACTGAATCTAAACTTTTAGGTAGGTATTGGAACAGATCATCAGTAGATTTCAAGATTTCACTAATTAAAGCACTGCTGGAAAGTTTGTGCATGGTAACTTCTTGCTCCTTTTTTGTGCAAATGTTTATTTGCATAGTTAGACTGGGGATTTATTTTTAATACTGCCTAACTTCCCCAGACTCCAGATTTCAGTTTCTGATGTCTGCCATGCTTTAACCATTTGTCCTGGAGTTCTCTGCGACACAACTTCTTTGAGGTGCTTTATTTACATATTCATTTAAAATCCAGTCCTTTGGGGAAAATGAATGAAATGTTAGTTTCCTGATCTTTAAAAGTTCTAGCAAGTTTTTCTTAAATACTTGATAATGATTTGGTACAGAAATTTGATCTTTTGTAGACATTCCTTTTTTCATCCTTCCAAAAGTCCCTTTGTTGTAGCCATTGGCAAGCCTCTGAGAAACTCTATTTCATAGCAGTTCTGCAGCACTGGAGGTTAGTGATCAACAGCTCAGAAGGTATTTTCTCACCTGAGATATGTACAGCCTGGGAAGTCTTTGCAAACACAGCTCTGAGCTGCTACCAGCCCTGTAACAGGTTGAATGAATGAGAGAACCCATCTCACCTGGGCTTTTAGTGACCCCACTACTTCATCTCACAAAAAGGTGGAAGATTGATTAGTCCCTCATCTAATATCTTACAGAATGAAAACGTTCTGCTGGAGTTGGGAGGGAGACTGGTATACACAGTTTTGCGAAGCAGAGACAGGAAAAGAAGGAAAGATGCAAGAGAGAAAAGCAAGTGTATCTGTAATCTACTGTAGTTTTAAATGCGTGTCTCCATTTGGCAATTAAAATTCAGCTATTACATTGCTAGTGAGAACTTTCCTTATGTCCTGCTCTGATGGAATGGAATAAATGTTGGAATGGAATGAACATAATTTTAAATAATTTTCATCTTTGCACTGAACAGAATTTTTTTCAGGATATTGGCTACAATTATGTTACTTTTTTTATAATAAAAAAGAAAACCTGTGATACTCCATTAAGTGTTGCATGTTGTTTTGGAGGATGTCTTTCTTCTGGTGTTCATTATTTCAACTGAAGTCTTGCAGCAACTGCTGATTACAAGTTCTAATGCTTAATCTTTAAGAGATAAAGCATCTAATGTTTCACTTCACCTTTTGTAAGCTTAATGTATCACAGATGCAAGTTAAAGCTTTATATGGAGTGTCAAACATAATTGTCCTGAAGATTAAAGCAGTCACCATAACAACTGAAAGATATATCTTGTTATCCATAATAAAGTCTTTGTGAATAATGAATGTACAGAGCATACCTTAAACACTTAGAAAGGAAATCTAAAACTTCAGCTAAAGTTATTATTAGAATTTAATGTTTCATATTTACTGCATTAAGTTAGCAACACTATTAAATGAGGTTTTAATGAGACACTCTGGTTTGCTGTTCTAGGAATTGGATTTCTTCATATCTTTACTTAATTTACTTCACAGCTAATCAGCCAAAATTGCTTCTGCATGCACTTTGCTGTTCCTGCTGGCATCTGATTTTAGACATGGCATATCTGCCCTCTGGAGCATTACTACAGTGCATGGAAAATTTTGACTTAGAGTCAAAGTTACAGCACTGGTATTGGGGGCTGGCTGGGGAAGAATATTCAACTTGGACTAGCTGGTTTTGGGGCCAGGAGTCTGATAGGGTACAGCAGTATTTAGCCTGACTTTGGGGTCCTGAGGCTAGCTACTGCCTGGCAAATTCCCCCAGATTATTTTAGGAGGGCTTTTCATTATTATACGTTTAGCAAACTGCACTTCACAGACTCAAAAGCAAGGTGAAGGTGTGAACCTTGGGTTTGTAGGGCTGACACCCTGACGTGTTTTGCTATATCTTGGTATCTGACCTAATACTGTTTAACTGTCAAGTCAAGTAATTATTTTGAAAAGTAAGCAATATATGGTGATATTCCCGTATGAACTGGGTCTGAAACTGAGATTATCTTCTCCGGTTTTCTTCAGTCTGAAAATACGGTAGTCATTTGCTGTTAAAAATATATCTAGATGATGAGGTGGGCTACATAGGAGAACTGTTGTGGTTTAGCCCCAGCTGGCAACCAAGCACCACGCAGCCACTTGCCCACTCCCTCCCACCCAGAGGAATGGGAAGGAGGATTGGAAAGGAATGTAAAATTCAAGGGTTGAGATAAGAACAATTTAAAAGGTAAAGCAAAAGCTGCGCACACAAGCAAAGAAAGAATTAATTCACCAGTTCCCATGGGCAGGCAGGTGTTTGGCCATTCCCAGGGAAGCAAGGCTCCAACACACATAGTGGTTACTTGGGAAGACATGCCATAATGCCAGATGTCCCCACCTTCCTTCTTCTTCCCCCAGTTTATATACCCAGCATGATGTCATATGGCATGGAACACCTCTTTGGCTAGCTTGGGTCACCTGTCCTGGCCATGTTCCCTCCCAATTTCTTGTGCCCCTCCAGCACTCTGGCTGGAAGGACCCAAGAAAATGAAAAGTCCTTGATTCAGTGTAAGCATTACCCAGAAACAACTAAAAACATAGTGTGCTATCAACATTGTTCTCACATCATAGCTAAAACACAGCACTGTACTAACTACTAAGAATAAAATTAACCCTATCCCAGCTGAAACCAGGACACATAATTACAATACTGAATTTATAAGTTTCTTAAAAGAAAATAGGAAATATGAGTCTTGCACTTAAATTCATTGCAAGGTATTAATGGCTCTGGAACTGGCAAAATTAGGCCTTGAAAAAATGTGATTATCTAAAATAGCAGCAGCAACACATATATGGAAAAACTACTTACAGATCTTTATGTGCACTGGTAGCAGGTAAGTACAACTGTTTAAGTAATTCATAACAGAAGGGGTGAGGGAAAGAAAGAATTTGGGAAATAATGGGGAAATTATTTCACATTTATAAGTAGATGATGTAGAAATTCCTAGGAAAATATGGTAATTGGAAGATGGAAATAAAACACTCCCCAAAGAAGTTGAGGAAGCAAACAAACAAGAAGTCAAAGCTCACATCTGAGATTGATAAGTTAAAGTAATATTTTAAATGTATATTTATTAAAAATAAAGTATTGCAGTAATGGTGAAAGGGTATATATCTCAAATGTTTGACTGAGAAGTGTGGTAAAATGTATGGCATTTCTTCTTTTCTATTCCACATGTTTTACTCACAATATGAAATATTTTGCTCACCTATATCAACTATTATTTGCATTCTTAGTATTTCCATAAAGAACAACAAGATATACTCTGTTTGGCAGAAAAGAATCCTTTCTCAAATGCAGCATGCAGGTTTAGCCTCTGCAGTACCACAAAGATGTCAACAAGTTTTGAAAGACAGTTTTGAATTCAGATAACAACAAAAGAGATGATTAAGGGGCTGGAGAGTTTGATTTATGAGGAAAGATTAAAACGTATTCTGCTTGGCCAAACGACAGCTAATAATGCAAGGGGAGAGTAATAATAACAGTCTACAAGTATTTAAAGCATGAGCACATCAAGAAAAGAAGGGAAACATTTAAGGTGGTACAAAGATTCAAAAAACTGACCTGACATGGAAAAAAGTGTTGAGTTTGTGTATGTTTTTCCTCCAAACTAGGACTAATTAATCTGTGGAACATGTGTAAAGACAAAATAAAATTTGTGAATACAAAACTAATGGAAAAAAAATTGTGCAAATGTAAAACAGAAGGATGCATGTATCAGCTATGGTGCAGGTCCTCAACAGTATATATTTAAACATAGCAGTTAGAAAAATCAAAATTGAAATAGCAAAACTTAATACGACAAATAAGCACAATGTAACACTAGAGGAAGTATGTAACAGTATCATAATTCATGCCCTTTTTAGAAAGAGCCAACCCTGAAAGTAGGTTTGCTTTGCTCAGAAAGTTTCACAACCCCTCGATAACCTGCTACCCCTTCCCTGTGAAAAAGGACCTGGTATTCAGACATAAAATTTGTCATATCAAGACTTCAGCCTTTTAACTGAAAGGTTAACTGAAACAACAGACACCCACTGGATGCTTTTTCATGGGTTAAATCAGCTCAGCCCCATTTGCTGAGAACAAGTGTGTCTACAGGTGACGTTTGAAAGAAAAGCAAGAGATTTTTTTCGTGTCGGTGCTCTTTAACACTTTTTGCATAAGGAAGCAAACAAGAGAAACATTGAAGTTCTTCGAAGGGGATATGAAAGGATGGCTTTTTTACAAGAATGCTGGTAATTTTTCTCAATCCAAACTTACTACACTTTAGTCAAGTACTAGAAATGCTTAATAAAACAAAATACTTCTTTAAGTTCAGTGAAAACTTTCACCATAAGTTATAGGCAAAAACGTTGTACTCTTGTAGACAAACAGGTATACTCTCTTAATCTTGGTGTACTCTTCTTAAAAGACTGTATGAAATTTGGAGTTGATAGTGGAATGAGCAGCTGTCAGTGTACCGATAATAAATTTGAGCTGGACTAGCTGGTCACAAAAGTCAGAAATAAAACAGAAATATATTTCAGAAGGTCAAAACATAAATCTATACTGTATATGCAAATCCATAAGAAAACCCAAAAGGGCAATTAAAAACCACATTTTAATGTAAGTCCTTCAATATTAAACAAGCTTTGAAAGGCTCTGTCCCTAAAATGTCATGACAGCTCTGAGTTTCAGTTGATAGGATTAGATTCAGTTACTAATTAACCTCATTTCATTCTGAATAACCTAGTTATTTGATGTTGAAAACCTCCTCCCCTGTGTAAGAACTGTAGGATTTCAATATATGGACAACCAAATTACTATGCAAGAACTTCTGGCAGCTAGGATGATGTGCAGGTGGTGAGGCACTGGAACTGGTTGCCCAGAGCAGCTGTGGATGCCCCATCCCTGGCAGTGTTCAAGGCCAGGCTGGATGGGGCTTTGAACAGCCTGGTCTGGTGGAAGGTGTCCCTGCCCATGGCAGGGGGGTTGGAACTACATGATCTTTAAGGTCCCTTCCAAACCAAACCATTCTACAATTCTATGATTTTAAGTAAACTTTCAAAAAAGCTCTCAGGTATGTCCTTGATGGATATTGAAAATTAATTTAGATCAAAGATACATTAGTTAGATCCTGTATTGTGGGCTTGCAATATTAAAAATCTTTTATTAGTCTTCGTCTAGAGGAATCAGGCCCTTTTTAAAGCTTACCATGCCTTGGAGGTGAGAAGACTGCAGAAAAAGTATTTTCAGTCTCTTTTCAAATTAAGATCTTTATACACATCTTATATATCTATGCACATGTCCTTGCTATGTTTTCAGCAAAGTACTACTGTTCACCAACCAAAACATGGTCTATACATAGTTCTCATACCTGCCTATGAAATTTTAAACATATCTCACCACCACCCCAGTATATTTTGATCTTTAGTAGTTATATTTTTCCTCTCTGAGAGGCAATACAAAGTAAATGTAAATATATCCCAAATGAAATATTTTCTGTTTTACTAAGGAAGTCTAGGTTATCTCCAGTTTTTTGAATATTGTAATTTCTTAAAGTTCTTCCATAAATGCCCTGCTTGCTTGTCACATCTAACTTCATACTTGTTGCAAAACTTCATATTCTGGAGAAGGTTGTATTTTTTGCAGCATTTTATGGAAAAAGGGACTTTTTCTCTTTTTGACTTTCACATTGCTGTGTGGTGTGTAAAGACAAGAATGAATTTGTGGACACAGAGAAGGTTGTGAAAACATTTGCAATTACTGTGTTTATTTTGTCAATGAAAATCACACCATTAAAGAAGCTGTCTTGGAAAAATAATAGGAGACCAACTGCCAACATCTACCAAACAAGGAAGCTCAGAAAAGGCTAGATAAGTGTGATGCTGAAGCTTGAAACAAAGAACTGAACTGTGCGTTAGCATCAAGCACATGGCGACCTTAGGTCTATTCTGCTCCTATTTGCCTGAGAACCAATGTGCTGGATTCCTGTTGGGCAAAAAATGCTGATGTGTTCTGAACTGGTGTCTAGTGTTACTGTAAACACACACTGCTTTCACAGTTCCCAGCAGAGCTCTCTCTGCACGGGGGTTACATGATCTTTATACTCCTGGCAGGAAAAAAAAGATGTTAATGGTAGGGACCTCTGTTAGGAACAGTAGCCCTTAGCGAGAAAGGGAAGGACTAAAGCGTGGTAATATATCAACAGTCTATGTAAAGAAATGGTTTGCATTGTGAATGTGTGATGTAAGTTTTGCAATGCTAAAGGATCCACAGAAAATTCAATTCAGCAGGGACAGATTAGAGGACTAATGCAATGGACACTGTACTGGTGGGAGAGTCCCAAAAGGCAGCAGAACTGATGTAAGTCACAGGTCTTGTACCGGGGAGTCCGGATGAGGATGGTTATGCAGCTCATGTATGTACCTCATGATCACACCAGCACAGCAAACACAGGGGCAAAAGGGGATATGTTTATTCTGCAAACAGATGGCTGTAAGAGTCTTAAATCTCTGAAGGAACTCCATCATTGCTGTTAAACACCAAAGACTGTTGTAGTAGCTTCTGAATGGCTCTGTGACTGCTTTAAGTCCTAATTCTAGGTCAGTTAGAATTGCATCTTCTTAGTATTTAAATACATTTTCTTTGCAAAATTCTCTATGACTATCTACACCTTGTGCAGCTTCTTTCAGGCATTTATTTCCTAAGACACTAGCAGCAGAAGGGTGCTACAGGAAATATTTCTTCCTTCATAATTTTTTTTTGTCTGTGTCACCCTTATTACACTAAACTGTTATCTCATTTGGTACTGGGGCAACTGTTTGCACAGCTTGCTGAAAGCCAGCTCACTAAAACAACATAGGTTAAAAACCAGATAGACTTAATGTGAATCATTTCGGTGATCTGGTTTACAGAAAATGCTGAATCCCTGAACTTAAACAGTTGGGGAAACAACACTGTGACTCACTTTCAACACAAATCTCTAAGGCAATCACAACCTTCAGTCTATCTGTGCAAAGGTGAATCACAAGCTAGCCCACAGAGTACATGAAGAAGGATATATATTTTGCAAGGATAGCAGATTTGTGCATAATGAAAACCAGGAATTATTGCCTGAATTGCAAGCCAGGCTATAAATCCCATTTAAAAATTGACAGCATGCATTTGAACACAAATCCACATCAAGATCCACAGCTAAACAATTACTACAACTTTTAGGGATTCACATCTCTCTCAATATTTCAGGTACGTAGATTTTGTACAGTTGGCTGAGCATACTACAGCTGACTACTGTAATGCCAAGAGATGAAAAATGAAGTATAGCCACAGTAAGAACATGGTGAAAGTGTTCAATTCCCATTAAAGGTCTGCTTTGTTCTGCAATTGGGTAGCTCTCCCTTATGAAATATGAGATAATTAATCATGCTCATCTAATTACATGTTGAATGAACCCTTTAAAAGAACAATGAAAAACTGCCTTAAAAGCATACGGGAAAGGAAGGCAAGGAATACAATCATATTGCGTTAAGACATATGTTTACAAGAAACATTGTACAGTATGGGCTGCTGTATATGCTAACAGGGGAACATGCACATGGGTTGTGAGTCCTTGTAGGCACTACTGAATAAGGAAGTTTTGTTCCAGGTTCTGGTTCAGAGGCCTAACTTTGCTTTTTGGTCAGCTCTTGTGGTAGAGAGTTCATGACAAATAGCATTAGGGGAACTACTTTTCTTTCCTATTCCTGAGGAAAAGGCTTGAATGAATGGAAACTTACCCAAGAGGAAGGCTGAAACTTGAACTATGAAGAAAATTAATTGAATAGGTGTCAAGAAAGCCTTAGCAAAAGATGGTAGGGATGAACTTAGTTTCACAGTTTATCATAGACTGAGCCATCACTTTCTGTTATTGTGCTAATGAATAGGAAAATGCTCTGGAAAATGAGCTGGAAAGACTCCCACATTCAAGTGATATAACATGACCTACAGTAAGATCCTATGTTAAGATGACTGAACTTAAGCCAGAAGTAAATACCACAAAAGTGAGGAAATCAATGAAGAAAAAGAACGCTGGATTTGTTATTTTTGTGTTTTTTTGTGTAAGCAAGCAAAAAAGAACATTATTAAAAAATACCCCACATACTATGCAAGATTGAGTGGTTTACTTAAAAGCTTTAGGTGCCTTAGAATAAGTAAACTGTTGCTTAGAATGAAGATGTGACTTCATGGGCAGAGGTCTGGCAAAGTAATTGTGGTCAGCTCTGGACCTGGAGGCTTGGAGCGATACTGGTCTTCCTTGAGAAAGCCCGGTAAACACACTCAGGAGATGTTTGGGGTAGGGCACTGAAGGCAGAAGGACTTGGGGGGAAGCAGAGTTGAAGGGCACGATGGAGTGTAATCCAGCTCAACCTCCATAAAAACTCTTGAAACTGGGAATGAAGTCCCTATTTTTAATGAAACTCATTAAATCCAGAAAGTTCAAAAATGTCCAGTATAAATTAGAAGGGTGCATAGGAAACTTAACTGAATCTTCTTAGAAATAAATCGGTGACCTATAAGGTTTGGTACATTCCTTTATGCGTTTATACTGCTCAAAATGCAGCACTGCAGTCTAAGCTACAGAGTAGTGTGTGTCCTCTGAGGCTTAGATGTGAAGCAATTTACTGACTTTGGTTTGCAAGTTAGGCACTGTGTTTCACTCCAGAGATCCAGAGCAGGCAATGAAAGAAAGAAAAAAACCTGTATTGCACCTTCAAAATCCGTTAACTATAAGCAGATATTACAGTTATGATGATAGTTAAATCATAATGGCATGCATATTTTCCAATGTCACTGGAGAGCAGAATTATGCCTCTGGTTTTCTTACCTTAATCTATGTGGGCGCTCTTTAAGAATAATCCTTAATTTAAAATTTGGCATCTTGTAAATTTTGGTTTGGCGATAACTGCTCCTCTGAAATGTATTTTATCCTGCAGTTATGGATAATGTATGGATTTTTTGTGTGTCTGGTAATATGAATTAGCTTTTTCTTGCTCAAAGAACTTAATTTTTTATTTGATGAAATATGAAGGCCATTAGCACTTCATGAATTAAGCTACAATGCACCTAAATTCCTTCTATGATTTAACTGTTATTTGCTCCAATAATTCGAAAGATTCAGTAGTAAACACCAATATTTAATAAATCAGGTTGTTTAGCACAATGACCAGAACATGCCTTGCTACAGGCTGTGATGAAAGAGGATATCCTAATTCTGTGATAAAAGTGTACACCAAAATTTGAGCTATTGACAGCATAAACCAGAATTGCTCAGAATACAGCACTTTTCTTGTTTCTTAAAAGACTGTTCTATGGATGGATAAGTGTCTAATTGCTGCAAAGTCAGGCAAGTATTATGCCTTTGAGTTCACCTGACTGAATTAATGAAATCTGCTGCTTCTTATCAGCAGAAATACAGGAGCCAACTCTTTTCTGGTTGTCTGCACTGTACTGGCCTGGCCAACACAATTCAGATTTTAAGCAGTGCTGCTACTGCATGGTGCATGGCAAACCGGGAGTTTCAGTGCTGGAATGTGTCTCATCTAGTAGCACTGTCCTTGCTGCTACTTGCTAAACACAGCTGGAAGTCTGCAATAATGCATTTACTTGCCTGTTATCTTTGACAATTACAATTCTCCATCTTGCTTTGGTCTGTAGACTGAAGTCTATGGACAATCATTCAAACAAATGATTGTCCATACTGCAGAATACTACAAAGACACTTTGTCTTTTTTTTTTTATGTTGCTTTATATTTCAGGTTTTTTTTTTTCTGTTTAAGGAAAACAGGTTAGGAAGCTTAACTAACGGATCTCAGGAAATGAAATGATCACACCATCTTCAGTTGAACTGGAATGCACTTAAGAAAATAAGAGAGAGGTTTAAGTTAGAGTCATGGGAACTGGTGAACAAAGCACCAAAAAGCTCAAAACCCCAACACAGATGTAGCAAAGATTTTCCAGATGTGGAATTCTTTCTATGGATCAGTAGAGTTAGCTTAACTTACTTAAGCTATAATGATTATTCTGGGGGAAAAAAAAAGTACGGATCATTTCTTATCTCTCAGTCTTTTAATATAACTAAATGCAATTTACTTTGCTGAAGATTTTTATCTAGATTTGCTTTATGAAAAGATGTCTGTTTCTTATTCCTCTTAGTTTGTCTAATGTGGCATACATTGTCTCTCCGGAAGTGCCTTTGAAATGTACTGCAAAAGTTAATATATGTAGCAACTTCTTAGATTGGAACCTTTCTTGGTTAGTTTTTCAATATCCAGTTCCTCATTAAAAACAAAATGATGCCAAGTTTTCACTGTAACTGTAAAATATATCTATATCTATATCTCTACAGTTTCTAGTGTGGTCCCTGGTTAAATTTGTGTTTTTATATTTTTATGATACGCTTAGAATTTTTTTCTTTCCTGTTTATTCAGCTGAAGAATTGCCTTGACTTACTGTATTCTCATCCTTGATAGATTTCTGTAAATTTTAAGAGCCCTCTAATTATTGCTAACAAGTTTCCTACCATGTAGAGGTTTTTTGCTATATGTTATATAGTACTCTTAATTTGATGATAAATAATTGGTACTGTTCCCTGGAGGAAATACATGCTTCTTACAAAACGTAAGAAACACTTATGACAAAAATATATTCAGCTTACATATCAGGACTGAATATTCAATACATTTTTACTACAAGATAACATGTCTGACAAATCAAAAACTAATTCAATATTTGGATTATGACTTATCCACTAGACATTGCAATACTAATTTGACATCTTGGGCAAGTTCTGAATTGGTACATAGAGGGTTATGATTTGGATAAATCTTACAAAAATCAGTGGTAAGAATGTCATTAATTTCATTGAAGAGAGCATTATACTAATCAATTCCTCTCATTAGTTTGTCTAGACTTTTTCTAAACCTGTGTAAAACTTTAGTATCTGCAATATACTGAGGCAAGGAGTCCCATAGTTCAGTTCTAGACTGTGTGGAAAAATGCCTCCCCCTTTGTTTTGAATCTGCCACCTTTATTTGATTGTCCTCTCATTTTTTTACTGGAACAGACCAGAAATTGCACATAAACATCAAGTGGTTATCAATACAGAGTGATTAAACGCGGACAGCTATTGTACTGGGAGATAAAAAAAGAAAAAAAAAAAAAAAAGAGATGAGGTGCAAAGACTTTTACTGTTGAAAAGCATGGTAGGTTTAAAATCCCTGACTGCAAAAGCCAGTACTGCTTCGGAGTGAATCCTACTTTAACTTGTGCAACAGAAACACTGTCTTCTACTTGATCCTTTGTTATTGTCTTATCCTGCAATAGATAATTGAATGGCTGCTAAAAGGCATTTTTCCTACAGATGCTATCTGAATCCATCCTTCAAAACAGAGTCAGACTTAAGTTGTAAGGGTGATCTGTATAAAATGTACTAGTCTGCGATCTTCCTCTAAAAGGGTGAAAGAAATTTTAGGAAAACTAGAGATTATTTCCATGAGTCTCTTTCAACTTTCCAATAATTTTCCAGCCACAAATGCCCTGATAATGATGAAATCAACCTCACAAAATTGATTAACCTGATATACACTTTAAAGTTACATCAATTATGAATGTGAACTAGAGCCCTGCTGAAGACACACCTGTGCTGACACAAGAAATATTATTCCAGTCAAAGAGTTAGCATGAGCTTACCACTAAAATAAGTCCTTGGAACTCTCCAAATGTTCTGGAGTTTCACTGCTGCTTTGAGAACCTCCCATAGTAACTACAAGAGCAAAATCTTTCTAGTGTAGGGCTTTCTTCTGTAAACAGTGCTCAATGTAAGACAACTAGTAGATAAATCCTTAACAAAAGTCTCAGTGTCTTTTTCTTCCTTGCAACATGAAGAAACATTTATTCCAGGATGGCATTGTAAATTAGGTAAGCTGCCTGGAGGAGGCAGTGGTTTATTTTATTATTTTTTTTCCTTACCTTTTAACAGATATTTTGACGGCTCTAATTTCAAACTTTATTTTATATGTATTAAAATTGCTGGTTACTTTCCTCTTTGCCTTTCAATTCTGCTTATTGGTGTCTACTGAGATAGGATGTATCTGGCTAGCACTCTAAAATTGGTTAGCAAATATCTCATCTTATTTTAGGCCAAAGTACAGCAGCAAGTGCAATTGAATCCACCGTAGATTGGGCTTTAAATTAATACCTACCAATTGAACTAAAGAGGCTATTCACTCAGAGAAACTTTCAATGAAATAATTTTAGACTTGGATTTAACAAGCTTCTACTTACACGCTTAGTTCAAACTCATGTGACTGGATTGATTACCTGCAGGAATAACTCCTTGCAGATTCATAGTTTATAGACCATTTGGCAGTTGTGTCTATAAACATGGTGTTCAGTTCTTTCTTTATTTGTAAAACTTATGAATTAAGCAACAATTTCATGCAGTTATCTGATTCCTCAAACGTCATGAAGGGGAAATTCACTAATAGCCAAAATCAACAAAAAAGTAGGTTGAAGATGGTAATAAAGCAATTGCATGAGACAACCGACTGACTTTGCATATAAGAATTACACACTGGTGCATATTAAAGATAAATGGCATCTACCATATCCTAAAGAATCAGCATTTGATTTGATTGCCACTTCCTGACAAGTGCAAAAGCAATCTAATTTTACAAGAGTATTTGCAGAGGAGATTTGAGACACTGGCTAAACTTGACTACTAGATACCACAAGGTATTTTAAAATCTTCAAGGTAATGAGAACCACCTTTTATCAGATATGGTTAGCACCCTTGTTATTACAGACAATAAAAAAATCTAGTTGATTAGGCTAAACATACTACAAGGAGATACAGAAAATCTCTCAATCATTACTTGCTATACGAGAAGGTATTCAGAGCAGAAATCAACAGCTCTAACAAGGGAAAAAAAACGATTCTGAGCAACCTGTGACACTGCAGTTATATACAGCCCTATCACTGTGCTGCCACAGAAGGTTCCATATCACGAAGAAACTTTTGCCTCCAGGTGTGCCTAATCAAAAGTGTGCTATTGGGTGTTTCTCATCTGATTTTCAGCATGTCCTTAGAGAAATGGAAATAAACATGGCTTCTTTATAAAACATCAAAGAACTCTCTCTTTTCCCTAAGGAGCTTGAAAAGGACATTTTTATTCCAATGATAGGAGTTTAAATTGTGTATATGAGTACCTAAAATATAGAAACAACAAAACCCTGTGCTGGCTATCTGGGATGGAAACCATTTCTTATCCTTCTGTTTTAACAGATGGAAAAAGAGAAAAATTATCCCACTGCACTTCCTTAAGTGCTCTAAGCTCTTCATATTAAAGACGATTTAAAATTATTCAGCTCTTTGGTTCATTTTCAAAAACTCTGAAACAACTTAGTAGTCCAAGTCCTATTTTCAAATATAGAGGAGCACAACGCGATCTTACAGATGCTTTGAATGTTGTCTAGGAACCCAAAGAAGTAAAGAAGAGCTTATTAAATTTTTGAGAAATGATTAAGTACCTTCATAATTCTGTGCCATGTGCAGACTTTACTACTCAAAGGTAACATTTACTGGGAAAAAACACAACAGAGAGTGTGTTTTTCACCTTCAGATACCTAAATAACTATGAAAATGTAGCCAAAAGTTAAATTTAAAATTTGGCTCTGGGCATCTCAACTTTTCAGAAGCTGACTGTTTCTGGACACTGAAAAAGAAAGCCCATCTCCTGTTTTCCAAATCAAGAGTCACATCACTACTTTGGAAGCCATAGCCTAATGGTTACATGTCAATATCAATGAGGACCAAATGAAATATAATCCTTTTCATCTGAAGCAACATAAGTCTTTACCATTAACTCAGTCCAAACAAAATTAGTCTAGAAATAACTAGATTAATTGGTTATCATCATTCTCTGTTATTCTTGTGTCCTGGTTTTGGCTGAGATTAAGTAAATTTTCTTCTCAGTAGCTGGTACAGTGCTGTGTTTTGGATTTAGTATGAGAATAATGTTGATGACACACTGATGTTTTAGTTGTTGCTAAGTAGTTCCTACTCTAAATCAAGGACTTTTCAGGTTTCCTGTGCTCTGCCAGTGAGCAGGTGCACAAAAAGTTGGGAGGGAGCAGAGCCAGGACAGCTGACCCCAACTGACCAAAGGGATATTCCATACCTTAGAATGTCATGCTCAGCATATAAAGCTGGGGGAAGGAGAAGGAAGGGGAGGCATTTGGAGTGATGGTGTCTGTCTTCTCAAGTAACTGCTATGCATGATGGAGCCCTGCTTTCCTGGGGATGGCTGAACACCTGCCTGCTGATGGGAAGCCATGAATGAATTCCCTGTTTTGCTTTGCTTGCTCATTTGGTTTTTGCTTTACCTGTTAAACTGTCTTAATCTCAGCCTATGAATTTTCTCACTTCTGCCCTTCCAATTCTCTCCCCTATCCCACTGGGGCAGAGGGAGGGAGTGAGCAAGCGGCTGCGTGGTGCTTAGTTTCATGGCTGGGGTTAAAACTGTCACATTACTACTTTGGAAACCATGGCCTAAGGATTACATGTCATTTTTAATTAGGACCAAGTGAACTAGTTTATATTTCATCTGAATCAACAAAGGTCTTTACCATGAATTCAGTCTGAACAAAATTAGGCTAGAAATAACTTGATTAATTGTTTATCACTATTCACTGTTATTCTTATTACATCCAAAAAAAAGGAAAGAAAAACTTGTTTATGTTTGCTTTAATTTAAAAGGTATTTTGGTCAGGGACTACCTCCTTTAGAATATTTCTGGTATCCAATACATACAATAAGGGACCACAATTTGGGCTGGGTCTTATAAAAGCTACCAAACCACTATGTAACTGATAACTGAATACTGAAAAGCAACTTGATTAAGATTAAATATATGATACTAACCAGAACATACTGAGTAACAGTTTACAGTCTCTATGGTGGTGTTCTAAAAAGTAAGCACATTAGAATTAGTTGTAATGTAATATTAAATTGAATTTGCTGAAAGTAACAAATTTGTAACCCTTCTGCTGTATTTTCTGCTTTGACAACAAAGAGCTCAATCATGAAACATTGTTTCCCACAATGTTTTTGTTTGGAAGTTAGGATTTTACAGTTGAGAAGAGTGGATAAATAAATGATAAAAACTGACTGGAGAGCAGCTCTATGGAAAAGGCCCCAGGGTCTTGGCAGACAGCGAGCTGAGCATGAGCCAGCAGTGTGCCCTGGCAGCAAAGAGAGCTGGCAGCATCCTGGGATTTATCAATAAAAGCATAGCCTGTAGATTGAGAGAAGGGATTATCCCCCTCTATTCAGTGCTTGGTAGACCACATCTGCAATACTGAGTCCAGTTTCAGGATCCTCCCAATAGAAGAAAGATATTGATAAAAGGGAACAATTCCAGGGGAGGGCCACCAAGCTGCTCAGGGTCTGGAACACTTGGCCTGTGAACTGAAACTGCAGGACTTGTTCAGCCAGAAGAGATGGCTTTTGGAGTCCTACCAGTAGCTCCCCAGGACCTCATGGGAGGGCAATGAGAAGATTGAATTAGGCTTTTCACATAGTGCATGTGAGAACAACAAAAGACAACAGGCATAAACTGAAACCAGAAGGCATCAGACTGGGTATAAGGAAAACAGTCTCCTCCATGGAGACAATACAGCTGGGGAGCAGGGAGCCTACAGAGATTGCACAAACTTCATTTGAAGGTTTTTAAGACTGGACTGCATAAAGTCCTGAGCAACTTTGGCTTCAGGTCTGGCCCTGCTTGAGCAGGAGATTGGAGAAAGGACTTCCAAAGTTCCCTTTCAAGAGAGTTATCTTTTGTTTAACTGTATTTCACTAATAGGTGATGAAGTCTGTTGTAAGAGATATTCTTACAATTTATCAATCTGTGATGAAACTTATATTATTAGTGTCAAAATATGTTTAAGACGTCAATGCTGATGCGGCCTTCCCCCCCCCCCCCCCCCCCCCCCCCCCCCAATCACATAGCCTCTGGGATATAAATAACTTGCCTTAACAGGGAAATTATATGTTGCCTTAAAACCACATTGGATTGGACAGAAATGGGGCAGCTGAAAGACTTAGCATGATGGCCAGCAGCAGTAATTACTCAGGTGGCACTCTATACATATTTATTCCTATCAGGGAAACATCTTGTTTAGAATTAAGCCAATTCTAGTACAGAACTTCAGAAAAGACAGCAAAACAGCAAAGGAAAATTCGGTTGCTCACCACAGGAATATACAGCACTGAGCGACTACTTGTTTTCACTAAAGTGAATACCGACATTTAAATATCTGTCCAGGAAACATTTAAAGATGTTTCCACAATTAACACAATCATCACAGAATCTAGGAAAGTGTCATAGCTACAAAAGCATTAAAGTACAAGTTATGGAGCAATGCAATGTAAAAGTAACAGCCTATCCTTGTTATTGGCCTAAAATAATTCAGTTAAGCTTTTCTTTCTAAGTATACTAAAGATCAAAATAGATGAGACTATATTAAAGAAATGAAAAAAAAAGCCTTTGAAGATAACAACAGCATATTTTGATTGAAAAAGTTCTTCCAAAGAAGTATATAAGCAGGTCCATAGTGATGGCCCATACCAATGCAGGTGAAATAAGAAAACAGAAGCTGGCTAAATATTTAATATTTATTAAATAAATATTTATTTAGATGTACTTTGTCATTATGCAGTGACTGAATGAAATTTGTTTTAGCTTTCCAGAAAACACCTGTTTTCCTCTTCAGGCATGGGACCTGTATGTTTGTGTCCTGCTTCAATGGTCTACAGTCTTCTTGACTGCTGGATCCCTCTCATAGCACATTCACAATACCCAGCTCTACCCTTTGCTTTTTAAGAATCAAGAAAGGAATATAAAAGAGAAAATCATGAGGAGTTTTAGGGGCCATCCTGTGTCCAGTGCATTTGGCATGGTTTTAAGTGGACTTTCAGAGGAAAGCTGTAGTCCCAAGGATCTACTGTTACTTCCAAAACCTAAAGAAAATGGCCATGGTACCTTAAGATTAATGAGACTTTGGCTTTGCACAGTGCTACATGCATTTCAAAGTTTATGTACTTATATACACATGTATACTAGTGAATATGGTATGACTTTTAAAAGCAAAGTAATTTATTCAGAAACAACTACAGTAGTGTGTGGTTAATAAGCCACTAAAAATCAAATACCTAAAACCATGATATCAGCTATTTTACTGCATTTAGAAAAAATAAAGAAAAATCAAACCCTAAACATCATCAGGAATCTTAGCATGAAATGTCAGCTTTTGGTATCTATTGGCATCATAAATCTTTTTTTTCTAGTAATGAAATAAATGACAGTGGAATAAAAATATATCTATTAGTTTCTAATAGTGTTCAGTAGACATCCATGCATATTCTGGCAGAGTCTCTGTAACTGCTTCTTAGCATGACAGATTGAAGTGCGAGTGCTCACCTGACATTTTTATTTAGAAACAAAACACTCCCCTAAATCAAATTTCATAACTGTTGCAACATCAACAGTAAAAGAAAGATTACCTAGCTAGGAACTGATACTTCATACTAAAGTCTCACAAAACCACTAAGACTGTTCTGCCAAAACAAGATATAATACTTACAAAAATGAACATTTAATATTTAATTTTGCCCAATTTATTCTAGAACACTGGCTAGAGATATTGTAAAGCAACCAGAAAACTGGTGCTAATTAACTTGTATTTCTTTCCAGTTTATGTGGAAACTAATATCCTGTAGCCAGTCAGATTAAATTTGTTAATGTTTGCTTTAGGTTCAAAATAAGCTATGTATGTATGAACCTTTAATTACTTTATTAAAACAGAGCATCCAGTGGACAGCGCTCGTAGAAAGAATTGATTTATCTGGATCTAGAATATATTTGTAAAATCTAGTGAAGACTTTTTTTTTTTTCCTTTTTGATTAGAGCTGCAGTTAAATGAAATTAAAAGAGCTCTACCTATTGGGCCAAGCAGTTGGTCTTTTATGTGCCTTGTTTAATGACAGTGAACTTGTCACTACTGGATTTTCAAGATCCTCCCACTGTGAGTTCTCACAGATAGGCCCGACCCACCTTGTCATCACTCCATCACCTCCTGTTCTACAGCTTGTCTCACCATGGGGCCAAGCACCAAGTGTCCTCTGCTACCTGACACTGACAATCAAAGGTCTGTGAGAGGAAGTACCCTGCCGTTAAGGTCCCTTTAATCACTGTGTATTTGTCTTCCTTGTGAATCAAATGCAACCAGGAAATTAACACCAAAGGACATTGAGCCTGTACTATATGAAATAGTATCCTTACCAGAGATCTAGAGATGATGCTGGGGGTGGGCTGGGAGGTGGAAATAGATTTGTTCACTGCTGGGCCCATATTGCAATACTAACACTGCGGAGCTTTCAAACACTTTACGTTGGCCAGAGATCCAATGACACTGCTGTCTTTGTCCTTAATACTTTATCCTTGTTTGCTGCTGATCACCAAAAGAGAGATGAGAAATGGGCTATCAAATCTGTTCTACTCCATGTCAAAGACTGACACTTTTATTTGTCCGGGAGTAGAGCTTTCTAACCTACTAGTTAGGGAGAGTACTGAAGAAGTTGTGCACTTTTTTTCATAGTATGTCTTTAAAGCAAGAGGGAATATTTTGGTAAAATCATGAAAGCTCTTAAAAGCATGTTCACTTGCTATTCTGCTAGGGAGTTTTTACTGCTACAGAGGGGTAGTGTCCCTTGCTTTTTTGTATCATCATGCATTCTATGTTTTTTAATTGATCCAAGTTTGTACTTAATAACTAAAATGTAGAGCTCAATGACTTAAAAACCCTTATTTTGTTTTTAGAGCAGCAAGGTGTGTTCAACCAAAACACCACAGAGCAGTTGTTTTATGCACAGGAAAAATTTGTTATAATGCTGAACATTATGGGTCAATGGTGTGAATATTTTTTTAATATTTATTTAGGGCTAGACTAAACCTTCTGCCCTGTTTATGTGATAGCACATAGTTTCATCACCTCAAGAGAAATAAGCTGTGCTACTCCCTGACCAGATGTGGGTATCCACTCTATCTCTCCGGCTGGCTCTGTTGTTGCAATGTGTCTAAGTCACAGAGTTCACTATTCCCTACAAATATTTGAGGATAAATTGGGAAATCATGAAGTAGGTCCACAAAGAGACTTAGGCAATACTTCTAATGTTGACTTACAGTCATTTCACTTCTGTTTTGGCAACACTGCTTCAGAAACCTCGCAGTTAGTTGAGAGTTAACCAATACCATTCATGAAGTCTCATGTGTGATTCACATCAATAAACCGAATGCTGATATATAACCAGGTGAACCAAAGGTTCATATGCTGATTATTTTTAGACTATAAATGAAGCCAACACCGCTAACTCTGACACAGACACCGCCATTATTGACAAGTGAGATGAAGTCTCCATCCCTCAAATTTCTTCATAGTTTGTGGACAGAATTTGAGAATAAAAATCACAACAGTCAGCAAGGTAAGTATAGGCACGGAAATACATAAATTACTCAAAAGACAGACAGATGCATCTGAAACACAAGTCTTTTGAAGCTGGTTGCTGGCCTGCATTCCTGATTTACGTGCCAGTAGTCCCAGCCTTGAGTCATCTTTCTTTTTTCCTGACTGTGCATGTAGTTTGATCTTAATTTCTACCTTAGCAAAGTTCTTTTGAAATATTTCCTTTTTTTTCACCATTGCCAGAAATGTCAACAATATTGAGACTTCCTAAAAATTAATTTCTCAGAGATATCTGATGCCATAGTACATCATTTGCAATGCCCTAATTCACACAGCTTGAAGCAATAGTGTACACAGTTAGCCACAGCTGATGTTCTGCTCAATATACTACTGATCATTTATAGATTTTTGCCAAAGGGACTCTGCAATTGCAGGTTTTACTTCACTTTCCACTGTAAAAAAACCCCAACCAAAGCTAGTTATGCAACCCTTGTTATTAATTAACAAAAGTAGCAATGTTTTCAGATTAAGTTTGGCTATAAATGGAAAAATAGTGTGTATGTTGGGTTTTGTTTTTTTAAGTATTCCATCTGAAAGTTTGTATTTGAAGTAGTCAAAATTTACTGCATGTTGGAAAATATATAAAATTGAGAAAATATTTAATTTCAAGGATTAACAGCTGCTATAAACATAATCAGTAATGTGTGAACTTCTAAGATGCTTAAGCAGCTTGGTCCATTTAAAAATCTGTTTTGTTGCCTATAGGAAAAGCATTTGAAAGTATCAAAACATCTGGAGTCTACAGAATAGAAAGTCTTGTAAAAACAAGTTTTTACTTATGTATATAGAATTTCTGAAACAGAAACACTGAAATAACAGCCTTTCTACTTTTTTGTATTTCTCATTCCAGTCCCAGATGAAACCGAAGAGTTATAAGTGGGAAAGAGGGCGCTACAAGGAATTATTACTTATTACTCAAAGTGAGAAAAATTGACTAGGCATTTTGAGTACATTTTCAATATAATTTAAATTTTAATGCAGTGCTACCCAAGCTCTTTACCTAATGTGTTATTAGCATAGTCAGTAGTAAAATAAACAGATTCTTTTTGTTCTGTGATATTTTGTAAAATATTTTAGTTTGTTTGTAATAATATAAACTAGAAAGAGTTAGGTTGTTGGTTATTTCCAAATAAATATCAAAAATAATATTTGTTTTGTTCTCTTACAGCAGACATGCAAATAAGGTATATTCAGTTTTTGAAGGCTTTCACACCTTACTTATGGCTTTGTCATTCATGCGTCTTATGCAATGTCATTTATCTGGTGAAGGGTAAGCAGAATTCTTCTTTAGGAAAAATAAGGGAAATTCTAATTACCTCTAGAACCAACTGACTTCAGTCGATAGGCCTGATTTAAATAATCATCTCCCTAATACATGCTCACTATTTCCAAAAAAACAGTATAACCGCTTGAGCTTCTGAGCTGTAAAGAGTTAAACAAAAGCCAAAACTGGTTAAAAGGCAACCACATTTCCATTCAGTCTAGCTTGTGCTCATGTACATGGAAGTGTCAGCAAACTGACTCCAGATAGCATGAAGTGCCACCTAATATTTTTAGTATTAAATATAATGCTGTCTACAAAGAACATAACACTGAAGTCTGAGCAGGAAGAGAGGGACAGATTCGTATGCATATATACAGGTTATAAAGCATACATCAAAACCACGTTTATTTCATACCATCATCAGCACTGACATAATTGGCAGTTTTGACACTGAAGAAGTAAGCATAAAGCTTTGAGTTTTATTTCTGATTTTACAAGTTGTTAGCTGTAGCCACCATTTGTTGCACGTCTATTCCTCTGGTATAAAACTGGGGTCATTACACCTCTATGCCCTGAAGATTTTTTAATGACTTCGGGGTACTTTTTAATCTTGTACAGTACATAATTGCTAAATACGTACAAAACCCTATAATGTTGCATGGCTGCTTGACAGAGTATTTGCAGTTAGGTCCAAATAGTAGGGCCAGTTATAAGCAGTTTGCATATGTGGACATAATTTAAAGGTTGTGGCCAAACATAAACATGAAAAAGAAATACCAAATAATACCACAGGTGATATCAATAAAGAAAATGCTTATTAAATATGTGTTACAGTTTGGGAATTATTTATGAACTTCAACAGGTAAAATAGCAACATCCTGACCAGACAACTCCATAGCTTTTACAGTACTGATTAGCATTGTGGCTTTTTTCTCAAAAATGTTTTTTTGACCTATTCCTCTCCCTTAATGAGCAAAAGAAAAGAAATCAACTGCACCAGGATAACACAAGAAAACATCACCAACAAAAAACAGTCATATATTGGAATACCAGGTGGCATTTTGATATTTCAAGGTATTTTTGAAGCTGTATTGGAAGTACAGTAACAAACTGTCAGTTGAAATAAATGACAAAGAAGCCAACAGAGATTCTATAAATCTATAGTGCTAAGAGCAGCATTCCCTAGTGTTTACGACAATTTTTACTACAATTACACACATTTGAGCGTCTAACAGACAATCATAATAGATTTCACATACCAACACCAAAGTACATATAGTGTTCAGAAAACATACGTAAACAGAAAAGACTAGAAAAACAACCTTAAAATATTCTGGAAGTATTTAGCCAAAATAAAAATTATCATCTCCAGTGAAATACTCCAGATAACCAAAATTTCCTGTCATACTTAAAGACATACAGTAAAGTCATCAAATTCCACTGACTTGAACAAACCCATTGGAATTCATGTTTGTTAATCAAGACATCAAATAGATCAAATAGATTTTTACATCAAGTAACAAGTTAGTATCTAGAAGACGACTGAAGTGTAAGGGCCAGCTGCAATTCAACTGGGTACTTCGTGGGGTAGTTTCAAACATGTTTATTAGCATGACACAGAAAGCTGGACCGCTTTTCAGAAAGAGAAAATGTCCTATTCAGAAAACAATGAATAACCTTTACATGGACATTCGTCAGGTCTGTAATCCTACACATTCCTAACGCCACAGTTGAAAAGTGTCTTTTATCACTTAGTTAAGTAACACCCTATTCCACAAAACAAATACAAGGAAATGAGAAAACAAGTAAATATTTACTTACCAGCCTTCTCCTTCTCTGAAATAACTGGCATAGCCTGAAAGAAAAAAATTCAATAATATCACTATTAAAAAAATAAGAATATTAGTGAAACATTATAAAATCTTAAGGCAGATTTTATGAGTGTCCGGAAAGCCTGGAAAGAACCAAGGTCTCACTGTGTTAAGCACTCCGCAGAGAAAAAATACAGTTCTCATTTGAATGTCTTGTAATTTATTATGATGCTAATTACTGTTAAAAGAAAAAAAAAAAAAAAAAAAAAGACTAGCAAAGAAGGGAGGAGATGGAGTTAATAAGACATTCCAATGATCGCATTTTGAAATAATCATCCTAGAGTACATGCCCACAAAATTCCACAGGGAAATTACTAAATTCTGAAGGAGTGAAAACAAAACCTGTGTGGCTGAAGATGAGACTAAAATGCCAAATCTTCTGCAGAACTCAAGTAGAGTTGTACCATTGACTCCATATAGTTAGGATTTGGGCTCAAATGTATGTTATTCTGTAACATACAACTTTCTTAATTTTTATACAATTTTTTCAGAGGCAAGTAAAGGAAATGTTTTCATACTTGCTGTAATTCTTTTTGGACTTGGATTTTTTTATTTTTTAACAGATGTAAAATCTTTCATTTTATGCTTTTCTTTCAGACTAAAGCAGAAGAACTTTCTGAGTGAATTTTTCCTAAAATAAGTAGGTTATAGAGTGAATGAATAGTAAAATGGAATTCATATGGCACACATATAAACAGAATTAAAGAACGTGCAGATATGATAAAGGCAAGACAGGCTGGATGAGAAATTGGATTGGGTATGCAATGTGTGCAGAACTGCCATGTGAGTTAAGGTATAAATATTACATCCCTTTCACTTATGTCTGTCTAGCCTTTGTTCAGCAGATTTTCCTGCTGCACATTTCACAGAAAAGGAAAGGGGAGTGATGGACAGAAAACAAACCAACCAGTTTCAGACATTCTATTGAGTTCCTGAAATAGACTTTGAAAATTTAATTTCAGCATATGATTTGTCCTGCTATATAAAATACTATTGTATAGCATTTCCTGGATGATATTTTCTACAAAATTTTAAATAGAACATGTCTTAGATAATATACATTAATAAATACCTTACAGATTGATAATAGCCATAAGAATTATTTTGTGATTCTTTGTTTCACCTATACTCTGACTAGTTAAATATCTGTTGCTTGAGTATGACATCCAAAACATTGTACCATCAGACTAATATTATTCAAAACAACAGCGCCTTGCTTGAAAAGCCTTTTTCCTTGCTTTTTACAAACAAATATTTGTTCAAAAGAACCATTTTGCTCCAGCAATGCTACGAAAACATTAACTTCCACAGACAAGAAAGTTAACATGCCAAAGAAACAACAAAATCACAGAATGAATCAAGGTATCAGTTGCAAAGAAAGAAAAAGTATATCACGTATAGATTTCTTTTAAAAAATAATTGATAGAATTTTGAAAATCCATATATAATTTCCTTCTCTGTCCCAGACCTAAGTGGCTACACTGGCTAAGAAAAATAATAAAATAAGAAAGAATCCCCCAGATTCACTATTATTGTCTGTCTGAGAGGGAAATTTGTAAAGTGAGAAATTTGTAAAGAGAGAGAGTATATAAGTTTTCCTAGAATAATTAGGAAAAGGGCCTGATATGGTGGTGACTACCTGTTAACCACCATTTTCACTGCTCCAGGTTCCCCATAGTGCATTATGTAAATACAGACATTTCTTTTTATTGCCTCACTTTTCTTCTTGATATCAGAATTAGCCTACTTTTTCAGGAAAACATGGTTCCATTTCTTTCATGTGTTTTTAAAATTGAAAGAATTATTTTTTTCTGATCTGGTCTTATTGATTAATTGCAAAAAAAAAAAAAAATATTAGTATTTTCCAAGAACCAAATGTTTTCTCAAATTGATGTGAATCCAAGTAAAAAAAGAATAAAGAAATTACCTTTTAAAAACGCCCTTATAGTATCATCAAGTTAATGAAAGCAAAATCTTTTGTTTAGAACAGAAAGGGAAACATTTTTTTTCAAAGAATATCAATACTCTTCTCATTGTAAAGATTGCAAATACAGGAATGCTTTACTCAGAACATGGTACTGGGGCATACTTATAAATTTTGAATCCACTCTAACAAAGACATCTTGGATGATACTTTTAAATATGTCTGTTTTCTAAACAGCATGTAAATGTGCTGAATCAAGATGTAAAATGAGCTAAAAAATCTGTCAGGATGTTCTATTGCTGCTTAAGGGCTGAGAAAAAGAATCCTAAAATAACACAGTTAGAATTTCTTAAAAATTTAAAATTAAGCAAACCACGAGTGAATCTTGTTCAACAAGATCTCAGACAGTCCTACTATTGGTTTAGTTTTTTGTCAATACAGCTACACATACTGCTTACATGCTGCCCGGTGGGAAAACATGATTGTTACTTATGAGAAATGCTCTCATCTTCAGTACAGTTTTGAATTCACTGGAGACCTTCCAATGAGTTCCATATGTTCCAAATGAACCGCATTCCCAGGAAGTGATTTAACATTTCTGGCAACGGAGCAATTAAACCGGATTTTCCTGCTTGGCCAGATGGGTTCACTGTAACTTTGCATTATTTCTCATTCCTCTTACAAAACTAAAGAACTAGACTAAGAATTTCCACATGATCAGGTCACGTGTTTTAAAAAAAGCAGGCACATGCCCTTTTTACACCCCCTTCAGAGATTTCAACAAACACCCCCCAAAGTCAGGCTCCTCTCTATATTTTTAACGGTATGTGCTCTTAGGAGCACCAAGAAAAACAAGGGGGAGGGAAAAAAGAAAAAAAAAAAAAAGAGGAAATCTGTAACAGACCATTACTGAAATATACTCAGGATTTTATTTTCAATTAGAGAATTTGATTTTTAACCTATGAAAATCTTACTGGAAATGTCATATTAAATTTTTTTGTATGCATGCTTACAGTACTGCAACTAATTTTCTGTATATATTCTGTCTGCAAATATGACATTAAAATGCATGTAAAATGCTATATTGGACATTTTTCTTCAAAGTTGCATTTGCCTTGCTTGGACAGAAAGGTTTACCAGTAATATTGGGTTAAATAACCACTGCTTTAGAATTTCATTAGAAATTAGACAGAAAAGTTGTCTTCTAGCAAGAAAGAAGATGGTGGAAAATTCTGATAAATCAGAACTTAAAATATTTTTTTGGTAGAAATTAAAAGTTTTGTTTGGCCAAAGTGAAAATAACTATTTTTTCCAGAGCTTTTAAGAATATTTTAACAGGAAAGAGAACTAAATGTGTAAACAAAAAAACAACCAACCAAACAAACAAAAAGCCCATGATTTCCAAAAGCAACCATTTGTTTTGGACATGTGCAGTTCTTCGCTGTGAAAAGAGGAAAGAAAGAATCTCCCAAAATTACTTTCCTTCCATTACAGTCAAAATTCACCTATTTCACCTCTGAGCTGGGCTAAAACATTAGCACTAGAGCTTTTCAGATTACAAGTGGTATAATCCATGGATGTGTGCAGTGTTTTAGTGATGAAAAGGGGAGGCACCATCTGCCAAAAGGACAGAGTGCATTTGGAAGCAGCAGTGAGGGTGCGCTGAGCTGCAAGACTGCCATTGTAAAAAGCTGAGGCACGCGGAGTTTGACTTGAACACAGCATGGCTCTCCTTTAACTGTAGTGCAATGCTATATGTTTTTTTTTAATACTGACTCCAAACCAAAGCCATTATGAATAAAATTAGCTATCTTTTTGTTTCCTTGCGCTCACATGACACTAACAGCTCTGTAACAACTGATTTGTCTGCAAAGAACTACACTAGATGGCAAAGGTTTGTATAAAGTGGCAAATTACTGTACGGGAGCATGTAGCATACAATTTCTGAAATAAAGGTCTAGTGACATTATTTATTTTTGCAGTATCTCATGAACCAATTGGAGTCACTCTACATTTCAGTTTTCCAAACAAGACAGAGCATCTTTAATTTAAAGCCATTAAATCCACATTTTTTCCCAGAATAGTAGTTCTGCTTTTTTTTTTTTTTTTTTTTTTAATTGCAGAAGAAAAAGTGCATTTTGCATTATGTGAATCACATATCAATACTGCCATCCAGCCATGATGGATATTCTATAAAGCCCTTCCACCACAGATGGCTGTCAGCTATTCAGGCTTTTTTCAAGTATGCATTTGAATAGATGTGCTGGGAAATTTCTTTGCTAATGACCTGATACATCTTGATTTGCAAGCATTTCTTTACAATTTTGCCTGTGAAGATAGGGTAAAGGGAAAACTCCAGGACAAGCATTAGCATACTGGTACTTGACTAGAAAGGGAAAAACCAGCCTTCATAATAATTGTGAGCAGGTGACTTGCAATTGCTGAGCTCAAGCTGTTACAAATTCCCCACTTATTTTTGGAAGCATTTTAATGGTCATCACCTTTTATTCCTGCAATCAAAAATCACGTTCTAAATTCTCAGCTTAGTGGATGCTTCCTTTATGCAAAACAATGTTAGTAATAATTGTGTTTTTCACTGAAATGATTCAAGACCAAATCCACATTCCTATTCTAAAAAACTTTATATTGTATTAGAAGCAAAATAGACACCAACCTACAAATCTTTCAAACATAAAAATGAATGTTATATTTAGTTTTTAAATGGGATAATTGATTTTAAGGCCAGAAATAGCTATGTATACCATAATATATCTCTGTTGTCTCCTTTCTACTCAAATGATCAAAACACACAAAAATCTAAAAACCTCTAAAGAAGAGTGATCTACTGAGCTTCTGACAAGAAAGGAGGTAATAGCAACACAATATACAATTAGCAAGGAAGGACTAATGAACTGAATGATAGAGAAATCTACAGCAGTAAACAAGAGCGATCTTGTACCTGAAAACTGAGGTCGACAATGCTTAGACAGAAAACAAATTTTAAGCATTATTTAATTTCTGATCCAACAGTGTACGTCCTGTATCAACTGGAGTCCTTAAATATACATTTTATTTTATTTTGAAGGTATGCTCTGGTTTTCCTAATTTGGATAAGTAACAGTTAAAAATAACTGGGCTATTTTACAGAAGAAAAAAATCCGGGATCATTCATAGTTTGAAATTAGGAAAATACTGCAGTGCAGAACCAGAAATGTCCTCCATTGTATCTTCATTGCAACAAAACTTTAAATTAATATCTCTCTACTGGAAAGTTTTGATTTTTTGAAATCAAAGTATTTTCTGTTAATGGATCAGATTAAGAGAGTAAACATATAGAAAACCTT
This sequence comes from Falco punctatus, assembly GCF_963210335.1. Lineage (NCBI taxonomy): Eukaryota > Metazoa > Chordata > Aves > Falconiformes > Falconidae > Falco > Falco punctatus. The sequence continues at coordinate 59,648,521 of NC_137580.1, forward strand.
TTTAGAAATAATAATTAATTTAAAGTAATCTTTTGGTATTAGCACTGAACTGAAATCAGAGCAATAATGCAGAAGAAAAACAGAGAATGAATAGTTTATAATTCAGAATTATTTACAAAACATTATTTTATTAAACTTGTAAGTTTTAAAGTAGGTTTTCAGTTCTCCATGATTTTTATGATTTCATTATTTTAAAAATCTGGGTAAGGAAAGAAGAAAAAAAACCCCAACAACCCACCGACTTTCAGGACAGACCATCTACAGAAGGGGAATTTAGCAAGGTCTTTCTTCTTTGTGGTCTTTCATTTTACTAAAGATTGCAATTACTTAAAGTAGAGCAGAAGGCAATTAAAATCCACCCAACAACAAAGCTACATCAATTAACTCAATTTTAAAAAGAAATTAATGTCACATTGAGAGGTCTTTGGCTAAGTTTATGAATTTAGTCTTAGTGGAAGTACAAAGCTGTACGCTTGCCTGCATATGTTCCAAACAGTTGTATGCTCTCCCCAACTACTTTGTTTTCTGACTAGATATTTCTGTTTGCTTGAACCTCTTTATGCCACTGAGGTCATGCACAGAGACGCCTTCTCGTTAGTGCTGGATGGCTGGAAGTTCTCCTTCCATGAGGCACTTGCCAAGAGCCTGCACTTGGGGTGGTCTAGTAACTTCCTGCGTCTTCATCATTCAGCTGGCAGAGAGTGACTTTTGTTGGATTGGAAGTGCAAAACAAAGATGCAGAATAACTGTCTTGTGCCCTGTTTGGTGTTATTATAGACTTCCCATAGATCAGGGTAAGCTCCCAATGCTCTGAAATCTGTCGGGACCACATACAGCTGGTTTATATGACAGATAAGACAACAGCCTGTCTTCAGCTTGTCCATTAAGTAGAATTTGGCCATAATATAGAATTAAGTCCTTTCTCTTTAGGGATGCTAAAGTCTTCAGAGCAGCTGCTACAAGTTCCTACATACCAAGAGATACCATCACATATTTTGTTAAACATAATTATGAGTTTTTAAAACTAGCAATTGTTAGACCTCATCTTATTTGCATATTAGGACTTGGAATGAAAACAAATGTGTAAAATAAACTTATTTTTGTTACTCCCCAGGAGTTCAGCAGATAAGGAACTCTGCTTCCACTTGAACTGCTCTTTAATTACTGGGGTGGACATACAGTGCTTGAAAAGAGAGGTCAGTTAAATTTTAGTTTAATGTTAAGGAACATTTGTATAGCTTTTGGTAACAACAAAACCTGTGCTTCCTCCAGTTCCACCAAACATATGTATCTCTTCCCAAAAGAAAACATAACTTGAATGTTAACACCAAAGCTGAGATCTGACACACTACCTCTAGAACTGGAGCAGCCCCAAGAGTGCTTATGCTTTTCATCAATCACCAGAGGTTCTATTAGGGTTCATTTACACACAGAGAGCTTTTTCCCAAGCTCAGAAGTCATTTGTTTAGCTAATGTTTATCTTATAAAAACCTTTTACAATAATAAACACATCAATAAACGCTAAAACACTGGCAAAACTGAACTACTTCAGAACCAGAGGGCACCCAGCTCTATAAGGCAGCAGTAAAAGAGAATTACAGACTCATGTTTCCCATTTGTTTCGGCATCATGTAATGTCTACAAATGTGATTTTGCCTTAAAGCCCTTAAATCTTGGGAATGCTTCTACATGGCTGACAGGAATCCCAGGTGATTTCAGTCTTTTCTCATCTCCTTGCATATAGAACTTGCAACCTTAGAATAAGTCCATATTTCATGTAAATAAAAAAGTCTTTCAATCACGTGATGACAGAAAGTAAAATTTGTTACATGATTCAAAGTTACCAACTACCTTTGAGCACCTACTTGCAGAGTAAAAGGGGAAAAAATAACAAAAAAAAAAATTATACCATTCCTGTCTTTCCCTAGTCACCTCAAAGAAAACAGAGGACCCCTTTGCCCTTCATCTTAAAAAAAAGCAAGTCACTTACTAATTTTGAAGGGTACAGATGTGAAAATCAGGAAGCTCATCCATCGCTGCAAGTACCAGAGTCTATTGTAATAGAGAAGCTGGATGTTCATGAGCTAACTGAGAAAAATGTTAGCAATACAAATCATCAGATATGGAATTGAGCAATCTGATTCTAATGATCTTTCTGTGAGGTCAGCCCAAATCCAATGGTTGATTGCTGCCTACATTTTTGAATTCCACTAATGTTCATCTCCTGGATTCAGATCTCACTGAGATTACCAACAATAAAATCATATTTGAATTTCTTGAATATCATTGTATGCAAAAGATTGGTGCTTAAGCTGGTCAACAAAGACCTCGCTGTGTTCAGCTTTATGTTCTGAAAAGAAAATCAGGTGTAGAGCATTGCAGCAATTATTGACACCTACTAACACTGATTCTGTGTGTTTGTTCTTTTGAATCTCTGTAGGTAATCCCAGCTGGCTACTCCTCCCATCATTAGCAGCAGCAAGCTGCTACAATAGCTGAGTTCTCGCTGTCTTTCTCTCTTTCAATATAAAAAAGCAAACCCTGAGAAACTAGTTTTTAAAACATGGTATGTATGTTTTGGCTCAAATCTTTGTGCTCACAGTCTCGTGTATTCAGTCACTGATATTACTGATATTATTTGTTGGACCACGTGGGAAAAGATCAAAAGCAGATCCTTAGGGAGGCTCTTGATTTTGAGCTTTATTCCAGGCATAGAAGAATAAATTACTAAAAAACTACATATCTTCCGTGATGATGAAACCTCTACTTTCTGCAGAACATCATAGTTTGTTGCTCAGAAAGATGAAGAGTCACATAATAGTGATGCTAATCATGAGGTGGAGAGGTGGAGGCAGGTAGCATGCCAGACAGAACCAGTGACAGGTTTAGAAAAGTCAGTGGGGTGTTTCATTGTGGAAAAAAGTGTATCTAACTCTGGAAGGTAGCATGGGTGAACATAATAGAGTAAGTGCCAAATTAATGCATTTCATTAAATTATTACCAAGTCAGTAGCTGAATGTGATAATTTCATTTCTTCTTGGTTTACTAAAACATAGAGGAATAAAGATCAACTTAAACCGCATTATTTGCTTTTAAAAGGAGAAAGCAAATGGCAAGGAGTAGAAGCACACACAAAGACAGTGGCTTTGCCTTGGGTGGGAGGAAGAGGTAGAAAGGAGAGGAATAAACACTAAAGTATGCTAACTGGATTTCCTTTGCTTATTTGACCATATTTTTGGAATATCAGTTTGTTCATGCTCCAGCATAGGTCCATAGTGAGCGTGAACTTAAAAATCAAACACCAGTACTGTGACCTTACTAAGTTAGTATTTCTGTAGATCACCCAATAGAAAGACAGCTGAAATGAAATGAGTTCTTTTGAGTGCTCTCTGCACAAGTAGTGTGCTGACCTTTAAGCACTTGTCAAGGCTGTGGGTGACAGAGGCAGTAAGACAAGAAGACATCTTTTGAATGAAAAAGTAAGAAAACTTGTATTTTAGTTCATTCAAGAACATCTGTTTCCTTCAAGGTGATTCAAAAAAAATATTGGAAAGATATTGGTTATATGAAATCAACTCCCCTTTTTTCCGAAAGACACAATAAATAGATACAAATATTCAGCAAGCAAAAATGAGAAGTTTCTTTATCACTGGGAAAAGAAACGTGAGCTTTGTTTCTTAGAAGGGCCTAAGGAAATGATGCAAAGTAGATTTTTTTAATCCAAACACAATGAATGTTCTAAAAAATACCCCAAGTCCCCAAAAAACCTCTTCGGAAAATGGAACATTCATCTGCACAACTTTTTTATGCTAAAATACTCTTTATGTTAAAATATCCCTTTGTTGTTTGAGACCCCCACCCAACTGTAAGCATTTTTACTTTAATATCTAAGTTCTGGTCACACTGAGTATCAAATTTCCTTTGCTCATATAACCAAAACCTTGGTTCCTCTGGTACAATTAGTAAACCGGAGAAATACATCATACATTTGCCATACAGTTTCTGCAGCTGAAAGTATTACCAGTAAGAGTGTTACTCCAGGTTTGTGATATGACCAATTCCTACTACATTTCTTTAGGATCTTGCAACACCTTGCTTAACTTGGTAATATCTGAGCTGACATTTCATAGTACATACTTACATGGACAGACATCAGCACAGCCAACACACATGCTACAAATCTTCAGTCTTTGTGCAGTTAATCCCATTTCATTCCCAGATACTATATGTCAAGCTAGTATCTTTGATGTCATAAAAATCCAGAAACCAATAGAAGTACTCATACATCTGTGTAGTTTTGCTCAGGCTGCCAACATATTTTAAAAGCCTGGGAAGAAGGAGGCCTGTTTTGCAGCTGACTGCAAGGGATTCTGGGTTCCATTCACCACCTTAAAGTTCAGCCATATATGCTGCAGGTTAAAGTCAGGATGAGCTTATTGCATGGTTAAGATGACAGACTAGGTTTTACTTTTCTTAGAGTAAGACCACTGGAGATAGTAATGATCTGGTATTAGAACAAGAATACTAGCTGGACAATCTTTGTTCCAGTTACAAATATTACAAACACCTAATTTTTCTTATCTTTAAAATGTAAACAATAATGCTTTGCCATTAAATGGGATGCCTGGGGGCCTTCAAGTGCCTAGAAAAAAGTATTCTGCACAGTATTCTGATTGTTTTATGGTAGGCTTTTCTACATAATATGTATAAAAGTTTAGTATATTAAAAGATTAAAACATAGAAAGCCAATTAATCTTAACTTTTGAACATATACACACTTTTTTTCTTACAATTACTAAGTTTTTTTTACTGTAAATCATCTAGCATGCTATTTATTTTGGGAGTTTGCATTCTGATATCAAAATATTTTCCAGTAAGAAGTTCTGTGTTTTAGATCATTTCTTTCTAAGATTTGGATTGTTGGAATCAGTAGGTGTTAAATTAGAAACAGGTTCTTACATCATAAAAATGACACTGCATATTTTATCTTAATTAACAGGTATAATAATTATCTGTTCAAACAATGGTTAACTATAGCGGGTGAAAGATATGCTCTCTCTGAAAAACCTTTATTTTATAAACTCTTTTCATGGGACACTTAAAAATTGCAGATATTCAATACTGACATTAATTTACCTCAGATGAGTTCCAAACATTATTTTCTATAGATGATACATTTCTACTTCATTTAAAAAATATCATTACTGATACAAAACAGAATTCTGCTAAATTCAGTAGGAACTTTGTTAATTACTCCAGTAAGCAAAGGCTCAAATTGATCTCTCTCTCTCATAATTTTGACTATGCTGCGTCCATTTCTTTGTTAAAGACACAGTTCTGTGTGTGCATATATGGATATGCATAAATATAATAAAGTCTAGTATTAAAAGCCAGGATTTATATAAAATCATTTACTAATTGCTATATTTACTATGAAGACAGCCCTTTTAAGCTCCTTCTTTTTCCAGGAGTTCTAAAATTGGTCTTCTTTCAGGATCACTTTATTTAGTTAGCTAGTTCTGAATTTTATTTTTGGTTTCTTCAGGCACTAAGCAAGAAGTATCTCATCAATGTCTGTGTTCCCACGCTATTCCCACGAAAATCTCACTCAGACTTGCAGGCAGATACACTGCAGATCCTGAGAGTAGTAAGCAGGTCAAATTCTGTGAAGTTCTGGGCATTCTCTCTGTTTCCCCAGGATGATGCCCTAATAGTAAAGTTTCTTTCTGAATTGTTCCAACTTTCCCAAACTTTGTGTGGCATGTTACAAAAATGTAGTTCACAGTTTCTAAGCTTTCAAAACTTTCCAAAGGGCAAAAGCACACAAAAGTCATACCAATACCAGTCCCCTGAGGAGAGTTTGAATTATTCCATGTTTTAGTTAAAAGAGACTATTACAAGTATGAAACATTTTCTGAAAAAAAACTGCTTTTGACTGAATCTTATGTTCACACTCAACTGTCCTAGAACCAATATTTCACAAGCATTTAAAAGTATTCCTGACCATTAATGATGGTGCAAAGAACTCTAGAAAGCCACAAATCCTGTTTCACCACATGAAAAGAATAGGTGTTTTTTTGAAAGCAGATAGCCTGCAGACTGTCAGAGTAGATTTCTGACAAAGTAGCTGTATTTCATATGAAAAACAATTTGTGAAAGGAATCATATGAGTAGGATAAACATAAAATTTGAAATCCACCCACATTAGTCCCTAGTTTTGTATGTAAATTTAAATTACAGAGCTGCCACAGGAAGGGTAGATGGCTTTTTTAAAAAAGCAATTTCTTTCTTGTGTCTTGGCAGTGAAGTAAGCAGAAATATGGCTTAATGAAAATAAAATACCCAACGAACAAAGAAAACAACATTGTACCAGTCCTTCTACATAGTGCCTGTTTTTCATTGAAAAGAATAGAAGAATGCCGTACTCTTGACCACCCATACACTTTAGACCTTTCAAACTCAATGTTTGTGTACTGAACTCAAAGGGGAAGGAGTAGTCTGTGTATGAAGCAAGTTGCAAAAACTTGCTATGTCTCTAAAGACAGAATTATAGAATGAAAATTCTATTTTATATTTGCCTGTTTTGATATAAGCATAAATGTGGTGAGAGCAGTGGAAGGTACTTAGCACCTTCCAGCTGCTGAAACATAAAAACCTTTAGTAGTTAGTATCAAAGAGTGAGAGAAAGAAATAAGCCAACCTGCAGATAAATTAGATCAAGATTTATCAGTCTGCCTTTTTTTATGCTCATTTCTCCATTATTTTGTACTTCTAGTCTAGTCAAAATCTAGACCATTCTGATTTACTTTTCATAGGCAAATCCTACTCCCTGACAGTTGGGCTTAGCATGATTTAGAAACAAGGGAGCAGCCAGAAGTGAGGACCCAGTAGGCTAGGGATCAACCTGATTTGCCTTCCCAGATATAATTGCTGGCTACATGGACCAGAAGAAACTAGTGACTATAACATACCTTTGTAAGATTTCACATGCTGTCTCACAAAGCAGTCTCATCTGGAAGCTGAGGAAGTATGAGCTGGAAAAGCAGTGAGTTGAAAAATGGCTGCACTGACATCATTCAGAACTGCCAAACCCTTAAAACTGACACTTTCAGCTAGGGTATCTAGTTCAAAACCATCTTCTCTCTTAGAGTTTTTAGAATGAAGACAGAACTAATTTTCTCTGAGTTCCTCATGGCACCTGGATGCATCTTTTAGATGCAGTACAAATTGGTTGAGAAGGTAATGCCAAACATTGCTGAACACAGAAGAGCAGCTCTGCACTCAGTCTGAGGAAAAGATGAAATTCTGTGAAAACTGGAATCAATGAGATTTCAGGGAGTCCCCAAAATGACAAAGGCTTGGGTTGCTGACACACAGGGAACTTGTGGCAGCTGAAATAGCTCCTGTTATGTGTACTAAATTTGGTTTATAGAACTGCAAAGTGTAAGAATTTCTTGTGAAAGCATCAAAGGCATACATTGAAAGTTGAAACCCAAGCAGGAAAAGGATGCTGGCTTAAAGCATACCCTTACAGATGCTGCAGATATATGGCAGATTGTCTTGAAGTACTTTCCACAGACATCAATAAAACAAATAATGGCAGCAGAAGGAGGTGGTGTTGCCATAAGTAATAATAAGAAATTTTCGTGGATTTCCCAGTGGTCTGAACAAACTCAATCTATGTTTGTGAGAATGTGACAGCATTTACAAGTCCACATAGCTTCAAAGCTACATTTGAACAGGACAAAATAATCCAAACTTTCAGCTTAGTAAACACCACACAGAATACCACATATTTTGGCACTTGCTCTCCTGATTGGTATATGTCTTATGAAACCTGGATATTACTGACTCGCCATAACCCAATGCAGTCCTGAAATACTAGCACTAGAAGCATCCACTTAACTAGTTCTAGAGAAAACAGAAACTTTTTTGTGTATGCATAAGAACAAACCTGGCATACGAAAAAATACACTGCACCAAGTTTCCTGAATTTTTTTCTCTTATGCTGAAAATTCCACAAATAAGTTATTAGGAAGGTGAGGCTAAGGGAAATATGACACAAGATACTGCTTTAGTACTTCATTACTATAAAGTGCACTTGCAGATAGCCTCTATCTGCAAGAGCTCTGGTTTTTTCATATGAAACTGTGTGAAAGCTGCAGCAGCTACAGATTTCTGGCTGCTGTTGAAAATCTCAGTGTTCTGATAGAAGTTATGTTCTGTTAAGACTATCACTAATTACAAAGTACTGAAAATTATTACTTGCTATTATTTGTATTTCTTATACAAGTTGTTTGACATACTTAAGTATTCTGGGAGTTAAAGAATTTCAATAATGTAATTATCTTTTCTCCTAGGTTTTCTTTTTTGGCCTTGTTGGTTTTTTTTTCTCTTTCTTGTAAGACAGCTCAAAATTATAAAGGAGACAAAATGTTCAGGAGAGATTCAGGCTGTAGGTCATAAGTATTGAGCAGTGGTTTAATTTAGTAAATTAACTTAAATAAGCCAGATAGAAAAAAAGCCATATTTTGTTTGGACATTATGATAAAGGGAAAAAAAATCAACGTTTTTGTCAGTTGTGTCTGCAAAGTTCTCTTGAAGACTGATTTAATACTGAGAGTATATGCTAAACACCAGAGAAGAGGGTCTCCATAATGTCAGTGGTCCTCTCTGCTCTGTATCCTATTTCCATTTGTGATGTTTCAGAAAAAAGCATAGCTGGTCTTTTGTACTCCGAAAACCCTTGTCAAGCCACAGATAATCATTCTGTTCTGATGTCTAGAGGTAAGCAAATAAAGTGTGAGGTTTTATTTTAGTTCTTATTTTGCTGAAAAACTAAAGCAAGAAAGTTGCAGGCACACCGATTCAGAACAAATCTTGATCTGCCCATAATCTAGGAAAGAAATGATTTTGCATGGGAACTATTCGAACAAGAGACACCTCTGCAACCAGGTCACACCTTTCCAAAGGCAGGCGGGAAGGATGGATCCAACCTTCTTGCTAAAGCATTTACATAATTTGTTTTAAAACTGAAAATTAATCCAATCTGCGACCTTTTCTAGTAAGCCATATAAAAATTAACTACCCTTTTGCTATGAAAGTGGATGTTATTGCAAGGTTGAACTTTAATTGTGTTCTATAGAAAGTGAATCTTCTTACGCTTTTGCTGGCAAGACTTAAAAGCTATCCATTCTTAGATATCTTTTCCACACTCCTACATACAGTTATCAAACCACTCATTATCCTTTGGGCTGATTCCTAACTACTTAGCAGAAATGGAAAATATGCTATGAAAGTATTCACTTCTCATGAAATGATAAAATTAACCCCAATTCCATTTATGATTATTTATTTAATGTATATTACCTGTAGATAAATGAACTTTTCCCAGAGTAATCACTCAGCATAGTTCCTTGTAAATCACTGAACAATGTTACAGCTTTAGTGCAGGAATCTCGGTAATTAAACTTGAGAGAAGTCAATGGGAAGCCTTCCTTGACTTTGGCAAGCATTGAATTTCGTCCTCAGTCACTAAAGACTATCTTTTCCCCTGATCTTTTCTAACTTCAAGTGCTAAGGCAATTGATGTTGCTTTGGTTAATTCAACTTCACCTTCATTAGTGGCTTTACTTGCCCAATATTTTACAAACTGTTATGGAAATAAAGTTTGAAAGAGTTGATACCCGGGAACTGACTGAATGTACCCATTCAAGTAAGGATCATATCTTGCCTGTGTCATGTTGTATCTCATGGGGGAAGGAGGTGAGCTGTTGATCTGCCTCATGCTTAGAAAGCCTTCTATCATCTAATTCAGAAATCCAATGGTAAGACAAAGCCCATGCCCTGCTGCCATCCATAGAAAGGTGTCAGCAAACAATTATCTTCTACTCCTCCCTGAGTAATAAGAGTAAATTGGAAGGGGATAAGGCTTTTGATTTTTCCTATAGTGTTTCGTTAGAGGAGCCATGTTAAAAAAAAATCTTGACTCTGTTTAAAATGCCTTCTAACATGTTACAGCTTATGATAACCAATTTATTTGCTATTTGACTCAGTACGGTAATGCTTAAAAATAATTTTCTCAAAGTAATTTAAGATCTTATTACATGGAATTGTTACAACTGTGTTATGTAGACTTTGTGATGAAGAACTTACCTATTATTTATAAATGAAATTACTAAAATCTTTTAAAATTCCTTCAGTCCAAAATAAAATAGGCGGAAAATAATAAATGGGAATACTAGAATTCAATACTTTGCTAGTCTCTCTCATTTGGATGGATTCATCCTGCAGGTGAAGAACACAGCTCTTTAACACAGTGGGATCAGTACAGTTTTAATGAACAGCTGGTTGGGCCAAGACTTGGGAGAGTCACAAGTGGAACTGGTATAATTTTCCTCATGTACTGCCTTTTAATGGAAGGACAACTGCACTATTTGAGAAAACACTTGCCCAGCTGAGTGAGAGTCAGTTCCAGAGTATTCAGAATCTGACAGTCAGCGCAGGTCTGTTTGACACAGCGGTGGAAATAGCAATGCTTGGTAAAAACCAGAGCTCCCACTGCTGAACTTTGTAGCTGACCTACACAGACGCTTGCAACAGTGGGAACTTCTTACATGCGCATACACAGCCCATGAGATAAAAACATAGTAACAGAGTAATTACTAGTTTGAGGAGTTGAACTACTAGAACTTCAGTGAAAACAATAAGGAGAGATTTAGTAGCTTGTATGGCTTCTGTGGGAACTTCAGATAACCACACAGAACTCAACGGGAATTAGGAAAGAATTTCCCATGCATTTTATGGAAGAAGTTGCATTTTCCACTTGAATTCACACAGGATGGTGATTTACTGGTTGGAAGAACTGAGTCCATTTCTCATTTCGGAAGGGATACTGATAGTGTTCTTTGGGTAGAATTGGCTTATAATACTGTCAGACCACAAGACAGCAGGGAATGCAAAAACATGACAGGTTTTTTCCAGTAAATCTTAAAAATTATTTGCTAGTAGATGAAAATGACGTGTGGTTTTTGAAGAAGATAACAGTATAATTTATTCACATAGATTAATGATAAAAAGCCACTCTTTAATAGCTAGGAGAGAGAACTTTTAAAAAGAAAAATCAAACTAGACAAAAATACATGCAGGCTTTTTATTTATTTAAATTCCTCAGTCCGTTTTGTATCAATAAAAATAGTCTTGTATTTAAAATTCCTACTTGATTCTTCACTTACACTTTCCTATTATAGTTATGTATTGTGTGTGTTCCTAAAATGATACCTTTACTATGTAATTTCCATACTTCAAAATACAAATTACTCATTATATTTACTGTCTGAAGTTGTTTTCATCTTCATTTGCAGGGATAGTCAACACCCACCTATATGAGATGGAAATTGCCAGTCATCATCTTCATATTTTACCTAACACAGTCCAAATCAGTATCTTCATCACTGTTCTTACACCCCCAGCTTCTGTTCTTTACTGTGACAGAGATTCTGACCCCACTGATTTGTTTCTCCCAGTGTGCCGTCTTTCCTGGATGACAAACAGGCTCATAGATCCCTTGTCCACTGGCTTATTCATGTCTTTCTCTATCGCTATAGAATGAATTCTCAAACACAGTTTACCGAGTACAGTCAATCATTCAGATTTCTCTGAACTATTATTTCCTCGAAGACTTATGTGTCCCTTCCCATGTCAAATGCTGTCCCTAGCTCATTGTTATTTGAAGAGAAGTTAATGAAAAAATGTTTTAAAAAATGTTTTAATCACTAATAATTCCATAACTTTTTTTGTCTGTCTCCTAGTGTCAACTGTTTTACCTTGGTCTTTAGGCTGAAAACTTCTTAAAGTTGGACCGTTACTGAAATTAAACAGCATGCTTGTAACAATTTAAAAAATAAGTATAATGGTGATATTGGTGGCCTGCTTGTATTTTTGCTTTCATTCTCATCAAGATCAGACATGCTTACACTTCACAAACCTATTTTTAAGTGGTGACAACATTATTTGTATTACTGAAGAACTCAAAAGCCACAGACTTGGACCACAACCTCATTGTGCAAGATCCTGTACAAACAGGGCAGAAGAATTACCCATACACCAGAAGGAATGTAACCCAGTATAAAGCAAGAATCTTCATGCAGACTGATGTGGGACTAGAAGAAAATTATCATTTCTGTCATATAAATAATGTTTTAAGTAGTCTGGGAACACTGAGATCCTGACTGATACTGAACTTTTTCAGATACCCAGCAAAAGAATACATTACAGAAAGCACTTGAACAGTCAGAGAGATAACTTTGCTGATGTATGTGGGAAGAGTCTTTTTGAGGAAAAGCATGAAGGAATACAGTTTCCCATATTCCAGCTTTACCTGCAGTTGTGAATGTTATCCTGTGAGTAGTTTTCTGAAGCATCTACGATCTCATAATCCTAAACTTATACAGAATCTAGAATATTTTTGATCTAGAATATTTTGTCTTTTAGAAGTACAGTGGTGCTTACAGATTCTTTTCAAAGGTAGGTTAATTTCCCTTTTTGATATTACTAAGTGATAGCAATGACCAGATTTTCTTCATGAACTGTTTTGTCTTTTCGTGTGTAGCGAATCATGAACTGTCATTATCCTTTCCTTTTCCCCACTTCCAGCTTCCTCTCAAAGAGGATAATCAAGTTCTGAAGATTACCAAACACTCAGCCCCTGCAGCACACAGCTGCTCCAGAGGCCATTATGCCCTCACACCTCCTCTGCCTTTTGCCTCTTTCATATATAAGAAGATTACAAGATACAATGACCATTCTGAAACTTTTGAAGACAGTGAAAGAATTTTCAAAACATTTTTATGCATTTTGTGTGCTGAATGGACTATACTCAAATGCCTCTAGCTTGTAGGGGTGAGACATTTTCTAAAGTTCTATCATTGTCATAAAGATTACATTTGTAAAAATTTGTGAGCTGCCCAAATGTATGATAGAGCCCATAAAAATATTCATTAAGGATTTTATTATTCCATGAATGGCATCATTGTTAAATTAATATTCCTTAGTAGCTACTACTTTATACAAGTCACAGACCACCAGACAGAAGCATGTTTTTGTTCATGCATGCTCACATGCTGATCTTTTTTGCAAGGTTAGGGTCTGAAATGCCGTTTATTTCCCTACAATCTTTCACACTATTACTTCACAGCAGTTTAGCATACTCATTGCAATGTGGTCATTAAAGGTAATAGTAATAGTCAAAGGAGACTTAACAGGAAAAGAACATTTCTTGACAATGCTATCACTGTGACGAAAAAATGATTTAAAACTTAAACTGTGTAAGTACACTAAGTGTAAGTACACTGTACTTACACTAATTTCAATCAATGATAAAACACAGTACTGAAAGCATAAAAGGTATGCTAACTGGAAGGAATCTTTTGCCTGTGCTATGATTAACTCCACCTACACCATTTGCAAGAGATTAAGGAAGTTTAGAATTAGAGAACACATGTGTTACACAAGGATAGCAGTCCAAAAGAGCACACTGACAGGCAGACACCCATGAAATGCTGCCTTGAAATTCCTGTATCCCAGCTTTCACTCCACCCTACTTGTAGCCTGGACAGCAGCAGCAGGAGAGGAGATCTGATCGGACTCACGTTCTGCAGGGCCCTGCAGCAGGACCACTGATGACCCCAAGTGATTAAGGGTCAACAAACTTCAGCCTGAAGCAACCGTTGTATGAACTTTGGCACATTCTGAGTTGGCTCCTGCTGGTTTGTTGCCTTTGGCCCTTATCTTGCAGTTTAGCAAGGATTGTGAAATTCTGAATAAAGTTACAAGACAGATAGGTTTTGCTTCAGTGATTCAAGGTCTCACTCTTCAAATGTTCTCAGTCCTTAAAATTCCTTTGGCAAATAATCTCATCTATCAGCTAAGCGTTTTCCAATAGGTGTGTCGAAGGACGCACCCCACCCCCTCCCCCTCAAAAAAAACCCCAACAACAAAAAAATCAAACAAACCCAAACCCAAAACCCCACCAAAAAACCCCGAGATGTAAAAAAAACAAAATATCTGTATAAATATGATGTGGGGTAGGGAAAAATTATCAGAGATTCTCTGTTGTAGCACTTTGGTGTGAAAAACTACCTGCATTCTATGTGTGTATAAACAGCCCATAACTGAGAAAACTCTTTGTATTTTTTTCAGATGGCTGAAGAGAAGAACTACTTCAGAAAAGTGCAAATACCTTTGGAACATGAAAAGGAAAAGAGGAAAAGAGGAGCAGCCCAGTTTCAAAAGTACTTGTAAGGCTAACCTCATTGACTCCCACATGCCCAAGTTGCCTACAAAAGAGGACTTTTGTAAATTAGTAACGGTAATTGTAAAGTCAATTAGACTGCTGAAAATTTTGCTGTGAATTTTGCTTTCAAGGAAGAACTTAGGCCTTTGGCAGAAATTATGTTCTTCCTCCTTAAAAGTACAAGGAGGAGAACACATAACTCCCTGGCGTCCTTTTTCTTGGCAAAGTTTTTTCTGCCATTGAGGTGGCCTCAGTGCTGTAATGGAATACTTAATGAAATAAAGATCTTCAGTGATAGGTAATCATAGGTAGATATGTAAATAAAAAGAGTACAGAAGACATAAAATAAAATATTAGGCTTGTCTATATTTCTTGGAAAAAGGCAACTCCAAATGAGAAAAGATCTCATTCAAATATTTAATGAGACCTGTGACATCTTTCAGCACATTTTGAGATGTAAACCTAATCAGATTCAGCTAAATTGTCCTGGTGCTTCTCCCCTGATCTTTACCTGTAAGAAGGTAGTTCCTACTTGTAGTATGTATTTAAACATCCATTCTCCCTTCCTTCTCTCCCTACCCTTCTTCTGAGCAGTCAGGACCAAGTAACAAAATAATCATAGGAAGAGTTTTGTTCTTCTGCCTTCCTGCTTCCTTAGCTGGGGTAATTCCTGGAGAATTTATCATTCTAGTAAGGAGCTGTAGAAGAGCACTCAGGTTAAGGTTTTCAGTGTCTACAGTCAGATTATTGAGTACATAGGCAAGGTATCACCAAGACATTTTCAAAAGTAATTCAGAAGTGTAAAACTTAGTAAAAACTGTTCAGCTACAGGGCTAATACAAGTAGATACAGCAACAGGGCTTCCTTTCCTGGACATCATCTTAGTCCTGGAGGTCACATAAGATGCAATTCACAGCATCTGGTGGCAGGTAGGTCCTTTGTATTTGTTCAGCTCAGCAGCTGTCTACTTCTGCCTTTAAATATCTAATTTTTTTTTTAATTGTCCTTCTAGTAATTTTCAGAAATTATTGATTAGTGGCTCCATTAAGAAAATAAATTTGGACAATTAGGTGTCTTCTTGAAGTGTAGAATGGCTTCTAGGTACCCAGATACTCTGAATTTTTAAAAATAAATCTTATATCTCTATCTTTACTTAACATAAATCCTATGTGATCTGTTTTCCCCTTCTTACAATTTTTGTATTTCCAAGAGATTATCCACAGGATGCGCTAAACAATGTGGGAAGCCTGTTAAAGACTTTTTTTCCTCTCCTAAGAATACAGAGGTCTCAAAACACTCTGAAATCCCTAAGCATGTCGAAACATCACTCAGCGTTGGCAACAGCAAAATTGGATCTTTCTTGAACTGCTTTTGTATTGGCAAAGCAGCAAAAGAAGAATTAGAAAAATTACACGTGACTTGTAGCAAAGTTCCACAACGAGCCAACATAGTTCAGCTTTAACAGTTTGGAAGTTGGATATAAAATTAGCTATATTACTCTGTTTTATTTTTACTATCTGCCCTATGCCTATCACCTCACTAATTCTTCAATGAGGTCTGAATTGCTGGACTTTTTGCTCATTCAACATATCAACCATGTGAATTTATTGTGAAAAAATCTCATTGTTTCTGTTCAGCTGAAAGGTCTATACTTAATTACACTTTTTCCTAGATAAACCTGACAATTGCAGCAAAGGCTGAATTTTAAATATTCTATCTTAAAGTTCCTTCAGGCTTTCAAGGAGATGTATCTTGAACCAATCCAATCATTTAAGGTGCTTCGAAATTAATCACATTTTAAAGAAACAGTATAGTTAATCCCACATTTATCTAATCTTACATTTATTCACCAATACTCGTAAACTGTGTTGAACACTCCTAAGGCTATTCTACTGCAACATGATATATGCTGGACTGAGAGTATACAAATTTGTAAAGAGAGTGTAAGGATTCTGCAGCATCATGGACTGTTGAGACATTAATTCCATCATCTGCTCCTCTCCTTTCTCTGAAATGAAACTCTAATCAGTTTTCACACTGAAGTCTTCACTCTCAATGGCTTATATTTCCTCACTGGCTGCCTCTCATATGGGGTTTTTGTTCACCTGACAGACTGCTATGGAAGAATAAACTTCCCAGTCTAGTGCCATTCACACACAGACAACATTGTCTCTCAGAGTGTTAACCCAAAATTTCAGAGTTACTTTGGAAGACCAAAGGATCACTTTCCATCTTGAGCAGTACCCTGTTTGCCTTTCTGTATTCTGCATGGCAGTAAGTTAACTATTAATCTTTACGTAATGTGTGCAATATTATTTAATATACAATAATCATATTTCACTATTTATTGGGTTGTAGAATATAGGGAATGCCTTAAGTACCATTATAGGTTGCTTGGATTTTACTTCTTTTTTAAAATAAGGATAGTGCAAAAATGCCTTAAAGATGGTTCAGTAAGAGAAGGCAAATAGAACAAAATTTCAGAGTGCAAGCTATGTTTTAGGGAATAAAGAGACAAGCTAAAAACTTTGCTAATCTCTATGTTACAACACAGAAAGGTTCAAAGTACAGTAGTTAATCTGAAGGAAATAAAAAGGGGCAGCACACTGGAATGTACAGTTTCTATTTATAGAAAGCCCAACAAACTAGAAGCCCATGCCATTCAATTAACAATTTACAACACCTTCATTGTATAATGCAGTGCAGAAAGTGGAAGGCTGTTTCATTTCTGTATTTCCAGACACGTGTCATTTCCAACCCCATATTTAATAGTGTGTAACTGCCTGAAGGGGAGAGATCAGAATGTGTGGCATGTCTCACTGAGAGGAATTTTTGTGCATTAAAAAACCCCAAACCAAGCTCTTTCAACTATTAAACACAGAGCTAACCAGATCCCTTGCTCCCTGCTCCCTGCTCCCACCCTGGTTTTGAAGACGGAAAGGAAAGGGAAGAAAAAAAGAGAGAAAAAGCACTGAGTGAGACATATCAGAGGGCTAGAAAAAGAGAGGGCAAAAGACAGGGAGAAAGAGAGCGCAGGAGCAAGAGAATTCCTTACAAGAGAGGCATATGTAAAGAACAAGAAGAAATGGTTTTGCATGATGTCACTCACAGCATGTCTGTGTCTGGAAAGTGCTTGAAAAGGCAGACATGGATTTCTTCCGTTCCAGTAATGCAAACTATTCATGCCACATTTTCAAACCATGTTCCAGGAGTAGAGAGTAGTGTGTACAAGTCACGAAAGAAGATAATCTAGATATTTATTCACTACCAACAGGCTGATAATTTAGGTGTTGTAATTTCCTCTTTAAATTCAGAAACCAGTTTTTCCAACTTCTTCCTACTTTGCAATGTTCCCCCCCATCCCTGCATTTCTCTTCTTTCATCTCTCACCCCCTACAAGAAGCTGATGCAAGGGTTTTTTCCTCCTTCATGTGCATGCTTCTGCTTTCCTGTGCTCTCCATCTACTGGTAGAGAGGTTAAACTGTTGTCACTACTCTTCTAACTCAAATTCTGTCTTCGTCCCCTCATTCTGTGTTCTCTTATTTGTCTTGGACTCAAGCCTGAAATTCTTTCTTAAATAAAGCACAGGAAATTCTCACCAAAAGGCATATTTACATATTACATTGTTTCTTTCCCCTTAATACAGCTTTTCTATCTTGAGGTTTTACATATTCCCTCTTCATCTAAATGCATATTATTTCAGATATCACAAATCCCCCCCCAAATCACATATCTGATAACACACTTAAAATAGCCACAGATGCAAGTGGAGACATGGATTCGTGGAAGCTGAATTCAGTACTAACAAGACTGACAACATAAACAACGATTATTAGTGATGTACTTGTCCCCCAAAGGCATTGGTCTTCAGCACATGGCCTGGAAAACATCTAATACCTATGTTTGCTATAAATGCTCGTATTTCTTCTACCTTGGTCAAGCCGCAGGTAGACATGTTGTCCAGCTGCATGTAAGAAGTGAACTAATTCAAATGCTTCTAGGGACAGGCAAAACCATGCCAGTGATCTTGCCTGGACTGATTTGGTGAAAGACAGGCATGGATGGACCATGGGGAAGACAAAGTGGATACAGATTTGGAGCAGGGTGGATACAGATTTGGTGTTAATAACTTTCCTGACTTTAATGCAAGATGCAAATCAGGAATAAAAGTCAGAAAGGTGGAAAAGTAAAAGAAAATCAAAGAAAAAGAGGAGAAAATAAAAAAAAAAGAGAAAAGGAGAAAGCAAAAAAAGAAAGAAGAAGCAACAACAAAAAACCCCTATCAAAAAGTAAAAAAGAAGAAGAAACAGAAAAGACCACCACTTTAAAGATTCAGGAGCATAATGAAGCTAAATTAAAGCATAATTTTAAAATCATTCTGCTCTTTCCTGTTTTTATATATACAGTTCTTCCAAAAGGCATTCAAATTCCGTAACATCTCAACATGGGCCGAAGTCCCATCAAGCACCAAACTTTTGGTTATTAATATTAGGAGATTAGTTGAAAACAATTTTACAGTAAGTAATGCTACTTTATAATAAACAGAACAGGTCCAGTTCTGTCAGGACAACATTTTTAATATCAGTTTAAATAGTCACTAACAGTTATGACTTTGGAGATTAGCACAGGGGTTGCTCAAAGCAGTAGTTTTCTTGATAGTTTTTAAGCAGCTCAGATGTGATCACTATACTTGCAACCATAGTGCATCTCACCTGCTCTGCATGACAATAGTAAGCATGGGACAGCTGTGTGATCTGAATCCCCTCCTTGTATGAATGTCACGCAGAGGAGAAAGCAAGCAGTATTGCCTGGGACAGAACCACACCCCTAAACCAGCATTTTGTTACATATAAACTCCTGGGATGACACTATTTTCTCCATCTTCAAACCACTCTGACCTTTTCCTTCTCTTGAATTGCTAAGGGAGAAGGTAAGGGTCTTGTGACACTCAGTCACAACACAATTGTCATTCTGTGCTATTTAGTTTGACTGCTTCTCTCCCAGTGGTCTGATTCCTAGCAAGATGCAATATCAGACTCAAAGTCTGATAAAGAAACAATGGATTTCTTCATCTTTGGATATCATATCAAATCTTTGGATATCAAAGATATCATCTTTGGATAACATGGAGTTATCCAAAACCAAAACTGAAGTTGCCTTTGGCAAATTACAAGTTAACCAACAATTCAGCATCTAACAACAATTTATCCTAGCCGAAAATCTTGTGCAGCACTTTTGACTGAATAAAGTTGCAGCCTTTTGTCACCTATTGGTCTACTGATAAAAAGTTCAAGTTTTTTTCACAGCTTTAAAGACCCTTCGTCCCAGTTCCCAGAAAATCTGCAACCTAGCTTTCTGCAGCAAGTCTCCAAGCAGCCCTCTGCCTTTCCACTCCTTTATACTATCCAGCAAGGCGACCTACTTACCCTTTCTGAAATCCTCTTTCCTATCTTCTGGAGATTTCAAGGTATCTCATTAAGTTATTAGTGAACAGGATGGAAACATCCACAAATCTATGAATATTTCTATTTCAATGTTGTTTATTAAAGGCTTTTAAGCAGAATATATTCTGTTAATTTCAGCACAGCAAGATGCTCTTCAACACTATATTGAGGACTTCATTAAAAAGCCTGACGCTAATCTGCATACGGTGAAATTTATCCCCTAACATATCTTCTAATTATTTCCTTTCAAAGAGACAGAATTCTAAAAATGGTGAGATGTACAGATGTAATAACTGTTGCAATGTATCTCAGTACAATTTTAACAGGAGAATTCAGATTCCGTCTTTTCAAGTTTCCCAGTAATTTTTGGCATTTATTGCTTGCTCTGAAATGCTCTGTCAGACATGAAACAGAAAAGGCATGCGTCACTAGGTCAAGTTATATTGAGATAATACTCTATGCAAGAAAATAAGCTTCCACAGAAGAGAAATAGCCCGTGTAAGGGTTTCCATGTCCAGTTGTCTATGGTTCAGAGCATGCCTGTGATGTATTGGATCAATGTAGACTATTTTCCCCTCCCCAAGACGACCTGCAGTAGATTAGAGGTTGTGTATAAAAATATGGCAGTCCCAATGGCAACTCTAGGGCATTAATGTACTGCAAACAACAGGCCCAACAGAAAAGGCCAGCTAACTGTGAGTCAAATGCAACTCCTGCTTTAGGATTTCATCATGTGACTGACAGTAAGACCGTAATGATAACGGATGGAAGAGTCTATCTGCTGCTTTGATGGGTTATAAACTTTTTCCCAAAAGAAGTCTAAACACTTTTTGAAATCAATTTACTTTTACCTTCAAAAATATCAGTAAGTTCCACAGATTTAACCTTTAAAAAAGGTTGTCCTTTGTTTGTAAGAAGTAGTGATTACTTTCTATGTACCTCACCTATACCAATCACCATCTCCTGCAGTGATCTCTTTTGCAAGTGTTGGCTCATACCAAAACTAATGCAACTCAATTCAGATGCATACACCTCTGCATTAGAGCAATTTAAACAACACAACAAAAATGTATTAATAAAACTACTTAGTGGACTTTGTTTTTCTTCAGGGGAAATAAATTATTTACGCCATTGGCTTTAAAATGAGTTTACATCTTTTGAAGCAATTTTCCACTCACAGGCTTCTGACAGTGATTTAAAAGTTTTGCTCATCTTTGCTCATGCTTGTGACTATAATTCAGAGCTGGATTATGGGATTCAAATTCTTCAATGTAGAGATGTGCTATATGGATTACAAATTGAAAGAGAAAATTTACAAAGTATTTTTAAAAAATCCCCTCAATGACATAAATGTCATGTAAGCTTTTCTTGGCAGGTGCTGAAAAAGTGAAAATTTCATACTGACATCCAGTTAAACATATTTAAGTTACTTAAAGAAAAAAAGGGGAAACTTGGTAAGGATTCAACTCATTCCACATGGAAGAGCACAGAAGAGAGACTATCACTAAACTTAATCGGGCAATAAAACTGGAGAATGAATAGGAACATTTCAGGTGGTGTCTCACATTTAGAACATATTGCCATGCAAAGCAAAGCCCAGCAAACTCAACCAACTCATAACTTCAGGAGTTGTTTAAGTAAAGGAAGACATTGATATTCTGTTATTCTATCAAACCTACTATTTCTGAATGGCTAGAGAAACTGAGCCTTGTCCTAGTGATTTCATATAAAAGAAAGATTTACTTATGAAGAACAATATTTTTTTATAAGCTTTAACATTTCTTTAAGTGTAAATACATTGAAATTTACATGGCTGCATCTCTGTCCTCAACACACTGCTAGTCTGCAAAATCAGCCTATGGTTAATAATATGGAACACTCAACACAGTGGCAATGCAAGCTCGTCTAAATTTTACTGTTCGCTATGTTTTGAAACTTCTTTAGGCTCTTTATCTTAAACTAAGGGAATGTCAGTGTCCACCCACTGTTTCCATCACCATAATATTTAAGCTAACACTTTAACCTAATAGTTACAAATAGCTTTTAGAAGAAGTTATTAATTATAACTTTCACCTGGAAATTGCTAGCACATGAGATAATATATGGATATCCACCAGCCACTGGAGGAAGACAAGGCACCTGGCAGTAAGGGTGTCATCATGAGAGGCAACTATTTGATTGAAAGGGGCACAAATAACTGAACTGATTATATAATTTATCCATGTATAGTAGACAAACTGATTTCTTTTCCACTTGCAAATTGATGTCTGCATATTTCTTTTCTTTCACAATATAAACAATATTTTGGGAACAACAGGGTAGTCAATAGGTGCCTTATAAATGTTTGCTTATACTTTTTTTTTTTTCCAGTCAAATCATCTGATTATCAAAGTCAGAATGTGCCATTTTTCAATACTGACCGGAAAATAGACTAATAATTAAACCGATTTATTTATGTGTAGAATCATTTTGTTAGATATTACATAGAACAGTCATTCCCCCAAAACCCAAGTCAGTAATCTATCACATGAATCTTCACTAATACCAATTTTCAAATAGCAAGGACTGAACTATGTAATTCAGAATAAGGAGCTATACTCACAAATACTTTTTACAATACTTAAGTCATATTATTTATTCAATTTTGCATCAAAAGGTATATTTCTTATTAAAAATAATGGTAAATTTACTTAAAAGTAATATTCAAACTTCACAATTTTTCCTTAAAGTTTTTGCTAATGTCTAGCTCACTCCTAGAACAAGCCTCAGCTCCTGCCTAGACTATCCTAGGATGTATAACCATAAACCAGAGGGAGAATTGTAAGTTGGTGAGGTGGCGTACTTTGGCTATCATAGTCATTAATTTTGAAAAAGTACTGAATTCCACAAGAAATGTTCTGAATAATTGATTTTTTATTACTTGTATGGTTTTCCAGAACTTCTTTATTCATAAGCTAAATAGAAAATGTCTTTCCCCCGCCATAGTTTCACAGTAATTTAGAATATCAGCCTAAACTCCTGCATTTCACATTTCAGCTCTTAGGGTATGCCTCTACTTGAGACACCTTCTTTGCTGAAATTCAGCCTATTATCATCTTTATGCAGTAGCTTCACACGTTTTTCAGACCACAGTACCTGACAGTGCTGAAGTCACAATGTTATCTTACTGGTACATTGACAATTGATGCATAGAACTGACTCTCTTGACTTTTGTATGATGGGGCACTAGCAATTCTTCTAGGCATCACACATCTGTTTGGACCTGTAGGATGTATGACTCATTTATATCATCAGCCTGAATGCAAACTCAGGCTGCCCTGTGGTGAATGTCTACATGACCATTACTCATTAATCAATGCAGCATGAGTCAACTCCTTGAATACAGTCATAGTGGTCATGAAGGAACCTTTCTGATGCTTGGGAAAGGTCACTTATGATTTTTCTGTATATATTTTTTAAGATACCAGAAGCATGGCATTGGGAGAAATATTCTGTGTCCTTGCGGTAAATCATTCTGATCATTAAACCTTTTAACTATGACACAAGGCCATAATTCTGCAAAAAGCATATCCACCTACTCATGCATGTAACACTTCTGACATGCACAGTCGTGTTGATTTAAACAGAATTATTCCTGTGAGAAAATGCATTTAACTGATTGAAGAATGAGGTTTAAAAAACACAAACTAAATGGAAGCTGAAATTTTAAATTGTATGAGTTTGTATGGTTCTTAGAGAACCTGGAAAGCTCTCTTTCTCTGCATCTGCTCATGATCATTTAAAAATGATTTCCTGCTATTAAGCCCTGAGTATTTAAATTTAAGCTACATTGAAAGGTATTGGTGCTGAGAGCAACAGAATAAAATTCCTCCAGTCACAGATTTCAGGTTTCATTTCTCAGATGTATGGCAGTACTAATAAGCACAATGCTGATGTACAAGAACACAACAGATTTGATTTGAAGTTTGACCTGCAGTGAAGAAATAGTAGTGCAAAACATGGGTTGCCCTCCTTTCTGGAGGCCCTTTCCTTCTGGAATTGTCTTGCCCAGGCCTAAATGCAAACAGGATGTCAGAGAGCAGCTTTTACATTTCCTACCACAATAACATTCCTTTTTGTGACTAAAAATGATAATTTCCTCAGCTTTTTTTGCTCATACAGAAAAGATGCAAGATATGTTTAGAGGTCTAGGCTGTTCTGAAAAATTTTGACCTCTTAGACCATTAGAGTGTAGGTGGACAGAACCATAACACATTAGACTGTAACATATTTAAGCATGATAACTTTAAACAAAAATACACCCTTGCTCACAATTTTCTACTGAACTACTTGAATATTGGCAACCTTAGGTATGATTATTAACTTGCTGTGAATTTTTCTTACAGAGATTCTTTTTCCTATTCTCAGACACAAGAGGCTTGTATAAAATGAGAAAAAATGAAAACCACTCTGGATTTTTCAAAACAGAGACTGTCTTCCAGGGAGGCTGTGCAATGTTCAGTATTTTTTCCTCCCAGTCGGGTCCACTTTAAGCAATAAGCAACATGCCAAGGGGAACCATAACACTCCAGTATAAGAGACTTACTGCTCTCAAACCCACATGCCTCCTATGGTAGTACACATGCAGTTGAGATGTTATGTTGTGTCAGTAATTATGTAGCTGGCTGAAAAGAGGATATGATTTTTATGAATACCAGAACTTAATGTACAAATAAATTATTGCATGTGTGGATATAAAATGAGGAATTCCTAATATAAAACTTACAGTTCAAAGGATTAATCTAAAAAGCTTCCAAACATCTTAAATCCATTAAGAGCCGCATTTTTCCTCCATTATTATAAAATCAATTCTTTTTAAGGCTAATTGGAATTTTTTTAACATCTCTAAAAATAGCCTATCCTTTATAATTTCCACTAAAACTTCATTCCCACAGAAAAATGTCAACCTTTAGTCTATCATGTCTTACAAATATTTAGAATACATCTGTACAAGACAAAGATTTTTTCCTTTTTTTGTGTGTTTGTTTTGTGTTTTTTTTTTTTTTTTTTTTTTTTTTTTGGTAAAGACGACAAGTCTGTGTGTTCAATTATGAAATGTTCTAATTGGCACGACTGCCTGACATGGTGTAAATACCCGATGTCCCCCATCCAATGCCCTTCATTTACAACCGCGAGGCAGCAGATGGCAGTACGTAGTGAAAAGATGTACTTAACGTTAGAAAGAGTACAATTAGCAATGTTACTGCTGAATAGTCACAAACTTTTGCTTCCTTTTATAAAAACAGTTATCGTATGTAACCAGACACAAACTTCTGCTTCCTTTTATAAAAACAGTTATCGTATGTAACCAGACTCATACAGTGTCGAAGAATAGTGTCAGCAACTCTACAGAAAGGAGGAAAACATGAGAAAAAAACCACCTGTATATAAGCATAGCTGCTATAAACAAGTTGCAAGAAGAGACAAAAATGTAAATGCACAACTTGACATCTTGGAAAGCTTTACAAGTCTTCAAGCTGAGCACTTCACAACCTGGGCGTTTATTTAGATTCCTAATACTGTGTTGGGATCGAAGCTGGAAACAAAAGTGGACAGCCCAAATAATACATGTATTTCCTGGACTATACTGCAGCTGTATAAAATGGCACACCTTTCATTGCACTGTGAATTTCCATACACTTTGGTCAGTCAGGAATCAATACTGAGGGACAGAGAGGGAGAGAGAGGGGGGTTGAGAAAGAGAGAGAGAGAGATTGAGAGAGACTGTCCCTGACCACAGCAGTACTCTTGAAGTTGTCGTAACTGGATTCAGCAGTTTTGGTTCAAGTTCTATGAGGAGCTTACTTTCATTGCAAAAAAGCGTTCACCTTTAAGATTTATGGTGCTTAAAAGACTTCACAGAACAAAAAGCACCTCTGCCATTTGCAGTTTGCTGATTCTTTCATTTGAGAAAAAAAAATACACTTGTGATTAACATAGGAAGTTATACTTCAAAGAGAATACGGATTCCTTTGGGGAATAAGCTGAAGTCAAAGAAAAATTTTGTGAATTCATAAAAGAAACACAGCATAATCCTGCTGTTATTTACTACATGACAGGCAAATGTAGCTTCATGGCAATTTATGTGTTGAAAAAAATACTTCTTGTAGGGTGAAATAACAGGCTGTTAGAATTCAAATGAAAATGTGACTGTGTTAAAATTTACTTTCATAATTAATTGTCTTACTCTGTTTTCAAAACTCCCTTTTTAAAAACATAGATATGAAAGGCAATTCTAGCTTAATCTACATGGTCAGGTCCTGAGAAGTCTTCTCTGATCTTCTATTTGTTTCATAGTAAGAGTCTTTCTCCCTAATGTTTATCAGAATAACTTCCATTTTTCCCTGAATGAGTAAAATAAGAATTCAAGGAACATCATAATAGCAGCAAAATTTAGAAAAATGTTGAGGACTTTAATAAATATGTAAACATAAAATAAAGGTATGAGTGACCAACCTTTCAAGTGGCATGACCCACTGTGGAAAATTTGCACAAATTCTTTGACATATTCTGTGTGTGTTTGCACACCTCATAGTTCATTGAATTTACTATAAAACATAATGTAGTAGGAAATTTAAACATGTCAAAAGTTGCTGATATACTTTATGAGTAAGTAATTCTGAAATCAAGAGTTCCTTGTTCTTACCATAAATTTTAGCTTCTTTCATAAGTTAAAAAACAGTATAGTAAAGTAGCAAGAAACTTGAACTCTATTTCTTAATCTACAAATCTATAGGTTATTCTTCACAGAATGATTTGACTTTCTCTAAACAGCTGAATTTTAAAACATAGTATAAATCAAAAGCATATATGAAAGGCTAAATTATTTTAGTACCTAAAAATGAAAAGCTTGAAAAACTGTCCTCTAAGTAATGCAACCTTTTGTCCCAGTTGAGTAACAATGCTTGTGAAGGTGGACTCCTGAGCTCATCTAGGGCTTCACTGAAATTGGTAACTGCACCTGAATCCCATTCTAGTGCATAGCCAGACTAGGTCATTTTGCACTTGCAGGCATAACTGGTGCCTAAAATCACTTTGAGAAATGAATGCATTTTAAATGAGTCATTACAGTTAATTTGAAAAACAATCTTCTCCTAGATACCAGCTCTTCTGGTGATAATAGATTTCTGATCACCTTTGCACAGCATGATTAAAGATGTCCAGCTTTCTAAGTTGGACACTGCTGAAGCAAGAGTGATAGGACTGCCAAGAAAAACATTAGAAAATAATCATGGCTGATTTTTTTTCACCTGAACAGAAAATAGATAGGCTTTACAGAGCAGATGTTCAAGGACAAAAATTTGGCCACAATTTTTAGGCTTTAGTTGCTATTGTACTTTAGCCAAGTTTTTATATTTAGGAAAAAAAGAAAAGAAAATGATAATTGATTCAAGCTTTCCACTTTCCTTAACTAGTTAGCTTTTAATTGGGTGCTGGAGAAGGCTGTTGTAACTTACCTTTTGTTATTAAGAAACATTTTAAATTCTGTAGCCCCATGTTGTTTTTATAATAATCAAGTCAAAATTTAAAAGAAATTATTTCTGGTCTTTATTGTTGAACAAGGTTATAAGTATCCAGATGTGTGGCATTAGTTTGTTGAAGGTAACGACACGCAGGATATTTACATTCCTTGCTCTCCAAATCCAGACCAGACAATCCCATTTTCCAGTCTTTCTCATGACCACTGGGGCAAAAGCCTGTTGATTTAATATATTTTTAAGCTGATTTCAACTCTCATGTGCTTAATGCTTGCCAAGTGTATATCCTCAAGTGTTAATATTAAAAAATCCTTGTCTGTTTTGGAGACTAGTGAATAAAACCCCAGAACATAGAGATGTGCTATTTATAGAAGCATGAACATTCTTTACTTTCTAAACATAAGCAATATAAAGATAGCAAAAATATTTCTTACTACCCAATCCTGAATTATGAAGGAAATGTACCTGTTCATGTGAATCCTGATTTCACAAGCACTGTCCATTTGTGCACCTTGCCGAACGTACATTTCGAGGTAGTCATTATACTGTGGACTAAACACTCTAATCATCACATTATGCTACTTCATCCTGACCATGAAATGTAACAGTGGCATCCTAAATTTAGGATGAACGATATTCAACTGTGTACTTCTCATAAGCCCAAAACACCATGTACATCTGCCTATCAAAAGCTCTCACGTTGCACCCGGCAGAATCATAGAGAAACCTTTCTACAGAAACACCTTTCTACAGTGTTCTGGGGACAATCCTATTCTTCCATATGCCTCTGTTCTGTAAGGAGTACTCTGTATGCATGTGCATGTACGTGTATGCTCGTATGTGTGTGTACTTTACACAGGCGTTCATACTGACAAGAATGGATTTGGCTATCCATAAGTGACCTTTTGTAAAGTGTTAAATAACTTGTGTATGTAAATACATCTGCAACCCAATTTTCTTTAAAAGAGTATCTATCATTAATTTGCAAACAAAATCATAAATGATACTGAATTTTAAATACAAATCTGAATACCTCTGCTACCAGAAATCTTGTTTAACATTTCATAAAATCTGCCCATGGAAATTTAAAATGTCCTGATTTTCTGTAAGCCTATGAGTGAATTATCAAACTGGGATTATCAAACCAAATTCTGCTTATGGATGTTCCAGCACTTTGTGACATTGTTAGAACCTTTTTGGTTTAAATTCATACAAAGCTCTATTAACATGAATGGACAGTTTGTACACAAATTTCCTATCTCTAAGATAAGATCTTATATAGTTAATCTATTTTACAAGTTCTTTATCATGGACTAGATTTTAACCGATATCTCTGCCTTATTATTCCTATCCTTCCAAATTGCACACAATATCATGTTTTAATTGTACAGTCTGATTCTAATGCAATCAACAGTTTGCTGTAGTTTGTTTAAAAATATCACATAACATTCTATAATGTAGCGAATTGCCATTGTACTCCTGTTTACATATTATTAATAAACACAAAAAAAAAAGTTGTCCTTGGAGACTAAGCATCTGGAATCCTTGAAGATCTGCAGTTGCAAACACCAAAAAGGAAGCACAAACCTTGAAACAATCCATTATCATTAAAAAGTAGCTTGCTGAATTTCCAGTGCAGAATAAATTTATTCCTACATCAGCTAGTCTGACAAAACAAAAACAAAAACCCAAAAAACAACAAAAAAACCCCAAAACACAACTATGAGTAGAGTGTCCCTTGAAGATAAAACACTGCACTTGTTCTGGGCAGTGTTTCAAGGACATGCCATTCAATATACCATTTACAAAAATTCATTCTGGGTAGAGCTGAACACTAAACGTGACAAGAAGAGCACAGGAACTTCTTTTCTACTAATATGGATTTGCAGTCAAGCACCTAGCAGCAGATGAAAAATCAGGGGTAAAGATATACAAGGGTAAGACTGAAGGGATATTTTCTCCTAGTGTGTTTCAAGAAAACTTATGCTTTCAAATAAAGTTTGACTGCAGGTAGGCAAACAGGCTGAAGTTTTGAATAGTTGAAACTACAGCACACATTAGCAGTCAGTTTGTGATCAGAAGGGTACACAGTCAATCTGAAAGCCCAAAGCCAAAAGGAATAAAAAAATATCTGACAGGATCTTGTTTTTCCTAATATGCAGATCTACATTCAAGCAAAAATGGTCCACTTCTTTCTCCTTTATCAAACCTAACTATGATAAAAATGAAAATATGGTCTTTGTCTGAACATAGTTGCTAAAAAAAGCCCATCACCAAATCCCACTATAGAGTGTGGTGGGTTGCAGCCTGCAAAACTTTAGGAGAGTTGAATTTGGAGAAAATTTAGCTTCACTTCTCGAAAAGTTTAAAACAAGGGGATTCTGTATTGTACCCCTACAACCCACACATCAGCAAACATTTTATTAATATTCACAGTTACTCTACAAAGTAAAAAAAAAATCTCCAATATACATTAAAAAGTATGTAATAAAAAATATTCACAGATATGTTCAGCCTGATATATTCATCTGAGCAAAAGTCAAATAAACACTTATAAAAGGTGAATTAACACACAGTATCTAACTCCAAAGCAAGCGAACCACACTTCTGCAAAGCCAGTTGTTAAGAGTTCCCCAAGTATTAGTAGAAACCCCTAAATTTTAAAAGGATGTTTAATACCTTTGAGAGTGTCTGTGCTCTTCTCAGGATCTGGCAAAATGGGATATCACCTTCTAGCATAACGTATGTACTTATTTGAGAAGTTGTGCTACATTGTGTGCAATGACAGAGTGCAGAGCTCTCTATTTGCTAAAGTTATGCACTGATGATAAATTACAAGTGAATTTATTTTTGTACAAATGAACAATCCTAAATGTAAATATTTACTAGAACTTTTGTTACTGTCTTAATCAAAGTCATTAGTTAACTTGCTATTATTGTGGTGCATTAAATGACAACTGGCCTCTATTTTACTTTTCATAAACTTGTCATAAACATAAATACTTATGTTAACCACACTTTATGTTTTAATATTTTATCCCAGATTTTCTGCTAGTCTGGTTACCAGCAGCAGCTGAATTTGTGGACAGATGGAGCAGGAGTTATGTTAAGACTTTTCAGCCTAGGCAAAGTTTAGAAGAGTCTAAATTTCTGTGCCTCTTGAGGGAGTGGAAACAGCAAGTGCAAGAGGGAATAGAAAGTATGTCAGGAGTTTCTAGGACATCCAAGCTTTTCAGCACATGTCGAGGGCTGAAGCATTATGAAGAAGGATTCTCCAGTAGATGGAAATGGCAAAAGAAAGGACCATGCTCCTCATAGCTATATGTATTTATGAATGGATACAGAAGGAGGTTCCTTGCCATATCTGAGCTCTCAGACCTGCCCTTCCTCACCACAGTGTGTACTGGCAACTAAAGGAAAGGGTTTGTCTGATCCTCAGCATGTGAAACCACTTGCCACATTTGGCCTTAGAATGACATTCTCCCTTTGGCAGGGTAATACCTCTGCTTGCAGTACACAACAGTTAAGCCCCTCAGGAGGACTAGGGTGGCTGAATTTGGGAATCATAAATCAGGCTATGTGATTCAACCATCTTTTTCTCTGCTGCATCCTCCACAAGATTTAGGAAATGCTCCAAGTGACACCACTTCATGAAACCTTATTCCTAAGTAAAATGGGCTATCTCTTTTAATTTATTTTCTCACATAAAACCTCAGTTTATTAAAATCATCAGCTGGTAATAGTGTGTTTCTAAACATGGAGCTTCTAGGATTGTTTGCCACTCAAATGGCACCTTGAGACAAAGAGCATAAGTCCTTTTTTTCAGTCACACATATACTGTGGTACAATCCATGTAATGAATAGTATAAAACATCTTTATTTCACTTCCAACCTGATATCACAAGTGAAGTTAAGAAAATACAGTCTTTGTACTCACCCCAGCCTTTGGTTTAGCTCCAGAGCTGGCTACCAAACAGGGAGATGCTAGGTCAGGAGCATGGATGTTAGGAGATAAGTTTGTTTGTGAGTGACTTACTGAAGCAACATCCACTCCACTTTCAGAGCCAGATTCAACATCCTGTAAACAAATGCAAGTCTCTTTAGTAAATGTGAATATGAAATAAAAGTCCAGTTCTTCTAAATAATGGAAGTGTTTAGACAGGCTTACTCAAATGTATATGCTTAATTCTCTGTGTAAGAGTAATTCCCCTTGTTCTTTTCCATTACCTACACATACACTTGCTGTCCTCTTCAGTGTGGTGGTTTGCATTAGCTGCTGTTCTGAAATTATAAATCACCATTAACATCAAAGCTATAATTCCCCTAAATGTTAGAATGCAAGGTAAGAAAAATCAGTTTGGGGCTGCAGAAGTCTGACATTCTTCTCTGATGTTCAGTATTTCCTGTGTGCTCCCACCTTCTGTCTCTGGCAGCATTGCAAGCTCAGTGAACATCTGTAAACCATTACACAGCTGAAATGACATCACCATCCAGGAGTTTATACAATTCAGAGGTACAGCTCCCTAGCTTTTTTGGAATCAGCAGACACTTATCAGCCAAATGCTATTTCTGGTTAAAATGCCCTTACTTTTAATGACACTGATTACATTCCTTTTTTGAGAATAAAAAGCAGAAATATAGTATGTTTTATTGTTGAGGAAATAAAAAATACAGGGCTTGCTTGATTTACTGCATAGACTGAGGGCAGGGGATTATACTGCTTGCAGATAAATTGTGACACATGTCTGGCAAAGAGCTGGCTATGTGTAGAACCAGCCGTATACTGTCAGGATTATTAGCCAAGGTGCAGCCTGCATGAATACAGCTACACAGTACACAAAAAAAAGGCTGAACTATTAACTCCAGCCAAATCTGTGCTGACAAAGCCTCAGTTTCCTAACAGAAAGTTCCTAGAATAGGCGAAATACGGAGCAGACACATCTCAGGGGTTCTGCTCCTGAACTGGAAAGAAATGGCAACCCTTTGATTCATAATTCCAGTTAAGCCTCTGGTCTGCCAAACTGAAGCTGCCAATTAGACAGGTGCCTCTAAGCAAGTACGCAAACGTGCTGTTTTCTGAAAAGGGTTAGAAATTAGGGAGAAAGCTGCACTCTAGGTAGGATCATGAATTTGAGTCAGATACTTCCTGCCAGTGAGTACTCTGCAATGTGAAACAATAGGAAATGCAGCAAAGCCATGGAAATGCCTCTGCAGAAGTCAGCTTGGGTACTCTTTAGAAGCTTCTGCTTAGCAGAGCTATGCTGCCACAGTCCAGAACCCTGCTCCCTCCCCTGTTACCCATGTTATTGCATCACATTCAAATGCTTTGTTACTATAAAATCGATATGAGACTGAACACAACGCATAAACATCCTGAAAACCAAATCTTTTGATCATCTGATTTGTAATACTGAAAGGCTCAAAAATTTGTAGAAAATTAGTCTGCATATGTAGCATATATAACATGTTTGATGCAAGCTGTCTTTCTGGAGGGCTGCTTTGCAGCATGGAAACAGGTACCACCTCTGATTATCATGCAGGCTTACTTATACAGATTGCCTCAACCCTCTTTATTGCTGTAAGAAAGTAGTTAAAATGCTGACATGGGTTGGTGAGATACAGAGACCAGACGTTAATATCATATTTCAGCTTTCCTGTGGCATCAACCCTTAAGGACATACTGTGAGAACATCGATGTCCAGGAGAAAAATGTTTAACTATCAAAAGTGTAATTATGTTATGTCCTTTAAAAATTATATATTTATATGATCTTCAGCTGACCAAACTGAAACTTAAATACAGCTTTTCTCACCTACAGACCACTCACTTGTCTATATAGCAATAATGAAGCCTGGCTTCAATAGGAATAACCTTTCATTACTTAAAAGAAAATACCACTAACAAAAAAAAATATATCTGAATATCTGAATGTTAGCCTAGTGATCTTAGAGCTTTATTTCTCAGGTTTCTTAAATTGAAAACCAGCTGCAGCACACGTGGGTGAAATTAACAGCAAGCCTGCATGAGAACACCTCGGGTCAGCCATTTCATGTTCTTCATAGTTACATGTGTAAACATTTTTCAGAAAAAAAGAACACATCAATCATGTTTGTGAGCTGTCCAGTCTCCATTCAGACTACTCTCAGCAAGGAATCGTCACATTTAAATTAAGAAAAGAATTAAATAAATTTAAGTAGTTAAAGTGCACAGTTTTGCCCAGAATCTTATTTTGAATGACAGAGGATTTCATAAGTGTGTCTATGCCAAAAATTTCATGGACCCTCCCACTAGCAGAAAAGCAAGATGTGTAGCTCAGACTTACTTTCAGTTCTAGCTATTTAATATCGAATGACACATACACATACGCTCTGAGGCTGGTGTGATCCTGACTCTGTGCTGAATCTCCATGTATAGTAAGCGATAATTAGAGTGCCAGACATTTATTGAATCTTGTTGATCTCCCTTTCTTTCACCTGGGAGCTCTGAAACTCTCATTTATGAAATGATGCCAAAAGGAAATACTGGATGCTAATATTACTGCCTTCAAACAAAAATACAAGACAAAAATCTTTACAAAAAGAGCTTTAGTTCTGAAACCAAGGAGCCAATAAATGTGAGGACTGAATGAAAAGAAAAATAAAAATTGAAATAAACCCAGATTTTTCTTAGAAAAATAAGAAAGATTAGCAAACTAGCTTACAGGTATATGCCTCCGTTTGTATGTCGGGGTGCTGGATGGGGAGGAGCCTGCACTGAGAGCATTTTCAATATCCTGGTCAAGCTGGTCCAGTTTCATAATTAACAGCACCATTGAATCCAGTCGTGATTGATCCCGATCTTCCGTTACTTCCTAAGGAACAGAACATACAATTGTTAAATCTGAAATGACATTACTTGGAAAGAACAAGCTTAAATTAAGAAAGCTTTGTTTATTAATTTGGCATAAAAGTACATTGAATAATAATCAGAAAAAATCTTTTTTTTTTTTTTAAAAAAATACTCTTTATGTAATTAATTCACTGAGCATTGACTTACTGCTGGGAAAACTCCGTATTAATATTCAATATACATCAACTATAGCAATTAAATTTTTAGAAAAGCACAATTGTTTGGTGCAAATGCATCATTACAATTTCCTTGATACACATACTCTTTAAAGAGCTACTGATTCTAAACACTCCTTCACATATTCACACCAAATTAATTAATTTTATTGAAAAATACAAATGATGAAGGTTAATGTATGATTGAAATGGGAGAGAAGGAATTTCCAAGAAGCCATTTGCCAGGTGAGGATAACTACAACTACTTTTCCTTGTGGAACTTATCAGCATAACTATGTTTTGTCAGTGCTTGGCAGAGATTTCTGTTCTGGTTGGAAATTCTTGATATACATGAAATATGTTAACATTGTAGTAAACACAGCATTGTTGATCCTCTGACTGGAAAGAGAAAAGGTTGAGGGCTATTCACACCACAGTCAAACACCTAGTTTATTCAGCTTATTTCCCTATACTGCATTTGTAACAAACTGAGACAGAGATGATCCTCCAAAGAGCAACTCAAAGCAAGATCTTCAGTTGGATGGACTAAATAATGCTCTCGAGGAGTTCCTCCCTCTCTTTCCCCATTATATAGAGAGTTACCACAGAAGTTAACCAACTAGTCTGCCTCAAAATTCAGGAATATGAAAAACCTTCCCTGGTTCCTGTACAGTTTTTCACAATAGAAAGTTAGAAAATAGGAAGTTACATTAACTAAGAAATAATATTTTTGTAAATCCTTCTCAAGAAATAGAAATGCAGATGTTAGAATTACTTCATTGTGTCCAAGAAGTGGGTAATATAAATGCCAAAATCAGCCATTTTTGATAGTCATTAAACTGTTTTTCAGGCTAAACAGCAATTTCTGCAGTTAGGATTTCATTAGTGATTTTTTCACAGACTGCTTCAAAGGTGTTGCAAAACATGAATTAAATGATTCCTGCTAGAATTAAAGGAATTGTACAGATAATATAGTCATATAAAACATGGCCTACATGGTCTTTATGTGAAGACAGAGGTGATAAAGGCTAGTTAACTAAATCTTAGAAAAGCAGGAATACAAATCTGTCAGTCTGTAGCAGAGTTGTGAGCAACATTCATAGCAAAGACCCAACCCAGGAAAGCTGTATTTAAATTTTATTGCAACATGATGTTCTGGATTGGTTTACTGAAAAAGCTAAAGAATTTTCAGGACCTCCTGATGAACCTGAACTGAGTTTTGAATGACCCTGAGAGACTATTACCTCAAAACAACATAGCAATCGGTGAAATTAGTTAAATTTCACTTTCTTTCAAACTGAAAACACAATGTCCCGAATGATTCACTGAAACTCCATGTATCTTCATTTTAACTGATGTTAAATTGATGTCTGAAGTTTGAAAATATCAGTTGTTTCATCTAATCGGCATGGGTGCAGAAAGCCCAGCGGAGCAAATATGGGTGTGCTAATAAAGGAGACATTACCTCCTTTTGGCATAGGGATACATTTTCCATGGTAGGTGAGGTTATAGCCAGTTTACCCATCCAGAGTGGAGCCAGTGCTGCTACCAAAACTAGCCTTTTAGACAGTCCCCTAACTATTTATTTCTATGAGTTTTGCTTGGAAATATACCACTGGAAAGGAAAATCAACCTAAAATTTACACTTAAACCCCAAAAGTTAATTCCCACACCACAATGAGTGGTAGTGACTGGCTGATTTTTTTTTTTTTTTTTTTTTTTTTTTGTGGGGTTTATTTCAGACTAGAGAGATAACAGGCATTTTACTTTAAAAAAAAAAAAAAATCTGGAATTTTACCCAAGCAAATTGTTTGACTTATCCTGCCAAAAAAGCATAAACTTCCTCTGTATGTAGCAGACTGAGGATGCTGGAGAAGAATCTGCTGAAATGATGAGGTGGCAAAATATTGCTCAAAGTTATATTCAGGCTTGACACAGCACGCTGGCTTTGCAGGCAAACACCACTTTCAGAAAACAATAATATTATCAGTATGGAGTTCAGCTGTCCTGTTCAGAAGTCTTAGCAATGGTTTGTGGCTCTGACTGCTGTTGACATCAACCTTGTCATGAGAAGTTTTAACATTTTAACTGTAGTTTCTATTTTTACAATTTACTGAATAACACAATAATCACCTTCTCTTTGGCCAGGGCACTATTAAATTGTATACATGAAAGCCTAAACACTATACCAAAAGTTTAATATATACAAATAAAAAAGGCTAATCTTGAGTTGAAAATTCAGTAAAACACATTAAACAAAAATTATTTCAAGATTAATTTATTTTTAGACAATTTTACCCTTGATATTATCTAATAAATTTCCAAGAGCTTTATAGCCTATTTGTCTTTTTTGTATCTCCCTTGTGTGTATATTCAGAGATTTTATTACTGAATTGTGATATGATCTAAAGCCAGCAAGATATTAGCAATTAATTTGTCTTCTTTTGAAAACACAGTATTTCCTTTGCATCCAATCTTTCACAATTTTCCCCACTGATAGCTGGTTACCTTCCAAATTAGAATGCAAAAATATAGATAACGTTCATAGAATTATACAGAAATCTTACCTATACGATTATGAAGTAAAACCTCAGGCATTAGAAGGTGCCTGGTCAAAGACACCCTTACAACCTTAATTTCTGCCTTAAGGCATTTGCATTGGGCAATTCAGGAAGGTATCATAAACATATACACTAGGTCAACTTGAGATGTTATTTGTATGGAAATTTTATTTTTAACATGTATCCACACAAAGAGGAAATACTTAGGTCATGTACTGGAGAAAACAATATTTCTTTTAATTTGCATCCTCATTGGTGTGATAAAGGAGCTAGTTAAATATGAATACAGTCATATTTAGCACAGAAAACACTGTAACTGTTCCTAGAATGAAGGATACTTGAATTACTCTTAAATCAAGTATTAAAACCCCAAAGTAAAGGTCATATCACAAGAAATCCAAATGTTTTTACAAGCAGTTCACAAACCCTCTTGTTATCATCAATAATCAATGCTAATAAAATGAAAACACTTCTGATAACATGGTTGCAAATGAATTTCACCCACTCTTTTAGACACTTTTGTGATTTTGGAGCTTATTGAAAAGAATAGCACTGTTTTTTCCCCCCTGGGTACTCTTATGTCTTCAACTGTTTATCTTTTTACTACAAGCTGCTTTGTGCTTGCATTTACAGAGTTTGTTTATTAACATGGTGTCCCTATAGCACTCTGCATGGAGAACACCTGGCAATTTCTGAAAATAACATTCTTTGCGCATAATGTTATATTTTTTATTTTGAACATTTGATGGATAAAGAACAAACATGTAGTGGCAGCATTAATCAGAGATCAGAGTATTTCTAAAATGTACTCCCCCCCCCCTTTTTTTTTTTTTTAAGGTGGCAAAAGTTTTATACACCTGTATTATCACTTCATTGCAATGATTTTAACCAACTCAAACAAAAGAAACCAGTTAAGGAGTACAACACAAGTTAAGCCTGGATTTAGTACATCCATTTTTTCTTATCAGGGTATGGCAAAACTATTGAAGCAGGCACCGTTCACTTCCTTTCTCTCTTAAACCCTGTATTTATTTGTGTTTTTCTCCTCCTCCTGTAGCTGCTTTTCCTATTGTAACCCCTTTCCCCACATACCTCTTTCAGCTGAGTAGAACTGAAGCAAAGAGTACCTTTTGGAAAGAAGTTTGTACTGTTAAGAGTAAAGCCTATTTTAGTTTTACAGCAAAAATTTTGTACAGAAGCAGTTAGTACAAAAGCAACTTTCTGCTTTTAGTACCTTCAGGAGGATTGATTCACTCCCACCTTTCCTGTAAGTGCTCCTTTTCAAAGCATCTGCTAGTTTCTGGGCGAGAGCAGACTGCGATTAGTGTCAGCAGGGTCCCTTGTGCTTAAGGAGAGAAGAGAATGTCCCACCCCAAACAGCACCCTATAGGGCCATCAGGGCACCACCAGCCTCACTCCCTGACTGTCTTGTGTCAAGATGCTCCTAATTTCTTTGGAGGCTTTGGTTTCTAAAGGTAAGTCTTTTGATCAGCTGACAAGGTGAGCTTGATTACCCACAAAAGAAAGAGATCTTTTATGGAAAGAGTTGGCTAAGTTTTTTCTGGTATTCTTGATCTGCAGCCAGCTGGACTGACTTAAAAATCTTGTATTAATGCTATGTATTTCAGATGGCATTAAATTACTCATTCTTGTATCTCCTTGCTAAAATGTACCCTTTTGAAAAAATAGAAAGTTATTAAACCACTGATTTTATACTGTGAAAATTTTAATCTGAGCTGAAAACAAAGATGAATGCAAAATGTGCTATTTTGGAATTAATCTGTTTATTTTTACTAGCAGGTGTATAAATCTGATGTGCAATTTTCATTCTTCTACACTGCAGTGTACAGTCAAAAAACATTGAAAAATACCTAAGAATTCTATCTTTCCATAAATTTTACACTCTACAGTACCATCTTAGAGTCCTATTCTTCACTATATTGGAGGCATTGCAGGCAAAGAACATTTAAACACTATGAAAAAACTAAAGCGCTCTCTTCCTTTTTTACATAAGACACAAGGCCTAGATACCAGGAAAAAATCACAGTAAGATTACTATTATACATCATATTTTTGACTATTATTTAGAATAGACTGAAAATGGAACAAATAGCATAAGCTTGCACATGCACAGGTGAGGACACATGCTCATGCATATAGCTATCCCTACACATTCATGCAAGTTTTTGGGAAAGTAGCTTTTTTTCCCTAATTTTTCTTACCAGAACTTTAGATAGCTGACTTAATTTTTCCAAATATAAAATATCAATAGTACAGGTTTATGTGAACTTTTTAATTCCTGTTAAACCCACAAATAAGTTATGTTCGCAAAAGTGAAGTCTTCAGAGGCACTTGACTACTATATAATGTAGTAATTGTGAGTCTCACTACCATGTCCTTAAAAGAAATGTAATAAATAAAATTACATCAGAAAATCAGCCTCTGAATAACATACTCTTTTAACAGAACACATGCTTTTTATATTTCCAGACAAAAAAATATGGCTGCTTCTGTGGAACACAGTGCTTGCAGGGATAGTGCTGGGGAAAAGAGGAAAATGTGTTGGAAAATGACAGAGAACATAAAATCCAAATATAATAAGTTCCAGTAATTGGAAGATTTCAGGACTAGAAATGAGGCGAAGCTTCTCCATTTTTCTAATTTTTCACAGGATCTTTCAAACTCATGTGCTATTCACAGATACGGCCTCCTGAACTTAATCTTATTTCCACTGTAGAGACTTGCCATCTTTCATGTTCAAAGCTAATGTAATACAAACAAAAGCATTCCTCTTTAGTAACTTCCTTCCTACAGCTGTTTTTGCCTAAACACATATTCAGCCTGTAGGCTGTGCCCTATTTTAGTTCAGGCAGTTTTGATTATAGTTTCCCATTTTTCATGTCAGCCAAATAAACTATCTAGAAGAGATGTTATTTTGATAATGAAATTTAGCGATTGATTATTAACGAGAAGGAAAATCACTCAAAAAACTTGGGGCAATACATTCTGAAGAATCATTACTACATGGCTACTCAGCAGGGACAGCAGGCAATAGTTACTCATGAAGTGGTTACTCTTGAAACACAAGAGCTCTGCAGTAAGAAGAAACTAAGTCAATCAGGGTTGCTTTCTAGCTAATGTCATGTTACCATAAGTAGATATTAATAGAAACCAGACTTCCCAGACTGTCATTACTGTGTTAACATTATACCAGTACTCCTGCAATACTAACGCAAAAAATAATTGGAGGCACTAATTCGGGTAACCAACAGAAGCAAAACAAGCATAAAATTAACAACTCTAAGTGATATATCTTATCCAATGTATAATATAATTATATATGTATACATATATATGTATGTGTATAAATATATATGTATACACATGTAAATATCAATACAATTTCATAAACTACAGATTATGGGTGAAATCCAGCTCTCTACCTTTGGAGTTACAAAGTAGTAAGTTAAAAACAAAGTTACAAAACAGTAGCCTTTGTGGTGGCACCCAGCTCTCGGTAATCATTCCTAATTTAGCATCATGTCAGGATTATGACTATGAATATTTGCCAAAATCACATTCCATAGAGGCATGGAGTAGAACATGAACATAATCTGTCTTTGCTCGGTGGCAAAAAAATATAGTTAAACATAAAATCATTAATCATGCATTTTCCAGCATAAAAATATTGAATTAATTTCCAGTTTCTTCCTTTAACTTCATATTTTGTACATTATAAATATCATACTACTTCTAAAAGTCACCTCTCATGACTACACTTTTATAGCTATAGCTTAGCAAAGTAAGCAAAATGCAAGTGTTTATGTTTACTGAACCCTATTTCTATTTGATATGAGGAGAAAAACTTCTGCTTTCTGGAGAATACTATGACAGTAATCTGAGCACTAATAGACTGAAAAAACACCGAGATTAAATAGAACTTTGATTAAGTAAATGTAAGTATAGACAAATAATGCTGCATGTTTTATATTATTGCAAAACTACTTCAGATCTAGTAATTTTGTGTAATATCAAGAAGAAAATACTTCAGTGAACTTCTTACTGCTTTCCTGTTATGCTATAAATCAGAGTAAATGATGGCAAAATAGTGACTTTTAATCATCAGCAATGAAAATAAGCATTAGTGACATGAAATTTAGCTTGGATATGTGTCTATCGGCATGTGTTTTACAAATACACAAATAAGTGAGCCTATTTGTGTACTTATATTTCATATCCCTATTTTATAGATTGGTGGAAAGGGAGTTGTTTTGTTTTGTTTTAGTTTTGCAGTTAAATCAGAGGGAGGGTTTTCCTTTTAGGATATCTGTTCTGGTCTCTGTAATTTCATTTAAGCCTAATTTTAAAGGCTTTTTGATTTATCAGACTAAATATTTGAAGTAAATTAAGACAGAAAAAATTATGCCAATGATCACTCACAGGGGTGCTCATATCTACTGAAATCAAATGAATTAAGAATAATTTATTTGAGACTGTGGAAAG
This sequence comes from Falco punctatus, assembly GCF_963210335.1. Classification (NCBI taxonomy): domain Eukaryota; kingdom Metazoa; phylum Chordata; class Aves; order Falconiformes; family Falconidae; genus Falco; species Falco punctatus. The sequence continues at coordinate 59,689,883 of NC_137580.1, forward strand.
TCTAAACTCCAAATTGTATCACCTGAAAGGAACAACATGTGAGAAAATGTAAGTAAAATGGTCACAAATCACTGAGTCTCTGAGTTTATCTATTATTATCCATTGGATTTTATAATATTAAAAACGTTATATCACAATTTTGTTATCTGTAAAACAATTAGTCTTACTGAAGACTTAAATTTCCATAATATTAGAAATTAATTTATCTGGGCGGTACAACTGATAATTTGTAAATCGATATTTGAACTATGACAAGTTATTCAGACTGCAACTGTCTGTTCATCCAGTTTGGAAGCGCTTAAGAATAAGAGTTACAGGTGTCTGGATTCCTGCATAAACACTTAAGACACCCCATTCTTAAAAGCAAATTCAGACTTAGGGAAATATAAATGAACATATGACAGACACAGAAGATTTCATATATTTGGCCTGTTAGCATACTTCATAACTTACTTGTGATTTGTTCCTCTTGAAGACATGACACACTCCTGGAAACACAAAGTTGAGGATAATTATGAGCCAGCAATGCAACCTCATGGCAAAAAAAGACCAAAAGTATCTGGGCTGCACTAGGAAGAATGTTGCCAGCAGGACAAAGGGGTGGATCCTTCCCCTCTATTCAACCGTGGTGAGAGACATCTGGGTTCAGTGCTGGTTCCAGTCCTGGACTCCCCAGGTCAAGAGAGACATGGACATACCAGATCAAGTCCAGTGAAGATGATTAAAGGATTGGAGCATCTTTCATGTGAGGAGAGGCTGAGAAAGCTGGAACTGTTTAGTTTGGGCAAGGCTCAGGAGGGATCTATTTAATGAGTGAATATGAAGATAGAGCCAGGCACTTAGCGGTACCCAGAGACAACACAAGAGACAAATGGGAACAACCAAGACACAAGATGACCTAAGAAAAAAACCCAAACAAACAAACAAAGAAAAAAAAAAAGGGCAACTGAGCAGTGGAATAGGTTGCCCAGAGATTTTATGGAGTCTCCATCATGGAGATATTAAAAATCTGACTGGATGCAGTCCTAGGCAAACTGTTCTGACTCTGCTTAGAGTAGCCAATCTCAAAAGGTGTCTTCCAACCTCAATCGTTTTGTGATTCTGTGATAGTTTTTAACACTTCTTGCAACATGCTTTTTAAAGTGGACAGAAATGATATAGTGTAACATTTAGGACATTTTGCTCAAATCATTCTCTCCACCTGTGATCTCCTCACCTCAATTTCTTCACCTTTTGTCAGTCTTATGGTTTAAAAGAGGCAAAGAATAGGTACATAGACAAAATGAAACATAACAAAATAAGGCTTATAATACATTGGTTGGGTAGAGCTTCAGAGGTCTCTAGACCAACTTTCTGCTCAAGTAGAGCCAGCTGTGAGATCAGACCAAGCTGTTCAGGGCTTGCTTCACTCAGATTATAGAAATCCCCAAGGACAGAGAATGCACAGCCTCTCCGGGCAACTTGCTTTCATCCATACCTGTCATCATGGGAGAAAAACCCAACCCTTTTCTCTGTCATTTAATTTAGAGGTCATCTAATGCATTTCAAACTTGGAAGTAAGGAATTTACAAGTGGGAAGCTAATCCAATACTTTCAATTTTACGTTGCGCTGAGGTCAGTATAAAAAGGATGGGGGAAGATTTGTCTTCCAGTTTACCAATGAGAACTTAGAAACCAGGTGATGGCTACTACCTGTATGAAGTCTATTAGTGACATTCTACCCCATGATACCTGAAGATACTGCAATAGCAGCACTGAGCAGTCTCCTGAAATTAATGGGATTCTTCTCATGATAGCAGTGGACTTTGAATCAAGTCTAAGACAGACATGACAATTAAAATCCACAAACCATTGTACACTCTAACTTCTCCCAGGAAACAAACAGAAGTGCTTGTCTTACATGATTATTATGCTACCCTAGTAAATGAAGAGTGTTAATACAGGTTGCACTGTCAGCTCAATCCTTGTAGATAAGGTATCTGTTCGTTAATATGATTGCAATGTCAAAAAATGAAAAAAGCCTATAAAAAAATGCAACACCACCACCCCCCCACCCCCCCACCCCCCGCTAATAATACCTTGATCAATTTGCCTATTATTTGTGTGCATGGGAAGAGAGTCTCCACTGACGGTTTCAAGTCCAGTTAATGTAACAGGTTGCAGAAAATTTCCTATATTCACTTTTCTTTGCAAACAAAATGTTTGTGTAGAAGCTAGGAGGCATTATAAAACAAATGTGCTGTTATACAAAGATTATAACAAATCCTTATGTGAGAAGAGCAGGTATAGCTGGTTACTTAGCCTTGTAAATCTTGCCATGGGGGCTTAGCTTGAAGACATCCAAGTTTTCATCTGGTGGTTGTTTTTTTGTTTTTTGTTTTTTGGTTTTTTTTTTTTTTTGTTTTTTTGTTTTTTTTTTTTTAAAAATTAAATATTTAACTGCTTCTGCCTTTTAGTTTAGTTTTATATTACTCTTTTGAGTCCTGTGGGTATTTATACTTCTATGTATTTACAAGTCACACACACATGCACTCTGATTTGTGCAGTAAAAAGCACTTGTACATTGAGAATAAGTTCAATATTTGGTATTTTCTAAATGCAGAAATAAATATAACAAGTTTAAATGGACATACTGATTAAAAGAAAAATAGATTGGGTTGGCTCATTACCAAAAGTTGCCTGAGAATTTTTATAGATTGGATGACAAAATGTAGGAACGTTTTGTAACAGTCTGTAACTCACTGAAATCATCCCAGAGCTTACAGCATCTAAGAAACTTGTCATTATTTAGATATCTATCTAGAAACAGAAGAATCTGCAGTTATCATTCTGAGTTTTGGTAATATTGCTCAAGTTAGCAGTGTACATGAGAGATTCACTAGGCCTTTCTGCTAAACACAATTTCCAATCCCTCTCATGTCTGGAGGAGGCTGTTAGAAGAGAAAGGGAATCAAGGAAAGCCAAGATAGGGTGCATTTAACAAGAATATTTTCTTCCTCTGTATCCTGAAGCATGACTAGACTATGGAGACCTCTGTAAAAAGGCAAGAAAATATGGAACTTCAGAGCTGATGATGAAAATAATGAGGTGGAGGATGCAATGTGGAGACAAGAGCTCAGGTTCTTGTACTGAAAGCTGTATGACACAGGTACATACCAACCACACTGAATCTCAGGGAGTCCAAGCAACCCCATGTCTGAAAGAACACCCAGGATCAAGGCACAAAAAGTGTGAAGCCAAGTGCATAAGACCTACTTTGAAAGAGTCACCAGTTAATCTGCTCTACTGCAGAATGGACCTACTTCATTTGTGCAGTGAGGAAAGTATGACAGCACCACTTGAGAATCAAACCCCATAAACCACTCTCCAACTTCTTCCAGGTGAGAAATAGAAATTACTTTCTTAGATGGTTAAAATACTAATCTATCAATTTAAGAGTTAAATTAAGAATGCAGGTTGAAAGATGCAAGGCGATGTGATGTGGAGTGGGTTGCTCTATGTATGACATGACAAGACGCAGTTACAGTCCTATTGTCAAGATGGGCAAAATGGAAGACAATTTTATTTTTTGGTGCTATTTAGCAGCACTGAAGTGCAGCACTGCAGATCAGATAATAAGGCTTGTAGAATAATGAAGGAACAAATAAGTTTTGTTCTTTCACCACTAGGGTGAAAAAAATAATAAAAATGTAAGACAATGGCTAGGAGACTGGGAAATATTGATGCTAATTCAAACAGGACACTTTTGTGGTATAGAAAACTACAGAAATGCAAAAGTGAAGTTAGATGTAGAAGAGCAAATTTCACAGAAGTTTCATAACATGCAAAATTTTCTTAAACTGTTAATTTTCTGTCCCTGCATAGATCATCCTTTCATAAAAAGCTATTTGGGAATCTCTTCTAAATATTTTGTGTTACTTCTGGTTCATTTAATCAGGAAAAAATGCACTAACTGAAGAGTTTTAAAGTCATGCAAATGACCTGAGAAAATTGTTTAAAGTTTTCTTCTGCTTACTGTTGTGGCAGATGTAGCAATGGATGATGAAGGCTGTTGCCAACTTCCAGAAGTTATAACAACGTCATGTGTTTCTTGTGCAGATGTTTCGTGACAAATACAGGAGGGAAGCTGAGAATTTAAATTCTTCTCTAATAAGACTGAATTTGTTTAGAAACAGTGAACTTAAAAAAAAATAGTGCTGTTTCTTTCAGAGGCAGAATGTTCTCTGCAACAAAAATACTGGAACTGATTCTCAGCATGCTACTTATGTTTGCATGTGACTTGTATGTCATAATTGATGTAGTTGTCACTATATAGAGAAAAACATTTGTAAAACTGAATGACCTTTTTACTGCAGGGCCTAATCAACATACACACACCCCCCACCCCACCCCCCCCAATCACTATAACAGTGATGGTATTTATATCACATGCATGTTCCAGAACAAAAGCTTGACTAGGGAGATCAGTGTCTCTTCTTACAACTAAGGATGATCAGAAAAAGTTATGGTCAAACATTATTTGAAAGTCCCAAAGCTCAAAGATCTACTTGTCTCCCAATTTTGCCCACTACACCGCCGCAAGTCTGGTGCTTTGCTGTAAATCCAAGTATCCTGCATAGCTTCTCTATATTTACTATATGGAGACTGATCATTAGCTATATAAGTGCACTTGAATTTCCCTCTAGCAATGAGCTGAGCTTTTTGCTATGCCTCTCCATGGACTGTGTAGACTGCTCATTTCTTTCTTGCAAAGATTCTTTTCAATACCAAGACAAACTGTAATGGATATTCACTACTGTATAGTAAATCCACTACTAAACCTTACAATAGTCAAATCATTGACTTGATGACTTTATCATTAACCCTAATGATAAGGTTAATATCATTCACCTTATATGATATTAATAATAGTTTAGTACTTCAAGTGTGATCAGAACTCCATTCTTTAGTAACTTTGTTCTGTTTATAGTTGTACTCCAAATTTAGTTTTAAAAAATAGATATCTAAATCATGATCTGATACATGTAATGATTTCATGGTTACTTTAGTTTTCCCAAAATTCACAGTTCTGTTACAAGTTTCTGTTCCCTTATCTACTTTCCCAGGCCACCCCTTACCTTCTTTTGTACCAGCACTAGCTTCCAATAGTAAGCTAGTGGGGATGCAGTTGAACACGGTCTCTGGGAAAGGCATAGGGCTGAGCAGGCTCAGTTCCCTAGTCTGGTTCTCCATGCAGCTGTGCAAGAATTGGTGTTGACCAAGGAAGGCCAAACAAAGGCATGACAAAAAGCTGTAATGATTTTTCTTTTTTACATTTTTTTTCTTTTTTTCAAGAGCCTGAATTTATGTTGGTGCCAAGTGACCACAGAATTGCAACCTTGTTTTTATAGGCTAGATTATGCTGATTTTACAGACATTGTAGGGTCTGGGGGTTTCTCAAATGTTTTTCTTCAGGACACCACTACAAAGAACTTAAGGGAATCTGCACACTTGTAACCTAGTTGATGAAGGTCTGAAAGAGAGGCGTATTGTCAAAAAAGAGCAGTCAACTGCTGTCTCCTGCCCCTCAATTCACCCATGTATCCTTCTTTAGTTTTGCCAGTCTATGCAGCTGATGAAATGCCAGAGATATTTTTATGTCACAAGTTTGTAGGAGAACATGATAGCATGAGAAAATCCATTGCTAATTTTTTATATGCAGTGAAAGGAGTTTAAGTGCCTTGTTTTCTTGGAAAAGAACTCATTCTTTCCCATGTGAAAACTGGATTGTCCTGGTGACAATTACTTTCTTATTAAATTACTTCTGCACAGTAAGATTTAAACTAAGGCTAGTTTTGTATCACAATCCCCAACACATTGATATTTATGAGAACTGTTATTGGTGACTGAGGTAAAAATCCTGATCCTGAATGAGGATAAAATTTGTATTTGTGAATAAGACTGAACCAAAGTTAGAGTTCAGGTTTGGGTTAAGACCCAGCACTCTTGAATTTTCAGAACTTGTCTCAGCAAAAGTGTTTCAACATAAGGGTTCAAAAGTAGACGTTCTTAGCAGACTTCTTGGATTAAGTATATGGAGGCCTAGTTACAGACAAATCAAGCCCCCCAAACTGGGTCTGGGATCTAATATGTGGGGAGTAGAAATGTTAAGGGAACTGTTACTCCTTTTCAGCCACATGAAGAAAGATTCTAGACAGCATGAAAAGGCTTCATAGAGCACGCTTGCTCTCCCTCTCTTGGAATTCTTAGCAAGTAGTAATAAATGGTAACCAGAGGTTTTGAGAAATTACAGAATCAGAGGAAGCTAGATCACCCTTTATACGGCACACATCATGTTTTACAACCAAGATATTTCCTGGATTAGATATCCAAGATGCTGCAGTCATGTCAGCTTCTCTGAAATCCTGCACCAATTACGAGATGCCTTCTGCAGAGCTGATAATGGCCCAAATTGGGTAAAAACTACCAAAAAACCCTTGTTTACCTCAGACACCCCTTAATAGCTGCTGTCTTCTGTATATTGTCTGAAATTCATCAAAGCTAAGTGTCTGACCATGTGGTAAGTGGTTGACTGGAATTTTCTAAAAGTCTGTGGTTCAGACAAGGAATTCTACTTTTCTTTATAATATATTCAGCTATTTCATGTATGCCTTTGAAATATGTTTATGTACACTGGAATTATTGTAGCTATTAAATGTTACTTAATGGGATTGATCTGTGCACAGTGCACAGCATTGAGGGCTTGCTCAGACGCACACTGGCCTGTAAACTAGCCTTTAGGGTTGACTACCCATTCACATCAAAGGACATAACTCATGTAACACACAGCCAAAAGACAGTTACGCTGAAAGCCTCATTCTTCTGGAACTACCTTTTTAAATCCTTGAATTGATTATGCCCTAAAAAATTTTGCTGCTTAGATTTTTGTCATTCACTTTAAATACTCATTTTCTTTTATCATTTCAATTCTAAATCCTTAGAAGCTGTCCCAGTTGCACCACATAACTGCTACTAAAGTGAATTTCCATAAACATTTAAATGAATACAATCTGTATATTGTTTTTAACATTCACTGCTTTTTCAACAGTAAGTTCAGCTTCTCAAGTCTAGTGACTATTTTCATCTGAAACCGTCAACACTAACTGCTTTAAATATTACCCAATATTAAATATTACACAGTTATATACACTATTTATAAGTTAACAATAGAAAATCATAGAATCATAAAAAATACAACTGGAAGAGATCTTGAAATGTCACGTCACCTGTCTCCCTCTCAATAACAGGACTCTTGTACTTGACAGATGGTTCTCCAGCTCCTCTTACAAACCTCCAAAACTGCCCCAAGCAAAGGTTTTATTCCACTGCTACCCCTAATCCTAATGCGGTATCAGAATCTTTCTCTAGCTTGAACTCATTAAATCTTACTTTTGCCAGTTTTTGGTCTGCATGACAGAATTTTCTTTTCCTTGGAGATGGTATTATGTTCCCTCCCCAGTCTCTTGTTCAGGCTCATTCCTTCCCCTCCACACCACAATGGCAGGGACTGGTTTCTTCCATCTCTGGCCATTCTCACATCTTTTCTTGAGTCTCTCCTGGCCTTTCTTCCTGAAAAGCGACTTGTAAAACCCTCTGCCTTCACCACTGGCTAAAACTGATGTAAAAAGCGCATCACTAGGAATGGAAAAGCACTGTGTGCTCAGGACATTTTCCTGTTGTGACAGCAAATAAATGTCAGCTGAAACCATTTCCCCTCCCAGCATCTGTGAGGTGGAAACCACTAGTGCTGACTGAGGCCTGCAGGCAGTAAGCGGCTGTCAGTCAGCAAGGTAACAACAGGTGGGTAGAGGTGGGTGGTTGTGAGGAACGGTTGGGGTAGGGCCAGTCTTTCCTTGCAGGCTGTGTGGCTGGCAGGCAGTGATCACCCGCAGCGGCTGCCACAGCCCTCTCCTGCCGCCCTGCTCCCTGCCCACCGTGGCTGCAGGCCGGTGCTAGGCCTCAGCACCCAGAACTGGTGAGCACAGGGCCGAAACTTTTCCCAAGGTTAAGAAAAGAGGTAAATAAGTTGAAACAGGAAATTTTTTTTCCCCCATGACAGCCCAGCAGTGGAGCAGGTCACCAGAGAAGTTCTATAGGCTCCGTCCTTGGGCGTTTTCAAGATCTAGCTGGATAAAGCCCTGAGCAACCTGATCTGGTTTCAGACCTGGCTCTACTTCAGGAGAGACCTCCTGAGGTCATTTCCAACCCATTACTTAATGTTTGCATTGCTGGGTGGAAACTACTATCTAAAAAATCTAGTAAAGTCAGATTAGGTAGAAAGTATTGTTACTACTACTGAATGCAGCTAAGCATTTTGCTCAATGTTTTACCTCTTTACTTATTCTGCTTAGTGTTGATGCTGCTGTTGGATAGGTATTGCTGGTTTCATATACAGCCTTATGTGGGGTATGCTTGTTAGCCATACCCTGGAGCCATGCCAACTGGCAAACAAATTACACTGAATTATATGATAACTCATCCTCTTTAGGAAGTAAGACAAATAGCTTCAAAACTGCATAGTACAATATATTCTTTTTAAAGGCACCTATAATTCTTCGCAAGTAAAGTGAAAATTCAGCACCAATAGCCTTCCATCTATACAACAGAATATCACTATATAATTTTCTTTCACATCATTTCATAACTCAGCCATGATTATTATTGTTTGACCTATGCCAGGACTGTCTGAGGATTTTCACTTCCTCTATCAGCAATAGCAAAAATATATTATTCCAAATTGTAAGGACAGGTATTAGATGGAAAAACAGATTTAGATTTTATTCTTCCCCGCTGCTTATTTTTCTACTTCCAGATTTTTTTTCACAATGAAGGAATTGTAAAAGTCTCAGATACTGAAGAAATAAGATGCTCAGAAAACTAATTCTTTCTTACTATAATGTCTGAAAACTTCTCATGGATATACCAAAGCGAGAAAAAAATATTAAAGAAAACAAAACACATTAAAAATATTGATGCAACAGATTATTGTGTATCATACCTCAATTCTTAATACATTCATCTAAAAAACACAGGCTGTGTTTGCACTCCTAATCGAGAGGCTGTGTTTACACCCCTAATCGAGACAGTAATGATAAATAAGTAGTAAATGGCAGCCTGATGCCCTATTTCCAGGGAGAAGCTAACTAGCAATGATGCACTAGCTGGATTTCAGTCCAACTGATACTGGACTGTACCCACAGCATTTTCCTTTTCCTTTTTGTTTCTGAGAGTTTTTGCTAGGCTGCAGCAGGTAATGGCATTAACACTCAGCTCTGACAGTCAGCACTGGGAGGAAGGAAAAGCACTGTGATCTGTTCTGGTCCCAGCTGGGAGGTGAGCTCCTGCCTCCCAGCTTAGCCTCCAGCACGTCTACGTGCCTGCATGTCTCCCCTCCATTTCAGGGAGCTGATGATTGACAGTTTTCCTTCACAGCTGTCACCTCTAGGAACAGAAGGGGAGAAGTGCCTGTCTCTCAGAAAGGACATGCTGCTCAACTTGAGTTCAGTCGGTCAGTCTGTGTTAGTGTGCCTGTCCACAAAGGCCTCAGCAACCTACAGTCAGAAGCTTGGCAGTTTTAATGGGAGGCGAGGTTGGTTGCAAGTCCTAGTTTTAGCTAACACTCAACATATCTACATTGCAAATGTGACCACAGCAATTCAAAAGATACATGTATAGACAAACATAATGTGCAAATATGTAAATATATATATTTTATGTATGTAAATGGTGGGGAGTGGGGGGGTGGGGGACAGAAATGGATGCAGAAGTTAATGTTATTTCCAAGTCTGGCTTTACCAAATAGAAGGTTTGAGTTCAAGAGTTACGTCAAAAAGCAGATAGAATAAGAGAGACAAACATGTCAGGGCCAGGATTAAATAACTTATTTTAACTAATGTTCAACAAATCTGGATTCCATTCCATCCCACAAAACAGTTATTGGGGGTGAATGTGTTTTCATTCTTACAAAACAATTTGAAAATATTTTAATGACTTAGTTGTAATATGTTTTTAATTCTTTTCAATCTTTTCTCCCATCTGAATTTGTATTTCTTGCTGGAAGTCAAAATTTCAGTAACTAGAGAATTCCAGTATTTATAGCTAGAAATATTACAAAACCTCAGAACATGCTGCAAAATAAATTTAAGATAAATAAAACATTTGGAAACGTGTTACATTTGTAGTAAGGTTGTGTTTTGAAAACACTAATTTTGAAAGAAAATGTAAAAATAAATTCTAGCCATAGAATGAGAGTTGAAAAAAACCCACAGGAAAAGAAAAGTCATTATGAGTAAGAAAAGAGAAAGATATGTAAAGAAAGAATAAGAAACTGAAAGTTGCTCCAGCATGAACAAAAAACCAGTATTGTCAATCAGCACCTTGCTATGATATTGTCACCGCACTTCTGGTGGATTTTAACTGGACAAGCAGGCAACTATAAACACTCAAGCAGGATGTTTCTAACAATGAACAAGCTGCATTGTAAAAAAGCAGATGGAATAAAACTCACGCATGCCAAAAAGAGAGGGTACAAAAGGCCTTGGAGAAAGTAGCATTCAGGACAGGAAAAAAAAAAAAGGGGATATGAAATTCAGTATTTTGGGGTTTCTATTATTCTTCACAAGTAGCCTAAAGTCTCCTGTGACCAATGAAGTGTAAAAAAGTTCACATATGAACAATAAATAGTGAGGGATATTTTAAAAACTCTGTACATTACCATTTGGAGAAGGTGTCCAATAAGGTTTTTAGCTTGGATATGTTGCAAGGAAAGTTTATTCATCTGGATTTAATTGTATCTGGGAAACTCAGCACGGTGTGATTGCCATTTCTTAAGGGCATGAAAGCCATATCAGCAGTTTAGGTTCAAAAGAAATAAATAAAGCCAATTACATAATTTATTCAATCATTTTCAGAAATACTAGCTTGTCCATTCCCTAAGTCATCCTGCTTCAGGCCAGTGGAAAAATCTTAACCAATCTCTATTAAAATCGGCCTACCTGACATAAACCACTTCTGGTAATTCTGTTGGTCTTGGATCACTAAATGGATCATTAATGATCCACATGATCTTGCTGAAGGGCCATTTGGGCTAGGAATAACATAAATTTCAAGAAGCTCTAGGATTAAGAGGCAATGATCACAAATCATGGCTCTCTAATTCAACCCTCCTACCCTCAAGTGAATTCCATGACTGTTCTCCTTTTTAAGGAAAAGATCACAGATGTAAGGAGTGAGAATTGCACAATGAAGTTTCCATCCAGTTCCTCATCTTGTAATATTAGTTAGTTTCTGTAAAATAAATGTTTCTCTTGAAAAATATCATTATCTCTCAAAATTTAGAGAGCATGGTTTTCAAGAGTGCTGGAGGAAAATCTTGTTTCTAAGCCTTTTTTTACTTTGCTTCCTTGACTCACTGAGTTATATGGTGTATTAATCTGTTTTGTGTCATTGAAAATATGAGTCTGATGTTTGTGGTTCATTAATGGTTGAGCTAAGAGAAAAAAAAAAAACAGTAGCAAAATCAGAAACACAATGACCAGTGAGCATATATTGATGAAGCAAGGGAATAGAAGAGCAACTGTGGGGCATGTTAAGTCTGGCTTTGCATCTTTGATCCAAAAAATAAGCATAAACATAGACACAAGGAAATAACAAAGACTACTAAAGCTGCAAAAACTTCAGTAACCAAGATGTATCAAGCACCCGGTTATAACCACTAAGTCACAGTAAAGAAGTAAGTCAATGTCCACTATGACACATCTGTGGCTGCAGATGAAACAGTTTGTGAAATAACCAGAAACAATTGCTTAAACTAGGTAAATCTTTCTTTTTAATGATGTTGCCCTACTCTGATGGAGAATTTCTGTAAAAAAAGAAAACAAGAATAACCCAAACATCCCAGAATTCCCAGGTCAGAGAGGACAAGGGGTATTTTAATCTCTGGATAATAGGAAATGCTTGAATTGCACTTGAACAGTCCTCAGAGACAAGATTTTGCAAGTAGGATAACATGTAATCCATGATCAATACTATGGGATGAAGGCTAGTGGAAGACCCTGGAGAAAGTATCTGAGTAATGGTGTCTTCCTGTTCAATTGCATGTTAGTGCAAGGGAATAGAGGAGGTTTAAAGAAGTTGTAGTGCAGCAACAGAAGCAACTAAAAAAATGAGATGAGTAAGTCACATTCATATCATAATTTGGGTAACAACAATAGATGTCTAATGATACTGAACCCAAGATCAAAGGTGGCCTTGCAGTCTCAAGACCAAAGGAGAAAGAAACTTTTGGGATGTTTTGAGAAAAACTGCCAGTCTGTGAAGGCAATCGTAGGACTCAGAAAACCATGGGGTCTGTGAGAAAGACAGGTTGGTCAGTACTGTCCACAGATCAGTCAATTCGACTTTTCAGGGATATAAACATGGGCAATGTGGGCATACAAGGAAAATTGTTGCCAGGTCCAACGTGCAAGATTGACCTATTGAATGAGTCATAGCTCTCATGGTCTGAAAGTGAGTGTCTGATTTAAGACTCAGCTGAGTAAAGACTGAGTGGAAAATCAGTGAGTAAAGCAGTGGGAAGGAGTATGGTAAAGTTAGGCCAGTGATGAGGATATTTAGTGAGAGACTTATAGACTGCTTCCGTATTACTTACATTTCAAATAATGCAAAAGATACATAGTAATCTATAACTACAAAAGGATGGGAAAAATTATAATAGATGTTAGAAATAATACAATTAAAAGATGTAGAAATATTTTCTTTACTGTTAATGAGTATCATGGGAAGGCTCCTGCCAGGTTTTTGAAATCCAAATATAAGATCCGAGAATTCATAGTGTTGTATTTTTGGATCTGTTAGAGCACATTAGTGGGAGTATGTGGTTGCCATTTAATACCGATGATGGTGCTATAGAAATTCAATGCTTTTAGAGACTGGTACAAAGTGAAAGTGGTGAAGCTATTGTAATCCTTGGGTTTACCAATAAGTGATATTAAGGATTGTGCCTTCTGGACCCTTAATTTTTCGAGTCAAGATTATGATACTCTAATTGATCTTGTAAGATTAAAGTGTAAGAAATTGCAGAACATAACAATGATCAATTTTTTCCTGTAACTGTGAAGTTAGATTTGAAAGCCCAGCAATTAACCTGATCTGATTTTTCAAATCCTCAGCTTCTGTTTGAGCTGCACTTTCAGTGGTTCAGCCCTTCAAGTTAACAGAATAAAATTATTTACTTCACAATCGATGTTACTGAAATAATTGAGACTAGTCTCTGAGTATGATTTGGTGAAGTAAATTCAGATTAATGGAATCTAGCTACTAACAATGTGGACAGTATCAGGATCAGCTATATATAACAACTATTTGTAGAACTGAAACAAAAGGGAAAATGTCAAGATTCACAGAGTGTTGATAAATAGAATTACCAATGAATAATAAAGAATTACAGTGGGGTAGGAAGCAGACTGTATGCATTAGTGTTTTCCATCTACGTATCTGCATATTCCAACTTATCTGGATTGCAGTAAAGTATGTTTTATATGCTAAATTTTTCAAGCAAAATGTTATGATCATATAAATCCACAAATCTTAAGTCCTGGATAATCTTTTGCATTTATATTTGTATGGAAATGTCTGGTCATTCTATGTTTTTCAGTCTTTAAGATGCACAAGCAAATGACTAATTATTAAACTCTTGTTTAAAGCAAAATAAAAATGAAGTTTGCACGCTTTTATTTTAGCTGGGCTTGCTTCTTTTCCAGGTGACTCATTCCCCTTTGCAGTTATCCAATAGGCAGCCTATGGTATGTCACTAAGTGTCTCTTACATATACAGAAAAGAAGTTTAATGAATCATGAAGCTATGATGCAGTAACAATAGCATGTCCTCAAACACAAGATATAAAACCACCACAGAATGGAGTAGAAATGTTTGTTTCAAAATCTGCCCTAAATGGAAGCATTTATATATTTTTTTCCTTATTTTCCTTTGTCATAAAATAAGGTTTTGTTGATAACAAGCTGAAATGCCACTCTTCATTTTGAACTTCATCCTTTGCTTTTCAGGGTTTATTATTATTCACACTTCAGAAATGTGAATCTTAGAAGATTCTCCCATTGCAACACTGTCACTTTCAGTAATGGGATATTTCTTGAACAAATCCTTTTAAAAAAAATATCTGTATGTATACCACATACCCCATATTTAAAAGCATTGCCTTGCTTTCATCTAAATAGAGTTTGAGCAGTATGCCCTGTTAGTTTGGAAATGCAACTACAGAACTAAAGCCCACCTTATTTGCCCTTGCAAATGCACATTAAATAGACTAAACAAAAATAGCATTGTACATTTTGGAGTATATAATCTTTGGGAAAAGAATGTCTACCGGTTGTATTTTTAAAAGCTGTATAAGACAGTAGGGCAACACTGTTTCTATATCTTTTATTTCTACATATGTCCATAAGATAAACAATAGCCATCATCTGCAGTTAATGACTAATGTGGTGAGGAATTAAAGGAATGGATACATATTAACTGAAACTTTACTAACTAATTAGTAGTTCGTTTTCTGTATGCTGAAGCAGTAACATTACTGTCTTAAAATGTTCTTATATTCCTATAATAACCATACTGCTATATGGTTATTTACCGTTCATAAAGATAGAAATAACAAGATGTGTTGCTACAGTTAAAAAACCACAACCTTTTAAATGTAGGCTTTACTGATACTAAAAGAAATAAACGCTGTCACCACATCTTGTGACAAAAACATAAAACATCTTTAAAAAGTCGGCATAGCTTTTGCATGAAATATGTCTGCAGAGAAAAAAAACTTGCTTGAGAAGAGAGAATGAGACTTTTGGAATAGTTAACTACAGAGCAGCTGGCACAGATTAGCCTATGTCCTCATACAATCAAAATATTTCTATTAGAGAACTTGAGATAACTAGCTTGAGAGCATTTAAGTGTACTCCAGTATTTTTTTTCCCAATTTAATCAAGCATTATCTCATGAGATATGACTACATTATCCCAGTAGAACTGAAGAATTACCAACCCTATACTGTTCTATATATACGTGTATTTAATATCAGGTTATTCGGCTTGATTTTAATCTGTGGTGTATGCCAACTTTTATTGGCTTAATGCAAGACACACCATGACAAAATCAGCTCAGGGGAAGAAATAAACATTGCATGAAAACTCTGGCTACTGATTCACTGATGAGGCCAAAAGAGTGAAACTACAGTCTCAGAAATGCATAGCAGAATGACAGAAATATGTGTCTGGGGAAAGAACCTGACTCAGTCTACAGCAAGTGCCAGGGCAAGCTGTAGTGAATTTGTAGTCACTACCAGCTGGCCCCTCAAGGAAGACGAGCACCAAGAACACAACAGACTTAGAGTGCATTCAAGACACCTTGTAGTGAGTGGTGCTGAACCGGTGATTGCTCAATTTGAAGAACAGGACATTTAGAATCTGTATTTCTTACTGTATAGAAATTTGATATTAAAATAAATGTTACTATCATCTACATGTCCTTGTTACTACATCAAATGTCCTTCTAAATGTGAAAGAAAGATAAATGCATCATTCTTCTAGAATTTCCAATGAAATATTTATAAACTGCAGTTCCACCGTTACTTGAGTTAAATCCTGCTTCCTCTGACTCATACCAACATGACACATAAATGGCAATATGTCTGTTTCACTAAGTCAATGTGTTTATTAACATGAGAAAAGTACCATTTGGCTCTTCTCAGATTTTAAAAAATGAGATAATAGAGCTTATTATCAGGCCTAGATAACTAGATGACTGCAGGTGAAATCTCAGGCCCTTTGAAGTAGCTGAGAGTTTGCTGGCAACAAAATTAGGATTTCACCAAACTGCTTTTCATCCTTCTGCTATGTTTGTCATTCAGGGAAACCATGCCCAAGGGAAGCCTTTTCATTCTGAGAGTTTATCTCTTGTCCAGGGCTCGGTTGCTCAGCAGATGTTTATGTTTAAGAAAAATATCTCTAAATATGCAATTAGTCCAATAGTCATATTGACGTACGGAATTAGACTCTATAACTCGAAAGTTATAAAGTAGGTATGTTTATTGCGCGCAGATGCACGGGGGATCACTCCTCCACAAGCGTGCATGTCCAAAGTGAGGAACCATCTCACATTTATACAATAAAACAAATGAATATTCAATTAACACCTATACATATTTGTTACCTAAACGGGATTACTCTTGCTTCGTATGTTAATTAGCTTATCAGTCCTTTGCCTGGAATGTGGTGGTCTTGCAGGTTTGTAGGTGATTCATGTCCTTGTGACCATTTGAACTTCTCCAGCAAGAAGACTTAGCACTCCCTTCCTCTAGATAACATTGAAATGTCTCTCATCCTTTTCTCCTTTTTATAAATAGCCCCTTTGTTAGAGGAAGAAGGGTAGGTGTCTCCTCAAAGCTGTGTGACTACATGACCAGACACCACACCCATGACCAGTCACCGTACCCACATTCCTGGGCAGACATATACAATCACAATTGATGTCCATTGTCCCCATTTCACACTATTTCTCCATATCAATATTGATACTTATATACCCTCAAAGACGGCTAAACTTTCATGCTATTTCTGAAGAGATGTGAATAGAGAGCTGAAAGGAACACTTGCTTACAGAGAAGAATGACAGAAAAGGGCACTGCAAAAAAGTGTCATGTAATTTCCTTAGAGACCTCAGAGAGACAAAGCACGTACAAATGAGTAAGAGCACATCTACAAGTTATTTTGCATGGGGCTGTTTAGTTTCATCTAAATCTCATTTTAAAGCAAGGGTACTGCAATAATTGGAGACTTGTCTTCACTGGGAACAAACTGAGTTTTTATACGGAGTGGAAGGGAGCGTAACAAGCAGGAGCAATATTATAGGTCTGATATATAGTTTCTAAGGGTCCTGAGGAACTTCCACCTATGTATCTTAAGCACTTGCACAGAGTGTAGTAATACAACATTTCAGTGCATCTTTCCATTACATGCGAAAAGAGAAAATATTAATTCCATTTTAAGGATGTGAAAATGATAGCAGGATAAGTGTTTTTCCCAAGGCTATAGGACGACTTGACCTAAGTAACAGTGGTAGCCACTGGGCTACGTTCCCCCCTGGTTTTAACCCTGTTTCTTTGAGCCATCCCTGGTGTGGTAACAATTGGAAGTGTATTTAACACTTTAGTTAGTGGAGTAATGACTGTGTTCTCTATGATTGTGTCTGTTGTGGCATGCTTCATTGCTGAACCTTATGTTTCAGACTCAATTCTGACAGTGTAATCAAACTGGAAAAAATGTAAAGCAGAGTTTTCTTGATATTTACTGAATGCACGTACTGTCTTGCTACATTTAACAAGAGGATATCTTTTTTGGTAATGTTCTTCCCCTGCTCCCTTCATCTCTAGAGATTTCCAAAGCAGCTCTGTGTAGCTTTATGTTTATCAGGGCTTTTTTTTTCTTCTTTTCCTCTCTGAGACAGGAAGCTGAGGGTTTTGACCTCATCTGGATCTTTCCCAGTGTCAGGAGGTGGTCTGTTCAAAAAGATTCCATGACACTGATCTCTTCCTGATTTATCAGATAGCTAGGTCAATAAATAAGGTCTCTACTGTTTTTTCCACAGATGTAAAATAACCAGTGGACTCCTCTAAGAGCTAATTATCAAATCTTTTGAGTTTTTCTTTCAAGGAACAAGCGTTATCTTTCCCATTAGTAAATTCCACTGCAGCGTAATTTAGCAAAGACTGCCTAATTGTAAGAGCTCTGGCTCACATGAAGCAGTTCATTTAAGTAAAATGTTAACACTGAGAGACCTGCTTCTTCTTTAATTTTTTTTTCTCTGTCCTATCAGCGTATTTTCTCATAGTCATGAAACCCTTTTACTGGTTACAAAAATATTATAGAACAATTGTCATGTTCACTGAATCCACCAAGTGACAAAGAATAAGATTCTTCTGTATGACTTACATGGATATGGATAGTGAGGATACAGCAGTAGGTGATAAATCGGCACGGTTCCAGATCTGTCATTTTTCTATCTTCCTCACCAATACACCCGGCCTTTGTACGGCTGTTACCTGCCCTCGAGACTGTCCCAGGTGAGGCAGTTCCTTTGACATTAGATACAACCCACTGGAAATATCTCCATTGCTACTTAGCATCTTTTCTGACACTCAGTGAAAACAAGGAAATGTGGAAGGCTCCAACAACTACCAAGACAACCCTTTAAAAATCTGACAGAACTAGAAGTAATGAGAGCACTCCTAAAACATGATATGTCCCAATCTGAACTGATCTACTATTTTATCCCACAGGAAACCTTTAATTTAAAAAGCATAATTAAATGGCAATTTATTAACAGATTATTATTAACAGATTTCACTGGTATTTCAAAATTTCTGGCTACCAAAGGTCAGTCAATAGGCTCACAAAAATCCCCAGAACACAGCCAAACTTTTTTTCTGCTGTTTTTCTCCCAGTTTCTGTTACGCAATGTTACATTATTTCAACTGGGATATTCCTTATATAAGTTATATACTTAATATGATTCTACTGGCTATTGAAAATACTCATAATAATAAAATGCTCACTTTGCCTGTATGCCATACCCTCAAGCTTTAATGAAGCATTGGAATTCAAGGAACTCCCAAGTCCTAAAACAAGCTGTGCCTTTGATTGATAGTAAATGAGATGACTTCTCTGGTTTGATTTATTCATGCTTGCACTGATGTTGTTATCAGTAACTCTTCTCCCAGTCTGCTAAGTTTTTGGTAGATTCTCTGAACAACAACCCAAAAAGGTAGGGGAATTTTTTTTGTTTACTGGAGATTATGCGATAAATATTTTATACTCCTGGTAACAAAAAAAAAACTTCTATAGATGATTATTTCTAGAAATTATCATACTGCCTTTTAAAACACAACTAATACACAGATGGACAGAATTTCTAAAGGACAGACTGGACTAGAACAAATGAATGTTTATCTTATTTCCCTACAGAACACATGAAGTGATACAATCTCAAAGCAACTGTTCAACACACTGCCAAAAATGATTAAAACTGCGGCCACATAATACATATGCATAGAACATGGGGACCCCCAGAGAAAGGTAGAATATTTTATGCTTTGGTCATGATAGAGAAGACAAATCTATTTGTCGTGAAGTAATGAGAACCACTCAGGCAAAGAATGACCAACAATGTAATCAAGTAGATCCCATAGATTCACCTGGACACAGAGCCTCCTCGTGCATTACGGGGTTAAGTCACAGTCCACATTTTCTGTGCCTGCTGGGATTGTGGGCTGGGTGTAAATCTCAGCTGGTGTTAAATAAGAAAGAGCGTACAAATTAGACAGATGGCCCAAATCCAATATACTCACTATAAACTGTAATTATTGCACAGTCCTATACACAACAGAGTTTTTTCCTTGTTTACAGAATTACATTTCAAATTGAATCTGAGCACTAACGTTAGGCTTCACAATAAACAAAGAAAGAATCTTAAAATGAACTATAGACAAACATTTTTGCATTTCTGATTAAACACCCCACCCCTCAAAACTGCCTTGGTATGACCAGGAGAGAGATTTCTAGCTCCTCAAGTTCTCTTTTGTTTTGAAAGATCTGGGGTAACACCAGGAGTAAAACCATCCTTATTTTCAGCTCCCTTAACACTTGGTGTTCAACAATCCCACAAGCCATTTTTGGTGACAAATGTGTTCCAAGAGGGAGCTAATCAGATATTTCTGTTTTAATCTGCTCATGCACTTTCTATTCCCCTTGTACAGACAAATCTTACCTTTGAGGCTCACAATTATGCCCTTACTAAAGACTGAACTTAATACTAATGGCAATGGTGAGGGATACAATTAGCTTTACTGTAGGTCCTAATATCAAGGGCCTACATAAAGGAACCAAAGAGTTTCCTTCTACTACAGACAGTCATTAAGAATAACAAAAGAAAGTTAATTGTGTCAGAGACAAAATATCCCTACTGTGCTAAGATACAGCCTCTATTTCTAACACACATTAAAAACACTTTTATTTCTTATGCTGCATAATAGTTGTTGTTTCCTTGCTCATCACTTACTCAGACTGAATTTGATTATACTTGCATGATGTTCCCTGTCTAGATCCTCAGTGGTATATAGATTTGTTTTCAAAAAAGTTTTATGTTGAAGTGGAATAGGACACTGACTTGCAAAACTCTGGGAAATGCTTGTTAGGAAAATGTATTCATGGACAGCTGAATGGCTGGCCAAAAGAATGAACACATTACCACAAGACTACTGGGAATTAGTGAGAGAACTAGAAAGCACAAGTACAGGGGCAAAAGTATTCTTCACTAATTTTACATTGGATCTGATATATTTCAGACAGCTGAAACAAAAACTGTCAAGATCTCAAGAGACTGCCCAGCTTGTTTAGGGGCTGAATTTTAACCTCAAGTCAGAAACCCATATCCTTCTACGAGGGAATATTTATTAAATTCATCTAAAAGGAAAATGTAATGTACTGATCTCTTTTAAAAATCTGTCTTCAGAAGATTTGTGGGTAGTTAGTATTGCCCAGCGATAACAATTATGTATCTTTCAGCCAGTTTGGTTGGGATAGAGGACAGAGTTGGATGTCTACATGTTGCAAGTGATGAGAGAGTACAATGCTGTGAATGCCTCTGATAACCAGTGTTTCAGGTAACACCTCTTGCACTGGGCAGATATGAATATGCTACCCTTTCTGATCCTTTTTATCTTCCTAATATATGAAAAATTTTCCCTGTGCATTAGAATATATCAAATCAGCCATGCAGCTATCAAAATCAGGCAATCCACAGTGAATATCTCACTATCTCACACCATTCACAATGTCACTTATGCTTTATATCGCATCAATCAGCTCACTTCAAAAGCATGCTCCTGGCCCAAACTAAAACACTACAGTGCATATGTGCCTTAACCCACTAGCACAAACCTAACTAAAAATCTTCTGCTTCTCTGGGAACTGCAACTCACTTTTTAAAATGTTTGTTGCTGAATAACATGCAGCTGCATATTGAGAATATAAATTCTGATTTCCTCATTTGGGGATTCTAAATGATTTAACAGCAACGAGAAAGAAAATAGAATGGTTTAAAATTTACTCTGTTCATTTTCACAATTACGTTATTTTGCTCAGATGTAAAATAGCTTACCTTACCATATGCAGTCAAATAGAAAAGTTACATAAAAGTCCAAAAATAGACAGAACACAGTCTAAAATACAAATCAAAATACGGGTTAAAGGGTTCGGTAATACTTGTAGTTAAAACAATGTCACAACTCCTACAATTTTACTAGTTTAAGGACACAGAATTACAAAAGCGAAAGCACCTGTGATAGGCCTATACCGGATAAGCCCCTTCAGTCAAATATAGTGAATACTGAGACAGGTAAAAATAGATGAGGCAGAAAAAATGCAATTATAATAATAATGGCAGACAAGGTTTTTTTATTCTTTAAGCAAATCAGACTGCTGGATTTCAAAGAGGAAACTTTTGATACCTGCCTTTTACAGCAAACTTATTACTCACGCAAATAGTATTTTGAAAGATGGGATCAAAAGACATCAAAACATCAAATAAGAATCAGGCCCCATGGTACTTGAGGATCCATAGTGTGCATAAAAACAAAAGTAAAATGTATCCACAGAAGCCTGTATACCCTGACATCTGTTCCTGAACTCCTTTCTCTTTTTCTGTCTCCCAGGAATTGCTTGTATTGGTTTCTGGCCTGTGTATTGATATGAATACCCAAAAGTGATATTCAGAGTTACAGACAGGTTGCTTCGTATTTTAAAGGAAGAGGTACTTCAAGATTCAGTGCTTTTTTTTTTTTTTTTTTTTTTTTTTGGTTAACCTTTTTCTCCCCCTTGGTGTTGCAGAGCTGTGAAATTAAGGAAGAACATCTGTACTCAAAAAAACCCAAATTAATTTCTCAAGTGACTATTTTTTGATTAAAGTCAGTACCATAACAATAATTACAACAAGCATATATTTTCAGCTGCTAGGTCTGTGAAGTCTTCCTTTCCCTCCCCAAAGTGACATGCTTTAGCAGCAGTAAGGTCACAGCCAGAACTTTGAAGTTTGACAGATGGGCTTCAATTGTGCTCCCCCCTCTTTGAAGAACACAAAAAATTCATAAGTTTTTACAACAGAACTCTTAAAACAGAGGTCGGTGGAAAGCATAGGGATGGAAAATCTGTTGCTATTTCAGTTGTGTATCTGGTAAGATGGAAAATTTTTCAAGACTACACAGATGGTAAATAAATTTCTGCTACATGAGGCAGTTCCTGGAATAAAGAAATTTTCTCAAATAACAAGTGCCAAATATTTTTTTCAGCAAGACTTATTTTTAACTTTCCCAGGGACTTGTTGAGAGAGCTGGATAAGTGTCCTTTCACCTTCAGAATCCTGGTCTAACTCCAGAAATAGCCTTTAATGTCATTCTCAGCATAGAAGAGTTTTCTTTACACTTTAAAAGATGTTTCAAAGCAAAGATCAAAGCTCCACAAATATACTGTGCTGCTGGTTAATGTTCCTTCTGAACACAGTGGCTAGAAACTAAGAATTTTCTATTTAAACTCTAAAACAATCATCAGTGACTAACAGTGCTGACATTTAAACTGTCATTATTATGCATCATGAGGCAACGTTGTTGACACAAGAGAGCTTGTCCTCCATGAACTAAGCGTAATGGAAAGGACTGACAGACGGAGCCCAGAATCAGTGACCAAGCCACTGCAGACTATACTGCTAAGGAAGCTGTGAAAAATACACGAAGAGTTAGGCTTTTGAGAGTCTTATAAATGGATTTAAGTAGAGATTTCACACAACTGCAGAAATGACGGCTAGGCAAGGAGAATAGTAACTATTTTCACTACTACAAAACTAGCTCTTCAGGGTGTTTGCCATAGCTCTCCCCCTCATACCAAAGTGGAGTCAGAGTTGTGGAAGTTGCTCACCGTCTTTTCCAACAACTTCATATTCCCATCCTAACCTGCTCAGGCGACTGCACAGCTCTGCTTGGCTGCTGTCTTGAGGCTGAAATCAAACTCTGTGAAATGCTGATGCTTGCAAGGAGAAAAATACATAGTATTCTCATGTCACTGAGTGATCTTTTCCTTGTATATATATAACCTCCAACAGGCTAAAAAAATGTAGTACTGCCACACTGAACTTAGCACATGAAATTAGAAGAGTATGGGTAGGATGGAGAAGGATTTTTTTTTTTTTTTTTTGTCTGACAGAGTGTGGATGACCTAGAAAAAAACCTAATTGACATTCTAAGGTAAGGCTTCTGTTACTATTCCCAAGAGAGCAAAATTCAGGAATATATGTATTTCTTCTGAATTTGATTAAAGCTGATTTCCCCACAGTCATAACTATTCACAGGCTTCAGTCTGCAAAACCACAATAGTTTGATTTAAAACATATACTGTAAAAAACCCCCTACAGTAAGAACTACAATGGGACCTTTCTAAAAGCTTAATAAAATATTTGTGAAATGTGCTAAATTACAAGTCCTGCAGAATACTTACCCACAAAAATATTAACCAAGGTACAGATAGGGAAGAACTTCTTCCCAAATTATCTTTGTCTCTGTTACTAGCAGTATTGAGGAAAGCCTGGAAACAGACAAAACGATCATCTGGGAGTTGTTTTCATGAGCTGAGAAAGCTTTGTGCAGTTAAGAGTTGAATGATGACTTTATATGGAAAATCAATTCATTTTCACCTACTTATTTTCCATTCTTACCCCACCTATAAGACAGTCTCTCAATACCCCTGTCTTTTTTTTGTCCTATTTCTTGTCTTATTCACTCTATTTTACTTCCTGTGTAAGTGTAAAGGCTAAACAGGGTGGTGCTCATCTGCTACATCATCATGTCATCATCTATCAAGCAGTAAAGAATATTTGTAAACAGGTGAGTTTACCATGCTGGAATAAATTCAGCAGGTGTAGTGAGGTGTAGCGTACACCTACAGTTGCTGCAAAATTTGTATGAGATAAATACAGCTTGACATTTATCAGAAGGAAAGTGTAGTGTTTCAGAAAGCCTGGATGTAGGAAAGTAGTTTAGTTTACATTCCCAAATTTTTGCTTGCTTTGCTTGCCATGCTTTTTCATTTTCAGTGCAGTAAAGTTGTCAGCTTTTAAAATATTTTGAAGCTAAAATTACATGCAGCACAAGCCACAAGCTTTAGCACTGCTGATTTTTTTCATGTATTTCATGCCTTTATATCAAACAGCCATGAATCACATATCAACGATTATTAGAGCATGCAAATCATCTTTTTTAAGAAGGTTGAGGATACCACCCAAGAGATTAAAACATGCTATATAAAAGTAAGATCAGCTCCTTAAAGATTTGTTTTTTGAAGGGGTATATTAGATGGTACATTTTATGTAAAGCAAAACTATGCAAATGAGTAAGACACTCAGGATATCCAAATAGAAACCTTTGTTTAATTGAATCTACTGTGTGCAAAAATGTTTGGGAAGGAGGCATCTTACAGGAAAAGATAAATAAACTTTCATTTAAGATCAATATTTTGCATATTGCATTTGCTATTCTAACTTATGTAAGGTGAGACTGTAAAAAGTATGTGAAATGTTAGATACGGAAGTTATTGCTGTAATATGACACATTATTGAAAGACATCCTTATGTTACAGTGAGACAATTTTTCATTAATGCTGTGTCCATAAGCCAAGTTCCTTATGTTCCAGTGTTGTAAAAGCATTAGATGTCAGCTCTGACAGAGTTATGAAGAAGAGCAAGGATCTGGTTTATGTTTGCTACACATATGCCTCAGTGAGCACAGACACACATACATATAGAGAGAGGCTGAATAGCTGCCTGCATTTTTTTCATACCAGGAAAAATATCCTTCTAAATTTGAATTAATAACCATTTTAGGCCATATTCTCTGGAGCTTGGAATAGTTTTTGGCAGCAGAAAAAGTATTGTTTCATTTTGTAAAGCCATATTCAATACACCCTGTCTGTGGCATAGACTCCCTTGTCTTTACAAACCTCCTATGTTGCTGTTAAGAGAGAACAGTACAAGAACATCGGCAAGAGCAACACATTTTTAGGTGTTTCAATCACATGGACTACTACAACAGGAAGCAAGAGAAAAGGCCAAACCAAAGCACCACAAACAAAAATATCTCTGTGTAAAACACTTTGCAGATGGCTCCCACCCTGCTGTAGTTCAGCCCATGGGGGGGTCTCTTTGCTTGTTTGCTTTGAACTACTGAGTGGGAATTGGTCAGATACCTGTGGACTTAACCCATCACCACACTGCTATGGCCAAATACTTCTTGACAGCAGTGGCAAAGACATCACTGCTATAAAACCTCAGCTGCACTGGCCAGGGTGGGCTGCTCTTCGGTGCCTCCTCCTCAGACAGAGCCCTACTAATGGAAAGCTTTTGCTTTTAGCACAGGTGATGTCTGCAGTAGAGGGTTGTGCTGAAAAAGCTGCTCTGCCATAGCTATGGCTTCAAAGGCTCTTTAATATAGGCAGGGATGCTCTAATACTGACTGACCAGGTTACTGCTTTATTTAGTTTTTTGATGGAAGCTGTATCTCTGTGTGCCTCTCAGATCTCTCTGTTTCCACTTGATTGTTAACTCAGAGTGAACTTTATGTTCATGAAAGTGCCAAAGGAGCAGTCCTAGGAAGGAAAATCCTTTTCAAAAATTTTTCTTTAACCAGCGGATAGTGATGCCGTATGATCCAGAAGGTTTTCCCAGTGTTTTAATTCCACTTCCCATTTGCTAAACTGTTAAATTTGGCTTTTGCATACTGTGCCCCTTCATTTTTTCCAAGACAGCTTCCCCCAAAAATGTAGTGTTAATCACAAATCTGGTCTCATTTTAGGAAGTGGTCATTGGTCCACTTAATATGACCTACAACTGAGAATTTATGGACTACAAATAGCAAATAATTGGCCTTTACTAGTCAGAACTTTTAAAATATTAATTTTAAAAATAAACAAAAAAATGTTTTAAGTTTTCTTCCAGCCAATTATTGCAAATCTAGACAAAATTATAAATTTTTGAGTATAAACTGCATGAAACTAAAGCTCTCTACATCGGTTCCTGGACACATGTAATATTGCTATGGTGAAATGATAGCGCATAACTATGAACTGCGTATAAATACAAATACTTTCATGACCATTTTAGGTAGCTCAGTTCCAACTAATGCATAACTTGATGTGCAACAGTCTCTTGCTTTGCAGTCTAGACAACACCGGCCGCCTTTAAAATTTATTGCTGAACACTGTCACAAAAATGTGTCAAAGGAAAATTTGCATAAAAGTTATACTGTAATGGCCTGGCAATCATCCCATCCTGTTCTAAGCTTGTTTTAAATACTTTTCAGATTGTTTGAAATACATCATACTTCAGTCCAAACACAAAGGAAGTCTGTGGGAAAGCATTCTTCAGCTTCCCAGATGGAGATAATATTTATGATGCATATTTTTGTGAGAGCAACAGAGAAAATTCATGGTCATGTAACCACAATAATAGGAGTGCTTTGTGACCACCACTTTCTACTACTTACCATAGATAATATCCATAATTTCAAAAACTTGGATCCAACTGCCCATTTGTATTTTGAACTACGTCTTCATTACTAAATGGCAAATTTAGGGAGCAAGCTTTCAATGCAGGAAAGAGAAACAAGTATTCATGACAGCCAAGAAGGTTTCAGCTTTTTAAAGAAATCGTACTATTTGTTTTGCTTTACTTGCAGCTCTTGCCAGATTCTTCCAAATGCCTTCAAAATTATGACCATTTAATAGCAATGTGCAAATGCAGTAAATTCTTTCTGGTGAAGTAACTGTGGATCTCTGTAATAGTTACCCACTGTACTAATACTACAGACTATAGGTCTCAGATGTAGCAACTAACTATTCAAAAAGCTGTTGTGGTTTAGGATCTCTCATCATTTTTTGGTGATATTAATATTCACATTATGAATTTGGAGAAACAGATCCATGCTCTTTCCTAAAATCTTTAGAAAGTTTGAAAAACTTTGAAATACCTTTAGAAAATCTGAAAATGGCAAGAGATGCAGAAATGGAGCCAAAGCAAATCCAAATTCCACACATGATAAAAGTTTTCTGCTACATGAATGATAACCTTTAAAAAGACATTATCAAATTTCCAATATTTGCATTTTCCATTGTCCTTCACAAAACTAAGGAAAAACATTCCCTAGATGCCAAGATTATATTATTCATCTCTGTATATGAAAATTAAACTATTCTAGCATAAGTGCAGGCCTGCGTTGTACATGAAATATAGTATAGAGAACCATATGAACTGAAAGTAATTTTGCTGTAATAGTGCATCTATAGTAGCTAGCTTCTGTAGTCCCTAAGTTTACAAATTTTGATAACACCCAAGTTAAGCAAGGCACTTAAACATACTTTAAGAACACAGGAGTTCCACTAACATCCATTAATGCTTTTTTTAATATCTAGATTTAAGCAATGAAGCCTTGGTCTCCCATGACCATAGAGAAACAGTGAGGCCTTGGTTTCCTACAACCATCCAAACAACATTCATTGTTGTCTACATTTTCAGAATTATAAAATCTGAGAATGTAGAATTTTTTCCCTGTTTTTTTGATTGCTCTGCTAGAATATTCACAAGACTATTCTCTTTAAAAAATACTCGATGGGAAAACATAAACTGAGAAATGAAGGTGTTTATACATCATACTTTGCAAAGGTGCAATTAAAGATAAATTATTTTGAAAATCATCAACTTTTAGAGCTGTCATCTTCCTCTGGCTGACACACATTTGCAGACTGAATCTCAGAAAAAAGTAAATTCAATTCCTTATAACAAAATCAGGATACAGCAAAAGGCACATTTCCATTTTTAATTAAGTTTTCCTGTACACTTGTGCTGTTTTTATTCATACTTTTATCTTCTATGCTTGTCTTTCCTATGCTGATCTGAGTTATTGTTGCAATGTGACAGTAACAAGTGTGCATCACTGACAAGCCTTCATATGCCGACATGTTACTACTTATGTAGTAATAGTTTAGACTGGATCCCATACTAAACCAGCTTCTATTAAAAAATACCAACAAACACCACCACCACCACAATTTAAGAGTTTTAAAAGCTAAATTAAAAATTGGTATATAAAAAGAATTAATCATTAAATTATCCCCATTCAACAAAGAATTGAGGTAAAAGGAGTTTAAGACTTCAGAAAGACAATTTGTGACAGGTCTGGAAACTCAGTCTCTGTTATTTTAACAAGTAAAATAAGAAAAAAGATCTAAAAGGGTGGATGTTACTGTTCATAACAAGCTCATATTACTTTTAAAATAATCTAATGCTGATGACTGCTCAGTTGAAAAGGATTATGCAATGTGAATAGTAGAGATGGCAGGGAAAAGACTGTAAAGAAGCCATTTCAGTAAACTAGGTAGCTCTTATGATTTTTTGGGAAGCTTCCGTTTTATCTCTCCCAGGTACCTTACTGGGAGGACTATGCCAGCTGACAAGGCTCCATAGGCTTCCTGCGGAGCAATTTACAGGGTAATACAAGCAGAAGCTCCTGGAAGAATCTAACTTCCTAGCTTGCCATAAAGAGCATAATTTTAGCCTTGTAAAACAGAATTTGTAACACTGTAATGGAAGAGAGTCAGCCTTCACATCTCATGGGAAAACATAATACTCAAGTAGCAAATCTGGATGGAAAGACTTGAATTCAGCTAAGAATTTTTTTTGTTTTCTCACATTGGTATAATTATAATTGATGAAATGATGAAACAAACTTTATTGCAACAGTACAGAAAATGCAAAACCATGCTTTAAAAACTCACAGCTTTTATGTAGGGGAAAAGTGCTGCTACAAAGACCTGTGTCACCACAGGTAACCTTCTACCCAGGTTTCTTTCTACATTTACTGCCATCCTTCTGGTAGTCTTTTTCTTAAATTAATTTGCATCTCATTGACACTGGCTGCTGCTGTCATGCTGACATCAGCTGTGTCTTTAAGTATCCTTTGCAAACCACACAGCATTTAATCTAGAATCTAGAAATCTGGATTAAAATAGTAGCAATAATAGTGAGCAATAGGAAATAGCCCTGACTATTATACTTAGTCTTGTAGGAACGACTTTGAAATAACATCAAATTTTTGAAACTGGAAAGCTTCTAAGCAGGCCACCGTGAAGTACTGCAAGTAGTAAATATTAAAAGCAAAGCCTCATAAAAGAGAGATGAGGAATTAGTGCACTAAAACATTTGTTTACTTCATTCATTTTTCAGGAACACATAAGCAAAATGTTTTAATGAGACTGAAATCCAGTCTGAGATTACCTGTGAAAAGAAACTGATACAAATTCACCACATAGATTCCCATTAGTCTGATACCTTGATTAGCCCTTCTTGAAACAGTATTCTAAACTCTACCTTTTCTTGGGATACAGCTGACCTAACAAACTTCAGATCACAATACATCAATTCCATTTGCTGAAACCAGTCATTATGTACCAATTTCTTATTTCATCACACTGTGTGTAGTACTTTATTATATCTAACCTTACAGAATTTATTAATAATTCTAATAAAAAATCTCTGTAGGAAACTAGAAGTTTTACATCAGAAGAGAACCCCAACATTTTCAGAATTAATACTTAATTTAGATAACCAACCAGAACTTCAAATGTTGATCCAGAGTTTGTCCGAACTATTTTGAACTTGTTTTCGAAGTTCAAGAGGGCTTATTTTTGAAATATTTACTCCAAACTCTTTCCACAGACTTCTAAAAAAATTAGTGACAATAGCCTCTCTCCAGTGATTGAGCAGTTCTAGAACCTGTTTCTTCCACAGGTTAATGAAAATAATGACAATATTAAGCATTGCAAAGGAACATTGCTTTGAGATGCATGAGAAAATTTTTATTTGCTTATATCATTACAGTCTGGATTATAAAACATAGGAGATAGAAAATTACTTCATTATTGTAATGAATGACAGATTTTCTGTAAACTGTGCTTAACTGCAAGGATAAAGACAATGTATATACCTTATCCAGATTGAGAAAACAATTGGACAGGTAACTAACAATTTTTACATGTAATTTTTCATTTGTTTCTGTTCATTAAATTCTTTTTCTTCTGGCATTCAGCTATTAAACTCCATTACATCAAAGCAGCCCAAATACATGTGAGGAATATTTCCTGCAATTACTCTGGATCAAATCAGAATACATTTATATGTTTTTGTATATTCAGGGAAAAATCTGTTTATCTTTTCACAGATTTCACCCCCTCCCCTGTCTTCTGGTACTATCTTGCTAAGCTAGTTTGTGGACTGAATTTTGTTTTTAAATATTTACTACAACTTCCTGAGCCTTATTAAAAAGCAGATTAATAGTAATTCTATCTTTTTGCATGCAGAATGATTTTTATTACTCCTTCTCCTCCTTCCATTAAATGCAGGGATATTACAATCCCCTATGAACTGAGACCAATGCTACTTGCTGTTATATACAGTGTTTTGTTGTTTTCTTCCCCGGACTCATGAGTCACTTTGCATTCTATTAAAAATAATAGGGGATATAACATTATCCTACAGGAGAGAGAAATGAACAGTCACAGCTGGTTCTGTACCTGTTTTCTCACTGTATATATGGAACAACCTCTAGGCATAAAATCTAAGATTGGGGGGGGGGGGGGGGGCGAGAACAATGAAATAGAGGGGGACAGTTAAAATTTCTTTTGTAAGTGGAGTGCGTTGCTGTTCCATTTTTATTTTAAATTTCATGGAGTCAGACTTCACAGTTATGACTTTCTACTCCTTTACTGATTCAGCATGTAAAAGAGCTATCCTAGCCTTATTTTGAAAATTGCGTTTACAAAACTCAGATTAATATAAGTTGCAACTCAATAGCTGTGATTGTCTTCAGGAAGTGGTGAGAATTGTGAAACTATATGCCTCAAACCACCTTTTTATGCTGATGTTGAATGAAGTAGGTTTTTTTGTGACTGAAAAGAATGGCAATTAATGTGTTGGAGTTCTGGTGCATTTGTACACCTACTTAATATCTCCCAGCAGGTTTTTTTCTGGCTATCCTTAAGTTTGATGAGATGAGCAGCTTGGAGAAAGCATAAAACAGAGCACATGCAAAAATTTGCAGGATCCTTTACAAAGTAATGGCTATTTTTTCCCATTTTAAAATCAGTGTATAATGATTAAATATTCTCCTTTTGTTGGCATTCTCTTAATTGATACTTATCTGGTTTTGTATATTGTTCCCTAAAAGCTCTATTGCATCATATATGTGAACATACGCACAAGCTGTTGGAATGCCCCAAGCATTGCAGCTTGCTCATTCCTTCCAAAGCTCATTCCAATCTTTGGAAATTCAGAATGTACAATTCTCAAGTGAAGTGACTATTTTAAAATCTAAAATTTATTTAACCCAGGAAAGCAGTCAGGATGGTCTAGTTGGTGTAGCCACATATAATTAATCCATTTATGCTTCTGCTACTCTGAACTATTAATAACCATCAACTTCATGTTGTGGATCAACTGAATTGATTATCAGTCAACACAACAGTACTGTGGGATCCTTCAATTAGACTTCAGATCATTAACTTCTCACAATTAAATTCAGACGCTTCCTGTTTCTAACCCTTAGGAAGCCTTTCTGGGAAAGCAAAGGAAAAGAGGGTGCTATGTATCAACCCATCTGAACCCTGGCGACTTGAGGGAGCAAAGAATGCTGTAACAGCTGGACCTATTTGCAAAAAGCAACTTCCGTGTCAGTACATCCATCATGACTGAAGTAATTTACTGAAACAGAGCTAGTGCTGGTCAAAGATGCTAAACTTAAGCCCTTAAGCCCTCGAACCCAAATTCATCTGGAGAGCCAGCACAACAGATCCACGCTGCCTCACCTCAGCTTCAATTTGAGGACAGCTGATCTAAAGATAAGAGGTGAGGTCATGCTCTATGCCACAATTAAAAGCAGTTTAAAATATGTTAATGAGGAACATGTTTTCAGAAGAATTTAGTAGCAGCAAGAGCAGAATGATATCTGCTCAAAGGTCCTGAGATCTTAGTTGTCATGGAAGTACCTGAAGTTCAGCACCTTTTTATGATTCCCCCAGCGTGCCACCTCGAGGTCTGGGTGCCCAAATACCTTTAGTAATTCATCTCCATGTACCTTTTCTCATATTCTGACCTTTATGGGCATATGTTTATGTGTAGCTATAATTGACACTGAGCATTAATCAGACAGTGGTGTGTTTTAGGCCTTAACTGCACTGTTTGAACTGCTGACCTTGAGAGAAAAGGTTTTATACACCATTCCCAATCCCTTAAGTCTTCCTGTCACTGCAAAGCAAATACTTGGCTTTTATGGATGGATTCAGTTTCAAGACTGTTGTTTTTCTAATGTTTTGTTAAAATTACAAAAGTGGCTTTCAAGGAAAGTTTGTAAACATACGTACATTTTTCATTATAGGTTATTACAGGCACAGACAGGCTTTTGTAAAAGAGCACATGATATTAAGTGATAAAATACTGCACACAGGAACATTGTTTGTAGAAATGTCCTGAAAACTTACAGATGAATAATAGCACAAGCAACAGAAGATCATATCTTTTCCATTTTGCCAAATGTTTTACAGTTGTTGGTAAAGATTTTAACCAAAGTGGTACGAGGTCACTCCTTCAGATTTAGAGACTCCATCCCCTTTTACAGTGCACACAGCTTCATAGTTGCTACAGCCACATAACTCCCAACCTTCCTTGAAGCAACTCTTTGTTTTGCTCCTTTCTATGCTCACGTCCTTTCTTAGTTTATCTCACCATTAGTCGCACTGGAATGAGTACATGACCTCAAAACAAGATACAAGGATACATGAAAACTAGCAGGACTGAAGCTATTAAAAAAATATAGCATGGTACATCTTGCTAACTGTGTGAAATGTATACATCAATATCAGCAATTATGCTTAGAAAAAAAAAATACGGTGCTAAAACAGGGCAGCTGAGAATGCAGGTATAATAGTCAATTAGTTCTCAAATATGATGTTAATTTGATTAATTTGATTTTTTAAAACTTGAACGGTTTTCTGCAGAGGGGTAAATTTAGTATTTTTGGTACTACTAGTCAGGTTTTTGTTTCTTAATTGTAACTCAGAGCCATATGTGCTGCAAGATCAATTAAACAGTTACCACATTAACTGTATTGCAAAAACTACCAAAGGAAGGCTGGATTTGAGGTCTTCTGAAACCTTTTGCAAAAATTTTTTACAGCTTCTAACCATATCAATGGAGTGTTAGTATTACCAAAGGGTCTGCACAAGGAAGCAATAGCCAGCAGCCCAGGATGCTGTGTGGGCACCAGTACTTTAGATATATGAATTTGAGCTTTAGTGAAATGGCTACTGAGACACTACAGCAGACATCACCCCACAAAATTAACAGGAAACAGATTTATAAAAAACATGACAAAAGAAGCTGGATGATGTAAAATGGAAAAAGGCAGAGAAAAGTAAACAATTACAAATTGGTTATTAGCAAGAATAAGCGGCATAGCTGGGAAAGCATGCTTTAGGATGAATTCTGTAGTGCCACATTCAGCACATCTCCTTCCATTAAAGCCAATGGGAGTTTTATTGCCAGGGAAAGTGTCCATTAAAGTTTTGTAATGATAGTCTTCCTTATCCTGTGTAGACAGTGAAACTCTCTGGTTGCTTCAAAATTACAAAACATTGTTTCAAACTCAGCAATACTTCTTTTTGCAAGAACATAGGCTCATGGGGCTGAGCTGAAAATCAAAGTACTACTGCAATGTTTCCACTTCTTTTTTCCTTTTTAAAGTTTTGCTGCACTTTTTCCCTGTTCTCTTTTTTTCAATAAGGCTTCCAAACCACTGGACACAATTTGTTTCCTAAAAGGAAACAGGTAATGATACCTGGTAGCAACAGAAAAACAAATAAACAAAAAACCCAAACTCATAGAAGGTACTTATTCATTTAGCCTTGAACAACATATATAAAATATATAAATATATAAAGCGAATATAAGCTATCTTCTAAATTCACAGCTCAGCCATTTTCAGGCCTTAAAAAGAGCTCCTGCAACTCTGTTGTTGTACAGACACATTTTTTCTTGAAATGATTTGAAGAAAAATCTGACAAAATAATGAAAGGGTGAAAACCACATTTTATCTCCAATCAATTAGTCATTGAATCACCTTCATAAGAAATTGCGGGAAAACATTAGAAAAAATCTCTGCATTTTATGAGCATCCTACCTTTCTTTTGCGCAGTTTCACTTGACTGTCTGAATGTTCTTGTGTGGTCGAATGATTCCTTATATGTAAACACTGAATGTCTTCTGCTGAACTGACATTTGAAAGGCATTTATTTTCAGGGGCCACTTGAGGTTCTGTGAAACCACTCTCATCCAGACCATTTTCCACTGCCGGGATGTGAGAGCAAGGAGAAGATTGCACAAGGCAGTTGCTGGATTCCACTGCTGAGCATAGTTGTCTATCACTGCTGGTGCATGATTCAGAAGAAATCCCACTCTCTACCACATTACACTCAGACTTTCCAAGCCCGTCTTTAAAAGCATCAGATTTCCGGCGCTGTTGTGCAATTACAGCAGTATGAAGCAGCTGCTTCCCAGGCATAATAATTTCTTTTGCATTTGGAGAATTAGATCGATTTTCTTTCTCTACACCTACTACTTCATTTAAGCCTTCATAATGACAAAGCTCCAGGCTTTGGCCAATACTACCACAAACATCTTCCATCTCCTCCTTAGGAACTGTGTCACAACCAGGTTCCTTACTTGTATCTCCAATTATTCCAGATGCTTCAGCTGCCTTGTTATCCTCTGCTATAGGTACCATCTGTATTAAGGAGCCTGCTCCATTCAAACTCTTTTCTTCATCTTCTGGTTCCCTTCCCACAGCAGTAACATGGTAATTAACGCTATCCAGGTTGAGTGCTGAATAATCATCATCGTCATCAGACACATGGACTAGAGTTTCTGTGCTGGCCTCCAGAAAATGCTCCTCATCCTCATGGTTATCGTTTTCATCCACCTCCTTTGAAACATTTCCCAACTGCTTTGCAGGGAAGTCAATCAGCTCTCCACTATAACAGCACTCTGGAAACGAAGCACATTTTTCTTTCCGGTCCACACTCAAACCCTCATCTTTTTCCATACTTGTCTGCAAGTTATCAGCTACAAGTCCGTGACGACATGCTGTATTATACTCCACAGACTCCAAAGCCAATCCCATCCACTGGGTCACATGCTCTTCCCAGCTTTTCTTTCTGATTGCTAGAGACATGTCATAACAGTTCAGTAGCAGGCTGCAAAGTACCTTCCATGGAGGACCAGAGGAGATATCATGGCTGCTGTGCACTGCTCCAGAGGGACAGATGGTTTCATCATTTTAACATCTGCAAGAAATAAAAAAAGACTGGGTTATTGAATTAACTCTAAAGGGGAAAAAAAAAAGGAGGAAAAAAAAAGGGAAGGAGCGGTTTAAACAAAAGTGTAAAAGCAAGATAAGACTGCGGGACCAGAAGGACAGGAATTTAGAAGACTGTTTTGTTTAAAGTTTTAATACTTTTCATACAAAACTTGGCAGCGCTCATAATTCAGTATAACTTTTTTTCTGATTACTCTCCAATATCAAGTAAACAAAAAAAGTATAAACAGACAAATGGACAGGCAAGTAGCTCCAGAGCCAAAATTTGACAACAAGCCTCTCTTTGCTGTCTGTTATAAGATATTAATTTACATCAGTATAAATGACATTATACCTTGTAGTTGATTTCCACAGAAAGTCATATTGTATTTCTTACCCATTCAGTGATGCTCATGGACTAAAGAATTCTGGCTGTTTCCCAAAGAGGTAGAGCAGAACTGGAGGGTTATTCTGAATTTACCAATGTTATAAACTACTTGTCTTATGAGTACCTTTGGCCATTCAGTGGCTCTCATTTTTATTGTTATTGTTTCACTCTCTTCAGGACAAGTTGTAATTACAAGTAGTACATGAAGCTGCAGGGGAAATCTGCCCACTGTCCCTGCTTGATTATCTAGGTGGGTATTTTTCACTGGCTGCTGTATCAGGCCTTCTGGATGATGACATTTGAGACATATTAATCTTGTAACATTGCTTGTGCAAATTAGCACAAAGAAAATACCTCATATGGATGAATGTATTATAAAAGAAAATTAAAAATTTTGTTGTCAAATAAAGAAACAAAACTTCTGGCCTGTAGAGTATTCAAAGTTCAAGGAGCAGACACTTCTACTTTTCACTCTCTACGTGAGAAGTGTCAGTGCTTAGCATGGATCTGCTTATTGATTTCATACACTCCCTACATAAGAACTGTCAGCACTTAACATGGATTTGTTTATTGATTTCGGCAATAAAGAAAATTAAGTACTGAGTTTGTTCTGGGTCATTTCAGTACACTAAGGTAAATTCTGATTGCCCACCAGGCAACAAAGCTGCCTTGACAAATCACATGCCTGAAGGTATAAAAGTATTCATCTTGAAACAAATGCAGAATTATGCCTGTGCAACTGAACACCTGTAAATTATGTCCTGACAAACTGACTTTTGGGATAGAGTTGTGCACGCTACTAGATCTTTAACCTTTGAGGATGGTAAGCTTAATTTCACATTCACATTTTCCACCTCTGTGGAGACTGTGCTTAAAAAGAAAATATATTCACAGGGTAAGAGAATTCCATGCACAAGTCATTAGCGTGTGGGAGGCTGAGGAAAATGGAAAATAACACACAGAGCCAGGCCAAAAAAAATTATCTACTTTCAGAGGAAAAATTTGGTAGTAAGAAGTTAATACAACTTTTCTTTCCTGGTCGGATATGAGAGCAAGCCTAAATATTCAAATGTAAAGTAAAATTATTGGATAAATTTGCAGTGCATTTACATTCTTATTCTGGCTTAATTTCATATTTATATTCTCCCACTATTTCTAAATGTGCAACGTCCAAAATTACCACAGAGTGTAAATCAATAATGACAATATTTTTAATTTCGGCTGTGCCCTTTTCTGATGGACCTTAAAGCTCTTCAGAAGCACTTGTTTTAGTTTTACAACAACACTGTGTTTTGTTTTGACCTCAGAAAAGGGGCAGGTTTACTGAAAAGGGGCTCGACGATTTGTACTGCTCTCCATTAACACTGCTTGGAGGTGCATCTGGGTGCAACTCATTTGCATCTTCCCTCTCTCCTCCCCTACTAGAACAGTAGCTCCACCTACCTTACAGAAAATTAAGCATGGTTGCTGCAGCCATGTAGGAGAATTTCTGAACAAAATAACCCCTCCCCCCAAATAATATTAAGTGTAAAAAGCTGAAAGAATTAGATTTCCTAATGACACAAATGCAACCACCTACCTAAGATTTAGGCTGCTCTTAGTGTGCAGAAAACAGGCATTCAAAGAGTTAATGGGTGTGTGTTAATCTTGCTGCTGCTAAATGGAGTTACACGTGTGCAGAAATGGGAGAACAGATCCCTTACTGTTTTTCATTTTTTGGATGTGGAGAGTTATATTTCACGGGGGATGAAAAACAAATAAATTTTACTTTAGGAACCCTTCTGTTTTACTTGCACTATCACTAGTTTTGGCTGCCTCAGACTGCAGGAAAAAAAATGATTAAACAGGAGAATATCAAATACTTTACTTAAAATGCAAGATAAATACATGACAAGGGTACTTTCATTGTACTTTAAAATATAAGCTTACTTTAGCACTGAGTATGAAAAATGTACTTTACATATGCCCCCTCTCCAGGCAGCTTCGGCTACCAATACCTGAAATCCCCTTGTTCCCATGGCACATGAAGAAGCCCATAGTTTGGTGGAAGCTTTCTTCCACTTCCTCTCCACTCCTGAATGTCTGCATTATCTGCAACAATTCAGCTTCAAAAATCTTTTCCTGCTACAATTGCTTGACACTTATGGGCCAACTCTTCTACCGTGTATTCAGGATAACCTATTTCCTCGGCACTCACATACAGGCGCATAAGCTGTGCTTTGGAGGATTCAACACTAAACCTCTGAATGAGGTTGATAACTGTGCTTCTTTCTCTGCCAGAGAGCACAGTGCATTCCCACTTTGCAGAAGGAAGCATTCCTGCCTGGATCACTGCTTTTCTACTACTGCTGCCCACATTTTTTCTTGACAAGCAGCATGTTCTGTTCTCTGAGAAATACCCCTCTCAAGTCAATTTGTACTCTTCACCAGGGGATAAAGTATCCCCCTTTCTCCCTTTCCACCACTAACATCCCACAACTAGAAACCTTAATATGTATGGTTTTTCAAGGTTTTTAAGACAGGTAGATGAAGTCTTAGCAGTCTGTTGAAATGTTTTGTAGAATGAAAAGACCTTTTCTTCTGATCAAGGCATCTGTCAGTATGATGCAGTCCACTCAGCTCCTCCCATAATTCATAATTTGCTTTTACGTTTCAATAGCACTAAAGTTCACTACTGCTTAGTGCTATTAACTTTATGAAGAATAGAGGTTTGAAACAAAATACAAATGTTAAAGACTTCTGGAGAAAATTTCTTGATCCTAGGTGTCAGTTAAGGAATATTGGCAACGTTGACCTATTTTTTGGGTCAATATTCTTATTTGAATATTGCAATATTAATGGTCACCATCCCTGGAGGTATTTAAAAGGTGTGTAGATGTGCCACTTAGGGACATGGTGTAGCGGTAGACTTGGCAGTGCTAGGTTAATGGTTGGACATTAATGGATGATCTTAAAGGTCTTTTCCAACGAGAGCAATACTATGATAAAGCACAGAGTGAAGTGATGTGTAAGATGAACTGGTAGGCTCTCCTATAATTCGGTTGTCTAACATTTTCCTTTAAGGAGGTTTCCTGTGATTTTTTTCTGTGAAGCTCAAATTAAACGGTTTCCAGCAGGAAACACATTTTACATTCTCTTGCTTCCCTCCTTAAGGAAATGTAGAAGCCTACAAGAAGTATCTGCCCCGATACCTATGACTGACACCCTGCAAAAGTTGTGCAAGCTGCAGCAGGAAGACATAGGAATTGGAGCTAGACTGAGAACAGAAAGGGGAGGAAGGAAAATTAGTCAAATGTCCGTATCTGTGACTACCCAGACCTGTCAGAGACCCAGCTCCCCTTCTGCGGCACAGGTCAGGACACAAAAACCTCTGTTACAAGAGTGGAAAAGCAGAGTCACACAACCAGGGTGCTCTCGTCCTCCATCTGCTTCCTTCAGAGCAGACCCCACTCTGGTTTTCCCAGAGTGGGAGTAAGAGGTAAGGAGAGAAATGTAGCGCCACACAAGGTGGGGCAGTGAAGTCTATGCCATTAGGATGGAAGTGCTATGACAAAACCAGGTACAAATATGACACTGCCATGCAGGAGGACGCCTCGGTGGAATCCCTGGCTGGCCAAGGCGAAGACAGCCACTGATGCAGCTGTGACAACCCATACTGTTTCCGTCAGATCTGCCATACCGACAATTCATCACACTACCCATCACCTCCATATTGCAATAAATAAAAAAGCTTTGAAAGGGAGAAAGTTACAAGGAACATGGGAGAGTTTACTAAATGTGACAGAAGAGTTGCAGAGAGGGCAGCCCCTATCATCCTGCCAGCAAGATTCTGTTTTTGCTAATGCTTTACATGGGATGCAAATATTTTCTGTGAAAAAATAAGGCAAAGTGTTAGCTTAGGAACTTACACAGAAATGAAAGGAAGACTGTTTCATTACATATTTTTACATAGGCATAAGCATATATAAGCAATGGAGATCAAGCAGAAATATTTATTTTGTTATCATTATTTTATCTTCATTGGTCTGTGACCCCAGTCAGCAAACTTTGTTTAAGGAAGTCTAAGTGAACAGGGTCTGTTTCCTATAAAATCATCTCACATCTTCCTGGTCT
This sequence comes from Falco punctatus, assembly GCF_963210335.1. Taxonomy (NCBI): domain Eukaryota; kingdom Metazoa; phylum Chordata; class Aves; order Falconiformes; family Falconidae; genus Falco; species Falco punctatus. The sequence goes on from NC_137580.1 coordinate 59,729,983, forward strand.
GGCTTACATTCAGCTCTTTCAGTAATGTCATACCAAGCTGAGAGAGAATGTTGTTTACAAATAATTTGAGATAAAACATAAGCCTCTAGGTCTTCACTCAGCTAGTTATTTCAAAACATCCCCTGTTTTAGAATTTACAATCCTTCCTTCTCTTATTTCCTGGACATATACCACCCTTTGCATCTTACTGAAGTGGAAGCTCACCTTATCTGCAGTTTCTATATCAACAGCCTTTGTAGTACATAGGCATAGAACATGCTAAACCCTGGTGTCCTAAGATAGAAATATAATATTTCTTGTAGGGTATTAATCTAGTGAATACCAGATGCATTTTTGCTAATTTATTTTATGTATAAAAGCTATTAATGTAGGATCAAATATTAAAAAGTGTTTGAAGTAGCACTGCTTTTAAAATATTTAGAACTTTATTCTAAAAATCAGAAAAAACACAGTACTTTTACCTCAAGTGTGTCTTCAGAATGAAATCTTAGAACAGTTGAAATCTTTCATATAAAGCTTAATGGTAAGGTTTGCATGTGCATACGTATGATGCACTTATGTTATAAATGTGATCACAGTCCAGAAATATAGCTGTTGCTGATTTTTGTACGGATAAACGCAAACACAGCCCAATATTGTCTTTTCACGTGGTAGTTCTTTCCTTTGAGGACAACTCTTACTGTTTGTTTTCAGTCATGAATTAGCGCACAGAAATAGAAGTACAATCTTTGTGTAGCACCAAAAGGTGGTAACTATCTAATGATTGACTGAAATCCATAGCCCAAGTCCCCTTGGCTTCAACAAAAAAGTTGGGGATTCTGTGAAAGTATACAGTGCATACTTAATAATCTCATTTTTCAAGAGAAACTAAGGAAGTCCTGCCTAAACTAAGACAAAAAAATTTATTAAAACTGACTCAGGTACATTGTATACATGGTTCTGTTTTAAAAAATATTTTTAAAGGACTCAAATCAATGCAATCCACATAACTGTAGAGACAGTACAGCTTACTAGACACTGCTCACTTCTGCTTCTTCTGCAGGCTTTTCAAGACAGGAAGTATTAAAAGTGAAGTGAATGAAAAAAAACCCAACCCCTAACCCCTCTCTTCCCTTACACTTTGTTTATTGATGGATGTTTATTCTGAGAAAGTAATACTAGCAGCAATGCTGGATACACAACATCTAGGGTCATAGCTTGTCTCTTAATAGAAGTGGCTGTCACGTACGAGATAATTAAAACAAATTTTGCTAACAGTTTGACTCAGCTATAACTATCTGAATGGAAAATTTTCAGAGGCTTAATACTCTGGTTATACAAGGCTAGACAGAAAGGGAGAGTTTCTGAATGTATAATACAGTCTTAGGTGAGTAAGAACTGAATGATACATTGCATTATTTAGGATTACTGAAAGCCATAGGCTAAGTTTTTGGTGATACCATAACACAACAAGTGCCAATCCCAAAAGTTTTTTAAATAAAGGAGAACAAATAGCAGCTATAGAAAAAATATAGCCATTTTATTTTACAGATTTTTTTTTAATTGAAATATGGCTATGCAACATGAGGGTGTGACATTCTACCACATGAACCATAATTAAAAGTGCTTTCTGGAATTATTCTTTGTCCTCATTTTCTGGCAAAATACTTTAAAATAATGGCCAATATTAAAAAAACCTTACAAAATGCTCTCAAACAGTAGCATTGGAATGATACTGCATTGTGCCTTCAATACACACCAGAAGGATGCACTACATTGGACAGTGTGGCTTTGGTATCAGTGTTTATTACAGAGATATGAACTAAGGGCAACATACAAACATTCCTACCAGTACATACCCTATAATATAGGATTTAAAAAAAAGACTGTTTCAATGCACCACCAACTGCTGGCAAGCTGTAGACCAAACAAAAAAAGGCAACAGGTAACAATGCTTAGATAAGTTTGAGGAACTGACTTATATTGAAATCTCAATTAGAAGAGGTTTCAGGGCAAGAAAATAAAGTGATCAGGCATCATCTGGTAGAATTGAATAATAGTCAAATGAGAAATTACTGAACTTGCAAGGTAACTTGGGGTACAAAAGAGGACAGTTATGATGCCTGGAAGCAGAGGGGGAAAATCTGGGCAGATGCAAAAGGGATGGCCTTCCAAGCTAATGGCGAATGTCTTTGGAGTCAGAGATGGGTTTTACTTGAGGAGGGAGATACACATGGCCAGAAGGGCTCATGACCAGGTCTTGGAATAAGTGTGGGAAGTACGGCCTTTTTAGGGTAAAAGAGAGACTCTTTTCCCAATCTTTTTCTCTCTGATCATGAAAAGGAAGAAGAAGCAGAGAGGGTTTTGGCCCACAAATCCCCATGTCCTTACTAGGCCTCACTGGTGGTATCTCCACACAATAAGAAGGCTGGAGAAACGGAATTGCTCTGCACACTCAGCTTTGAGGTGCTGTGACCAATAGTGGGATGCGCCAAAAGCTGGTTTTAATATCAAATCAAATGAAGACCACTTGGTCCTGAACTACGTACTTGCAAGTCTGTATGCAGAATATCTAATGAAGAATGAAAATTTAACAAAAGCCCCCAAACCAACAAACAAAACCCCAAAAGTGAGAAAATATATATATATTTATTTTAAAATAAAGAAGGAGATTATTAATAGATTTGCAAAGGCAACTATTAGAACCTGCACTTTTTAGGTTATTCAGAAAGAGAAAAACAGTGTAATGACAAAGTTTGTTAATGATACAGAGGGACCTAAGAGAGCTAGGAGACAGAATTGCATATGAAATTCCCTGTTAATAAATGTAACAGCATACAGTAATAAAAAAAATAATTCTAACTATAAATGCATAATGAAAGCCTCTATGACATCAGCTACCAATCAGGAAAAAAACAACCCCAAACTAAGATTCACTGTGGCTGGTAATCGAACTGAATTTCAAACTCATTGAAAATCATGAAGTATGTAGCACAGTAGGCAAAAGAGAGACTGAGCATACAGTGGCATAATAATATTTTCTAAGTTCTCATTATGCAATTAACTGAAAACTGTATGCAGTTATGGTCATTTCATCTCAGAAAGAGAAATAGCACAGGAAAAGGTATAGCAAAAAACAGTAAAGAAAATGAAAAGTATAGTATAGCTTCTGTCTCAGGAGCTGTGAAAGAGCCTAAGATTTCCTGCCTGGGAAAGAGAGGATTTAGAGCCATATAATAATCAATAGTATCATGAGGAAGGAGAACATTTATTCATTGTGCCTCATGATACATGAACTTGCACAGAAGACCAAAGTAGAAATACAAAACAGAAATAAAAACAGAAATAAGATTTTCTTTTTTTCTTTTTTTTTTTTTTGGCTTATGCATTTAAAGAAATAGAAGTTACAATGCATAGTATATATAAGGTATACACTGCAAAAAAGTTCATGACTTCTGATAAAAGAAAAAACACAAAAAAAAATTGTCAAGTGAAGTACCTGAAGTCATTCTTGTGACTTGATAACAATTTCCTCTTTGCTGTGGGGATCAGTTTCATTATCCCTTAAGCAAGCTAACTTCTTTTCTCCTTTACAGATTCTGACATATGTCAGATATGGTCATTATAGGTTACTGTCAGTGAAAACACGTAATACTGGTAAGGCTGTTAATTTCATGTCTTTAAAAGACATTTAACATGTTACAAAAATTGTGATACTGTCTGGCAGTATTGTAAGATCTCAATACATTAGATACTTCAAACTATAAAGTTAAGTTGGAAAGCTGTTCGTTCAGACATCTGAAATCTTGCTTGTTTCGTGAAAATATAATTGGTTCCTAAGGTACGAGCCCAAACTTTGTCAATTTGCCTTAATTTATTGTTAGAAAACATAAACCAGCATGGAGTAACTTTACGCCCTATTCCTCAGAAAGTAGCTGCTTTACTAGTGCTCATCACAATACAAAGAAGGGCTTTTACTTGTAGTCAAAAGCAGGTTTTAGCTTGGTTACATTTGTATTTGGTTCATTTCCAATGTTGAGCCTTAGATCAGCTGAGCCTCTTCCTCAAGGACGAGAAAGGCGAAATGACAGGAGCCAAACAGATCCAGTTATACAGGCTTACTTAAAAGATCTGTATTATCTGCACCCATTTGATTTACATCAAATCCAAACCAATTTTAAAACCAATTTAAAATGCCTAACTTCATCTTTTTTACTATTTTGCATTGATGAATAGTCAACAGAACAGAGAAATAAGACATTTTTCAGGTATTTATAGTATAATTTACTAATTTACTGTAATTTTATTAATGGATTTTTCATATATTAATGATCAACATTAAATTCTTATTAGCTGTTATGGTAATCCATCACTTTCACCACAGCATCATTCCAGAATGACAATAGCTATTGAATTTAGAGCTACCCACTAGAAAGAGAAGAGGGTTTAAGCTTAAAAATGTTCCTAGCATAGATTTTTTTTTTTTAGTATCAGAGCCATGATATATGTAGCAATCTGTGAGTCTGCTGGTCTTCAAAATTTAGTAGTCTGAAAAATATTATACCATATTGATTTCTACATAATATAAAATTGCTTATTTCTTTGGAATGAAAACAATCAAAAGTGTAAAGCTTTCAACTCTTCTTTTTGCATATGGTTTTATTTCTTTAATGGATTTATTTTTTCTCCTTTTCCAACTTGGAGTTGCTCTATATGGTAATTTCATTGCCCTCCCAACCCTCCCCAAAAATAATTTCTTCTTTCCATCCCCAAAGAACAGAAATAAATAAGACACATAGCAGATTCCTTATACACCCTTTACTCCCCTCACTTAACTGGAAGTGTCTTGAAAAGAAGACATGAAATCAGAAAAGTCCATCCCACAGGACATAGCAACCCAGAAAATCCTAGCTATTATTTTTGGTCCTGAATTAAGACAGTTTTTTCTCAGACCTCATTTTTTTTTAGGACACAAGAAATTCCATTTTCTAGCCAACTCTAGTGAAAAGCTAATTTTCTCACCACAGGAGGTCCTTTTAAAAACAATATAAATTAACCACATTGTATTCCTGATGCCTTTTAGATTTAAGGTTCTAGTATAGTGTTTCCATTTAAAGAAAATGTTGCTTGTGCTCATTACGGCCATGAGCTACGAAATCTGAGGCACTATGGACAATGACTTTTGGCAACCAGTCTGTTTATTGAATTGTAGGAGGCATGTTTTAATTCCTGGTGTAGACAGAACTAAAAAATATTTTTGATATTATTATGCATTTTACATAAAGGGCTGAAAATTATTTTGTCCCATCAATAAAGAAAAATATCACCAAGAGTCTAGGGAGAATGACTATTGAGATGGCTGTGCTTTTTGGTGGGAATGAACCATTAACATTATCATTTGGAATCCCATTTTGATGCACCTGTAAAAAAGTACTGGGAACAAACAGAGAAAGTATTCCTGGAATGTAACTGAAGATGTGAAAAGCAAAAATTGATCAAAATTGCTGTTGTACCAGGTGTTTCTTTGAAACTAGAGAGAAAAATAACCTCTAATGGACACTGAGTAGTTTCTAAACCCACTGGGGGACCTGATTAAGTCCACTACCTTCAAATAAGGGAATGTAAAAATTAAATTTATTTCCCAGGTTGGTGAAATTGGGGGGAAGAAAAGTCTGCATCAGAATAAAACCTTGTAATTGACCATTTGTCATTATAATATTCTTATTTCAGAATTCAGGAAGCTTATCTTTCAAAGGACTTGTGTACAGTGTGTTTCTACCTCACCTCTTTGTCCCCTTTCTCTCTGTCTCTATAATAGTCATAATGTGAATACGACTATTATAGTTGATAGAACTTCTCCACAGTATTTTCCAGAGATACCTCAATTCCAAACTCATCAACTGGTCTCCTGATTTTATGATTATACTTTCCTATTAAGCATCTGTAACCTGCCTGGAAAGACAACCCAGCACTGGAAATTACTGTTTCTAAGTACATGAGTACAGAAAAAATAAAATGAATGACTCGAGCTCACGCACTTGATTTGAAAACTAATCTAGGTCTATTTCCTTTACTAGCTACATGCAAAAGCTTGTTAAAAATCTTTAGCTATATATCCAATTAAGCTGACAGTGTCTCAAGGTTTGGAAGTTTCCAGGAAGGCACTGACATTTATTTAAATACCATAGGTATTTATTTAATGGAACTAAAATTTAGGTTTGTCTCTGCACATGGAATCATCCAAGTTTAGCTTCTGCTGTGGAAGGTACAACTCTGAGACCACCCTTTTGGCAAAAAAATCTTATTTCAGTGCATTATTATTGAGAACTGTCACATCTCTCTGATAAAACAGCATTATCCAAAGATAAACAATTCAAGCAAATGAAAATGGTTATCTGTCATTTAGCTGTGGACAAAAAAAGGACACAAGGAATCTAAAAGTACAACTTCCAGTGAGTTGAGCCTCTCAGGACTGTTCAGAAGTGGAGGGTTAAATGTTCCAGACTGAACCAGTGAACCCAAAGTAAGTCTCCGTTGCCTATTACATGTCTGTATCTTGCAGGAGAAAATTCATGGAAGAAAACAAGTTCATATTTTGTAGTGGTCTTAGCAAAGATGCTAATAATACAAAATTAAGGTTGTTGAATGCTCTTTAATAAACTGCAGTTATACAGCTGGAATAATATAAATCAAACTGCTTTGGCTAGATGAATATCTCACTGATTCACCTTGCCTCTTCCATTTTCTCTTAGCTCACTTAGAGCAACACCTTACAATGATCTTCCATACTACTCTTGATCATACTAGATTTTCCTCACCTCTCAGTCTAATGAAATTTTGTTTTTGAATCTCACCACTGGCTCCCCCTTATCCAAAGTTTAATTTTGCATCAAGAGGCAAGCTTTCTACAACTACAATGATGTTCAAGTTGGACCATTTATTTATTCTAGTCTTAAAAGGTGTTTGTCATAGTTAAGATCTAGTGCAAAACTCTCACAGATAAGAACGACCCACCCTGGAAAGCCTAGAGCTGATAAAGAGTGAGCTAGAGGGTGGGAGAACCACTATATTCAGAGGTAACAGGAATTGTTTACAAACTTCCCTAAAGTTTAAGGGCATTTCATTTAAACCTACTGAATTTTGATACAAGGTATAATAAGAAAGCTAGCAGGAAATATCATAGATCAGAGCAAGAAAAAGAAGAGCCTAGAGTGAAGTGAAGGCTAAAGGTAAAGAGTACACTGTATGAGTTTAATTAGTTTTAATGTAGATACATACAGCCTAAGGCACACCTCTCTATTTGTGTTTGGTGGCTGATGTACAATATGCCAGAGATAAAACTCCAGGCATTTCTAATTTCAACATAAGCACTTTTCCTCATTCAAGAGAAACAAGTAATTATGGTAACAGTGAATTTGAAATTCTCTGCCAACAGACTGTTCCTAAAATAAGTAGTTTCTAAAAGCATCAACAAATATCAGTGGTGAAATACAGGCCGCCGCCAGCATCCCGAAAACATATTCAAATTCAGTATCAGTAATTATTTCCATAACAATAATATTCACAATCCTACTACACATAGGATTTGCATGTGAAAATTCTAAATAAATTTGTTTAGGGGTATAACCTTTATATATATATATACACACATATACATGTACACATACATATATATAAAAAATACACCTGTGTGTACAGCCAAGTTTAACATTCTTACTAAGTATTCACACTGTTCACAATCTTTGGAGATATTTAAAACCAAAGCAGACAAGGTCCTGAGCAACCTGCTCTGGTTGGGCCCACTTTGAGCGAGGGGCTGGACCAGAGCCCTCCAGAGACTCTTTCCTACCAGGAAGTAAATTAACATCTAGCCCTTCTGGATATGCTGTTTCAATTGCTCTTACCCCTTTGTTACTCCATTTTGTCTTTTTCCTTTGTAAAAGGAACAGAACGCCAACATAAAAATCATCTTCTAATTGTTTTCTCCAGACAAACAAACAAGAGAAAATGGAACCAGATGACTAAAAGAAAAAAGGAGAATACTCTATAATATATCTCCTTTCTGAGAAAAGAGAAAGCTGTTCCTAAGTTCTCTCCTTCCTCCTGCTACTGCCTTCTTCAGGGAAGCTTTATATCAAAGAAGATAAGTTTCAGCGACAAAATTAATGTTAAAAACAATGGAAAAATTTAATATAAAATGCAGCTTAACACTTCTGACAATAAAAAAAAAATAACTTCTGAGACTTCTGAAAAAAACAAAACAGGCATCCTTCTACTATTTCACCACCTAAAAAATAATTTAAAAATTGATTTTAAGCTCAATTTCAAAGAACTTCTATAAACCTTGCCTATTCAAAACCTGCCTACTCAAGCAGTTATCTTTAACTTTCTTTTAGGAGAAAATTAATTTTGCTTTGTGTTACAGAGATCTTCATGAATTAGGCCCAAATATACAAACTTACTGTGTTCAAGTGCTCTGATTAGGGAATTTAACATGGAGGTCAACAGGTACAAGATTCAAAAGAGAATAACTTTGTAGGCACATAAATTTATGCTGAGGGAAAACTATTTGAGTAATTTCTATTACATGAATAAAACTACTTGCCTTAATTTTTCTCAAGTCTGCAGATATAAATTCATGTGCTTAGTTGTTCAAAGGAGTCATCTTGTTTCCTATTAAGAGCAGTAACATTTCTGAATGGCCAAAGCTAGGTCAAAGACTTTAGCTGCTCATTTTCCGTGTTCATTATTGCTATATATATCTCTAGGAAAGATTTCTCAGAGATTTTTTAGACAGTAAAATTTATCTAATTTCATTTTCTTGAATAGCAATAGCTTAAAAAACAAAACCAGGTTAGCATAACAGAGAAATTAGACTAAGTAGAAGAAAGAGTTGGAGAGTGATTTGTCTTCAGGACTTTAAAATAAACCCTCTAAATCAAAAAATGGGCAGCTGTATTATATTTTTAAATAGTCTATAAGAAACTTTTGAGTTAAATGAGAAAATATTTTCTAGGTTCTATTCTGTTGCCTACCCTATAGTTCAACTTTCTCAGCTGTCAATTATTTTCATCTGCAAGTGAGGTCAGATGAGGTCGTTATATCCCTTAAAACCTGGAAGACACTGCTGCAGGAGATGACCCCTTGATATGGAATAATTATTTATATTATTTGGTATTTTCGCTTCTATTTAACTAGAGTACTTGCTAATACTTAGTATGTACACGCATATTTGCAGGAGCACGTATGGGAATACAGTGCAGTAAAAGCCACTAATGCTAAATCCCTTGAGATGTCAAAGTTCCAGCACAAATTTCACATGAGTGACACAGAGACTCAGACATTCAGATTCCTCTCAACTTCTCAGTCCCACCACCTACCAACCACAGCTCTCCCAACTCAGGGCACCAAACTGGAGAAGGCTTGTCCATAAGGAAATGAATGATGGTGATTTTAAAATTCACCCTAGAATATACCGAGGAACAATTCGCTGCCTACCAGCTCTTCCCTGTCCCCTTCAGATCCATGCTTTTCACAACCCAGAGCTGCTCCTGACCAGCATGAAAAACTTTCTTCCATTCAAATGACAGTAAAAGTGTCCTTTCATGTCCTTTCATGCCACAAAAGCCATTTCATTACTCAACAATCATTTTGCAAAAATATTCAGTCAAAACACAAGTTAAAAACTTCCTGAACTATGTAAACCGTTGATTCCTGTTTAATTACTAATCTGGCCAATAACTAGGAAATCTTCACGATACACGTAAGTAAAGAAAGAATCTCTTATATTACTCCTAAGCAACAACTGTCCTTTTAGATTTTCAGAAAGATGAAGGATACTATATAGATTGGCATGAAAAACGCTTCTGATGCCCATAACAATTTAATAATTAAATCACACCTTTACATAAAATAGCAGCAGCTCCATTCACACATAAAGACAATATCCCAGATTTCCCCCTAAACTCCTTAACAGCAGATTCTTGTTATTTTAAATGATCATTTACTAAGTGAAGAAAAAGACTGAGTAAATTCATACATCTTCACTGAAAATTATAGTCAGCTGACATTTACTGAATCTTGTTTTCCCTCTTCTAAATGCTAGACCAGCACACCCCAAACTGCATATCGAATCATAGTTTACAAAAAATAACCTAATCTAGCTAATGCCAAGAAATAAACCTTGGAATTTCAGATGCAGAATGCACACATTTAAGAGAGTATTGCCAGTTATACCACAAATATCATCTAGGACTGAGAAAAGGCTAGAGACCAAGCCCAGAAGAAGTATTGCTGATAGATCTACCTAAAACACTCCTCACTATCATTACTGCTGGGAGGGAGGGAAGGGAAGGTGGGGGGAGAGGCAAAGCATAGCCCTAAATGCCCTCCCTGTTGGCAGATGAGGTGAAAAAAGAAATCAGTCACACGTCTAGTTTTCCTATTTAATATCCATTAAAAATTATGCAAGCAAGATCACGCAGCTCTATTTATATATGAATGCAAATAAACAAAGTCAGCTTACCAAGCATATTTTTAAAAGATGAAGAAAAACACACAAGATTTGTCTATAGATCTGGTGCATTTTGATAAACAGAATTGGCACAGTCTACAACTAAATACATATTTATAATGATTATTGTTTTTTTACCTCCAGTTTTAGTGCCGAGATCCTGAACGCAGAAAGCTCCAGTGCTGGATACTGCTTGTTTCTTTTCTGATTTTTTTCTTTTCTTTTCTTTCCTTTCTTTTTCTTTTCTTTTTTTTAATGTATTTTTTGGTAGTTTCAAGTACAGAAAGATTCCAAGGCAGCCTTACCTAGATGAGGAGAATCTGGAGTTTGGACATGACCTCCCCAAAATCTTTGGTCAATAAAAGAAAAAAAAAACAAAATAACCAACCACCAAAAGACCAACAACAACAAAAAAAAACAACCCCAAAATGAAAGAGCAAACAAACAAACAATCGAGCTCAGTCCCAGTTAGCTCCTGCTAGCATAAAAGTTCAGATTTCGCTACTGAGATCATTGCTCTATTCTAAGCAGTTTCGCTCAATGTGTGGTTCTAACAAAAACACCCTCTGCAGCTGGAGGGAGCCTTAACCAAGCACGAGCCTGTCAAGCTTTTCCCAGTGACTTCTGTCTACTAAATTCAGACTGATGTTTTGTGAAAGGGGCCTCAACAACCAGGCCCAGATTGCCTGAAAAGTATTTCCTGCCTTTGAGAGAGAGGGAGCGGGAGAGAGAGAGACAGCGAGCCTGCCTGCCTGCGCCAGGGAGAGGGAAAGGGAGCGTGCAGAGGTGGGGGGAAAGGAAAAAAAGACAACAGGACCGAGCGTTTGAAGACGTTAAGCCTAATGCAGTGCTCAGCTAGTTCTGTCAAACGGGAAGATCTCTGCTAAAGTTACATAATGTAAAAGTATTCTTAAGCCCCTCCCTCCTGTGTTTTTTTTCCTTTGAAGAAATCCTTTATGCATCTCTAATGTCCCTGCAGAGATAACAGCTACCCAGAACAACAGGAGAACACCTCCCAACACCTGGTCTTTGGCACCAGGTAGTGAGAAACAGGCAGAGAGCAACATGGTCTAAACTCGACGAACACATTGCATTGACAAAGGGTCTAGTGCTATTCTGACGCGCAAATAATATACACAGTTAGACAGATATCATTTACACGTGTACACTACAATTGTATTCCTACTCAAGAGAATAAGCCTGATCTGAGAAAATGAACGCTACAGTTTAAACACAGTCATATTGCAGGCAGCGGTATGTGTTGCTTTACCTCTTCTGAGAATCCTCCAGAGTCACACAAATCCAGCTCTGTAAAAGCAAAAGGACAGACTCCATCTTGATCATATTAGTATTTTGCTGACATAAAACACTTGTAACTACTTCGTTCCAGCTTGACAGGGTGCCTGAATCACATCTCCAGAGTAACCCACAGCATCTACATCCTTTGCTTTATACAAATTTAGTGAATATCATCTGTTTATCTTTTCTGCTTTCTTCTGCCTCCTCTGAATGACTTCCTCTTAGCTGTTCCAGCCTGAGAACTTGGACTACCATTTGGTTTTGATTAAAACCAGACGGACAGCTCTGTAAAAGTTTGAGGGTAAGCTAATGGAAATGACTAGTATGGCTTTAATTAGTGTATCTACTAATAATAAATATTAGCTATTCATATAGCAAATTCTACTAATAAATGCATGTAAGAAACATTTTTGGTCACTGTCTCATTTTTAGGTGAAATCACTTAATTTTTATTTCATTTAATTCAATGTGAATCATAATGGTAATGACCATGTATGATTTCCAAACTACAGGATGAAGTTTAAAGAAAAAAAGAAGTGTTTCTAAGTTTAACTGTCTTCCCGGGTGGGTCAGTCATACATCTTTTATCTCCTGATAACCCCTTCAGCCAGTGGAAACCCTCTTTATTAATTACTACTCTGAGTAAACGATTTCACCATTTCTGATCAGGTTTTTGATTGGAATCTTTGGCCCTTGGCTGGCCTTTGGAGGGAGCTACAGAGATGCGGAGTTAAGACAGCACATACACATGCTATACAAAATAGTGCCTGGACATTTAAAGACCAGAAAGTCTCCATTTAGCAGGCCTGCCACAACTGGGACAGGGTATTTATTCTGAAAGGAGATAGGAAACTTTCATAACTACTAACTGCTGATACATGAGCTTTCTACCAGCCTCCAACAACCGCCTTTTAACTGTTTATATAATGCCTTTGTTAGCTCAAGTGAGTCTTCTTGAGGGCATTTCTTAGTCAAAGGAAAGCCATCTCTGCATGGCTGTCTCCAGCTCCCACTAATATGGCCATATCTGGAGCTAATTTGTCAAGCTTTAGTTCCTCAGCATGTGGAATTTTGTGCTAAAGTCTGCTAAATTTGCCAAATGTGGTCTTCATTGTCATACATGTAATTTTATACATGCATTTTTCAGCCTTAAAATTACAGTATTAACTTTAAAAGTTAGTTGCAAAATTATGCAGGCCCAAATGGAAGTGGCTTTGAAATTTTTCCCAGTAGTTTTCATGTACATGGATAGTGGATGTAGACAACCTTAAGTGGAATGACTTACTAGCCTAACCTCTGCATCTTCAAAGACAGAGGTCTTTGAAGCCCGTAAAAGGAAATGGCATATGTGTGGTAAACTCTGAACAGTCAGAAGTGCAGCCCCAGAGGTAAATAACTTTTCAGAATGATTTTAAACTGTATTTGGCTAGCCCAAGATCTGAATGCATAACTTTTACTCTACTGTAAAGTGTGATTTATACTATTTTCCTGAAAGATTTCTAGTTTGGAATTCAGTTAATAAATTACATGCTGCAAAGGGACATGTTTTATTTGCAATTATGCAATTGCATAAATTTCACAATTTTGAAATCTATTTTTATGGGAATCAAAATAAAACAAAAAGCCTTTAGTTTCTTTACAGTTAAAATTTACTAAGCATATTGGGTTAGATACTATCAAAAATTGGTAAAAAGCCCTGTTTAAAACACCTTGTTCCCCCCAAAAATCAGGTATTTCAAGAGAAAATTTTAATAAAAATGTTTTTTATCCGATTATTTTTCTTCAGTTAAACTTCACTTAACATTCCATCGGGAAGCTTTGATTTCAATAAAATAGTTGTGGTTTTTTTCTGTTATTTGGCTTTCTTTCTTTTATTTTTTTTTCTCCCCAGAAACTGGTCACAGGAATAAGATTTTAAAAATGTATAAGTGAGGACATATTTAAAAGTTACAAAGGTATTAGGACATGGTCTGCTCTGTGAAAGAGGTTCACAAAGACAGCTTGCTTTCAAATATCCTAACGCTTGATGAATAGCTAAAAAAGAGGAAAGAAGGACATTGTAGACAATGTCCATTTCCTCTCTAATAAAGCTGGGGACAGACTCTCTCCTATATATCTTTTCCTGCTACTACACCTACAGAAAGAAGAATAACCAGAATTTGAATACCTGTTCTAAGCTGCTTTGATAAAACTCTATAATGATAACAACAATAATAATAATAATAATAAAAAGCATATATCAGTATTTTATGGTGAAAAAAGAGAAGAACAAATAAATGTAATCATAACATCTAAGTCTGAAAATCTTAATAATAGTGTTGGGTCTTGGACAATCAATAGAGCTGAGAAAAGAAAATAGAAGAATGGAGGAGTAACAAGAAATAAGGTAGTTCAATAATGAGAGAAGTTAATAACACTGCTGTACTTTGTATGCAGTGGTAAACTTCAACTGCATTCAGACTGGCTATACTAAAATGTTAGAATTCAGCTCCTTGCTGTTTCTGAGCTTAAATCAAACACAAAGATGGTCTTTTTTGTTGGTACTTCTGTAGCTCAGAAAACCATATGGCTCAAAGCTAGGCCATAAATCAGGTTTTCAGACAACTCTAATTGCTTTTTAGGTCATGTTAGATGAAAAATCATCATATTCTATTACTATTATAACTATATTTTATTTCTAAAATAATTATAAAATGAGAATAATGTAGAGAAAAGTATAATCTATGTGATGTTATTTATCCCAAAATATAAAATATTTTTTTTCTTATTAGTATAGTACACTCCATGACATATTATGGGAAGAGAAACAAATAATCTATTTACATGATCCTACATAAAATGAGCTACCAAAACAATTAAAAAACTAAGAAAAATTTAAAGTAGCCAAGCAATTTCTGTTGTAGTTGTACACAGATATTAGTATAATACTGATACAGATATTTTCAGCCATATTATTTTTTTTTTGTCTGAGGATGTGATTGCTCTTTCTAGACCTAGAACTACACATGGAGGTAGGTCTTCTCCATAACTCCGTTCTTGTTCAGTCATATCTCTACATAAATTAATGAGAATTTATTTAAATCATGCAGCTGATTTATAAAAGATCATTAACATACAATATAGCTATGGTTTATTGCATAAAAAATGTGAACTTCTTCAGTGAAATAGGATCACCAGGGTTTGTGGACTGACCCAATCAGTTTTCATGCCTAAAAAGCAATCCTGCTGACAGAGTAATGTGTACTAAAAGGAGAGGGGAAAAGAAAAGCACACCTGAAGTCACTGTCATTTGTCTTCAGCAGCAGAAGTTGCCATATGCCTTGTAGAAAAATATGAAAGTTTTTCCTGACATCTTCCTTTTTCTTCCCTAAAGAGTATAGTTAAACCTGACAGATCTCCCCTAATGGCTGAAGTATGATGTAAAAAGATTTATTTTGTTTAAGTATACCTGGAAACAGCTGAAAGTACAGTAAGACAGAGGCAGACAGCTCAATTTTTTTTAACCATTTTCAAAGTTTCAACATTTGCTTTTGCTTCACAGTAGAATTACCTGATTTCATTAAGTATTTCATACTTTCAAATTCCCTACTGTATCAAATATATTATTTTGTTCATGCCAAGACCTTTCATGAAGTTTTGGATGTGATGAAATCATTATGGATAAAACACAAGAGGGAGCAAGGCAAAGAAAGAGAAAGAGAAGCATTCATCAGGCATACACAGACTGGCATAATAAAGAGGCTGGGGGCAGTAGCCAGGTGTGAGAGAAACTCAGATTTCATGTACTACTTGTGTTCAGGGACATGAGCATGTCTCCTATATCCTTTGCTAGGTCCTAGCACACTGGAGTACAGCATAAATGTGTTGCATAAAGAAGTCTAAAAAAGGCTCTTTACAATTTCCCAGTTCCACTAACTTTACAAGTGGTTATTTCAGCAAAATGACATTTGTTTGAATATGTTAAGATTACATCTATATGCAAAACTCTTCATTACTAAGCATTTATAAGCAGGATATAATTTAAGCTACTTGAGAAATGTCCTCATCAACCTTTAGACAGACACTTCAGGACTCAAAGTCACAAGGAGAATCAAAAATATTTGTGTGTATCACTATAAGAAATAATGTATCATTTAAAAAACCCCAAATCAAATAAACCTAATTCTAATTAAACTGTTCATTTGGAATTTGCTGCTAATTACATTTTTACAATTTGGAATATTGAATTCTAATTGTCAGAGAACCTAAACTTCTCAATACTTTAGACAGAAACATTTAGATCCTTGTTTAAACACCTTAAGTCTTGCATGTGCTTATATACTTTCCTGTTTTTAGTGACATGTTAACGAAGATTATCAAAGGGAAAGAATAAAATTAAGGCCATTTTGGGTTTTTGTTCAAAAGTTCTATTTTTTTCCACAGAAGGTAAACTCTGATATCTGAAGCTGCTTCTGAGGCAGGCACAAGCACCAAAATAATATGCCAAATGAAGACTAACACTGATTAAAAGAATGAAATTACTTCCAAAATGGGTAGATGATATTCGTTACACAGATAACCTATTTTTAGTACTGTTTGTTCTATTTCTTGTTTAGTACTTTTTGATCTTTCAAATTCAGGTTTGAACGATCAAAAGCAGGATTTTGTTTGTACTATAGTAGGCTATTTGAAGTCTGTTTTTCAGAGTTGCTTATGTTTTCCCCGACACAGATTGTTAGCCATTGCTCCAAACACATCTTACTTTACAAGTTTCAAATATTGGTAGGAATTTTTGTGTTAGTATTTTAAAACCTTTTCTTCATTAATTTTCAGATGAAGTCCTTTCAGGCTACTTTATTTTAGCAGGAGGAAGCATTTTAGAAACACCAAAGGTGGATGCAATTAAATGTCCTATGGGCAATGAAACTTTGCCCAAATTAGCTCTCAAGCGTACCCATTGGTGGACATGCTGGTTGATGAGCACACCTTTTCTGGTGTTGGCAAACAGATGACAAAACCTGTAAGAGTACAATTACTGCAGTCCCCATGGAAATAAAAACTGTCACAATCTACAGCTCCAGGTTTCTAGAGAAGTAATACTAAAGTTCAGCAAGACATTGTAAAGCTATTTGGTCAATACTGTTACACAATGATGTAAACTGAAGTTAAACTGCACTTTCAAGAGCTAATCGAAGAATAAGTGGTTCCAGTCTCACTGGAATATGCTATCCAGAATTTGGCCTTGCTTCTACCTTTTAGTAATCGATCAGCATATCTGTCATAACTTGGCAAGAAACTCAGAAAGCTGTGTATTGCTGAACTATAGCCTACGTTTCCTGTTGTGAAGACTCTACCTTCTATTCTGGGGATGTTTATCAAGCAATTATTAATTTTTAAACCAAGCCTTTGAAGGCAACTTTTATTGTTTTAAAGACCACAATTTTCAAGCAAAACTAAAGGATGAAGATGTGAGTACCTGGCCTCTCTTTCCAAGTACTGTACAAAGGTATTGTGGTTACAACAGGAGTTAAAGATGGTCGTGTGGGTGCTGGTGGTACATTTTGTTTCCATAGAGCTGACAGGAACTGGTAAACATGCTTCCATATGGTAAATATTAAGGCTAGTGCCATTAAATATTGAGTTTTAGTAGACAATATACGGTCAGGTTCTTCAACAGTCTTCAGCTCTAAATGAAGAAAATTAATTCCTGAAATCTCATTTATATGAATGTTCTTGGAAGGACATTGAAGTACATTTAACTTGAAAAGTCACGTTTTGTTGCTGTTATTGTTCTTGTGATAGGATCAAAATAGCTGTGCTAAACTCAGGGGAGATACGTCAACTTACAGCAGTTGAGGATGTGATCCATTTGTTCCAGACTTTTGCAAACTATTTGGATTCATCCTTCATAATTGCTTTCAGACCCAGGAATGACACATTCCCACAATGGATGTTTCTGTTCAGCGTAACCTACATGAGACCTCTTAGACCTAGAATCATGGAATCATTTAGGTCAGAAAAGACCCTCAAGATCATTGAGTCCAACTGTAAGCCTAACACTGCCAAGTCTATCACTAAACCGTGTTCCTAAGCATCACATGTACATGTCTTTTAGATACCTCCAGGGGCCTTTAAATACCTCCCTGGGCAGCCTGTTCTAGTGCTCGAGAACCCTTTCAGTTAAGACTTTTTCCCTAGTATCCAATCTAAACCTCCCCTGGCACAATGTGAGGCAGTTTCCTCTCATCCTCTACTGATTTGCTGATTTTGTTTTGTCTCTGTATTTATATGTACTGTTAATTTTTTATTTTTTTCACCTATTTCAAATGAAATCTAAGAACATAAAAGCTTTTGATCCACTTCCTAAATGTCTTCTCTCTGGTTGGACACATAAGAACGTCCAATAACATGCAGGAGCTTATCATTCTTTCTCATTGTAGTAACATGCAAGGCTGTAGCAGGTGAATAGAGAAACAGAATCCTCTGCCCAGCTTCTGGGAGCGCTTGCAGTAAGAAACTATGGCAGTGGACTTCTTCCTAGGAATTAATTTAAAAAGAATTAACTGAGTACCAAAAGAATTTAACAAGTACAGGAAATGCTCAGTGGAAAATCTGAACCGTTAGGTCAAATCCAGTTCAGACAGGTATGTTTCAACAGTGCTATTCAGTGCCAGGAGACAAAATCTACATTAGTGAAATTATTACCATGACTATGTCTAAAGGGAATGGATAAGAAAACTAAATTCTTAATCAACCTTCAGACTATTTGCAAAAGAATGGATTATGAACACAAAGGTAAAACCACTGTATATTCAATTGCTGTTGCTATTTTTGCTTTTCTTACTCAGTATAAAGGCATAACATTCTTCTGCTGCTGTTTGTAGTATTGTTTTCTGATGGTGTTAACCTTATCTTAAGTGAAATTTTCTACATGCATTATACGGGTATTAAAACCACACAGCTATTTCCAGAAAGAATTAGGGATTTAAAGACCACCTTTATACATGATTGTATCCCTTAACCTCATCACTGCCAATGAATAATTGCTGAAAACACTGAACTTTTTTCTAGTTGTTTCCAGCTTCATATGTGACTTAATGAAATATCAAACACTGAGAAACAAAGTTATAGTTGTAATATATAACAAAGGCTATTTCTAGATTATTCAGATAATGCATGCCTATCTATGAAAAAAGTTATTTGTAGACTCCTATAGAATATTTCAGTGATGGCTAAGCACACATTTAGTAATTAAACGAGCACTTTGGTGATTACTATTAGCAAGAGACTATGACAAACTAGTCATTACAATCCATTATTAATTTTGTATCAGAGCTTAAAAATCAGAAAATTAAACCCAAACCTAATAAAAATACGTGTAAGTTATGTGTGTCAAGTCTCCTGTTTCTAATGATCCATCTGCAACCATCTATTGACTTTATGTGCTGCAGCCACTCCAAAGCAGACAGAGAGAACCATGCGAATTAAGATACAGTTAGAAGTGATCTTAAGCTTAACTCAAGGGATGTCCAGTTAGGTTAGGTTATGTGGAGGATGGCCAGTGGAATCCATCTTGCAAAATGCAAAATTTTAAAATACTTACTACTTCAGTACTGCTGTTAAGGAGGACATTGCACAACTTATATATGTCTGGTGAAATACACATTTTATTTGAATGTCTAGGGAGTATTTTTCACTCATTAAAGTTGTGCCAAATATCCCATTTTAAAGGAAACCCCAAAACGTGTTGGAATAATTTATCTGTGGCTTCAGTAATGCTAATCTGCTTTCCAGATTAGTTCTCAGTCCACTGAAGCTCATGATTTTAAGATGCACACCCTGGCTGAATATGTGGTGCTATTGTCGGTTTTGATTCTGTACAGCGTAAAATGACAAGACCCTGTTTGTTTTGCATTTGGATATGTACACAATTTAAAATTTCTAAAAAATCTATAAAGTTTATGCAAATCCTGCCTTTGTTTTCTTTTTTTTTTTTGCAAAATACCCTGAAAATTTGCTCTTACAGTATCACATTTCATTCCATTAGTAATCTGTTTCATCTTCAGAGTCAACAAGAAAATACTCATAGTGGTATTGTGTTGGATCTTAAAACAAACTAAGCAAGGCTGTTTGTCTGTTTCCTGAGAAAATACTTAGGATATTTAAATATAATAATCACTGTTTTCTTGTGGAAGCCACCAATTACTCAAAATAAATTCAGACTTCCCAAACAATAGGTAATTATTGGATTACTTCAGACGGATTCCTTCCTGGTGTCATTTTATTTAATGTCATTAACCTTGGCTGTGCTGTGCTGCCTTCAAAGAGTTGCATAATCATCAGGACAAATATATTATTTAATAGGTGTTCATTTACATGACAATATAAGTTATCATATATGATGATTGGAATGATCAATCTATTAAAACACAGGATACATTCAGCTCAAAATTGTACGTTTTGAATACAGAGGGAACTGCATAGATACATCCAATGAGAGGTCCAGGTTTCTAAAAGGATAAACATACATTCCAGAAATACATTTAATTTGGTCCAGATTTATAGCTGTAATATACTTATAGCTTTTGATGCCGTCATTATGGAATCAAATCTAGGAGTTACTGCCTCAAAGATGAAGATTTCTGAGTTTTTCAGACAAAGACCAGGAGAAAAAGAAAAAAAAAAAAGAAATTAAATATATTTTTTTAGCAGAGAAAAATCCTTCTATAATTTCTATTTTTACTTAGGAGGAACCTTTCAACAAAAGGAGCAAAAGGGGTATTTTCACGAAAAGGATTAGGCATTGGAGACATACTATTTAGGCAGGAAATGAGAATAGGCTTATAACTTCAGAGTACAGGTAATGGCATGCAAATAAATATAAATTACATTTCTTATAAGGTTTGTAGCAACTAGATATATTTAGATATATTTGGATACTGAAGCATGTACCAAACACTACATTTATGAGTGGCAACTGATAAATCCTAACCAGATAAAGTAAGAAAGTTTAAGCTAGCATTCCTTTTCCATTGGAAACAACACTACAAAGTAAAGGATCTTCAGAACAATGAAGTACCTACAGTAGTAAGCTTAGAATTTATAAAGTTGTCTCTCTACAGACATAAGGTGTGTTTGACAAAGATGGAGTCATTCCCATTTCTGTGAAGTACAAGCTCACATCAGTACTGAATTTTTCTAGTATCATGTGGACAGTCTTCTTCATGCCAGCAAAAAAGCTCTGAAAAAAAGCTAAGATGCCACACTTCCCTAACAAATAGGTATTAAAGTATCTTTTTTTTTTTACTTCCTTGATTTTAGGAAATATATTATTCATTAATCAAAGGCAGCAGCTTCTCAACAAAACACCACAATATGAAAATCTCTGTTACATCAATATTACTGAAATTTAATATGAGTTTGATACAAGAAAACTGGAGTCTGAATGAATATACATGTTATTAGGATTTTACACAACAGAAGAATAGCGGTCTGTTTCTAGTGGTTTTGTCAGTAGCCATATAAGCTCTGAAAACTGGTAAGAATGAAAAGCTCCCACATCCATCCAATCTCAAAAACTTTAAAAAAATTGTATAGAACATGCTAGCCCTTAGTGCTAGAGGAGAAGATGTTTATATGAAATGCTTTTAAGATATTTTAACTATAATGGAAGTTTCTCAGAAAAATAAAAAAAATTGTAATATTATAGCAAATAAAGCAGATGTGCAGCCAGCATGCAAATCACTTCACAGCATAATACCTTTAGATATAAGGTTATTCGCTATCTCAATTAAAAAGCCCCAACTTTTAAATCTCTACTAAATAAAGAAATAGTCACTAAATTATCAATTGGAAAATATAATGGCTACACATAATTCGTAAACAAATTAAATATCCTTTCAATAACAAGAGTATATTGACACTAACTCATGGACCAGAACCTGCCTTTAAGCTTGAAATAAAGGGGTATATGGGATGTGGATGAAATTCACCCATGTGTATCAGTACAGTCGCAATGCATACCAATCCACAGAGCTGAAAAACATGTAAATTAATTCTAGTGTTAACACCAAGGCTGTAATTGTGTTACTTCAGGTGTATGTAGTGTTGAGCATTGCCTCAGGCCGGGTTTTAGTAGAAAACAAAAAGGAATCTTTTGCCAGCTGTCCCCATCCCCACTCTGTATGGAGGCACACCCCCCTGCACAATGACTAATTGAAGGCTTGTTGTCTCACCCTGCCCTGGTCCCTGTGGTCCATCGCTTCCTAGACAGACCTGAGAAAACAGTTTTAAGTCCCCCTGCAACTTGATTTGCTTTTGGAAAATTTAACCTAGATGAGAATATGAAGGAATCTAGTCAGTGAACTGTCTGTTAACAGCAGCAAACAAAAATAACTTAAATGTTTCAGGCATAAATCTGGAGAGTATTTTATACTCTACAATGTGTATGTTTTCTAATCTTTAAGCTGCTCTCAACTATGACTGTGATGACAGACCATCCCTTCCCTTCTAATACTGATTTTTGAAGTTTTTAATTTACAGTTTTTACTTAAAGAGAGGCAGAAGAAGAATTTTGTTTTGGAATTTGCTTTAACGTGAAACTCTGATAAACATATAAATTCCAGATGATACACAGAATAATCTCAGAAATACCATGTAATTCCCTATTGATTAATTTTATATATGTTTTTATGAATATTTTTGCAGTATTCAAAAACTTACTACTTATGTTTTCCAAAAAAAGAAACCCCAAATCAACAACTATATAAATCAGCACAGGTTTGGTTCCAAGAATTGTTTTGTTTATAGACTAGATGTTCCCAGTTGTGTATAAAATTTCCATTAGTACCATACTCAGTGTTGAGATCATACCATTTACAAAAGATGAAGAAAGAATGACATGCTACAAGACGTTGGCTAGATTTCAGACAGGAAATAGGATCTGGGATGTGTCTGCTGAGAAAGAATTACTGAAAAACTAAGTGTGGTGTAGATGCATGTTTTTAATTTTTATTAGGAATTCCATAGGTACTGTTTTTAAAAATAGGAAATAGTAACCATAAAGATAAATGGGATTTTGTGGGAGAGAACCACTTCAGTATAAGACTTTACTAATGTTACAGATATAAAAAGCCTCCAGGGTGCCAAGATAGGCACTTAAACATTATATAAATGTTCATACAAATGTGTATATGAAATTACATGTTACTCTTCTTTAATCTTCCTATAATTTTATTCTGGATTCCTATGAATTAAGGAAGGTCCCAATTCGTGATTCACATTATCTAAGGCAACACACTTAGGACAACCTTTTCTCCATTTTTAGTTAGATGTATCAAGGGTTATTAAACTAAGATATAAGCTCTAGCTTGAGTTTCTGAGCTAAACTGAACACTTCTGAGGAAACCGGAGAGCTGAAGAGAACTACCAGGGAAATCTTGCTGCTACTAGGAATCTGCTCCTGGCCACTGTGACAGACTGAATATTGGGTGAAGTTACTTTTGGTTGACCTAGTCTTGCTACACAGTACTACTATTCTTATGTCATGTTTTCTTATGACTGCCTCCTCCTTGTACAAAACATCCAATTACAACTTCAAGATGATTCAACATTTCGGACCATCCTTTGCCTGTTTTATATTTCCCCTTGGAGAGATAGAAGAAAAGGCTGAAAATTAAAAAAATAAAATATTTGTTAACTTTTTAGTTGAGTGTCTATTTGTTGACTTACTAATTTATTAAAAACTGAAAAGACTAATTTTTTTATGAACAAGCTTTTTTTTTTTTTTTTTTTTTTAATTGATCTTTCTGAAAACTTGAATACAGTTAAGGTCTAGGTCTGTTTTACCAGGCAAATGTGCACATTGTGTAACGAGCTGTGGATGAGGTTTCAGTGGTAGGAGTGTGTTTGGCCATTCCAGCATCTGGGCTGGTGTTAAGAAGACTCCCTGTTGCTGTGAACCAAATCAGATGGCTTGACTCACCACAGACGCATGGTGAAGGCAATCCCTCCTGACTCTTTCTGTAAGGAGAAGAAAATTGTTCATCTCCTCCAAAGAATTCATTATACTTTCCAGGGAAAGCCCTCCTCCAGTCTACTCTCCTGTACGAAGGGCAGCATGTGATCCATGGAACACAGAGCTAGATGATGCTGGGAGAAAAATATCTGGCCTGTTTTTCCCCCTCCCTCTCCTTCCCCTAATTTCAGCAAGTATTAAAATTGCAGCTAAACTAGAGATATTATCTCCTATTCATCTCCATTGGCTGCTAACACTGAAGCCTCAGAATGACCGACATCAAACCCTGTTTGTTCTTTAGACCCCACTGCCTCCCTACAGCACAGTTTGAGACAACCTGTTCTAGACGGCTAAAAGCAATTTCAAAACACAGGTGTGCATGTATTAAGTCAAAAGTATACAAAGCAATGACACTAATGTTAAAATATTTTTGATCTATTCCTTCTAGTTTCCAGATGGCAATTAAAAGGTTGCAGTGATGAAAGCAAGGAGGACATCAATAGCTGCAGCAGGTTTTTCAGGTGTGGCTTCCATCCAGAAATAGGCTACGACTCTATGGGGACAGTGCAATCACTTAATGTAGGTTTTGTTAACAGATCAGGGCATATGCTCACCTTTTTTATAAATATGAGCTAAAACATATCTGCAACATGAACACTAAGTGGGTTGGGAGATCACAGCCATATGTTACATACCAGTGCAACCACACTGCATACATCTCAACTTATGCTGAATTATATATTTCTTAAAAAAGCTTTATTTTCAAAGGAAAAAAAAAAAACCAACAACCCACCAAAAATTCCAAACCCAACAAAACATAAACCTTGTCAACATTTTAATTTAAACTGAAGGATTTGTTTGGGTTTTTTTGTTTTGGTTTTTTTTTTCACATTAATCTGCCCCCAGAATCCAGAAGGGAAGTAAAATGCAAGTAATGTCTCCATGACATAAAATGAAATAACTGATATGTAACTGTTCAAGAAAAAGATGTTGATTAAGGGTTAATTTTATCATTTCTGCACAGGTTTTAGCTAGTTCAGTATTTCACACAAATGACAAGTTGCTCTGTGAACTGCAGGGATAAGTAAGTCTGATTTCTTATGGTATTCTCTCTTACATGTAGATGCCTAAAAAGATTTAAGCTCTCACCAAATATTCACTCCCAGTGGTTTTTAGTCTCCAACTCTCTTCAAGCCTAGTATTTGCAAACTTGCAGCAACTAGCCAATGGATTCAAAAGTTAAAGACAAGGCAGATATACTCAGAATTGCATACATCTCACTTATTTGAGAAATCAACCTTGAAACAAATGGAGTTTGAAGAAAAAGCTGGGCCCAAACAATGTTTTTGAAAAACAAAGATCAAATAACAAAAATATATCAAGTCTGTTAGAAAAAAAACCCCACAAAACCAGGAAAAAACAACTGAAAGACAAAATTTCATTCACACTTTTCTAAAATGGAAATGTTAAGTTCCTTTAGTCCAAACAGATTTATTTTTAAAACATCCTTCCTTATTACTGGTCTTTAACAGCTAGTACTGTGAAAAACTAGGGGGACATGTTTTGATTCTGTTCATATAAAATTTTATGTCCAGACAAGACTTCTTCCATTGTTGCAAAAATGCCAGTGAGCCAACACTATCAGCTATTCACAGAGCTTTTCACGTAGCATTTGCTGTACCAGTGTCTACATGATCTTGTGGTCTGTTAAGTCTGGTCTTGGACCACGGTGCTTATGTCTACATTGGTAAGTAAATCTGTAGAGGGAAAGAGCTGAGGAAGTGAGATCTACATTATGTGGATTTCAGAGGTTTTGTTTCTTCGAACTAGTCCTAGTTGGGTGCCCTGAGCTGGATGTATTATTTGTGCTCCATGTGACACAGTTTAGTTTCATCCCCAAGGCAGGATGCCCCTTGAACCTGCTCCACGACACAAATCATGAGTAGGAAGGAATGGGAGATTTGCCTCAAGATATGCTCCTGATTTGAACTGCCTTGCTAATTCAAATATATTAGGAGCCTGGAAAAAACAAGAAACTTCAGTAAGGGAGTTTCTGAAACAACCTGCCTCAAGGGGAGATTTGTTGGGTTTTTTGGGGGTGGGTGGAGGGGAGAAGGGAGCTTAGCCCTTTCTCATCTTGATTAGACATTAGGGTGATTTGTTGATCTGTCTTTAAAGATGAAATTTCTTAAATTTATTATAATTACCATTATGATATTTTTTCACTAAAAATGCATTGCTGATTTTCAGTAGAAAATAAGATCACATGCAGCTTTCATCTTGAAGGGTTTCCATGTCCCTTTTTGTAGAATAAATATTCCATTCATCCCTTGCTGATGCTTTCTTCCTCTTTCCATTCTTGATATTTTCATTGGCAATATTTGGTTCTTGCATGGTATTTTAAAATAGAGTACTTTTCTCCAATTTTAGCTTAGTAAGGCATTTTTTTCCTCTCTCTCAGATTTCCTACTTTTCTTAGTCTGACTGCCATGATTGTTCAGAGCTTCCCAGCTGCTTGTCCTTCTAGAAATGGCAAAACTGACAATGATAAAGACTGTTTTCACAGCTTTTTTCAAGACTGTATATTTAACTTGATCAAAACCACGATAAGCACAACAGTAGGCTTTGAGTTTATGCAATATTTGAGAAACAATGATTGTTCCTCAGAGGGGACTGATTTCAAAGTACAAGGGACAAAATAAATAAAACACACCAAAGTAAATAATATTGTATCCAATTTATTTCTCATTGTGAGAGTGAGACTAGTCAAAGATTTGGAGGCAATAGAAACTTAAGATAAACAGAAACAAACTGCTTTATTCCTATACTGCATCATTTATATGAGCAACTCCAATTAGTGTTTCTATATAAACATAAATTTTAAGTTGTAAGGAAACATCCTCCACTGAGCTAATTAGATAACTGTAGAACTTGGTCTTTTGAACAGAAGTTTATACTGATAAAATAATCCAGATTCAGAATAAAGTAAACATTGGCACATGGTGCATCTCAACGTTGCTTGTAAAGTTGTATTTTATTTTATATAGCTTATAATTACCTGATTTACTAATTAGATTTATCTAAAGGACAAAGGAGTAAGGAGAATAGAAGAGGAAAATGCATTATGATATGAAAGTAAGGAAAAAAAAAAAGGATTTTTTTTCAGGTGACTTGAGAGAAGGTAATTAAAAGATAGCTGAGAAATGGTGACAAACTATACATAGCAAGTATTTTTGGGGAAGATCAAAAAGCAGTAACACATAAGGGGAAAAGATACAGGTTGTATGTTTTTAAAAAGAAGCTAGAAAATGGTAAAATAGAAAGGAAGGGGGGGGGGGGGGGGAAATAGAATATGCTGTGTTAAGATCTGAAGATTCCAAAGGAGTTCTGCTTACCTAAAACTGGTCTAAATCAGACCTGAAGATTCAGCTGATGACATATTCAAAAGGAACTGTTTTTGCTCTGCCCTCCATGACAAACTGAGGTTTAAAGGAGACGTGAGAGAAATGAGATATGCTTTACCAAGAGGTCGAAGTTAAGCCAAAGGAGAATTTTGGATAACAGTTTTTTGTCATCTGAGTAAAGAAGAATAATGCAAGATTGTCAATGTTTGATAGGAGCCCAACTTCCATGCCTTTCACCCCATAATAGATCTTTAAGACTAGTTTACAAACTAGAGAAAGGAGAGGTTAAAAACAGATTTTCTGAGAGCGAGGGAGACATCTGGAATGTTTTCCAAACATCATACAAATTTCTCCAACAAAACTTCTATTTGTTCAAAGTCATAAATATGGCAAAAGCATGTATTGTATGCTTTTGCATGAAGTTTTTATTGCAAGTTATTTCCTCTATTCACATGTTTAGTCACATACACATGTAAATTATATATCGAAGTAAGGTATTTAAAATGCTTTCATATCCACTGAATTCCACAATGCTGCTTTTTTTGGTTGTTGTTGTTGCTGTTATCTTTAATAAATCAAATTTTGCATTAGAAAAGGCCAGTGTTTGTATACTAGACATGAACTCTTGTCTGCCTAACCAAGATCAATGGCTGAATTATTTTTCTTGGCTAGACTGATAGGCACCCTGTTTTCAGTGATTTCACCCTTTCTATACTCAACATGGTTTTAAAGAAGGTATTATGGCAAATTCCCAGTGACTCAGTTTCCTTTGTGTGTTAAGGAGAAACACTACTTCTTTTCCTTCCTTACCATTTAAGACAGTAATTAGGGATTCAGCACTGTCTGCCATAATTACGTAGAACAGGGGTCCTCAAACTTTTTAACCAGGGGGCCGGCGCGCAGATGAAGTGGCAGGCAGCCATCTGCGGCTGCTTGGTTTCCCCCCCAGCCCCCAGCGGGGAGGCGGGGGCGGAGCGGGGAGGTTCTGTAAATACCGGGGGCTGGATTGAGGACCCTGAGGGGCTGTATCTGGCCCGTGGGCCATAGTTTGAGGACCGCTGACCTAGAAGATACCTAAAAGCAAAAAAGTAAAGCGCTTAACAGGGGTAATGCAAACTTGTTATGCTAATCTAAGGGAGGCTCAGAGTAAGAATGGAAAAGCTGATATATGCTTTTCTTCATATCTAGGATAACCCACAGAGTGCATTAGGTATAATTTGCAAAATCAAAGGGATTTTCTAAATACTTTTTTCATCTTGTAGTTAGAAAGAATCCACCGTTTTTACTAACCTTCTCACAAAACTTCATCTTTTGGAGTTCTGGATACACAGTGACCCTTGTGACTAAAGTAGTTTGAGAAAACTCATGAAGACAAATTCTTCATCAGTGTGCTAGCTGTGAATTACACCAAAGAACTGTCAAACTTGAAGAAAGGAAGAGGAAAAAAGAGAATCAGAGGAAAACAGAAAAATGCTGAATATAGTCTGTGTGATCAGATTAACTGAATACAGTGTGATGAAGTAGAAATGCTAAATATGTTTGTAAAACTGATATAATTCTGATATGATCTATAAAGTAATTGGTCTTGCAAATGACATATGCATT
Organism: Falco punctatus; assembly: GCF_963210335.1. Classification (NCBI taxonomy): domain Eukaryota; kingdom Metazoa; phylum Chordata; class Aves; order Falconiformes; family Falconidae; genus Falco; species Falco punctatus. The sequence goes on from NC_137580.1 coordinate 59,758,778, forward strand.
TTATCAACCTGAAAGGCTGAGAATAAAGAACCATTCCCTTAGTCAGCACTACCTTCTTGGGTGTATTTCCTATATTCCCATGCTTCCTAGCTGAACCTCAAGGAACAAGGGAAGAAAATCTTAATTCCAAAGGACTAAAGGGAAGATCTGCAAATCATTATAGCCCAGTCTGACACAGAGACCTGTTACTGAAACAGGGTTCCTAATGGAGTACAACTCCAAAATGTACTGAAGAATGGCATGTGAAGGAAATACAGACAAGTTCCTTTCGAAAAGAAAGTACAGTGATCCAAAATCAGGTCCACTCCAACTAAGCTAGAACTGTACCGTTTGAAATATTGCCGTGTCTCAGTAACAGCCTTGTTGTTAAATGCAATCTATATTTAATGTTTGACATTTCCCTTTGTCACCAATTCCAATTTTATAATCAAAAGCTCAACTCCTTAAATCATTGGAATAAATGTGATTTTAAAAAATATTATTAGGCAGAACAGTTCAGAGAAAACTGACAAATCTGTAATACTTTTCATTTTGGAGAGGTAAGTATTCCAAGTACCACAAATCCTAAGGTTTGTGAATCTCAGGTCTTTAAGCTACATTCCTCAGTAAGAGACAAACCCTCTTAAGAGGCAGCTTAGCAGCTGTCATTCAAGGACTGCGGTGCCTGGATGACTCTCCTCAGACAGGTGTAATTCCATAACCATTTCTGAGGACACGACAGATATTATTAAAATCTAGAAAGAGGAATGTAATTTTATACTGCAATTGATTTATGTCAGTTATAAATTAATGCAGTAAGTGATTTACAGTGACTACAGCTCAAGAAAATAGAAGTTACAAAAACCTTTTTCTCTGTTAAGCAGACCTATTCAGTTAGCAACATGCATAACTGAATTTCTCCTTCCACACTTACTTGCAGTTCAGAATGTTAACCTCATAAACAGATGGAAACAATCATATATCATATGTGGTCTGAGGCAACTAGGAAAATGAGCTGGTCTGCAGGATGAAAAATCTTGAGAACAACTGATTTGTTACAAGCTCAGTGTTCAAGTCCAACAGTTTCTCTGTTCATGAGGTTTTACTCACACTGCAGTAGGATTTGCCCATTCCAGCAGAATTCAAGTTGGAATTCAGCCTATTTATAATGGGAAACTTCTGGAAGATTTGAAGATTCACCCTGACAGATATAACAAACTAAATGAACTTCCAATACTTTCCTTTGAAAAAATGGCATTTTCTGGGGGAGAGCTTCCATCCTGAAAGGTCTCTTTCCCACCTTGGTCTCTTTTTTTTGTAGGTTCCAGGTACCGCTATTCACAACTCAGAAGATTTAGTCTCTGCTTCTTCAAAGAATTGGTTTATTAAATAAATACTTTGTAATTTGAGTACTTTACCTAGTTCAAAGAATGCCTTAAGCTTTGCTACCTGTCACAAGAGTTTCAGCAGGTTGTTAAAGGACCCCGCATAGGCTACCACTTCTTGCTGTCCAACCTGCATACACAGGCCATGTGAGTCCAGAATAGATGGAGATCTTCATTCTCCATCAGTGGCCTAACTTTTGGAGTCTGGCTAAAAGGGAGAAGCTGAGTCAGTGTAAAGATCAAGCATAATAAGGGAACAGTACAGGAACAGTAAGGAAGCTTCTCCAATCTTCAAGATTAATTGAGCAGGGAAAGAAGCTTTGGTTTTTTTTCAGACTTTCCAAAGATTTATGAAACATGCTGTAGAATGTAAAGCATAGGGTCAATCACCTGTCAGATGAGTTTGAAATTAGTTTCTTCTAGTCATCATTTTCTACCATTTACTTTATTCTGCAAACTTAGACTGGGGAAAGAGAAAAGAAGAAAAGTCTAAACATGTCAGACCGTAATTAGTGGCAACAGACACTAGACCTAGCTCACCTTACCATAATCCTTTTACCAATTCAATACAGCCATGCTTTGGAATTTCTCATTTATTCCAAGCTCCAAAATGCATATTGGTACACTGCAATGTTCACACATCCTAAAGGCTCGGTGCTGTAACCACCCAACAAACTTAACAGATGCTCAGAGTATATTGAGCTATGTTAAATTATACCCAATAATAAATTCAGATTCCCAGGGATTCTTTTTTGTTGGTTTTTTTTGCCCCCTTTTTTGAAAAAAAAAAAAATAAATCATATGAATTGTAATCTTGGTCCTAGGCTTTCAGCTACAAATCAAGGCACAGTTTGGTATAGTACAGCCCACTCAGTTTTACTCTAGAAATCACTGTTAAGGTGCAAAAAAGTATATAAGCAGGAGCTGTGCAGAGGTTTCTCATCAGGAGGAATGACGATCACACACTAACACCCCCCCCTCCTTAGCACCTACTACCTGCTATTATTGGTGAAAAAAAAATAATCCTTTAGAGTTATGAATTAAGATTCATAAATATCCTTCTTATGGGATCTCTTCTGCATGGCAAAAGATACTCTAGTTCAGAGTGATTCAGTGACATCAATCATACATTGGCAGTGAGGTTTATGAAATTTTCTGGAAAGCATTTGCCAGTTCAGTACACATATGCAGCAAAGATGATGTGACTAGGTAAAACTCAATATGAATGAAACTACAGAATTTTCAAAAAGGGATTTAGTCAAAGCAACAATGGAAGTGTAATATTTATGTTTAACACCTAGATTGCACACATCATATCTTAAAATGTACTTTCATAACATTTGCACAAAGCCTTCAGTATTGTTCAAAACACAAGGTTAGGAATGTAAATTAGTTTCGAGAATAAGATACTATTACCAATTTAGGAAATAAACAAAAACTACGGAGTTCAGTGATAGCACAATGTTCGGTGTCACGTCTAGCTTCATAGTTCACTGTATTACTGGAGCCCTTAAGAGAGGTAAGAAAAGTAAGCCTGTAGCCTCCTATGCCATTAGCAATAAGTCAGTCCTAATAAAATAATTTCAAAGGAAATGTTTTCCTATTAAAAAGCTTAACAACATTGAAGATATACTGCAAACATTTCATGCACGTTCCTATTTAACTGAAATTGTCTATGGGCAGTATGCTCCTGTGTCACTCAGGGATACAAATTAATTATAAGAAGAAATATAAAAGGGCATGCACATTCAAATTACGTCCAGATTCATGTGCCTTCACAAACTTACCTCCACGACCTACATCTTTTATTACACAAGAACAATTTGTATAGCAAATGGGCACAACATACAGAGTAAGTTTCTGCGTCTCTTCCTCCTGAGTTAGAATTTAGTTTTTGGTGAGTTTCCTGGCAAAGAAAATAAGTTTTGCTGACTAAGATCTGTGACAGCAGCACTCTGTGACTGATCCTAAGTGAACATTTGGACAGTGCTGGTAGATACTGCTGCATTTTAAGGGGGCACAAGAATTTCATGAGGAAATTATTTGATGGGTGTGAGGGTGCCAGAAGAAAGCAGAAGAAACAACACAAGCTATCACAAGATTGAAAGCTGTAATTGATGCAAAAGCAAACCCCAGCGAACTGTTGCTGACAGTGTTTGCTCCTCAGGTAAAAGCTGAAGTTTTTCAGGAAAGATAGCTGGCTAAAAAAGGACTTTTCTACTAAATATAAACTTGTCGTCTCTCTTGGATTACCCCGGTAATCAATGACACCTGACTTGAGAAACAGGAGCCAAAGACAGAGATTTCAAAGCAACAGCAATATAACAAATAAATACTTTGCTCCATTCTTGTTTTCTAACTGAAGCAACCTCTGGGGCAACTCCAAATAAACTAATATTGGTACTGATCAGTACCAATGGAGTACCAGTAATGTAGGCTACTGGTACGGAATCTTGTTATTTTTTTGGATTTTTCCTAAGAATTCAATATGAATAACATTCACATCCAATATTTTCCCAAGTAATCACAGAATGGTACATCTAATTTTGTTTTTTTTGCATTAAGCTCCTATATTGAATGAGAAAGTATTGTGATACATTGCCACCTTTAAAGCCACCATGACATTAGAATGCTATTTTGTAATCTTTTTCCATTAAAATTCAACATCTGAGTTGTGTTGTGTGATCAGTGATCAGATTTTAATGATGAAAAATAGTTACTACCAGGCATGCACAGTTGCAGGGAAAAATATCCCAAAACATACAAAACAAAAAACCACACACAGAAGCCCCCTCCCCAAACACATCTATTCCAAGTTGACCATAATGTTAAATATCCACCCTTTAACTATGCCAGTGTGGTTTTATGGTTTAATATACTATAGTATGTGAAAGGTGAAATAGAGCTATAGCAAATATTTGTCTGTATGCCCACAAAAAGTTAAATATGCCTAAATATAACTGCTTCAGTAAATCTTTCCAAAACCCATGATCAAAAAATACTAGATGATGAGCTCACTCACAAATGAACTTTAAATATATATGTATACATGTATACCTTATGTATATATGTGTGTGTCTATATATATATGTATGTATTTCTCCATCCCCCTTCTCCCCCCTCCCCATTTGGACTACAGAAGTCCAAAAAACTCACATACAAGCAATGTGTGGGCAGTGCCCACACTCGCTATGAAGTAGCACATACATCTGTGACTAATATCCAGATCTTTCCATTTGTTGGACCCAAGACAATAAAAACAGTAGATGAAGTTTAAAGAATTTTGTTGAGGATTTGTGGGTGGCCAGTCAGGATGACTAAGATACAGGCACTTTCTAGCTGCTTCAAAGACTTCAGTCTGACCGGTCAGAGTCCATGTGGTCAGTATGGAAAAAGTGGAAACCACAAAAAAATACATCAAACCAAACCATTGGATTTTAAGCATGTTCCTACATAGCTTACTCTTGATAACCTTTTTTCTCAAAGTCATACAGCCAAAATAATGGAAAGCAGAACTATTTTAGTGCATTGTTGTCACAAGATTGTTAGCAAATTGAAGGGAAGTCAAAGCAAAAAGGCAGAAGTTGCAACCGAGACTGGAAATGTTAAGAGAAAGTTAGAGTTAAGCATGTATCTTTGCTATGTGACAAATGCATGAATAATGTAGTGTTCTAAAAATATTAGATACAAAAAGCTAAGAGAGAATAACATAAGAGGATTAATTCAAAATGATTTAGATATTGATAAGGCATCATTAATTTATTAAGGAGGATTAGGAACTCAAGAAAATCCAGGAATAGAAAGAGAGACATCTACAATATATAGTTTAAAACCCCACAATAAAATATTAAGGAACAATCCTGAACCTAGATAGCCCATCATTATGATGTCACACTCAATAGTGTTGTAATGATGCAGTTGACATTTAAAGCTATCTTGAGATCAGCAGAAAGCTCAAACTGATTCCCCACATGTACTACGTAACACTTCAGTTGCTCTGCCACTACATCTCGCAGGCGTATATGAAATCACACAGCAAACCCAACGTAAAAAATACTTTAGTTATTTTAAATTGACACGAAGACAGAAATAGTCATGTGTGTGCAACCCAGATTACTCTCAGTTCTAATATCACTTAACAGGTTTATTCTGCATCTGAAAGTGGAGGAAGCTCATAGTGTATAAAATAGGTAGGTACAGATGTTTGTGCATCCTACAGCGGTCGTCCAATAGTTCTTTATACCCCTGTAAAGTGGATTACTCAATGCAGCAGTGTAGTCTTTGCTCTTTGGGAATCATAGTAATTGGATGCTACCTGCCTCTTTACATGTTGGTCTACAGACTAGACTACGAGGGGCACCTGCTCTAAAAGCAAACATTAGGCTTCAGATTACTCTGCAACTAGACTTTGTAACCTTAACTGCATATATAAATGTACACACATGGTCTAAGAACAGTTAGATTCCACAAGCTTTTGAAATGAAACAGAACCACCAGAACAGATTTGAAAGAACTGCTAAAAGGATGGGGTCATAACCAGGATATAATTTATTGTCAAATCAAAAGCAATGATTTGAACAAGGATGAGAATCTAGCATTAAAAATGTTCACACAATCCACCCACGTTAAGATTTTGCTGTGAGACACACTGCAGGTTGAAGTTCGGGCAGATATGACCAATTTAGGCAAAGGAAGAAAAGATGAAGACAGCTTCTGCTGACTCTGAAAAGGAAAAATTGACTGAGGGCCAAGACTTCCCTGCTATGCAAAGGCTGTACCATAGAGCCCAAAGTGGACATGACTACCCACTTCCCCAGATGTGTCAGCTGGTAACTATTTATCTTTTGATTTAATAGACTTTATTATAAGTAAGTGGTCTTCTGCTAAGTGAATAAGTCTCATTTATTTTTCCAGATTGCACTCTGAAGACTACCACAGCAGATTCCACGTGGTAAGTGGTAAGAATAGCAACTAGACTGTGGGATTTATGTAGAATCGTGTTCTCCCTGTGCACACTAAGTTCTCTGCTGGAAACTAAGCAACAGATTCATATAGTACTCTCATCTGTTCTTACCTGTTTTCCTGTCATTCCTTTTATAGCAGCTCAGTGCTGCTCTCCTTTCTCAAACCGACCGGCTTCACAGTACTGTTTTACTATAAAGTTGTACATCCTAACCATCCTTTTCTCTTTATCATCAAACAGATCACTGTTAGCACTGTCTTTTTCCTGCATCTACTCAAAACAAGATCTTCTTTGAGCAAAGGGCAAACCAATTTTATGAAGTAGTGTTGGGGATTAATGTTTTATAATACACGAAAGGCATAGCATGGAATCTTTTTAAATAGTATTTTTGTGACATGTTTTAATTGCACCCCAAGTATAGAACTTGCATTACGTTACTAATAGAACTCTGGTTAAGAAACCTGTGTAGAACAGTAAGGTCTGATTGCACTGAGCTCCAAATGGCCCAAATACAGCACCTGTTGCTCTCTGATTTTACTGTTGTAACTTTACAGATTTCCTGAGGGATATAAAATCAGATGTGTAGGTGCATAAGGTGTAATAAGCATGTTATAGGATTAAGGGTTTTTTTTAATTATTCAAGAATACAGTATGATACCCTCCCTAAAACCTAGAAAACATCAGTAGGACCTAGAAAACATCAGTAGATTGTTAAACTCTGATCAGCCTTCCATGTGTCTTAAATTTTCAAATATCTTGTCATCAACTCTTGAAGACTTCTGTCTTAAAGTCATGTTGAAGTTGCAATATTCTTTTAATCTGAGTTTGCCTATGAGTGTTCAAAATTCAGTCCCTGTTCTTCCTTCCTCAAAATTCTTGCCAAGGAGCTCTTAGGACTTGAAGACGATCTGACCTGTACTATAATGATAACCCATAAGAGATAGTCAGAACTCAGCCTTCTAGGAGTTATGTACATAATTACTACATCAAAGATCAAAAAGCATATGGAAAGTAATGAGTTGCTGTTGGTCTCTTGCAACACTGGGAAATAGCTATGTGACATATGACATCATGCTCAGAAATAACTCAGGGAAAGGAGGACATTCATGGTTATGGTGTTTGCCTTCCAAAGTAACCATTATGCGTGCTGGAGCCCTGCTGTGCAGGAGGTGGTCAAACATCTGCCCGCTGATGGGAAGCAGTGAATAAATTTCTTATTTTTGTTTAGTGCGTTGTTCTGGAAGGCTGTCTGCTGCCATTCTAAACAAGGAGGACTCATGGTGCTGTTCACGTTTCAGAAATTTGGATGTCTTGCTTTTTCCTCTGTTAAAAGTAGCACAGGTTACTAAAACTGGATTGAGGACTGATAAGCCATATGATGGCAGTACTGCCTTAAAATTAAGTCGCATATCTACTGCCTCAGAGGATGTTTATACTAAAATTTTTGACACTGTCTGCCATCAGACTGTGACCTTCTGTACACTGAGAGATGGGTATTTCTGAATTGCTTGGAAAGATTTCACATTGCTCTGCAATTCTGAGGTGAGGTCTGTGCGGGTGTTCAAAGGACATTGTTATCCTGAATTTTTGCAGCTGCTTCTGGTCACCCCAGCAGTGTGGCAGGGCAACTTCCTACCCATCTGTTTGTCTCGCAAGCTCAGAGGAAAGGACTCTAAAGCATTAACAAACCAACCACCTTCCCAGAGAAAGTGTTCTGTATCATTATTCTCTTCTCCAATGGTAGATCGATTGCCCACCATACTGTCAAAAACCGATTCTCTAGCAGTGCCTTAGTTTGCAAAGCTGATGCCAGAGAGTAGTGAGCTGTCAAATACATCTTTTCACGCAGTATATTTACAGTCACCAAATGCATATTGTTGCTTTATCCCATTGAAAATGGTGTGTAGGCTTTCGCAAAAGATTATGTGGGATGGTGAGAGAGGAACCATGGAGGTTTCAGTATGGCTGCAGAGGCTGGAGGTGGCAGTCAGGTCTGACTGCCTTTTAAGATATATCCCAAAGTGTAGCAATGTCAGACCCCTAGTCCTGAAACAGGACAGAGAAGCACAAGATTGCTCAGATGATGCTGAACACTTAATGTAGAGGATGTGTCATGAGAACTCAACCACAAGTACATAGTAAAAAGACATAACTATGTGGACAATATCTAATCTGCAGCCTTTAGCTCGTTGCTAATTAGATCATCCCCACTGTCCCCTTGCATCTATCCAGTCCTGCTGTGTTGGATGGCTTTTAGCATAGCAGAGGTAGATGGTAGGAATACCTTTCACCACATCAGGAACAGAAAGTAGGGATTTTCAAATTCAAGGGTAGGGAAATGTAGACTCTCAATCACGTAAATAATTCTTATCAGCTTTGGGAAGCAAATTTTAAATCCTTTTGGTATAATTGCTTCTGTGCTTTTGGAGGGACCTTAGAAGATGCAAAATAGCTTAAAAAAATAATTCCTTGAATTTTCAAGTTGGCCTTTAAGTTCCACATAAATAGCAAAGCACTAATAGTGTAAGAAATACATTCCATATTTTGGTAAGTAACATGTGCTAATGCTTAAGTGACTCAGGTCAGCCACAGCTTCTCTCCCAGGACGTGTGCAGGTACATTCAGAACTGTAACGTGTCAGATGTTCCACAGAATAATGCAGCCCACGCAAAAAAAGCACAGCAAAAATATGCATGGAACATTGTTGAAAACATTTTGCTTTCTCCTGCATTATTTCCTCTAGCTTATTATACCAATCACCTGGAGCATAAATCTGTCTTCACCATCTGCTCTTTCTTCTAAAGCAGCTCCCCATTGCCCTTGACTGTTGCTCTTGTATACAATTCTTTATCAAACCTAATTGGAAACAGCATTGAAAGCAACACTTACCATCTTCTCAGGCATGCTGCTTAACCCTTCTGCATCCAGAACAGTGTTGAACATTGCACATGAAGGTGCAATCCTTTGAAAAGCAAAATATTTTTTCCTTAGTGCTGAACCAAACAAGGCTGCCTCACCATTGGGGTGACAGGGTTATTTAGATGTCCCATGGAAAAAAAAAAACCCTTAGAATTTCGTCATTTTGAAGTTACCAATTATGAACAGAGACAGAAATATCCTGCTGTATGAGGTCTTACGGAGCTGCCAAGAGAAAGCAGAATTGTGTCCCTTATACACATCTCCCCCACCCCCACCTCCCCATCCCCCCTCAGTATGTATCACGGTCACCTACTGTGACAGGTTTGGAGATTATGGGAAGAATTACAGACATACCTCTGAAATAAAATACGTTCAGCCAGTAGGACTCACTTACAGAGTCCTGTCCAGGCACAGAGTCCCTCCTCCCATTTTAATTCTAGCATTGACATTAGTTATGGCAGTGTTGCAGGAAAAACAAAGTATGTTTTTTGCTGTTTTAATTCAAAACAAATAAAACCACAGTAAAAAGATGTATTTAAAAAAAAAAAAGGTTGATGCTTGGAAAATGAAAGATACACAGGATGAACTGCAGGACACAGGAGAAGCACAGAGCCTTTCTTTCATTTTCAGGCATCACCAATTTGCTTTCATTTATGCTCCATGATTAGATATCCAAATCTTTAAAAGCTTTGGATTTTGAACAGCTGTAGCATTAAATACTGTATTCAGAGAAGGTTCACATGCCTTTAAAGCAGATGTTTCGTGGTAGAAGTAGAATAAAGTGGGTTTCTGCACAAAACATGCTTGCATCTTTGTAAATGAAATAACATGAGCCTTTTAATTCCTTGACTGGTTTAAAAATGTGACTGTTTATCATCATTATGTCTTACTTTATTTGGAGGGTAATTGGCTATCACATACATAGAAATCCTGCCTTTCTAATTGTATAGTTTCAAAATGAGGTGTTCTGGAGCTACATATTATATCATCATATGTAACAGTAAATAACTTATTTGCTAAAGAAAGCAGAGAAATCAATCAATAAAATTCAAATTCACTTTCATAGGATTATGTAGTGCCTTAAAAGTGACTCACAGAAACCAACCAGCCTTACAAAGTCAACATTAGATGTATTCCTAAACCACAAGTGTGGATAAATCTATGATAATATCCTCCAGCAATTTGTAATTTCCCTCAACTCATGCATTACATCAGCTCTAAGATATTCCTATACGAGTTTAGAGTTTGAGTAATGACCAGAAAAATTTATTCACTTTCTCCAAATTACATATTTTTCTCAAATACCAAATGCCAGATATTATGAATGACAAAACTATTTTTCAGTCAAAGCGAATATATTAAAGTTAGAGGTAGTGTGGGTCCAGCTTCCCACAGTACCTTCAGCTCAAACCTGTTCATAGAATCATGGAATCATTTGCGTTGGTAAGGACCTTTGAGATTTCGATGGAGATTTGAACACTAAGAATATGGAGGCTGAGGTTAAGCCTTCACAGTGTTGTTAATCAGTAGAATGAACAACCATGTAAATTAGGGAGAAAAAACCCCAAAAAGCCACATAAATACTGAGGGGTACTAAAAGCGTAACTTTTGTAGATATTTAATATGCTGCCTGAAGTGAGACAGAGAATGGAACATAGCACAAGTATCCAATTCGTCACTTTCTTGCTCTAATCATTAGGCTATTTTTGAAGGATACCTTAAACACAGCTTTGACAACTCCTCCTGAGTGAATTCCTTTCTCAAATGTTTAACTATCTCTTTCTTTGGATAGCTAAAATAAGATCTTGAATTCTACCTAGATACCTGCAGGTTACTTCTTTTTGTGCCTCTACTTGTATTTCATATTCATATGTACAGCCATATCACCCATCTAAATACAAATAAGTATTTATACAAATTATTTTGCTAAAGAACTGCTTTCACACATTCAGACAGCTAACTTGCTCTTAATGTAATATCTAATGGATACTTGATGCAAGAAGCCCAGTGGTATTCCTGTTCACTTTTAGTTGAATACTCAAATGAATAGATAACTTAAATCACATTTATGAAAGCAGCAATTTATTTATATTAAACTTTCATTTAACTGACTGCCCAGGCTTCTACCCTGTTTTCAGAAGGTGTCTGTCTCCCTTTCCACAGCAGAGTTACATTATATTAATAAGAATGTAACTCCCATGTTTGTTTCCTAACGTTTTCATTATTACTATGTTGAGGTTTGAGTTTAAACAAGCCCCAAAACACACCGAACACAGTTTTCATGGATTCTCTCCAAAATTAGTGACTGACCTGATTCAATGCCCTCATAAAACCTTGTATTCCCTAACAGGATTCTGTGTAGCTCTGTTCCTTTATCCCATCCAATTGACCTTCATAAAAATAGTATTTATAGTTTTGATAATATACTTGAAAAAAATTTATAGCAAAAAGAAATTTTAAGAACTATTTAGCAAATAATAGCATAGACTTACTAACAGATTTGCATTAGTGATTTACATTCATCAGTTAGAGGATCCAATTATATTCTGCGCAACAAACTATAGAAGTATCTATAAGAGCCCCTTTAACTGTTAATTACTTGATTCCTCTCCTAGTAGCATATAGAGACTATACCAGTAGTCTCTGGTATAATTTTGAGGTTTTTTTCCAATTTTCTAAATTAAAGTGTAGAGAATCTTAGCACCATTCTTAACATTTAAAGAAACAAGTGGCTATACAGACAGGTGAAAAAAAGCAAGCAAGCAGACTGACAATAGTATCTGTAAAGTTACCTTATTTTTAACAGCACGTTTCACATTTCTTCTTCAGTATGTGAGCTGTTTAGGTTAAAAACACTTTTTGGACAACATTTTTGCCTGATTCCTAGTTAAAACTTGCTATAACACTTTTTAAACTTGATAAATAATGCATAGCAAAGCAAGCTTATGGTGGGTGAATATTAATTGCAGGAATTAGAGCACAGAAACTAATCTATAGTCAGAGAACACTAAAGTAGAGAGCACTAAGTGACATAAGTAGGCTAATTGGATGCTTCTTACAGGAGCTGCTTTTCTGAAAACATTAGATTCACCTGACAGATTTACTTGATGACTCTTGGCATCAGAAAGAAAAAAAAAAAAAAATTCAGTGACATATCTGTGTCCTGACATCAAAAGGAATTAGAAAAAAAAAGATGCACCCAGTACCTTAATGTTATATTATTTTTCTTCCTTATTTATTTCAAGAACCAAAGTTGTCATTCTTACTCTCCTCACAATCCTTTTCCCATCTTTGACAGACAACTCAGATTGGCAAAGTAAGATAGCATTTAAGAAAATAACTATAGACGTTTCTCCCAAGTATTTTGCTTTACAGTATCTTAATCAATGCCTGCACATGCTCTAGATCCCTTGTTCAAGGACAACATAGCTGCCCTCCTACTTGTAAAGGCTGAAATCAGCTTTTGACTTCTGGATTTTTTATTTTATTATTTTCATTAATTTATTTTTTTACAAAGTTGATAGCCATATGCCTTTCTCAGCCCAAGACACTATAGAAGTGTAGGTCAGTGCTAGTTGGCAGCCCAGTCTACAAACACCTATCACAATGTGTGTCCCTCTGGCTTGTCAGTGTTAACCTGGCTAGAGCACTCAGAACCCACCCAGAGAAAGAGAGTGAAAACAGAAGCAGAAAAATCTGACAGTCTACCCCGAGTACCTTCTAATTAAAGGTGGGAAATGCCTTCATCACATTTGACAGCAACCTGTCTAAAGGATCACCTGCAAGGCTGACCAAAGTCCAGAACCAAGCTGAGTCAGCAGAAAAATTTCGAGGGAAGACTTGAGTAATGAAATGTCAACAAAATTAAGTGCCAGGACTAAGCCCATACTGCACTACAGCTCTGTCAAACTTAGAGTCCATTAAATGTGTGTTTGCTAGGATGCATAAATAACATGACTGGCAACTGCATGAAATCCAGCAAATTACAGCATTATATTTAATAGCTTCACACTTCTAATTCTTAATCTTATACATAGCTGTATCCTTTACAGCATTCAGTGCTGTTCTGTTGTCAACAGTTGTTATAGAGGGAATGGAGAGTGTCTAATTCATGTTTACTAGTACTCATGGAGACTTCCCTTTTTAAAAGCTCGAATTAAAATAGGAAAGTGAAGTTGAGGTACAGAACCACCTCACACTAGATTTATGAACAAAGCAGTTGTGCTGGCACCTGTGTTTGTTTAATGAAAATCTCTGAATAAAGGAACTCAAGATTCAATTACTTACACCTAGGTTTCTACTGCTCTTTCAATGCCAGTCTCTGAAACTGTATAAAAGGTTACTTTTGGCCCTTCTGGAGCAGCAACCCTTCTGGGCTAGCACAATGCCCTTGGTACCTCCCAGTATATGCCTGAGATCAAGCTGCTTCACTGGTATGAAGTCAAAGACCAAGCAGAGTATCAGAGAGCTGGCTGAAAAAAAATATTACCCTAGTTTATACCAGTTTCTAACAGGTTATACATGATTATATGTATGTAACATTTGCTGATTTCAATAGAGCTCTCAACTAAGTGAATATAAGGTCAAATAAAGTTGTATAACTCAGTTTTAGCATTAGGGTAGTCTAAATAGAATTAACACTGCAGATAAGTTATGCAGACTGGTTCTGTAAAACTGATTGCTAAATCTGTTAGAAGTCTTGACAGGACTTTAATACAAGGAAGCTATATGTAAAGTAAATAAAGCGGCGTAAAACTACAAGTATATTAAATGCATTATTACATAGATAATAAATAGCTACCTCATTGCTCCTGTATGCTTTAATACAGATTATGATACGTTGTCTAACCATCCTTTCAAAAGCATATCTTAAGTGGTACATGAACCGTACTGCATTTCAAATATGTCTTCATGTTTCAAAAACTAAAGAATGAGTCTCACCTTGTATAAACATATGTATTAGAATTGTCATCTACATAACAGAAGTTAATCCAAGAATTTTTGCTGGAAATATATGTATTGATATCTGAATTTGTAGCTTCATACTTTGTTATGCTAATGTCTGCATTGTGAAAGCAAACTAGATATCTAAATATGTTTGTATATTCATGTGTGCTTTGAACAGCACCCAATTTGTTCTACATCTGGCAAAGCACATTGATTTATACATCTATCTATTACACACCTTATCAAGTTTGGGTTGCAAGTAGCTCATTAGCTTACAGATGATTATGCAGAAAAAAAGTCTGAAATCTTGTAAAGTTGCCCATTCATTTAATTTTTGGTGAATATGCATCCATATATAATAGAAAATTAAGCCTTTCAATCTCAAGTCAAGAACATACTTTCTTTGGTTAAAATTGCTAGAGCTCAAGTAGCACATACAGTCTCTTGATACCTATGAGCATATTTGTACTATATCAATGAATTTATCACACAAGATTTACATAAAAGATAAGTACTTCATTATTGTGACTTTTAACTAATTGACGTTAAATTAGCTTACTCCAGAACAAAGATAGTATAGTGGAAGGTGATGCCTGCTGTATAGACAGTAGGTGTGAAAGAGGAAATTTGATCGAGCGCCATTTGTTTTCTTTCCACTGCTGTCTCTTTCCCTGTTATGGCTCTACTTGCAGTATTCAACTACAGGAACATCTCACTTCTATTTTATTACAAATTACTACTTTCAAAAGAGGAAGATTCCCCAAAATATGTTTTAGCTATATGCTGTACTAGTATTCCATGCTCTTCTGCATAGCTACTAGTCTTTTAGCATTATGGAGTGGTTTCCTATGTGAGAACAGCCATTAGATTTCAAAGGTAGCTCATCTCCAACACTTAAGAGACAACCAGGCATGGGAAAAAAAAAAAAAGTCCCACACTGAAACAAGTAACAGCAAATGCAGCTTGTCCACATCTACTTGCCATTAGCTACTGGGTGGCTGGAGATTTCCAGGGCAATCACTGCATTAAGTAATTTCGGCTCTAACATTTACAACGGCATTCTTTTCTCCCTAAAGGTAAATCAAATGAAGGACAGAAATAAGATGGAAAACAACAAAGTGGAGCAAGAGACGCTCCAAAAAGGTTTCTTTCTGCTATGCACCTGAATTTCTGTACAATTCATTCCTAGGAAAGGACCATATAATTTTGGAAATACAAACTGAACTCAAAATATTCAGCAGAATAAAGGGATATTTTTTCTGGTGGTCTGTAGAAAGCATTTATAAGGCCAATTACCAGCATGAGAATTCCCCCATTCATTCAAACGTGCCTTCATCAAAGCCATCAAGTTAACAGCTTTATTAGCCTTTAGTTACTAGCCAGTTTGGTATGAGCAGATATAGGTGAGTTATTAAGACGACACTGTCAATATACTCTGTGATTGCTGCTTGCCCTCAGGGCTCTGCACACCAGTTACACGAGATTATCACTAAAATCTGTATTCCTGTAAACATTTTTCCACTTTTCACCAGATTTCAGCAGAGACAGAAGTAGAGAAAAGAATATCAGTTCATCATGCACCAAGCCTTGCCTGTGTGGCAATTTTCCAGTCAGCATGAACTTGTTTGAGAAACCCAGCATGCAGGAATCTTAAGAGTTTCATAAAAGAAGCAGCTTCAAAAAGTGGTTGAAGTGCTTAGGAAGATAATATGACCAACAGTGTGTCAACCTTTCTGTCATTAATTCTCTTCTTACCTACTGACAGCATAGCTGAAGCAGCTTTTTACTGGACTCTGGATTAAAAAAAAAAACCAACAAACCCAAACAAAAAAAGAAAACGAAACTCTCCATTCTCGGCACCAACTGCAGTCTGTAGTATGTTCTGGTTTCTTATTTAGTATTAAAGGTGTGATATAATGGATTGCTGAAGGTGATTTCATCATGGAGATGTCACTTTTGACAAACTTTCTTTTCACCTGATTCTAAAACTTGTGTAGTAGGGACAGGATAACATTTTACTTGGGAGTAAACAAAAGTGGTAACACAGGTTCTTTCCTTGCTAGGCACGGCAGGGTGAAATGATTTCTCCCTCCCTCTTTCCCTACATGTTATTTTTGCATCTTGCATACCTCCATGGATTTTTAAGGTATGGAACTTATCTTCATTATACAGTGAGAATGCTTTTTGTTTAGTAGAGGGGTTCAAAAATAATGAATGATCACTTGAATATTTAGTAATTGTGACATTTCTGATGTCTGAATCCTAGTATGAGAACTTACCAAGATTCAGACTAGGACTCTAGTAAGAGTCTATATCTTGTTACATAGTCTTCTTAACCTAGCTTTCAATGAAGTAATTTATGCTGTATCTAATTGGTTATGCAAATAATAAAAAAAAACCCAACACCTACTTTTCCAAGAAAATTAAACCGTGTTATATTTCCTCTTACGGGAATGTGGAGAGCAAACTGTATCTGAAACATTTCATAAATTGAGATATTTCTCAGCACTTACTCATGCTCTTAGAACCTGAAAGTAGAGGAACACTTTAAGTGCAGGTTAAAATGATTTTTAGACACTTATATTTACAAGTAGGTGCTCTATACATCATATTGACAACTTAAATCTCCAAAGTATAAATGTCAAAGACCCTTGCCCTGCCTAAAAGCAGCTTGCTGGATAAAACCAGGGAATTTCAATTAAGGATGAAGGTGCAATTACTTTAAGGAAGAATAAAACCAAGCTCTCCATTAGGAATATATGAGCAGCTGTTTTAAAAAAGGAAAAAAATATCGTCCATTCATTCAATTAACTCCTAACCTTGAAGGCCACAGATCATTTCATTTGTCACCACATCGATTAGGCAGGTCTACATTTTGAGAGCACTTCAATGCCATTAGGTTATTAGATCCAGCTAATTTGTTTTCCTAGAATTACATGAATACATTTGACACATTAGCTAATTAAGGAAGTTAGAAGATTCATATCAAACCCTTTCTATAAGTATAGTGAATGACTATTATCAAAACACTGATTCAGAACCAAAAAACGTATCCTTTTCCAAGATATAACATATAACAGACTATTTTGAAACTAAAATTGTAATTTCTTTGCTGCTATAAAATTACAAGATACAAGGAAACAATGTTAAGCAAACAAATCCTAAATATAATCTCTCAGAATCATAAGTAATGTGATTAAGTACACAAAACCACAAAAAATACTATTTTAAAATGTTTTTGAGCTATAGTCCCTCTCAAAACATGAGAATGCACTAACTCTAACAAGATAATTCTACAGAGCCAGGGTTAGAGTATTTAAAAGATCACTTTATTTTTCCATATAAATTGAACTGATACTACAATATCTAAAGGAATTTTATTTACATAAAATAAATTTGAAATGCTCCCTTATTTTCTCATGAGGTGTGTAAAAGAGAGCATACTCCTACCTTAGTCAAAGATGCTTGCTTCTGACTGACTGGAACAATTTTATTCGCATCCTAGTAAACTCCTGAGCAGTAATCCTGTTATGTGTCTACAGCAGTTTCTTGGGGGTGGGACTTCTGTGTAATAATGAATTCACCAGGGAATTTTCCCTTTCAAAGAATGTTGCTGCAGACAAGGAAGCCGCTCTGCATTTACTGTCACAAGCTTTTGGATGATTAGGTTAAGACACAGAAAGTGCATGTACATACATACAGTGATATAGATTCAAATATTTCCTATATGCTAAAGCTTTGACAAATAGGTTGAAAACTGCAGTATGCTTTACAGGGAAAGTGTATGTGTGTATAGGTGCATATATACACTTTATATATATCAAAAAGGAGAGTCACAAAAGGTAAGCATGAGAAAATGACTTATTAGTCTATATGGGTGTGGCAAAATAGCTTGGGTACGTCTATTAGTGATTCTAACCATTTGATCTGAGAAACAGAAACTCAAAGTCAAGCATACCAATCCCTACCTAAAAAAATATATATAATATTTAAGTGTTTCTTATTCCTAAATGATAAGCTGCATAAAAAGCAGATGCACATCCACCCCACTGGCAATCATTAATTTCCCCTGTACAGTGGCAGCACAGGTCTAATGAAGAAGCTCTGTAATATGTTAACCCAATAACACCAAAAAGAGCTTCCTACAAGCTCCTGACAAAGAGCGGTGATGTTTATAGCCATTATTATTAAGATTTATGAGCAAAAATTCCTTAGAGAGTATATGTGTGGTCACTTCAAACAATAGACAACAAATGCGAGAGCAAATTGATACGTCTGCTGCAAAAGAGGCAAGGTTACGGCAGTGAATGTGGCCAAGGGTGAAGAAGTGTGCCAGCATTCAACCAGCCACTTTAGTGGAGCCGTAAGAAGGATGGTCATACAACCCCATTACCAGACTAAGTGAGCATATCAGCCTTTGTTAATTTATCCAGCACTTCTCTGGTCTCATTTACAAATAAAAAGCAAAACAAAGAAAAATTTATGTCTAGGTCTAAAAACAATGCAAAACCAGCAAGTTAAGAGTAAGACTGATACATTTTAGACATCCAAATTAAAAGCACCACTCCCAAGCCTTAGCTAATGCCTAAATTAGGAAAAATCTCTGAAGGAATCAACAGAATAAATAAAAAATGAAGTTCTCTACATACCTCTGTACATTCTGTACATACTCATTAGGTGTTCAATTGATGGCAAAGTTGAGAATTTTGCTAGCTAGTGCTTTCAGGGTGAGAAAGCAGGCCAGAAAATAGATGTACCTTTCCCTAAATCCTGCAAGGGACACTATTAGTCTGGCATTCTTACAGCTTTCTTGTGTGATTGTTTGTACCCATTGTGAGGTAGCTAACCTTTCTTCTGTGTAAATTCCAGTGTTCATCCAGAGTGTGGAAGAACAGTTCAGCTCCCTTTCCTTCAAACGCAACCTGCATTTCCCAGCTCCCTGCAAGTGCCCTAACCAGCAAACCATGAGGTGGTCTGTGTGTTTACCACACCTTCTTTTGAAACTGTCCCAGCAGGGGTACAACACTCAAGAATATGAGCTGCTTTAAAGACAATCCAAAAGAATAAACATCATCTTAGATAGTTCAAACATGAGCATAACCTGATTAGCAAGCAATGACCTTATCTAGAATAGAGTTTTGAGGATTTTATTTCAACAGAAATGAAAAGAATTTACAGTTGCTTAACACAGAGGGCAAAAGGTGAAGAAAGAGCAGTGAGGGAAGAGAATGGTGTTATTTAACTATGACAAAACCAAGAATAGAGATGTTCCCTGTCTTTATAGGAGATAGTATAAGGAACAATGAGTTTAAATTGCAGGAAGAAAAGTTTTCCAATGCGTAACATGGATCTACCAGTAAAGAGGGAGACTCTGCAGTCTTCCAGCTTGCCTGGGAGTCTTTAAAAACAGGTTAAAAAAATTATCATAAATAATCTAGGAAAAGTTGTATTTATATTGGCTGAGTGAGGTGATCTGTACATGTGCTGGAAACCTTGTGAAGACAAGTTTTGCATATTGAGCATGCAGGAGTGAAGCATGTTGCCATCAGAAATAATTTTATCCAAAGCACAAATACTCAATATTTTTCAACTTGCAAAAAAGTTCAAAAGAATTATTTTGGTAGAAATTATCTGTGTCACAGAAGTATGAATGTCATCCTCCTAATGAGAGGCTACAAAGCAATATAACACTAATTTATCATTTCAATTTAATTTTAAATGTATGCTTGCTTCATTCATTCAAAAGCCTTTACCTTCACTTTAAAAGAACTGAAAGAATATAGGCTATTTATCTAAATTAATCTAGTTCCTTTCTCAATTTGATATAAAAAAATGGAGCATTTAAGACTTCTTTTCTTAGTGGTAAGAACAAAACCTATGTTTCAGGTGTACTAGGCTTCTCCAAGGACTTTGGTTCTGCTCTTTGTATGAAGTAATTACACCCTGGTAGATCTCAGAACTTAATTAATCTGACCTAACAGACTAATTTTACTTAAGACCCTCTTTTATTGATCTAACAGTTGAAATGTTGTTTCACCTTCTGGCTTGTGCAGTGCTTGTATTAAATTACTGTCTAACTCATTTTCGTCTACTTTAAAGATTACCTTGTGGAAACGTGATGCCAGACAAAAAAGGTATTGTCTTTTAAGTCAATAAATTACATGCAGCCCCCTTTGCTACTGTTAGATACCAAAATTGCAGTTACATTTCTGCTATTTCATAGCTGTTACTACTTGAAAATGGATACAAGTCCTCTATACAACTGTTCTTTAATGACTTCAAATTGTAGCATTTTGTAATGGCAAGTGTCATTTGATGAAGGAAATTAAATTCCATAAAATGCCATCTTTCTGTGAACACTGATTTGATTTACGGGTATTATGTTGGAGAACTGTAACCAATGTTTAGCAATACCTGCACATCAAACCGATTAACGCTTCAGTGGAAGGCACAAAGCATTTAGTTATTGGAAAGTGCATTTCATCTTACAGGCTGTAAACAGACTCCAGCTATGAGAATCAGAGCAGAATCATAGTTCACTGCCATTTAACACAAATAAGATATATATCTTCTCACATCAGTGTTTTCTATCCTTTTCCCTTCCCAATAGAAAAGCTCAATATGAGTGTCTAGAAAACATACAAGATCACTGATAATTTTCCTTACTTTTCCATGCTAAAGTACAGATCACGTGGACAACTCACATGGAGCTCTCATTAATTCTGTATTTCAATAAAATATTGATGAAATGTGGTGTCTATCACTTTTTGCTCTGGCGATATATAGGCTTCTGTGTGGAGTCAGTTCTTCTGATCAGTAGGAGCATAGCAGAGCTCTCACCACCTTGCCAGGGTAGTAAACACCACTATTATTTGCCAGGAGCCTACTTCAGATTTTATTGTGACAGGGGTTGTCAAAAGAGCACTGGGGACAGCTTTCTGCAGAGGCACCTTAGTGCACCCAACAAAAGAGACTGCAGATCATTGTATTTAAAAGTGGTTTTGAGAAAGCCTATTAAAATATCGTCATCCTGTGCCATAACATAAATAACTTGAAAACATATTTTCATTGCAGAGGTTTGGCTATACAAAATATCTGGACTCACCAATACAGTCTGAAGAGGCTAGATTAACACATTTACCGTAAATATACTTTGCATAAAAAAAACCACTTTCAGAAATTCATATAATTGTAGGGAAGAATATAATGGCAAAAAGTAAAGAGAGATCTATACACTACAAGTAGTCTAGAATAAATCAAACAGTATTACACTCTGAAACAGTTAATAAATAACCCTATGCATATTTGTTCCATTAAGGGGTTGCAGTCTTTTGAAAAAGGGGTTTTTTTGGCCTTTTTTTTTTTTTTTAATTATACTCCTTTCCTGCTGCTGTGATGGGCTTAATCTATGAAATATAAGGCTGCACTGAGAAAAAGTTCTAAAAGCTGCTGAAGAGAAGGCTAACAAAAGCTTATGCATTTTCCAGTTGACCTACATAACTGACATTGTGTGTGATTATTAGTTAATGCCAGTCTAAGTTTCTTAGAAAGTTCAAGGAAAAAGAACCTGCTTTCTTTCTACAGGTCTTCTGGAGATGCATCGCTGCATGAGCGTATTACTAAGCCATTGATCAAACTACTTTCCAAGGTTTTACTAAGCACGCAGCTGTTAAGCCCAAGTGTTACAGTGGTTTTGGCAATACAGTTCTTAATGCATTCCCGTTGCTAGGCTAAGTTTGTTTACAGCTTGTGGATGAAGTAATCCTCATACATTTTTCTGAGGATCCCCTGTTTTTGCATTGACTGAATAGTTACATCTAACCTCCTTGCCCTTTGTGCGTGGGCAGCGCTTCCTCCCTTCTGATCACATGCGGGACTTCAATGGCAGCATCAAGTTCTTGCCAGCACTGAGAACACTGCGCTGGCGTCCTATTTATACTGCAAGCAAAATAACTGTATCTCTTATCTTCTGAAAACTAGGCACTGAAATGGAACGAACCCAAAACATTTTAATGAGACTTCTTTCTACAAAGGAGTTTAGCCTCCTGTGTCATTACAGGAAATTCGAAACAGCTTTCCCAGTGTTTAATTAAAAGGTGTAGTATTGTTTAGCATTTACTAAAATGCAGAGGACAGCTTTTTGCCTTTTAATCATCAATTGCCTTGGAAATTTTCCTTTCTTACCAACCCAAGGGGAAGCATGTTAGGTTTCAGCCTGGTAGAGAAATAAGGGAAACACTGCCGTATCTTAAGTACCACTAAGCAATAAAGATTTAGATAAAATGCTCGAGTGAAAATGTCTTCAGTCACTTATTCAGAAGTCTGAATTTGGCTAGTTAAGTTACCTACGTTATTTGCGCAAAGGTGACATTTAGTTATACCAGATGTGTTCCTTTTGATTATATAACTTAAAATTTCAACCCAGACAACTGCTTCACTTCTCATGGTACTAAGGAGGACAACCATCACATTCAAATGCTGCTAAAGCAACTTCAAGGAAAGCATCCTTGCTACCTTATTCCACCCAGTACATACCGGCAAATAAGGTAGTAAAGGAAAAAATATGGGGGAGTTCTAAGTCTTTCATCTTGACTTCTTTTTTCTTTTCTTTTTTGAAGTCATTTATTCATTGGGACATGAACCAGAACCCAACTGAAAACTGCCAGGTCCACGTAAGAAGAAATAATTTATACATATCAAATTATTATGTAATTATTTCACACAGAACTCCAATGTTATTAGAAAGAACAAACTTATTTCAGAATGTTTACAAGTCTGGATATTAAAACATTTGGTAGAAGAGACCCAAGTTCAAAAGACACCTGGTTTGTATACATATCAGAACCTAGGTTTCTTGTTTTTCCCTCACCACTGCTGGCTGAAATAGACATTAAGAATTTTTGTAGGTGAGACACTGAATGTAGTAAAAATGATCTGTCATAGTCAAAAATAGAAGTTTGGGAGGTTCAAGCCAGAATTTAAAATTCCTTCAAGAGGGTAATGAAACACTGGAGCAAATTACCCAGGGAGATCGCACAGTCTCCATCCTTGAAGATTTTAAAACTCTACAGGACAAATTCAGAATCTACTGCTCAATTTCAAGCAGCATGTTGAAAATCTTTTTCTTTTGTTGTCTGATCTTATATGTAGCTTCATTCATGTAGCTTTTAACTCAAATGAATGTAGAAAATCCATTTCAAAGATTGCCCCTGCTCAGACAGAGCTATAGAGTTGGTCCAGTTGTAAAAACACCTTTGTGGAGGAAAAGAGAAATTATCCTCAGACTATTGTTTTCCCAGTTTACATTTCCTAAGGGACTATCACTGGAAACCTGGGTAGCGTGGCAAAGTTTTTAGATGTACATCATGTTGCAGAATACAGACTGAAGTCCAGGTCATCTGTTGAGGTGATAGATTAGACAGCGGTGGGAAGAAAGACAAGATTTTGTAGAGACACAGACAGATTGAGATTAAACACAGGAGAGCCCATCTTCCTCCCTAAAATGAAGCTCCAGTTTTCATATGCCTATGGGCAGCATAACTGAGGATGAAGAACTCTAATTATTGGATAAAGAGTGACCCCATGATGCTGAGGGATTTAACACTGATTTGAATCAGTCCAGGTTTTCAGCCATTATGTCATGTTATAGAGTACTTGTACTTAAAGAAACTCAAAAAAATACCCCACCAAAACCAACAAGCCATCCCCACCCACCTGCACACCTCCCTGCAAAAAAACCCCAACCAATCAACCAACCCCAAAACTAAAAAAAAAAATCGAACCCACAAACTCCAACAAACAAAACAACCTGAGAAACAGATAAATTGAGTAATTTTCTCATTCAATAAATCCAAACCCCTGGCCACATTGCAGAAGAAAGAATGGAAAACAGCTTTGCTATCTTGCTTCAAAACAACTGGAAAGCATTCCTCATAACTCTTGATGCTGCAGATTTTACTGCGTTTCTCATGAATAACTAAACAGATTATAAATACTTTCACTTTGATATTCATAGACTGATACCAAAATACTGTAACGTTCCCCGAGTTTCCTGTTTCCCATGACTTCCATCTCAAATCTTTCTCAGTGACCTTTCAGAAGGAGATATTTTTCTCTCCTAGTTTCTGTGAAAGTGAATGTAGCCGAAACCAGAATTAAGACCAATATCCACCCCCACCCCCCTTTTCTTCCTGTGCTTATCTATCCTCTTTTGGTCATATTCTGATGCACTTCTTTGTCTTGCTTAGATGTCTGGGTTTCATAATGTTTCTATGAAGTTCTCCAAATATTTGTAAATTATTATAACCTAATTCACTTGCTTTCAGTTTTCACCTCTTCAGCCATTATGCTGGCAGGTTTTGTTTTGAGTGCATATTTTTTTTTTTAAATATCTTAAAAACACTTGTTCCATAGTTGTACTGAAGGCTGGGGGAACCAATTGAACGAAACCACAGGTTAACACAGCAAATTGCATCCTTTAAATTAAATGATGGATTAAAACTAATTTTATTAAGTAAAACAATATTTTTTGCAATATGCTATAGCCATCTTCCAAATAGCAGTAAGATAAGAAGAAACTACAAAAACTTACACAATAAGCAGACAATGTAAAGACTGACAAAGTTGTAACAGATGGCAGTGTGGTTGTTTGGTTTTTTTCGGTTTGTTTGTTTTAAGGTTTAAGTGGTCGTGGTAGTGTTTGGGTTTTTTTGTTTGTTTGGTTTTTTTTATAATAGCCCACACATACACTGTGGACCTTATCTAAGAGACAACATGCAAAGAAATAGACTAGAAAAAGAACCGGGCCTCACACAGTAACTGAACTAGGTTCTTAGTATAATGACTCTAGTAAAAGTAGACTTTTCAGAAGTACAACTTGGTGGCATGACACTCTGCAGAAAGAAACTAACTTTTAGGGTTTATCTGTCTGTTGGAAACAGCCCAAATGACTTGCATGAGCAGCCAGCAGTTTGGGTTAGTAGCTGTTTACAAGTGGTGCTCACTGGAGATGGTGCTGGGCTTAGAAGTGTTTGTATCATAAAGCTAGACAGAAAGCAGAAGATGCACTCCCATCACATTCAGTGTGAGGAGGTTGCTGATACACTGGAGGAGAGTACAACTGCTGCTTAGAGGAAGATGGGTACACTGGACTACCAGACTGAAAGAAACACCATAAGATTCAAAGACAAATGAGAAACCTGGCCCCTGGCAAAGAACAACCCCTTGCATCGCAAATAAAAGGCCAGGCACAGACTGGTTTGGTATCCAAAAAGGACCCAAGGGTCCTGGTGGAAAACAAGCTGAACAAGAATCTGTCGTGAGCCTCTACTGCAGTGGTAGCTGTGTGCTTACTGGGCTGCCAATGGACCAAGGGAATGGTTTGTTCTTCTCCATCGGGAACTGGTTGCATCTGAATACACTCTGCTCCTTTTTGGCTTGCTCACAGGAGAAACAGTTTGTCCACAGTACTGGCAAATGGGAGAGTGCTGTGATGGGTCACTAAGACAGGGGCTAGGGCACATGATGCATGAGGAGAGGTTGAGGGAACCGAGCTTGTTTAGGTTAGAAACAGTGCGACTATCTAAAAGAGGAGATATAGAGGAGATTGCAAGACTCCCAGACAAGCAGAACAAAAGGTCAAGGTGACAGTCATGAGTAGCAGCAAGAGAAATGGATTTGGATATAAAGAAAAAATGTCCAAATAACGAAAGCAGTTAAGCACTGAAGTAAGGGTCTAGCGAAGCTATGGATTCTCCATCCCTGAAGATTTGCAAGACAACCTGATCTACCTTTAAAATTAAACTTTGAGAAGGAGCTTGTAGTTGATAGCTCCAGAAGTCACTTCTAACCTAACTTTTCCTAAGATTCCAAGGCTGTACTTCAGAACTGCCTTACTACAACAGCACAGAGAACACTTCAGGTTTCCCCCCTGCCTAAGCTGCTAATATAACTACAGAAGATTCACCAAAATATGCTGTCAGATTTACCACTTGATTTAGTAGCAAACATCACCTGTTTGTTAGACACAAACTGCAACCTAAATACTGGGGCTGTGCCAATAAACACTGCTCCTAGGTACATGGCCTATGTTAAGGAGACCCATCTCTGTAACTTTCAAAAGCTGCCTTACAATTTTTGCAAAATAGATTTTCACTATACAGTCTCCCACCTACTATATAAAGGGTTAGAACTGAAGCCAAAATAACAGGAGTGAGTAGGCTGAGGCTTTTCAGAAATAGTAACAATCTTTCTTTAAAGCTAAGCATAGATTAGGGAGAGTTATGAACCACTAGACAATTGCATCTGCAGACTATTCATTATTTCTTAGAAATATGCCAAGACAGTGTTCTTAAAGGTACCTGATGAAGACTGGAAAAAAAGCTATCATGTTGATAGAAACCAGTGAACACAGAAAAGTATCCTTAAGTTGTAGGGTTCACATCTATTTTGAAGTGGGTGTGGTAGAACAAAAAAATCCAGTAATTACTTAAAATCAAGGTGAGGTTTAGGACACAGAATGGTATTGGTTCACGTGGGCAGATCACTTCCAGCAGCTTCTGTGGTAACACTGGAATAACACTCCCTTCTCCAGAAGGGAGGGATGATTGAAGAATGGTTGAAATAGTTTGTACAGAAGTTTTGAAGGTGTAAAATACTATTTTGTTAAGCTATTTGTCACAGCTAATTACAATACAGAGTTTTCCTTTTTAAGTATTGCCATCAAATCAATATAGGCATTCAAGGCTAGAGTGGTATAACTATTTTGAAACTAACAAACATGCAGTGGGTAGAATTTACAAATTACCCTTACAAGAAGAAAATGAAAGACTGGGACCTAATTTATTCCCTACATAGATTACAAGACTGCAAATCAAGCCTTAGAAGTTCTTCACACAGCACACTCTTACCAGTCAAGACAGAATGTGTCAATGGGTTTTCATCACATTTTCTTTTAAAGTTAAGCAAACAAATATTCCAGAAGGTAATTACCTTAATAAGTAGTGAGAGACCATATTATTCTGAAAAATACATGTGGTAAGCTATCACCTCTTCAATACTGGGGGGAAGGGAAGTGGCAGAAGTTTATAATACATTTAGGTCTATTGTCAGCAAAAAAATCTATTTATTTTCAAACTGAAATATTAACTTGGTCTTTCAGAGGAAAAAGCAGAGGAAAAAAATAGGGGAGGGGGGATACACCCACAAAGAGAGGTTACATTATGAAAGCTTACATCTCAAACAAGAATTACCATAAACTGAGCATTCGTTTATTGTTTTTATTTTCCCTATTCTCCCTTCCACCCCCACTTCCTTGCAAGCATGGGAATTTTATTATTTTGTTTATTGTTTTTAAAATTGTCCTAGGCATTTTATATAATAGAGTCAATCAAAAAACCTATTACTTTGTTTTGACACTAAAATAAACAAAACATGAAGAAAATAATTTAAGCACTAGACTTACATTTGGGATCAGTTTTTTTGCTCTTATACTTCTTTTGTCAACAAAGTATCAAAGGAGCTGCTTGTGCTGAGGTTTTGAGTTTGGGTAGGCGGTTTTCTTTTGTTTGTCTGTTTTTAAGTAAAGTCCTGAAGTCTCCCGATTCCAGGAGCACAACACTAAGCGGAAATTAACAAGCCCTGAAGTTCAAACCATTTATCTAGATAAATCCACTGCCAGGGAAGCTGTGGCGAGAGGCCAGAGAGGCTCTGTGTCTCCACAGGGAGGAATATGAAAGGTCCAGGCAGATTTGCTCCAGTGCCAGAGCTGCAAAGTGCACATGGGGCAGAAGATGCAGTAGCACATTGCAAGTAGGAAACAGCACAGGGTTTCTTCATTTGATGTTTATCCATGCTTATCTATGGGGGGAAATAATCAGGGCTACAACATGTCTAAGGCCATGGTCCCATATTAGCTACAGATAATTGCAAGTAGATACTCACATAGGACTCACATGTTATCCTTATTATTCTCATTGTTGGTTAAATAGATAATTAAGGATTTCAATTAAAAAAAAAAATAATACCGAAACAGAGTTTAGATTTCTTTCACATACTAGAGAAACCAGGCTTAAGGCTAGAAATATCAGGTCTGGTGCTTTCTCCCTTGCCCCTCCCCCCTTATTTGTTGACCCCAGAATTCAGTCATTTTACAACAGTGGACAAAAGAATTATCATCTATTTATTTTTCAAAAGGTAAAATTTCAGGTGCCCTATGGTGAATTCCATAACATGACATCTTGTAACTTCAGAGCTTGCAAGACCAAGATAAAAAGTAAAGCAAGATAAAGAGTGTAAATGGATGTGTAGGAAAAAAAGAAACATTTTTTATTCAATGACAAAGACTGTAGTAAGTTTTATTCTGCGTGTATTTGGCCTATATATTCTAATTATAATTTACTCTAATTTGTGTTGCAAATGCACATCTGGGCTTTGTCCACCCAGCTGCATCATTACTTGCTCTGCTGTTTATTCCAAGTTTATTTTCCCATACCTCTATACAGTGGTTCCTCTTCCCAAGGGACACGTTCCTACCAGGTGGTATTTATGTGTCTACCTCATGCCTAGATTTTGGTAGTTTTTCTGCAACACTGTTTTCAACTGTTAGAAACAGAGTTTAAACATATCACTACATGCAGTTCTGTCCATATTACAGGTTTCTGAAGCTGAAGGGGAAATATGAAGTTATCACACAGTTTTCAAATAAGACAAATAACTATGATTAGATGCTGGAGTGGAGAGGAATTTTCTAACGTTTAATATGTCCCTCGTGATGACACTTCCAGGTCTTTTTAGCCTTTATTCCAGGACACTGTATACTATCTGTTCTTGCCAGGAAAGATCGTGCAATCTAATCAGACTGTACCATCTGTGATCCTAAGACTAAGGAGATCATCAAGCATACAATGTTTCTTTTGAGACTAAACACCTTGCCAGATAGCCTGAAAGAATCAGTGTTTTTTCTGAAGTTTTAGAAAAGTCACAACAGATTAGAATACTAATTCATGCTGTTAACATGTCTTAAAGTTTAGGTTCCTTACCAGCAAGATTTAAGGTAAATATTTTTTAAGATAGCTATTCTGAGTCCTTAGAAGCATATAGCTACAGTAAAAATGTAGCCCTGGAGGAGAGGAGCTTGTTCAGAAGAAATGCAAAAAAGCATTTTCAGAAATAATTTTTGAGAAGATTCAGCTGTTGGTATTTATTTGTTTTTTATTAGTTTTAAACCTTGTTCTACACATCCTGCCAAATATCTTGCATGACTTCCATGTAGCGATTCAAGGATATAAATTTATAGTTACATTGAATATTAAGAACATGCGCATTGGCATGCAATTTAATAGGTCCCAGATCTTCAGGTCTTAGTAAGACTATTCCAGCATAAAATAATTTTATACTTCATTTTGATGTTAGCACTTCTTTCATCCAATCAGCTTCTTTCTCAAGTGTCAGTCATGCAAGATACAAGAAATAGCATGTTGTTTTACAGATATCTGTTAAATTCCAGTTGGATAGCGCTATTTTCTAGTGGAGTTTTAAATATATATATCTACCAGTACGTTATGAGAAAGCAATCAAAACATTAACTACTTTAATATAAAGTTATTAAACAAAAGCCACTCAAGAAATCTGGATAAAAAGTCATCTGTACAGGCAATAACAATAAGCATTAAACAGTTTGACAGGCTCCAGCAGTGTAAAGAAAAGAAATTAGGCTGAGACATTACAATGCACCCTTATAATGTTAAGACAAGGTTTAAGAATCAAACAAAGATGACTTTACCCTTATGGCCAGCCCCACTGTGTCTTCTTATCTGCATTTCCATAGAAGAGTTTAAATCTTCTAGTCCTGCTTGTAATGGAAACCAAAAATTCTACCTAGTGCTTAGCCAGCATTCTGCAATTAGTGTTTGGTTGTGTCAGGACTCAAAGAGAATTTCCAAGACACCTACTGACACCTGACAGATAACAATAACTGGAATAAGTGTTAGACAGTACCTGATGCTCCAGCTGTAATGCTTGTGTGAGTAGTGTTATTTAACCACTCATTTTTACCACTTCCTTTTCTTAAAACATTTATCTACAGCTATTGAAAACAATCACCGTTGCAAAAGCTATCACAGCTTAACATCTTTTATGTGTTAGTATTAACAATGCACAGCATGCTCTAATCCTGTTAATCTTTTGATATTGGCTAGGCAGGTTTGTTATTTTAACACCAACCTAACCATCCTTTGCCAGCCAACTACCACCAGTCACGTTGAACCAAAAATCAGCAGTTCTGAAAGTACTGTTCTGGCAAATTTTTAGAAAAATACATATTTGATAAATTCTGAAGGAATACCTAAAATAAGTGCTCAGCACCTGCACCACCTCTGCAAGCTTCTTGGTTTTGGCCAGCACTGTAGAACACCTAGTGGAAGTCAAAGCAGAGACAAGATTCTTCCTCTTCAGCACCATACTGAAGTACCATAACTACTAGCAAGAAAGTCCTCTTTCACATAATTACTTTATTCTTTCATTCTATTAGTGGTGCTTTCATGGGAAGACAAAAGCTGCTAATCATACAGATGCAATCACGGCTCACCTTCCTGCCTCTAAAAACTGCTCTACCTGCAGTTGCCACTAACTGAAGATCAAGTTAAAATGGGAACAGTTACAACCAAAGTTGAAATATAGTCTTTTATTTTCCATCTACAGCAGAAACAAGAGAAGTAGCTTTTACCAAGAACGGTTTCATAGTCTTTAGATATGATGAAAGTCTAAGCCATGAATGACTTAAAAATGGATTATTTTTTTCCTTCTAACAATGCAATACTTGTTTCTTCCCTTTCAGTTGACATCCCTTTATACTGTTGTGGTCTGCAGAACAATAGTGTCAGTTGTAGAAATGAAATGAGTCACAAAACATGTGACTTGGGGCATGTAAGGCAGAACTGACTATATTACTTTGTCTCAGCTGCCAAAGGATGTAACAAAATCACGTTTGTTTACTACTTGAATTCAAAATTTTGCTGTTGATCTGAACACACTTTTTGTTTTTATGTAACATGCAAAGTTGCTTATAACTTATCAGTACAAACTTACAGTTTGGTTAGCCCTAATGCTTTTATGATACAAGACACTGTTCATGTATTGATTAATCATCTCATAATGACATGTCTCCCTGCTAGAGCAGTTGGTAAAGATTAGTTCCTCCATGTAAAACCAGGTTGGCTGTTATGGCAATAGGGGTTTGTTATTCAAGGTATATTAATCTTAAACTGGAACTGCATTTCTTGTCTCCTAGAGCTCTGATCATTACATACCGACAGAGGTGGGCAAGTAGCTGGAAACACAGTTTTTATTGCATTTTTTTCCTTGCTGACCTTCTTCCTACTCTTTCAGTAAGCCACCCTGGAAATAAAAGTTGTAACTAAATAACTGGAGTATTTATTCCCATCTGTTAAAAGGTTAACTATCACCTTTCAAATCTTTCTAGTCTCACTTCCCTTAAGTGTCAGACCACATGCTTATTATACACTGTCCAGGACACAGTGGCAGTCTGAGGCATTCCCACTTATATTAAGTACTGGATTAGAAAAATAACAAAACACCAACAAGAAATATTTTTGTCTAACTAGTAAATTGCAAACTAAATGCTCCAGATCAGGAAAAAAGAAGAAAGTAGTCTGAGCAGAAATTAAATATCTGAAGGGAAATATGTTCCCAGTTAAGCCATGCCTTTATGAAGATTCCATTGCTCTGAGCATCAAGATTTGTATCCCAAGTTCAGTAATCGGTGAGCAACAGTGCTCACAACTGTTTCTTCCCAGTATCACCTATTATTAAAATTTTAAAATCCTTCTTAGATTGGGTCTAAAAAGTTGAAGATAAGTGCTGTTAAAAGAACAGAAGTATTATTCCTCAAAGAATTCTAGCATAGCTTTTCTCTGTCAAAGTGGCAAAGTGCAGAATGTCCCACACCAAAGCTTTTGCAGAGCAGCTCTGTCAGTCAAGGTTCAGCTGATTTTTAAGTTATGTTTGTACATGTTTTCCCCCTAGCTCTAGTTAAAAAGCCGTAATTGTGTTGAAAAGGTATTCTTTGAAGGTGTAGCAGAAGATGCCTGGAAATCAGATATCATTGTCACCTTATGATGCTGATAATATGAAAAATCAACCATTCTTGTTTCCCTTTTGTCCTCAAGTTAAACTTTTAACTTCATAATCTTTCCTTGGCCAAAGTAAACCAGGTTTTGAAGTTAGTAAAATTCTCAAGGGTCAGATTTAACCATTGAATAATGCAGAAAAGAATTCTCCATGATTCAGACATGAACACACAACTGAATGCCTTTCAGCTCAAAATGCACAAATTAATACAGCGAGGGGGTAACCTTCTAAGCTCCAGTAACTAGTTACTATATTTAACAGTAGGAGGACACTAAGCTAATGTGTCACATTTTGCAGGCTGAGTGGTCTAGAAGCACCCAGAGTGCGTTACCACAGCTCAGCTGGTAGGCACTTACAAGCAGCACTTCTGTGAGACAGTATGATCATATCCAAGCTGTCAGAAGTGATTATTTCAGTTTATATTTTTTGTATTATCTACCAAGCATATAGGGTTTTTTTACAAATATTAATTTTTTGCATTTACCACTACAAACCTTACCCTCAGGAAATTTCACATGTAACTAAATGCCTCAAACAAAGCAGCTAGTAAATTGGACACACAGATATGTACAGTCCAAAAGATCAATAAAAACGATTATTTCTACTGAAGTCTGTTTCAACATTACTTTCAGCATATACAGGTACAAACATATGACTTGAATGTATTAGAAGGAAACAAATATTCCCAAGATGCTCCTGCATATTGGTGTTCATGGAACTTGCAGCTGATTCATTGCAGAAAGACATTAAAAAACATTTTCTTGCAAAACAGCATCTTGTCACTAACTTAAAGTGCTTCAAAAACAAAAAAATAACATAACTTCATTTAGTTTGGCAAATCACACCAATAATATCTGATATTATTCTGATCAAATGATATTAGGTACATTTTATTCCACTAAGATCCTGGAAAATGAAAAGCATCAGAAGAGTCAGTATTTTGTGACTGACAAGAGTCCAATGATTCATAAAACTGATTTTTTTTTTCCTGGAACCTCTGTACCAGCTATAAAGAAAACATCAAGGTAGAAAGTTACGTAGCACTAGGTTATGATTCCTAATGAAGGCTCAAGTCTGTTATTGACTTACTAGATATAGCATTAAAGAGTGAAAGCTTAAAAAAAAATTATAATCTGTGAGGTATCAGTCCTTTGTTACCCACACCCAGTTTCTCTGGGCAGCTCTCCCCTCTAGATGAATTACATTAATTAAATAGGCCAAAGTGTAACAGCATATTTGTTTACAAGCACTGTTATCTGAGAAATAGATGCTCAAATTTCTTCAGAAGCAGAAATGCTTTATTACCAATTCATATTCGGTTTAATGCTCAAGCATTAATGTTAGAGCATTTGCTCTAACAGTGTTCTGATGACAATTAAACTCTATTTAAAACCTAAGAAACAGCAGGACACGCGTGCCATGGTCTCGCTTTCTCTGGCTGGAAGCAGTCAGTCACAGTTGAAAAGGAAAAGGAACGATGAGTTTCAGAAGGGAGACCTATGCTTTTGCTGTGGCTAGGAGCTTGGGCACAATTGTTTCATACCGCAGGATTAACCAGTAAGAGCTCCTGACTCTTCATGTGGTGGTGGCAGAACGAAAAGGACACCCCTTTCCTCCACTCGCAGATTTTCCCGTCCCCCACCTTTCTCACATTTTGCAGACCACTTCGAAGTAACTCTGTAGGGCTGGTGGCGTGCGGGCGTTTCGAGCGGAGCTGGCTTCTACAAGAAAGCAGAAGGAACAGCGACACCTCGCGGCAGATCTCCTGCACACACCTCCGGGAGCCCCCGCTGGAAACTCCTGCGCAGCCCATTCCTAAGGCCGGTGAAACTTTTCCATCTTAACTCTAACTAATTCACGTTTAAGCCAGGGTGCATAAAGCAGAAACAACACCTTTGTCATATTTGTGCTTGAACCTTGAATATTTCATCGGAAAGCGTTCTTAAATGAAGAAGAAGAAAAAAAAAACCAACCAACAAAACAGAAAACCCACGTAACCACAGTTCACACTAGGAACAGTAACCCTTGAAGACAACCAAGACTAGAAGCTAGCCAGTGTTTGAAGCATTCATAAAATCTTCTCTTCTGAACAAATCATAACCTCTCTGAAGTTGTAGAAAAGTCATGTGCAGTGGTAAAAAGTGCATGTACTTGTATATTCTATCAAATCCTCCTTCCTACTTCAGAAGTTACCAATGAGATGAAGTTTGGGAGATTTAAGTATTCCATTTAAGTGTCTCTGCATTCCAGTCCTGGAAAAGAGTTGTCTTTGAATGAACTCTAAAGTTTGTAAGTAACGTTTAGAACTGCTGTAAATTTAGTTTTAAAGCACACACACTAAACTATTTTACAAAGACTGTCCTGTTCTTTTAACAGATATGTCTAGAAAATGAGATCAGGTTTACTCATTTTACTCTTCCCCTCCCCTCCAGGAAATATTCCATAGAGTTAAACTGCTTTTTGTCTTCCATCAGATATGTAGCCAGTGTGACAAGAGCCATATTTATGGCTTGAAACCTCCCAGGACATCATAATATTCAGATGATACCCAGGTGGGTAGTTAGTGACAGAAGAAAGATGGCTTATACTTCCTAGGACTGCAGCATCATACTGTGCCCAGGGAATGGTCATACATAGGGGACTTATTATTTGACAGCATAGGAGGTGAAAGAGTTTTATTCATTAAGTTCACAGGTCCTGGACAAGATGTTTTCTGGGTAGTTCACAGCATGTGCACAGCTGGATTTTGAGTGCTGAGAAAACCATGTTTGCTAGTGAGGAATCTTCTTTTCACTCTCCAGTGTGAGCATACTTATTAGCTGCAAACTCTAAGATTTAATTTGTGCTTTCTGAAGGGCACATACACAAGCCATTTTAAGGAAAAAACAAGAAATGGGCTTAAAAATATAAAATGCAGGAGTACTTCACTGATACCTTAATCAACAGCAACTGGGACAGGGGGAAAAAGCAAAACTTAGAACAGAATAATGAGAATGTGACATTAGGAGACACATGGCTTTACGATAGAAAGCTCATTTTATTCATTGCATTATGGGATGCTATGCTTTTGTTATTTGTCAGTACAATTAAAGACAAAGAATTACCTGTAGAGAATTCATATACAGCATGGAACAAATAAAATATTCCCGTCTCAATCAGCTATACTGTGTGTGTGTCTATATGTATATAAATATAGAATTATTTCTTCTCTGCAGGGCTATTTTCTCCTAAGAATCAGAAAACCATTACTGCGTAGTCACCTGTGTTTCTCATATCCCTATGATCTTCCATGGAAGTGCTAGGTAGTACTTCCTTCCCCTAGCTCTGCTGCTGAGCAACGAGGGCTCCCTGAGATAGCAACAACAAGGTACATATAATTTCCTAACTATTCTGTCAAATTAATCAGAAGATAGACAAAGAAAAGAAGCTTACTTCATCCTGCTTCTCCTAGGTTTCTGTAATCCAAGAAATCGGTAGAAGAAAAAACCTAAACCAATTAATGAAAAACAGCCTGTATTTAATTTTCTCTTGTCATATCATCTTGTCATACTACGAAGCTGCCAAGCCAGGTACCACATACAGAAGGGACAATACTCTTGTTCAGAATTAAGTCTCTGAAAAGAAAGTATATTTTAACAACTTGTTGGTAAAATGAACTCTGTAAAGGAGTGTTTACTGCTTCTCAACTCCAGAGTTATTTGTCTTTACACAAATAATATATTTGGCACATAAATCCTTTGGCTCTCAAATTACTGAATACTTGGAAGTGAACATTAGATACTTGTGTTAACAATAGTAACTTCAAAAAAGCACGTAAGCACATTGGTTAGTATTATATTTCTGATAAAGTATTAAAAGAAGCTAGCAATTCTAACAAGTTACAATCTAAAATGAGCTAGATGTGCTTTGTATGCAAAATGTTTGAGCAGCCTTCTGTACATTAAGCAAATTGCATCTTCAAACAAGAGATGAAAGAACACTGAAGACTTCCTTAATCTTTTTTTATAGATGCTTTTCCAAATAACAAGGTCAAAGCTTCCAGGGTAACAGTTCGTCACAAAACTAAACATTGTCCATTCCCTCCATGCCCCTGCCTGCCTGTCCCACCATGTCTTCTGAGGGGTTTGGTGCCTGAAGGTATGATTCACTCATCTCAAAATCCATACCATAAAAGCTTTGAGTATTTTGTTATTAAGAAGTCAGTATCACAAAGTTTGTGCACAAGATAGGACAGTCATTTTACGCTGACCTTTTTGGTCCATTGGGATTTGCAAAGCAGACACCAAATGTTAGTTGTGCCATATGGGCCAGCTGTTTCCCCTCTGTATTCCAATCTGAAGCATTGCATATGCATGGCAAGACTTATGTGTGCTATGCATTAAGTGTTGTATTTTGTCCCAAACTTCATCCTTCTTGGAACTTTTCTCACAGCAGCCTACACAGTGGGAAGCCAGCTGGAAGCAACCAGAATTAAGATTGACCTTCCAGCCCCTTACAGATTTCCCATGAATTTTCTGCTATACTAAAGTTTTTTTCCTTTAAACAAAACAGCCTCACTTTTGGACAACTGTCAACAATACAGCACCAGAACACAGATGATAAATAGTCATTAGTAAAGAGCTAGTGGAAACCTAGTCAATATCTGAGCTTCGGGAAGGGATAACCTCTTATGGTCAGATACCTTTATAACCTGCAACAGCAACTGAAATACTTAAAAAATACTGATATCTGCTTTTATAATAGCATTTATAAAGTAATTTTTCTTATTTCTTAGAACAGTCAGAAACAGTAAAGAGGTGGAAAGGGACAAGATGCAGTTCAGGACTACAGTGTTTTTTTAGTATGGCAAAATCCAAAGCTCAGGCAGTATTCAGCCCCAAACTACAGGCATTAAAATACAATTTTGATGAACACAATTCCTTTTTAGTAAAGTGTTGCATGAAAAGAAGTGCATTTCACACATGGAATACCTTTGTTTACTTCCATTATAGAACAGCAATACTATTTTGAATTTCATTCATTTACATTAAGAGCAATATGTTGTTCCCAAAATCTAGGAAGATGGATCTTGCAAATAATAAAAAAAAAAGCCAAATTCAAACATCTCCAATAAGTAGTGTTTTGTTTTATCCTTTTACAAGGTCAGAAATCTGAACAGAATATAGACTACAGGGATTGTATAACATGAGCTTATTTCTAGTCTTTCAGACACTTGTCACACATTTTTGGTGAATTGCTTCCTTCTTTCTAAGATTAAAAATGTCCAACAGGAGTTGCTTTTGTCTACTCAGATTACTCATATCCCTATATCATAGCAGGAATTCATTTTTTCAGCTGCTGCTTTCCACTTCAAGAGCAGCCCTTCTCTTCTGGCACCATCTCCTTTAGAACTGCCAAAAATTTTCTTTAGCCATGTGCTTACTGCTTAGCTGAGTGGCAGTTTGATAGTGAAAGGAAACATGAATTTGTGTTCCCCGCCCCCCCCCCCCCCCCCCCACTAAGCAGGGCATTCACAGTCCCTCAGATTTCTTACAGGTTGATAACTTCACTGGCTTCAGGAATAAAAATTGATATTCCCTAGTATTTGGCAGGCAGTGGAATCAGGTGGATGTCACCTTACCCATAAACATAACAGTTCAGCTGTAGATTGGTCTTGTCTTACTATTTCCCAGAGGATGGATAACAGGGGTGCCATGAAAGGAAGCACCCACAGAGCTAGTCTTACTGCTGAAAGTATGGGGAAATGTATTTAAACAAGCATACTTCTCTGAAAGCACAAGATCATCGTTTGGGTTCATTATTTCACCAACTCTGCACATTTACAGAGCGAGTAAGTGCCTCAACAGAGCCTTCATTGTTATGTAGATGGGTGAGGTTTTTTTTTAATATTACAAATGGCAGTAATTTTAACAGCTATTAAAATCATCTAGATTTGAGGAAAGGCAACTCACTGTAACGCAGGTCTCACAATAGCTGGATACCACAAAGCCAAGCATTTCCCTTAGCAGCTACTCTTCAGCAACAGTCTTCCTCTCCTTGAAACTGGTGGAGCTGTAGCTGACTTCTGACTTTGTGGCTTTTCACACGTAAAAACTCTGAAGTCTGACAGAAGATCTTCAGCCTTGGATTCAGTGTCACTCTCCTCAGAGCCCTCAAAAAGACTTTTATGCAATTTTCCCAGTATTTAATACAGGGAAAAATCCGTGTTTGTGTCTAAACTCAAAGATGCTCTCACAGGCAAGGTATATCCTCCCATGGACTTTAGAGCTTCTCTGAGCTACATCCAGGAAGCATCCCTGCTCAGAAATGCCTCTCTATACAACCTTACCACTATCACAGACATCATTACTATTCCTGCAACCCACTGTAACTTATTGTTAATAACAACAACAGAGACAAATAAATAACAAACCCTCTCATCTTCCCTTAACACTCCTATCTTCTAAGGGGACTCAGAGGTTTCCTTACTCCCAAAGCCCTTTACTAGTGACTACTCACAGCTGGGAACCGTCTTTAATTTGACTTGGCAGCTCTCCAAGTGCAA
Source organism: Falco punctatus (assembly GCF_963210335.1). Taxonomy (NCBI): domain Eukaryota; kingdom Metazoa; phylum Chordata; class Aves; order Falconiformes; family Falconidae; genus Falco; species Falco punctatus. The sequence goes on from NC_137580.1 coordinate 59,797,662, forward strand.
GGAGCTCACTAATTTTTTAATTGTTTGGGGGTCCAGTTAACTCTTCCAAGGTCAGGGATGTTTGCATCCTCCTCTCCCAAGGCTTTATAGCAAATTCTCTTGCTGTTAGCCTGAATAGCTGAAAAATTCTGTGCAGAGAATATATTTTCAAAAATTTCACAGTATAATTTCAGAAACTTAAATAAGAAAGTTTAAGGAATAACTATTAAGCAAAATATTAATGGGGGAAGTCCCCAGTGTTGAAAAATTAACTGTGTTAAAAAAGAAGGACTAGTTTGTAATATATGTATCAATGTATTCCAAAAATTCAAGCATGGTTTAAAATCTAAAACAAACAAATAACAAAAAACCTTTATGAAACAATATATAAATAATATATACAGAAAATATTTCAAGTGATGGAAATTCTTCCAGAGAATAAGGTCACATTTTTAAAGATACCATAAAATTGCTAATTGCAGGTTATTTACATGAAATATGTTGCTGTGTTAACACCTGTTTTGCTTTGCTTTGCTTTGGCTATTGGGTAACAAATTCTTTACAACTTGTTTTATACTGCATAATTTTATAGATTTCAGAAGAGCTATTTTGTTTTGCTCTGTTCTAAATGTTAGCAGAAATACGCTCTTCTCTTTCACTCAGTTTTACTCGTGTCTTTTGCTCTTTTCTAGTTCTCAGCCCAGGAGATCAGACATCTATTCTCACTCACCAAAAAATCACATCTGTTCAGTTGTTGGTTTTCTCATTGGCAATTTAATCAGTGCTGTATCTGCATCTTTCTTGATATAAGAAAGGGTATGGTTATTCTTTTCTGCTTACTTTTCTTTTGTGTTATTTTTTCTATTCATTGCTGAAATTTCAGTACTCCATTAATAATGCAATACTTATACCAAGTTCTCGTACCAAGCCAAGCTAAATTGTGTGCCCTTATTGTGCTATTTCTTTAATCCTTTTTAGCTTTGGCTATTTATTAATAATTAATTGTCTCTGTATCAGCTTTAGTATTATGGTTTATGTATAACCTAGATCCAGTAGAACAAGTGAAATGAAAGCCCTAGAAACCTGCCCATAGGCAGAGTGAAATAACTGAAAACATTTAATCTGTTCTGTCACCCATCATCACCCACCAGCCTGCCTGGAATATAACAAATAAGGCTGCTGCCTCTTGCATTGATTTCCGCACACACACACACCCACACAACTGCAGCATCTTTCCTCCTGTTGTGTATAGCAAAACCAGGTAAAAGTCCTGCTGCACCTTCAAAGGTACTTTCAGAGTTCTATAAGGCTTCTCTTCGCTTAAGTTAATGTGCAACTTCTACATCATCACTATTATCCTGAGCTCCACCATCAACTATGTTAGCTCTGCAGCTTCACATAACATGAATTTGTGCACTAGGGAGACCTTCTTTGTTCTTGTCAAGTGCATTTATTACCTTCTGGCATACTGTTTCAGCAAATGTAGCTTGCAATGACAGGGACCATTAGGTCTGTACTTTGATGACATAAAAGAATGAAAACCTCAACATATTAATCTTTTCACTGTACTGGGAAAGACCATAGGACCCCCCCAAAAATATAAAAAAATCTGGCTGTGTTTTTATCAATGGTCCAGACTTCACAGTCAGGATTAATTGTTTTAAGGAAATCTGAAGTAATCCACCCAACCTGGAACTACGTCATGTTTGGATCAGGTGATGGGATACATCTTGGGACTGGCTGTTCTTTAGAAGACTGTGGGAATAATTTCAGGCAGCTGTCTGCAGCAGCAGTTCTGCATCTTGCAGGAAAAAAAAAATAATTCCCTTTTCCTCTTTCTCCTCAGGGAATCATAAGAATTTCCCTGGGTATTTACAACAGATGTTATAAATATTAACAACTTTTATATCAACAGAAAGAAAAAGAAGACTACAAATGCATAAAAGTATCTACAATACTGCAAACTAAAATCACTCAAGCATTCTCTTTCATAGGAAAACGTTAAGAAAATATCCTACCATTCACTTTGCTGAAATTCTTATTTATAGAAAGAAAGAAAGAAAGAAAGAAAGAAAGAAAGAAAGAAAGAAAGAAAGAAAGAAAGAGACAAAAGTTGTAAGGTCTTATTTAGTTGATCCTAAAACGCCTTAGATTCAATTTTTGGAAAAAACTTGGAGAATCCTGTAATTTTCTTCTAGATGAACTTGAATGCTACTTCCTCTCTCAAAAATGCATGCTACTTCATACGGCTGTAAGAGAGGAGAATGGCCATACCACATATGTGATTGACACCCGTTATGCTCCCTAATATATTTTCTCTATACCATTGCATCTCTGATTATGTGAGGAAATTTGATACGGTTATCTGACATTACCTGTCATACTTGACCAAAAATGAATATCAAGGAGTTGGGTGTCATAGAGGAGCTAAAGGAAGCATACAGCTAGGTAATAAAGCACTCATTTTCTATTTTTTAGCTCATTTCCACTATCTTTTGCCCCATAATTCTTCTTGTGAGGAAAAAGAAAAGATGTAAGCTGTCAGTAAATCCCGCTGAAAGAGAGTTGTTTGTGACAAGAGTGACTTTATCACTGAGCTATGTCTTGGACCCTTTTGGTCTCTCCTGGGTGTATTTCACAGGTGGTTACATTAGTTTCTAGCTGACACCGTAGCTCAGTAACTTGTGTGTGAGGTATCAGGAATGTAGCCCCTTTTTGTGCTGATCCACGTTCAGGGAATATTTGTTCCTACTTGCCATCTGCGTTAAGAAGGTTGTGCTCAGGCGGTTGATTAAAATCACTCAAAAGAGCCCTCATTCATATGGGCAGAAATCTGCTTCTGCTCAAGCCATTCCTTTCTGTACAGGTTTGTTCCCTCAGTCTCTCCCAAAGAGTCCTTCCAAGATCTCTGCCTGTTCAATGCTTCATTTTATTTCCACGTTGTCTTGCAAAAAAATTAAATCCTCTTGCTGACAGAGTGCCTTCTTTATGTGACATTTCCAGTTTGGGGTCATGTGGTGATAACTATAACCTGATCTCTCTTTCTCTTTCCCAAGACTAGTATGCCTGGTTTGTTTCCCCCCAGTACTTAGTTTGTCCTTTGGGAAGGGTGAACCTTGCAAGCTAGCCGAGAGCAGAGACCCGTCTGCCCTCCCCAACAAACGGCACCGCCACTGTAACACTGATTCTTTTGAAGCTGTTTATCTGTCATTGCTGCTTATCTGTCCTTACCGCCTTCCTCTGGATGTTTGTTTCCCATTAGCTGCCGCCTTTGACTCACATGCTGACAGTCATACTCCTTTGTAGTGAACAGATAAACTGATGGGCAACATGAAATTTATAAAAATGGGATCCATAACTACCGCATCCTTCAAACTCTTCTACAAAATTGTTTCCATAATTACAACTCAAGGCTTCCCTGCTTTTTCATTTCTTTTACATGGCAATGTATACAATGATGTACTTCATTTTTGTGGCTCTATCAGCTGATGTCCCTTCTGCTGCCTTTATTTGTTAAATTCTTCATATTTTTGCTCTGCACAGAGCTGGAAACGTCTTTTTGTTTCCTGCAAGTGCCTGAGCTTTCTGCAGTAGTTTGTTATTCTACTGACTCCTCTTGTTCTTTCAGGCTGTTATATGTAAGACTGATGAGGCATTCATTCTCAGTAAAGAAGCTTTTTAAAAGTACACTGAGTTGTATAGGTAAATTAATTACTACAATTAAGTGCCTGTATACATTTAGGAATGATTGTTGACTTTCCCCTTTAAGCACATTGTCTTTAATCAAAGACTGCAGAGGTGAAAATAATCAATTACTTTCTGCCTACTTCTACTAAAAATATCCTCATTTCTCAGACAGGTCAGCTGACTGACTACAAGATAATTTACTGTGCACACAATTTGAGCAGAGAAGAGCCACAGACTCACACTGGAAGAAGAGTTCTATAGCAATTTCTGATAATGTTTCCTTAAATATAAAAAAAGAGCTCATAAAGTAAGAAATTAATAAAATTAAAGTTTGCCTACACTCCTAGATTGCTACCTGCTTTAATTTACTGCAAACATAGCTATGTCCTTGAATGTGGCTACCAACACAATTCACAAGGCATGTCTCTCTGTAGCAGGCTTTTAGATACAATTAGAATAGCAGGTATTTTAATATTAGCCTGAAACGTAGATTATCTTAGGAGTTACTCTGTGCTACCTCTGCTAGGTTGTCTGAAGCTAGTGTTGGAATTTCTACTCTAAAGTGCAGTGTGGACATGCCTTTAGCATGGAAAATACTATCTGCAAAGAATGTCAAGGAAGAAAAATGTCTTTTTAATATAAATTTAACACATATATCGCCCACTAAGTGAACACAGATAATGAACAGTAGTTCTAATGATACTGCTGATGTTATTTTACATATGAGCATTTTCTCTGTAACCAATCTTTTTTTAAAAGGTCAGCAGATTTAGACAAGTAAACTTTAAATTTTAATACAGGAGTATTTAACATAAACCAAATGAACAAATCGGGGATGCAATAGGGGATATTTGTTTTACTATTATTACAATTATAAATTCAATGATAAAGTACAATGTGATGATACATCGTCTGTCTCTAGACTAAAGCTGCATCCATACCTTCTGAATACAAAAAGAAGTTATAACAACTTCTAACTAAGCTGACAACACTTAGTGCTACTTCTTTTTTTTAATTATTTTTTTAAAAAGAATTACTTGACAGCATAATGCAACCCTGTTATGTGACATTGCACTAGGGAGATGTAGTGAGTGTATGTCACCTTTGCCGAGAAGATAAGACCGTATCTCAGTCTACATGACAAAGACTATAGAGGAAGGCTGCTGAAGGGAGCTGATATGGTGGCGTAGTACCCTTCGAAGGGGAGTCCTAGTAGCATGCTGTAAAGACTGATGACTGAAGTAATGAATATTCACTTTGCTCTCAGGACTACTGTTTCTGTAGTGCATGTTAGGAAAGAAGATAGATGGAGGGACAGGACAAAAGTGAAACGAAGGACAGTAAGAACTTAAACTACAGAGTAGAAAAAGTGCACTTCTGCATGGCCCACTGCCCATGGCAAGGTGGAGAAGGAGCTGGCGCTCAGCAACCTGGCACACCTGCACTGCACAGGGCAGGACTATGAGTTTGGTTTCTACAGGACAGCTGTGCTTTCTGTCCAGACCACAGCCATACAGTGCCAACGAGGAGATTTCTGCCTGATGGGCCTCTGCCTGCAGTGTTACTTGCAAGATGTGCTGGTGAAACTCTCAGCGTACCTCCTTGGTTACATACAATAATCTACTTTGTCTGCTCATAGGGTAGGATGCAGACTGATGTGTTCATCTGTTCACAGAGTATGTAGTAACAGCTTGAGGCTTGTTAGATTTAAACCAAACAGTAGGAGGGGCAATTAATGTGTTCAACTCTAGGTTTTGCTCCAACATGAGCTGTCTAATGTTCATTGTCCTTAATTTTGAACTATTATATTCTAACAGTACTGTAAGGACATATTTTCTTTTGTTTTATTTACATATATACTTTTTTAATGTCAGTAAGACTAACTAACTTATTTCAACAGATTAATAGCATTTGTTTTCCTAGTCAGAAAACATTCTACTGTGGTGGACTGTACTGGAGATATGAAGCTTAAACAGACAATCACTAGGTAAAATTGTTACCTAAATTTCAATGGCACAAACACAGAAATTATCTGTTTATAATTCTACAAAGTTGTTTTACTGTTTCTGGTAATACAAGTCATCAGAATTTTACTGAATCTTGACACCTGTAAACCAAAATGATGCTTGATAGCATCAAGTCTCATCTCTCTTTTGAACCAAACACACTCAGATAACTCCTGAAACTAAGGAACTGGAAAAATCTTTTCTCAATTATTGCGTAAATCTAGTTAAAGGAGGTATGTAACAGTTGCATATTAATTACTAGTTGCCTAGTATAGATAAGCTTAAAATGAACTTAACTATCAGCATAATTTTAGAAGAACCTCTGTGTTTACTAAATCTAATAAAAACCAGTTCCAAGCTGAAGAGTTCCTCTAGGTACCCAGACATATCTTCTGGACATGTTATGATTCCCAGACAGACTACTGTATGCATCGGATTTGCGTAGCAAGGTTTTGGTAGCAGGGGGCTACAGAGGTAGCTTCTGTAAGAAGCTGTTATAAGCTTCCCCCATGTCTGATAAAGCCAGTGCCAGCTGGCTCCAAGACGGATCCACCACTGGCCAGGGCCGAGCCCATCACTGACAGCAATAGTGTCCCTGGGGTAATGTATTTAAACAGGGGAAAAAACTTGCTGCACAAAAGCAGCTGGAAAGAGGAGTGAGAATATGTGAGATAAGTAATTATCTGATATTTATTTCATTTTTTGAGGGCTATCTTCATCTACTAAGAACATTCACTGTGCTCTGGGTTTAATCCAAGGCTAAAGTTTAAGAGCCTGGTTCTCACCTCTGCTGAGGATGGCATTCTGTCATCCTGTGAAGGGTTACTCAAATAGGCTGGCTAAACTGTTGGCTGCATCAACTCTAATAGATGAAGAGTAGCTTTTCTTGCAGTGACACTGGCAGTGTGTCTATTATATACTGAAGACTGGAAGCAGCTAATGGTGGGATAGGGTTGGTTGACTGGGATAGCTGAGTTTAGCATTAAAAGCCAATAATAATGACATAGGTTTGGAAACGGTTTAAGATTTCTGCTCCTCCTACTGTACAGCAGACTGCAAAAAGGGCCCCATAGGAGTCAGGCATGGTGGATCTCACACTGGCATTGCAAACCGCACAGATGTTAGGCAATTGGCTTCATATAATAATAATAAAAAAATAATAATAAAAAAAGAGATTTTCTTCTCGGTAGTTATGTCCATGATTCTGCAAGGGGCCAAACATGTGATAGTTTCCCTGATGCTTCAGGTACCACTGTCCACAAAGCAATAGCTCGCTGTAATACAGCGTGGCCTGTCTTCATTAACTGCTGGTAGATTCTCTTGGGTAAAGTTCTTGCAGTGTCATGACAATGCAGAGCTTTTGTAGATGTTAAAGTAATTTGTATTGAATAATAGATTATTTTCTATATAGTTTCCTCATACTGGTAAAAGGAAAGGAGGTTTGAGCTGTTTTGTATTGCCTTAGGGAGACATTATTCAGTAGACTCAACTCTTTTTTTATATTTTATTTTTTGCTGATTTGGGGAATAATAGCCCCACGCTTGACAAGCAGCAGAGAGAATGCCTTTTATTTCCTTTTAAACTTATTTCACCAGGCAGGGACATCTACTTTCTTTATTCAAGTCAGTTATGCCTAAATTCATACATCTAGGTACCCACAGTTTATATTACTATCTTTATAAAGGTAAAACACAAATCCAAACTCCCCTAGCTCCTCCAAACAGCCTTAAAAAAAACAACCAACCAAACAAGGCCAGACCCCCAGCAGGTGGCAGCCAATTCTAAAATATGTCGAAGTTAGCCCACTCAGTGTGTGAATGAAAAGGTCTAGAGCACAGATGATGCAGAAAAAGCACAGGATGCTTTAAGAGGCAATTCACATGCATGTTGTCCTACCTTCAGGTACTGAATCTTATAACCTTTAGAATTTCTTTGTAATAGAGATGGCAGCTTCCCTTGATTTTAGGTGACAAAACTGTGCTTCTTTAACCTATGACAGTTTAATATCGTATTATCACAAGAGCTATCATCCCTGATAACTGGTATTTCCCCTGAAAAATCCTTACGTTGTAACTTCAAAAAAATATTTCCCAACTTATTATTGACCATGTAGATTAGATTCGAACACAAATACTTCTGACTTTTCCAAAACAGCACTACAATGATTAACAAACGTTATTTTATGTATATCTCCGAAAGCATTCTGTATATAAATACTTTTGAAAAAGCTGTTCTAAAGCAGGAGGAAGTATGCTTATACAGATACACATACAGTTTAAGGGAAGATATTTTTTTGCAGCACAACCTATAGTAGGATGACTAATGTCTGTTTTGCTGTAAATTTATTAGTGTTAGTTTAAAAAAAATAGTTTTCAGTGGCTTTATCATAGGACACAAAAAATAAACTGATTATTCAGTTCTGTATTTAGTACTACAAATTATAAATATTATATTACATAAAAAGACAATCCATGTCAAAATAGATCCATTTGGTGAATCCATTATTGAGAGCTAGCAAAACGTTATTTTTTGATGGCCAAGCCATAGCCACTTTGCCATCAGAAGGAATGAAACCTGCCCTCACACGTGATGCTGATTGCCCAGTTAAGCCTAAAAGCTAAAGGGCTATTGTCATGGGCAAGAGAAGAGATTCTCAGTGACTGGGGAGGAGCATATCTTCCTACCTAATCTGGAAAAACTGCTTCTGGGTCTGGTCAAAAAGTGGCTTTCAGCCTTCACTACTTCTTCTCTTTCTCCATATTCTAACTTCAGCCTGCTAGGCAGGGCACTCGGGGATAGACTGAGCCAAAAGGATACATATAATAAGAGCCTGTTATGCAAGAGCATGATCTGGGTATACCTGAGTGAAAAAACATATGCTTGAGCAGGCTCTGATTGTAAAATTCTGATTGATTTCTTTAGAAGACTCACTGTTTGCCCTCCAGCTAGAGTGATGTTGGTGTATCAGGGTGTTAAACGCTGCTCGTAGCTAGCAAGGTGCATTGTGTTTAGTGCCTGTTGTCAGTCTCCCTGCAGTGTTTGACTCCAAAGTTTGAAGATTCCCCGGTGCATATTCAGACCCGTATCTAGTTCTTTAAAAAAAAATATTATTTTATAAAGGAAAACTGAATCATTTCTCATTCTTCACAAAGGGGGATTTCAAGAAGGGAGCATACTATTCTCAGGTTTGAAAGTAGTATTAAATCTAGATATTAGATTTTGTCTAATTAATTTATTTTAACCCATAATTAAATATGAAAGTGGACCAAAGGAAGGAGCTGAAAGACTGTTATATGGCTGTGGGCCTCTAGTTTGGTTAGTGTGAATGACTACCAGATTTGGGAGATTACAGACACTGTATCTTTCAAAGAAGAAGGGCAACTCAGGCTGTGTATGTGAACAATCTGAATTTCTGCTTTGAAAGAAAAGTTGTGTTAGCTTTTTATCTTTTAGAATGCAACGACTTTACCAAGATTTAAAGACTCTTTGGTCACTGCAGTTTTGCTGAATCTTTGTTGCACCAGTGACTGAGGTACCTAACATACTCTGCACCACGCCTTTTCGGTTTCCTTCATAACGACAACCGAATTGAAAATCTTTCCTTATTTTCCTGTAGTTCTTAGGACATACAAGTCTGAATTCTTCAGAAGATGCCTTTGGAGATGGGAGGGGTTTACCTGATCTCAGGTAGGAATGTATGCCACAGCAACTAGAATCAGCTATGTTCAATTTGCACTGCTTTTGCATACTCCTACTTAAAATGTCACAAGATCTTAAGACAACACACTAAGAGTGACACATGAGAGCAAAGGACAAGGAATCTGTGAACTCTGTCCTCTCCTCATAAGGCACCATGCTTTCTTACATGAATGCTTAAAGGTGACTTGATAAATTAAAATATGAAAAAATTTGGGGTTTGTGTTAGCAATTCAAGATGATTTAATATGCAATACTTTAATTTTACTGTTTTGCTTCTTTGCCAAGAACTAGTTAAAAACTCCTTTTTTTATTTTTTAATTTGGTAACAGCTGACAATGTTACAGCATAAGACAATTGCTCCTGAGCAGACTGCTGCACTTAGGTAGTTGTGAAAATGAATGTTTCTAGCTGCACCTTTAAAACAAGCATAATTTAAAAATATTCTCATGTTCTTTAAATTAGTTGGGATCCTACCATTTCTCAGTGTTACAGTCCATCTTTAGAATGGAGAAGTATCAAAATATTTTGGTGCTCTCCAACTAATTGAAATAATTCAAAGTCCCATGAGCTTCATTAATGCTCCTTTCCGTACCTGTGAAGCTTCATGGCATGCAGCTTTTCTGTAATAGAGTTGAACCAGTTTTTTTCCCCTGTGAATAACTATCTAGTTATTTTTCTACGATTTAGGGCACTCAAACTCTCCAAGTCAGTTTCCTCCTTTGGAAGTGCCATATGAAATGATATAAAATGGACAGTTATTGATTCAATTTTTCAAAATCTAGGAAGCATTTTGACACATAAAACATCACATTACAATTAGACATTGTTTTTTCAAATGTTTTCTTGGGGTTGTTTTTGTTTCCTATGAGAAAAAAAGTTCTCACTGTTGCAGATACTACTTTTTGGTAACAATTGACTTTTAAAACAATGATCGCTGTAAATACATGAACTAATATTCCAAATTGCTGATAGGTCACAATCCCCAGGAAGTCAATTGAACTCTGTTTGGTGAGAAACAGATTCACAGCCACTGGTATGGTTATATTTGAATATTAATCACATGAGAGATGATAAAGAGTGTGAAGGGAAAGTATACACGGGAGATAGAGGGACATGAAAGAAGTATTAGTACGGCAGCAAGAACATCTAATTAAAATGTCACAGCTTACAAGGATTTTAGTAAGGAAAGTCTGTGTGATTGTTGAAACTACAATCTGAGTTGCAAAGTAAATATTTAATTATCTGCTTTAAAAGTCATTACAGAAGCATAGTAGGTTTTCCTATGCTCTTAAAAAAATTAAAAGCTGCACTCATCTAAGAGAAATGACAAATAAGGAATACAAGTTCATGGAGTTTCTCTGCCTGTATCTTTTGGTTAATTCAATATTGAATCATTCATGTAATTAAATTTTTTCTTAAAGTTAACAGGGCATCTGAAGTCAATCAAAGCTTCTGAGGTCTGTGAGTAGACACTTGCATTGGAAAAAATATTTTTTTCCCAATACAATGACCATATACAAATAGGATTTCTCTAGACAGATCTGAATTAGGACTTTGTCCTACTGTTGCAACAAACATAGGGAGAAAAACTTTAGAATTTTGAAGAAACTAATTTATCTTTTTTTTTAACTTGCTTTTCACAAACCCACACATACATAGCTATGTGTGATGTCTGTCTGCTTCACTATATAGATATACTTGTGCAAACACTATAACACTGACCAGACTGTAACAATATCAATTAATTTATTCATTCCAATGTGTATGTGCACTGTGTTATTTAGTCTGATTTTCTTTTTTGGCCTCTCTTTTTTTTTTTTTTTTTTTTTTTAATCCAGAAAGCCTCTGTGTGACTCCCAGTTCTCAAACTTAAGTGCATCTGAAATCATTCATCCTTTGGAGCTGATCCTATGTCCTCATTATGCAATTGACATAGGCAAAGAAAAACTGTATTAATGTAAAAAAAATAAAATCAAATAATATTCAGGTGAAGAAAACTACAAAGATATGAAATTGAAGGCAGGGGAATATAACTCCAAGGATTAGTGCTTTTGCTTGAATACAATAGTTAGAAATACATAATGAATAAATACTTCATTAAAATAGGTTTGTCCTTCTGTGGTTAAGATACAATATCACACTCTAAACTCAAAATTTTCTAATTCAATGTTAGGTCACAATGTGCATTCAGAGTTTTAGGAAAGTACATAACTGATATCACTTACTTCTTAAAACACTGGTTATGGTATTGGTATTTCCAAATTAAGAAACACATACCTGGCAAAGGCCATACAGAGGTGGGAATAGGTGCCTGGCAATGGCAGAAGGCCTGGCTACTTTTTTGGGTGGCAGTGCAGGCTTAGGTGGCTGTCAGGAGTTACCTGTAATTCAGACCTCACATTTTCAGCGTATAGATGTTATAAAATCCACCGAAAGAGAGGTATGCAGCACCAAACCTACCTGCAGGGTTGCAGTCTCTAGAGCTACACCTGTTTGGCTGGTGCAAATTCTCATCTCTACGAGAGAAAGCAAAGTTTGTATAAAATGCTGCATTCACTTCAGAGTTTTTTTCAATCTATTAAGAAATCATCCTGAATCAGTTATATGTACTGAATTTAATCGCAGGCAAACCGATTCCTACCTGAGATCAGGTAACCCTCATCCCTGAATTTTTCTTGTTTGTAGCAATGCCTAAAATAGCTCCTCCATCTGCCAGTTGTGCCATGGTGACAATCACTGATTACCCATTATCTTTTGTTAAAGACACATGTAAATAACCCGGTGCAGTCCAGTTCAAAGAACAGTGAACTGGTGCCGATAAAGCTCACATGTGCCCAAAGTCCTGACTGTGCTTTGTGCAATGAATAAAACACTAGACTAGATTTGAAAACCACAACAACTGTGTTAGGACAGAACCATTGGTTAACCCTCTCACCTGGCTTTAAACAAAACTTTGGGATCTAGTAGTGAGATGCTTGATATAAGCTGTGGCGGACTCAGTTTTATTTTGCAGAGTAGCCAGAGGTTTATATTTGGCAAAAGTCCACATTTGCCAGTGACAAGTAAGTTATTAATATTATTTATGTCTGTTTATTGAATTTCAAAAGTGCATTTTCATGGTGGTATTTAAAAAAAAAAATGATTTCCATTACAAGCTTTTGAAATACATTTCCTGATTTTTAAATGGAAAAGGACTTCAGCTGCAGAATTTTTGAAACTGTTACTGTAATAACCATGATGGAGGTGCTAACTTCCATTTATCATTTATATGCACAAGCAGTTCGTTATTTTTATTTAAATAACATTTAATTTATGTTAAACTGAAGTATTGCTTATCAGGGTAACATATAGATTTGGTTCACAACAGATCTTTTATTACCCTAAAAAAATCCTTGCAATTATTTTCTTTAGAAAATTTTATAACTTTTATTAATTTTAATCCTAGCTTTCCTCTTCAGAGGAGTTGCTTGGTTTTACAAAACTGTTGGGATGAAATCAGAAAGAAGTCTGCTCATTCAAAAATCCCCAAAGGTAATTACTTCCCTGTGCTTTTCTAGTTGTGTTTGTTCTAGAATCCTATGACTAGAGTGACCACAACAAAATTTTGTTAAGCACATGAGAGTCACTTTGTTCCAAATTCTACCATAATTCTCCCCATCTCTCCCATTCCTATTCATGACAAAAATGATGAAGAGTAGAACAGAAAAATATAGACAGCTTAATAATGTGCTGGAAAATCCTCCCCAAATTACCTGGATGCATTCCCAGACACAAATCTTACAGTCTTAGTTTTTCAGTGAAATAATCTCTTTTATAATACAGTAAATTAGGGAGGATATCAGAGAACCTATTTAGATGAGAAGTTGTTATCACTAGGAGGAAGTAATGCAGATAAAAAGTAGGTAATTCAAAACTGCAAGGTTTCAAAACATTTAAATCATATTTTAAAACCCCCATAATTTAATACTGTTCTTTTCTGCACTGACAGCTTCTGGTCTGAAGGGCAAATATGAAAAAAATGGGGAATAAAGATGCTGTCATGCTATTTCTACCTTAACAAGAGCAAAATGTGATAGAGACATTAAGATGTTTTGTTTCCACTCAGGCTTTTTTCAACAGTTCTCTCATCTAGGAAAACACTTAAATTCATGTTTTACAGTAGACATGATAGAGCATAAGGGAAGGATCTTTCAAGAATATTCGGTCCATACTCTTTCTTTGGTGCATGATAAAAATGTACCTACATCATCTACACTGGATATTAACTATACTTCTTAAAAGCACCACTGAAGGGAATCTAACTTCAGAGAAAGAGGGCTATTGGAGTTGGAAAGCTTTCTTTAAAAATCTAAATAATTATTTATTATCTGTTTTCCTTCCTTTAAAATAAGCTTTTTTCTCCCCTTATAATTACCACTTAGGACCAAGGAGAATAATTGTTCCAAAATATTGGAAGTCATTGCAGTCATTTACATATTGGAAGTCTTGATACCCCATGTCCTTTCTTAGGATTTTCTTTCCTATTAAAAATGGAGTCAATTGAGAAAATTGTTCTTCTTGCTACTGACTTTTATCTTTGCCATTTTTACACAATTTGTTCACACTGTCAAGATTATTTTGATTTCTTATTCTGTCCCCTGAAGAGCTTGCAAATATTCCTCGCTTGATGTCATCATTAAATTTTGTAAGCGTACTCTCTATTGCGTGGTCCAGGTTGTTAACACTAATCTTGTGAACATGTCATGTGTAACAGGGACAAAAGCCTTATTAATGTTGAGGTATAACATAACCTCAGAGTCTTTTTTATCCACTAGGTCACTTGCCTTGTCAAAGAAAGAAATTAGAGTAGTTTGACATGATTTGTTCTTGGCAGATCTATACTGCTTTTTTAACGTCGTCTTGCTATTTGCTAGATACTTACAAATGGGTGGTTTTATGATCATGTGTAGATTTTCCAAAAATGAAGTTGGGCTAGATGGAACTGATTTGTCCAGAATGTCCTCCTCTCATCCTTGCTGTTCTTTAGAGAGAGATGCTGTATTTACCTGCCCCCTTCCTCTTCTTCCTTTACTGCTAATAGTAAATGTCTTCAGCACAGCACAGCTAAAGACTTGTAACTAGTTTCCTTGGTAATATCAAGTGAATCCATCAGGCCTTCTAGAGTTAAGCAACCCTAATTCATCTAAATATTCACCATCCTACTGTTTCCTTTTTTTTTTTTTTTTCCCCTGTGTCACACTTCTGTTTTGAAACATGTTTTTATTTTTTTAATCTATCATTTTAATGAATAATAGTTTTTTTTAAAAAAAAGAGGAAAAGACATTGACTATTTTGCTTTTCTGTATTTCATAAATCCATCATTTATGGATCTTCCTGTCTAAGTAGAGGATCGATGCATTTATTTTCTTTCTCTTCCAATGTAATTATGTATATTCGTGTGTGGAAACACATAACATTTCTTGTTTCTTTCTCTGTTCCTTGCTAATCATAAGTCATCTTGCAGCTTCACCTTTCTGACTTTTCTCTGTACTTTTGGGCTATTCCAGTTGTTGGGTTCCACACTTGGAGGTCATTAAAGACCTTATAGATGTGTTTGTCCATTGCTAAACTTCTCCTGCATATTGTGCATTTTGGCATTTCATATGTAATACGTCCTTCAGAAGCCATCAGGTTCCTAAGTCTGTTGAACTGGGTTTTTAAGTTTGTTCTCATAATGATTCTCCTGTAAAATGATCCACACAGAACTTACTAACTTCAAACTAACTACCTGCAACTAGCAATGTATGTCCTATGTTTTAAGTTATTGGTTATTTCCTATGGTCACCTTCTTCTTTAATATTTGTTAAAATAAAATTTCTGATTCCTTGCCAATAAGCCAGGAATATTTCAAGAAGTTTTTAATTGCTCTGTTCTATCTCCCTGTAGAACTTTCAGAACAAATGACTATTATTACAGTGTGAAACCCCTGAAAGATTTGGTTGCTTTCAAATATCCTCATCTCCATTCTTTTTATAACAGAAGGCCTACAGTAAATCCTTACTATGTTATCCTTTTATCTTTTGTTCTTTCATAGACACAATGGAATTGTCTTCCACTTATTCCTTCCCCCAAATTCCAGTCCAGACTTTAATTGTACAATGTGAATGGATTTATATTAAAACAAATTATTGAATGAGAATGTAGATTCCACTAATGCAACCACATTGCTCATAGGAAAAAAGTTTATAAAGGATTATACCTTGCTTATTCTAGGCTTTGTGAGGAGTCTAAATGATACAGCAAAATGATATGGGATGGAGTTAAAGGCAGACATGATAAAGCAGGGAAGAGTCAAAAGAAAATGCCAATCTCTACAAGAGTGAGGAAGGAAGGAAAAAAATTTCCAGATAAGAAACTTAATATCAGAGATCGGGAATTTCTTAAACAATGTGATTGTAAATATGTAAATGAAGCTACAAATGTGGTACTTTGTTTTACTAATTTTTGATTATAAATATGGACATAATTACTACATTACAGATTTCTGTCTTTTTGGAATGCCATAATAGCTTGCACTGAATAATTATGCCTTTATTTTATTATCAGTTTTAGTAAGATTAAGAATTTTTTTGGAAGTGGAAAAAATCTCCAAACCCACAGAAAAGAGCAAACAAACAAACATAAAATCTATTTTGGGCAATACTACCCCAGTCTTCAAATACAGTTCATAAAACATGTGCATGTGTGTTGCCTGTGATTTCCAGTAGGAGTTTTTAAAATGGTCCCATGGCACTATACCTAGTAAACCCCATGTTTATATATCAGAAAACAGCATGATACTTCTGTGATTTAGTTCTACGCTGGAGCAGGGGGATTATTTACCTTTTTCTGAGTGACCTTTATCTATCTGCCAAGTTACAGCTGTGTGGTTGTGATAATCCCCACATGAGTTTTCCTCTTTGAAAGTTGTTAGCCATGCTGGAGTACAGACTTAATAGCACCTTCAGAGAATAGCTGCCTAAGAGCTGTCCTGTGCACCTGGTTAGAGCTGAGTATGAATTTGACATGCAGCATACACTGGGTAGTCCATAACCTCTCATTCGTGGAGTCATAGGTGGACAATTTATACTTTGTTCCCTCCTATTTCTACCTTTGTTGTTGACAACTAAGAAGTGTATGGCATAGACTCAGTGAGCTCCTGCTCACTCCATTCATTCTTTTTTTTGCCTGAACCCCAAGTTCTTCTCACTTTCCGTATAGACTCTTTGGCAAAAGAAACAAAGATTAGCCACACTGCATCATTAACGGGGCTACAATTTTCTGGAAAAAAAACACCTCCAGAAAAGAACTTCAGTATGGCAGTATGGAACATACGATGTCCTTTTGTCATAGTAGTCTCCACAGCCTAGGGATAAGTACCAGAGCTCTGTTACACAATATCTAAAGAGGTTCAGGGCATTAGAATGGTCTTATTAATGAACAAAAAGCTGCCTAAAGTAATTCAAAATAACAATAAAGTGATAGCATCTTACAACTCTGCTTTTGTGAAGACCACAGTCTGCATTTTGTCCTGAGACTTCCAAGATCAATTATCGAAACACAAAGAATCAGTTACACGCTTCTTTCCAGACATTGTTTTGGAGACATCAACTTTCCCTTTCTTTAAAGAACTAAAGTATTAATTAAAATATATAAATGATCTATATTTGAAGGTATTTAGGAGCTCTGGTATACTATAGTAATAGGAGCATTATTACATCTTTAAGAAACGTGGAAATCACTCATAGCTGCTATTAATTTTTTAGGACCTTCAAACAGAACACTTTCTTCAATATTCTTTTTCTCTTCAGCAGGCCAAGCCAAAATGGAGAACAACCTAATGCTGTTGAAATACTATATTTACTTCTATACTAGTATGTAATTTAGCACAACTGAAGAATATCGCTAGACTGGAGCAACTGGGGTTGGAAGACTTGCAGCAAATCTGTATGTAGTTTTGGGACTTTGCTTGGGATTACCTTTAGTTTGGTCCTCTGAGCAAAATCTCCTCCCCATACACGTGGCGTGAAGCTGACTAGTCACTGGTTCAACATTGCATGTAGTCCCTTGGAGATCACACCTGGTGTATGCCTCTTGTGGAGCTAAGATCTAGTTTCCTCAAAAAGGAGCATAACTAGTGGGTTCTAAAACCATTCTGTCAATACAGCCAGTGTACAGTAACTGAGGATGCCAAAGCTGGACTATTGCTCTAAACTGAAATGATAAGGTAGATACAGCTAATGTTGACTGGAATCGCAGTAAAAAAAAACAACCAACATTGCTAGACTTTACTGGCATTTGAGAAGGCACACCTGATCTGATAGTCCTAACAATACAGAATCTTTAAAATCCATGCAAAATAAAGATAAATAATAATAAAAAAAGATAGTGTCAAAATACATTGACAAGGAACACTACTGCCTTAAATAAATCAGAATCCCTGTATGTGGTCTGAAAATATTAAGTCATAAGCTTTTGTCTTTCTCGGGAGCATGGCAAAAAGAATAGACAGAATAATATTGATTTGACATTCATATTATTAACTACCTGCAACTAGCAATGCATGCCTTATGTTTTAAGTCATTATTTCCAACCAGAGCCCTAATGATGTAAAATTGTATATATTTTTTTCTGATTTTGAAATCAGGTAGTCATACATACTTATTTGAATGATTAAACCAGAAGAACAGAAGTAAAAAGATAATCTAAGAAAAGGTGAAAGAAATTCAAAGAGGAGTGTGATCTTAATACAGGCAGCCTAGGAGTCTGGCAGTGGATTGTAAAGAACATTAAGCAGCCAGCTTTTGACAGGCTGCCTTAAGGTACTGATCTAGTTTTAGCAGACAGGGGAGCATTTCAGTAAACCACATGATTAATGTTAAGGGAAAATTGTCTTCTCAATCACTGTTACACAGTGGCTGCATTTTGTAGAATTATAGGACATTCAAGGACATAGGTTTCTGTCTAATCTGTAGCTGATAAAGACAAAATTCCCTAGGCTTCGACGGATATACTACTCATCTAAGCTGGCAAAGCCAACTAGCTATGCTGGTGAATGCACTATCAAAATCTCTGACAAAGAATCGTTTTATTGGGAGTTTTGTTAACGGGGCTTTGAAGAGGAATTTGCAACAGATATACCAACTGTCGCCATTAGAGGGAGCTCATTTATGACACATTGAGAGCATATGAATGCGTTAAGAATACAGTATTTAAGAATAGCATAAGGTACCTTCTTTACAGCCCTTCGTAGTATCTATTAACTATCTCTGATCATAAGTGTTAATCTCATTGTTAGAATTACTATTACAATTAACGTTAAAGCTGCTGAGACTTATTTATCTCCCCCAAAAGGATGATTTCAGAAAACACACAAAATTGTCTGAAGTGAAAGAACTTGAGAGAGCAAGAGGGTCCTCAAAGGCACAGCAAATGAGAATTTTCAAATAAAAGGATATGCACAGCAAAGCTGAGACAGACCAAATCATATCTCATATTCATGAAATAGGAAAGACTAATAGCAGCCATGTCTGCTTTCAAATTTGAGAAGGCTTAGCAAAAGAGAATGGCAAGTTTAATATGTCTGCACTATATAAATATAGAAATATTTATGTTAAAATTTATTCTTATATAGAAATTTTATGTATATACCTATCTCCTGTTTTTAGGGGGGTGTGTGTGTGTGCGCGTACATATATATATACACACACACACACACTCTCTCACTGTCTTGGCAGAAGAAATGGGAAGGAAACAATACTTGTAGGGCTGCTCTGGGAAGTTGTGTTCCTCTCTGTTGGGTCTATTTACAAATGATTTGAAGATTGGCAAGTTTAAAATAAACAAAAATATATAGAAAAATTTAAAGGAAAAAAACAAGATTTTAAGAATGGAAACCAAAGTGTAACAGAAAGCAAAATTTAAAAATGTTTACACAAAACATCAAGGCATTTAAAAAATATAATTCAATAAAAACAAACTGATCAAGAAGAAGATTGAAAGAAAAGAGATTTATACTTCTTGATTCCATCATGATGAGCTTAATGAAGCACCTGGCCATGGTATTGAAAGGAGTAAGTTCACCCTTATAAAAGGAGAAAGCAATGTAGCAGATTTTTGAGAGACTGAAACAAATGAAGAGCCTTGCAAACAAGGTGAGGGGAAAAAGCAAGCAAAGAAGGTGATGGGGAGTGGTTGGGAACTTTTGCCTGTGTAAGACAGAAAAACTGTAGTGGTGAATGGCAGAAATAGGGGGTGAGGGCCAAAAATAGAAGGGAGTAATGCTGGGGGAACCACTTAATTTTGATATTCTGCTCAAAGGTCAAAGTATGTGGAAAATCATTTAACTTGACGATAATGTTCAACAGCAGATTAAGTGTATAAACAAATATAAAATATATTTCATACAATATAATTTATCTGTATAAACATTCTTATATAAAATATTTACTAATTATAAAGTATTAATTTGCATAAAAACTATAATATGTATAAACATAGATCTTAAAGATATAAACATGTAGTTATGTAAGTAGGGTGAATTAGGATTTACTATAGCTTTAACAGCTGATTCTAGAAGTATTCTGCATTTTCAGAAAAAGGAACCTTAATAAGATTATGAAGTTTTCCCAATTTCTATTTATATAATGTTTACAGTACATCTACTATTCACCCTAAATTATTCATTTAAGCTTCATTAAAAGGTTCCTGGCTGTAAAGTAATTTAGCACCTTTTAATGCTTTACCAACAGAAACCTGGCAGCATGCACCCAGCTAGATATTACTGTCTGTGAGGGGGTTTCATGTTCATAACATCATTTATGGAGCATCCACACTCTCCACATGGGCATATCCCTGAGCACCCAAGCTTTTAGAATTAAGTTATAACTGTGGATGCCTCCAGATCCTGCAGTGGCATATATGTTCATTATGACCACGAGCTGAAAACAAATTTTTGTTTGAGATTGAGGGGAGAAAGATACTTTGCCATTTGTTCTCCTTCTGCTTGGACTGAAATCCTGAACCACTCTGTTTTGGGGGATGATGGTGAAGGAACCTCCTCCAAACAACCAGTAGCTACTTATCTGAATGGGTGTGAGATCCTCAAGCTGAGATCAGGATCCAGCTCCCTAAAATTTCCTGGCAGCCAGCAGTTGCTCTTCCTACACAGAGACTTCACTGACAGGACAGCTGAGGTAGGGTCCATCTGGAAGACTGGAGGGACAGGATAGAGAGGCAAGAAAAAAAGGTAAAAAAAGTGTGTGATGGAGAATGGGAAACTCTTAAGACATCTGATGTGGATAGGAAAATATACTAGAAGGCAAAAAAAATGAGGTATGGGGAACAGAAAAAATAAATTCCTTAAAGTATATAAAAGTAACAACAACAACAAAATCCCATGTAATTTAGTTTACCAATAGTGAACTAAAATCTGATCCTCAGTTAGTATGTTACACAAATTGACAGATTTTTTTCTACTCTTCTGGAGCTCATTCAGTATTACTCACATTGAATAATATGAAGGGGTGACTGAAGGGCAAAACTCACCTTTGCTGAACCTGTTTTATCTGCAAGTTGTAAGGAGAATTTAGAAGTTTGTCTCTACCTTGAAAATCACATAATTGCAGAACCTCTGGGAAGAATTTCCCCAAGAATAGTCTAATATTTTTAAACCTCATGTACTGTCTCCAGTTTTAGTGAGAATTTATTGACATTTCTGACCAAAAAAAAAAAAAGGTTTGGCAATTGCAAGTTGGAATAGTGTGGGAGGAAATATTAGTACGTCCCGGACAGGATCTATATGTTCACTTCATTTAAGAACTTGCTGTTCCTTTCAAAACAATAGAAACAACAACTAATTCATTTATTTATGTTGTGCAACTTAGCAGGGCAGTCACAGGGAGGTTAAAAGACATAATAAAGTGAACAAGTAGTGGCAGAAAACCACATGAGAACGAGGACAGAGTCATTTCTACGTGTAGCCCAGGATCATGTAATGAACAGTAGCTCGTTGTAAATGCCTAAAAATGAATAAAAGTAGCACATAAACAATGTCCTTTCCTTTTATACTATAACTACTTAAATTCTTAGAAGTAATTGGAAAGAGACCATCTCAAAAGCCTGTCTTTTTGACATAATTTTTACTCTTTAGTCTGGTGTAGATGGCAAGGCCTTAAATTATGTAGGTCTCCAGGTCCCCCTTGAAACCTATATTTAGGCCTTTCATACCATCTTTCAATTTTTAGTTGCCAAAAAAACTTTCAGGTGAGATGTTACAAACTCTTTATAGTAAATTTGCTATCTCATCCCTCAATTCATTTACTGTATGAATTCCGATGTTCCTAGTGATTTCTAATTGTTCATGGTGTTAATAAATTCTATAATACATTCTAGTCACTTCAATTTCAGATAAATCCTTCAACAAGTCCCTCATAAAAATTAGGTTTCAGCATTGGAATTTTCATGTTTTTCAGTACTATGAGCAAATTACAAATGTTGAGGGTAAGAGAAATTTAAACAGTCACATGGGATGTTATCAGATAATTTAGTTTCATCCATTTGAGAAGGTGACTATGTAGTTATCACACAAAAAGGGAGATCAAATGAAGTCATGCTCATCTCAATGTAAAGTAAAATTCATCAGCTTAAGCCAGGGTTCAGTGGTCCCTGGATCCTGAGGGAGATGTAACTGAAACACTTGCAAAGGAAAATAATTTTGGTTCTTTTTCTTTTTTTCTGTATTTGGTCATCAACTTGACCTAAATCTTAAATATCTGGGATTTTATTTCATAGATAAAATCAGAATATACTGTTTTTATTCTGTAAAGTAAAAGTATTTTTTGAGAATTTCCATCAGGAAGTAAATTTCAACTCCTTAACCAAATATTTTACTATTATCATTTATTTTCTACTTATTTTTCCAATCTTATTTCAGCTTAATAAGCATGTTTTGCATCATGCAGTTGTCTTTGTCTTACTCTATGTCTCTACTTCAGTGAACAAGCTGGTCATAATCCTGATGCTTGTTGCGTAGTGCTTGTCCTCTACATTTCAAAATGTTTTCTTTTGGAAATGCCAATTGTCTTTGGTTGAACTCCCTTTGATGACACCTTACTGCTGACCCTGTGGATACATCTTAGATGCCGTGATGTATTTCAAACACTCTCAGTACTGTAAATTTACTCGTCAGCTCTATTTTCAATCCCTTTAAAGAAAAAAATCTAGCATGTTTCTTAGGACATAGCATTTCTTTCAAAGCCGTACAGAATATCTTTTAGCTCTGCTCTGTCCATACTGTCTTCTTTTTGATTCAGTGTCTTATTCCTCCCTTCCCACTTTTCCAGTTGGAAAGACAATAGCTCCTCTTTGATAAGGTCAGGCTATGGTCATCCCTTTCTTCATGACTTGTTTCTCTTGATGAAAATCTTTGAACCTAAAGGTTTCTCTTCAGGGAAATGTCCCATTTTCTGCAAGTCCCTCTGCTTACAGCCTTCCCCTGCCTCCAAATGGTGGCAGCTGGTAGCATCTCTGGGGCTTCTTTCTCACATCTGCTTTTGACTGATATGCCACCTCAGCTACTGCTTCTGCCTCTAGGCCATGAAGTTGTTTGCTCCATGGGAGAACTGTTAGGTGGCAATTCAAGCAGGAGCAGAAAAAGACTGTGTGATGTGCTGAGACTGAGGCTTGTATTGATGTCTTGGAAAGTAGGTGAAAATATCAGCATTTGTTGGAGTATCATGAGACTTAATATGTTAACTTTTACATTTTTTCCCCATAGGAATTCTTTTTCTCATATAATAATAATTTTCTAATAAATGTTTAATTGCTTTAAATTTTTTATTTTTATCCATTTTTAACTTGACTTAAAACCTAGAACATAATTATCTTTTCTATGGAAGGCATTAGAAACTATGCAAACCTGCTGGGAGAAAATTTATAATCCATATTCAATTGATGTACTTCTTAACATACTGTTCTTTCTTCTCTGTTTAATGCTACATGTATATATATAGCTTGAATCTTTGATTTAACTTTATATTGACTGCTTCCTTTTATTGGAAAAGGGGAGGGTGGTTTTGCTTTGTATTTTGCTTATTTTTTTATTTTTTACCTTTCTATCTGCAATCAGTCAAATGAAATGATTAGACAGAAACGGAAACCAAAAATCAGCAGTATTTTAAGAATGGTTTTACCTGCCAAAACAGAAGTTCTCACATTCAATAAAGGGTAATACTTTGACCTCAAGACCCATCCTTGTACAGTAGAGAAATGTACATATAATTTAGAATTTATAAAAAATGAAGGAAACAGTTTTAATAGGCAGCAATACATTGTTATGAATACATATTATGAGAGAGTTGTGAAACACATATGATTGGCTGTCAAATCAGATCCATGGCTCAAAGACAGGTGTTTAAAGAGAAGGATGTGTTTAACTTCTGAAGAGAGGACTGAATGGACATCTACTTACAGTGTATCACTTCAAAGGAATAAAGAACAGTCTGAGTTCAGTAGTCTGGCTTCTGTTTCTAAGGAACACCAAGAACAAATTACTGAAACCTGAAGCTGAAGAAATTCAGGGACTTTTTTTTTTTTTATTTTTCAGGAAAAGGTAGGAATGCTTCTACTATTAGAACAACCTTCCAATAAATTTGGTTTCTTTATCGCTTCAACTTGTCTGCTTTTCTGAAAGATCATTTTGGTCAAGTAGAAATTAATTCTTGGGCTTTAAAATATCTTGTGAAATGTCAACAGTCTAAGATACACAAATCCAGACTGGTTGATCTAACGAACATTTCCAGGCTTAATCTCTCTGCACCTGTATTATTGTAATATTAGAACAAGAATGTGGCAGGAGAGGGAAAATGTAAAACAGCTTGCCTTCCTACTTAGCTGGTCTTGAAGCTCAACTGGGGGGAAAATCCAGCTGGCTCCCATTAGGCCCTGGGCTTGTGTAAGAATGTAGCCAGGGCATGTTCATGGGCACACCATGAAAGATAAATGACTTGGCACAGAGGAGGTTGTGGGGTCTTGCCCACGCTTCCCTTTTCAGTTACACACCTTATCTGCTTCCAACCTTATGGGACTAGATTCCCAGTTTTGGGGCTGACATTCTGTTTTCTAGTAGAATTGTTGTGTTTCCCTGATTAATTTTAAAACTGCTTATACTTCAAATAAGGTTTTCTTGTCTTAACGACCTTGTATTGCACTGTCCTTCCTCTGCCAAGTCAGCACTGCTTGAAGAGTCAAATGAGATAAAACAAGCTTTCCATATTCTCAATCCCAGCAGATCAGTTTGCTTCCCTTTTCTTTCCTCTTCTTGCACGTGGGATTAAGCCTCTTTTGGCACAGAGTTGTGCGACACATAACGCAGAGCATGTGAAATCTGCGACTACCCAGACACTCCTCTGGTTGCACTAGGAATATGTACTTTAAGTTATCCAGGAATTATGTGGGATCCAGCACTACTGCTTTGCATAATAAAATGTGCAGATGTGAACTTAAAATTGCCTATCAGCACAAAAGTAACTCTCAGGAGCTACTCCATTCACAGCAGAAATTGAAAAGCAAGTGCTCTAATACAAACTAGGGTAACAGCCTCTCATACTGAGAGTACTTGAAGCAAAAATAGAAATATTGCATTCTGAGTCCACCTCTCTAATATGTGAGACAAGGTTTTCTGATAGCACCAACTAAAAGTTCAAGTCATGACTCTTTCCTTCTATCCTGTTTTATCATGTTGAACCACTTTTGCTATTACTAAAAACCTTTTAAACCAATTCTTAGTTTTGCTATCTCCTGTTTCATACAGGAAGCCTCTTTGTAGTAACATTCAAAAGCCATTGCCAGAAGCCTCAGAAGAAATTTAGCAAGCAGAAAAATCGTAGTCCCTTTATTGTCATTTCAGAAATGACATTTGTTTTTCCATATGACTAGATGAATCATAACAATTTTTAGTTTAAAGTATGGAATTTCTTTTCATACATTAATTTTAACATTTATGTAACCTAGCTTTTAGAGTTAAGGGTGTTTTTTTTCCAGTTCATCCCCTTTTTCAAGTCCCTCTGCTTAACAGAAATGCAGAGAAATTCTTTGAACCTTTTTATATACCATTTTTACATAACATAAAATCTATTTTCATATTAACCATTTAATCCCCCTAGGAAACTGTTAGCAGCCTGCACCTGAGGATAGATGGTCTGTAACTCCTTGCCATCTAGAATTTTAAAAATGCCTGTATTTCTCAATGTTACACTTAATATCAAATATTATTTTATCTTGGACTATGCCCAGTATGCCACAAGTTTACTGAAGAGTTTCTCTTTGAGTTAAAATCAGACCGTCTTATACATAAATGAAAATAAGGAATGGTATGGAAATAAAACAACGAGAGGAAGATACCACATAGTGAGATTGCTCTGACCTTGGTTCTTTTGTGTGTTCCACAAAATTCCATCTCACGGTATAAATAAGACTTGTCTCACAATACAGGACAGGAGAAGGATGCAAAACTTCCATAGAAATCTTTGTCAAATTTCTTCTTGGAAGACACTCCCAAATGTAGTGCTTAAGTTGTCACAGAAGTTTTGTGGGAATATAAAAGCATGTTATGATGTGATCAGTCCTGTAACCTTGCAAGCATGCACTCTTTGGTACTCAGCAATATGTAACTGCATTTTTAATGTTCTGTTCTGAATAATGCCATGCAGCATTTACAGTCTTTCTAAAGGGGAAATGATTCTACAGACTAAAGTATCTCTATCATACAGAGAATGCACTGTAGAGAAGAAGTCATTAAATGGACATGTAAAAATGTTGTCTGCTTCCAAATTTTTGGTTTGGTTTGCAAATGGTTATGGATACTGACGCTCAAGTCTTGTATGTTTCTATGGTTGTTACAATGAGGGTATGTTCACCTTATTTGAAAGACCTGATTTCACTGTCAAATGAGATGTCATCTATTTGATGAGTAACATAACTTCAAAAAAAGGATAACACTCTTACCTATTTTATTTCATATCAATGGTCATATAGCATTTCACCCGAGTCTGGCAGTGGGATGCGTCATCATTATAATAATCATAAAGTACCATCAGTAATAAACTGTTGGCTGATACAGTTCTTCAAAAGCACAGCGAGTTCTGAGTGATGCTTAAAGACTCTTGTTCTTATTAGTCTTTTCAGATCTATGAGACTATTGTCAAGTTTGCTCTTGGTTTTGTTTAAAGATTTAAGGTTTGATTTAATCGCATGTAAATAAAATCATAATTTGCCTTAATTTCACTTCCATACAATTTCTGGATGGGTGTTTCCATTTTGGACTGACTAACAAAACCCCAATGGATGATGCAGACAGGCTGAAGAAATGACTTCTCATATCATCAGAAGATTGAACTCCTAGTTTCCAAAACCTCAAAATAAGAGGTTTTCAGTGTTTGCTAGCCTATAAACAAGTAGATAGCACTATTGTGAAATACAACTTTAAATCACTGTAATTCTACTTGTAGCCTCAGCTTGTCAGATCTTCTGTTACTCTTCCTCTGGGACTCCAGCACTGTGAATACAATACTTGCAAAAGTGCCAAATGCAAAACTGCAGAATTTTCTTGATAGAACCAGGATTGTAGCCCTGTGTGAATTTCTGCTGTTTAAAATGAATGTCAGCATTTTTGAGATAGTCAACAAGTCCAAAACTGTGTGCCATATCTGTGTGAGACCTCTCAGAGAAGGACTGTTCTCCCCCAAGACACCTCCTTACTTACCCAGGCATGCTTTCTCCCTAGATTGTATTTTACGTCCTGTCACAACCTCACATCTCCCTATTTGAACATTGTCTTTAAGTTACTCTTTCACAGGCTGTTTCTCACAACAAATGGTTGCCAAGTGTGGTTGTCCACCACTCTGGCCCCCATTCATGTGGGCTGCTCTCCATTGTTCAAAATTATGCGTGAGATTTAAATGCACTACATTTGTTTTATTGTATTATTATATATTGTATTATTCTTTCAGGGTGCTCCCACAGTAGTAAAATAATTGTTACAATTTGTAAATAACAAAGAATCTCTCCCTAACTTACACTTTAATTTGGCATTTCTGTATAGCCATAGATTTTTTTTAAAAGATCAAAGAATGAAATATAATGGTAATTTCTGCTTTTTTTCCAGGTCATTAAGGAACAAGTTAAGTAAGATTTAAACTAACAGTAGCAGTAAAAGTGCTCTACGAGATTTAAGCCTAATCATAACTATGTACACTGCTATTTGTCTTCAATGCAGTAAACAATTTGAAATTCCATACCTCTAAAAATGGGTATAGAATCCATCTTTACTGCAGAAGAAAAGCTAAGCTTTGTATTTTAAAATACCAGATGTTTTTAACCTTTTATTTGTTATATTACTACTTCTGTAATGTGGAAATCATGATGTTGCTTTTAGCTCTGTTTCTCTTTTTAGGACAAGGCAGAAAACCCATATAAAGCTTTCATGTTACACAGATATGAAGAGGGAAAAGGAATTAAGAAGTCATTTTTGTATAAAATATGCGGTCTAGTTTGGTATTCTGTGACTACATATGAATACAAGAAATTCTAGTAACTAAACATGTTTTTCTGGTTTAGATGCAAATGACTCAAATTCATGTTCTAAAGCCTTAACAGTAGTTTATCATTTAAATGAAGCCATGAGATATACCACTGTCATTACGTAATATATTTTTTGCAGTACTTTGAATACTAAAAGGGAAGATAACCTCCATTAAATATCTCTTTTAGATTCTTGATCTAGTTTTGATTGTGACAAAAGAAATTTCCCATCCTTCTTTAATTTTTATTTTTCATATTCCTTCTGTAAAATACTCATTTTCCCTTAAAACCAAGATCTTTGCAATAGAGATATTAAAGACACACCAAAGCCATCATTTACCCCTGTCCCCAGAGTACTTTGAAAGCTTATTGCACTTGCCTTCTGAGTTTTTTTGACATTATTTTTATTTTTATGTGGGGAATTTTACTATGCTTTTCCTTCCTTCCATATATAACTCTTGTTTTTGGTGGACAGGTTATCCATTTCTACTGAATATTTCTTTCCATTGCAAACCTACGCTACTAAACATCACAAAGTAATTAGTCACGTTGCTGCAATCAGTCTATAGCATAGCTCTTCACTGTACTGACAGAAAAGTTGATGTACTGTCATTGTCTGTCACTATTCTGCATGCTGTCATTGACTTACTTGGGTGAAAAGGCTTTGAAGAAACACAATTGCCTGCGAGTGTATGTGCACGTGCACATGAACACGTAGGAGGCTCTTTTGTCCACAAACCAAGGCTTACATCAAAGAGAGTAATTTAAAGAAAAATATTTCAGATAAAATGTTAAAATGTTCTGTATATCTAAAAATATTCAGTATTTTTCTTTGGAGCTACAGCTATTATATTAAATAGATAGTCTGACCGCTGCAAACTCAGATGACATGCAATGATAGATTTGCTCTGCTTTCAATTCCAGACAGTTTTCTTAAAATACAGTAGCTTGTTTCCAACAAAGGAAAAACAAAAATATAGTACTGTTGATTTTATGTGAATATTCTTAACTTGCAGCAGCCCAGTCAAGACTGTTAGAATCTTTAAAATATTTTTACACACATTTTTCACTTGAAGACTTAATGCAAATAAGCATGTTAAATTGTCTACTTAAGATATCAAGGGATGGTTCAAATTATCATAGCCAATTAAACAGAATAAAAGAAACAACCAATTAAACAGAAAAATAAAAATACTTAAGGGTATTTAATTTCTAATTCTATGTTGGACAAAAGCTGTTTATCTGCTTTAAAAAGAGACTGGGTCTCTCAACTTACAAATCCCTAGTTACGTTCCTAGGTCAAGACAATATTCCAGTTTCCTACCTCCACTGATATCTTCTCACTTTTTTCTTTGTTTTGTTTAAATAGCCCCACTCAAACACCACCTGTGTTCGTAAGATTCAGTTGCCTGGGTAACCTTGACTGATCTTAAAGGATTCCTTTTATTCTCTTTTTAAAAATCAGATAACAAAATAAAGCATCTTAATTTCATTTTGATGTGCCCCCTGTGTAGTCATCAAGTCTACTGCAAAGCTGAGATAATGAATTGCTTCTTATTTTGGACAACGGACAAGTCAGAGTAAAGCAGTTCTTCTCAAGGATATATAAAAAAATCATACCAGCTTAGATTTTAAAATGTAAACTTCCCAGGTAACACCGATTAAATTATTGACTCTTCTTGCTTAACACCAGTCTGTAAAAATTATTTGCTCCTGGCTGATGGCAGACCTAAATCTTGCACTTAAATATTGCTTGAACAATGGCTACGGTCCTAAATTTGGGCTCTGAATACACTCAGGCATTTTTAAATCCTGAGGTGTCTAATTGAACAACCAATTTTTAGCCTACAGGTTTCCCACCACTGTCTTTGTCAGACAGATCTGCCCGTGCTCCATCTTACCTTCCAGCTGGCCAGGCGCCCACCAGCTCCAATCCAAACCCACTGAGCTCCCAGCAGAGCCCACGGTATTAGCCCAGGCACGCTGCCCTCAGTTCAGTGCTGGTGTGCATCCGTTCGCCATAGAGTCCAGCAGGAGCGAGTGCAGGTCGGTCTCCAAAGACCATGCAGATACACTGTAAGCTGCAAGAAGCTGTAAGCCTCTGCAAAGGGCCATACTCCCTGTCTGAAAGAGAAAGAGAAATTTGAAAGAGAAAAATTCTGAGGATGACAGCGCTTGGTTGAGGCTGAGCACTTGTTGCCTGCCTTTGTTTATGTGTAGTTGCATGTATATATTTTGCAATGGAACACAAATATTGAGTTTTGAAAGCAGCTCATCCTGTCCCTCTAGAATATGTAGCACTTAAATATCGTGTTTGTTTTATTGTCAAGTTGTCAGGCATGAT
This sequence comes from Falco punctatus, assembly GCF_963210335.1. Lineage (NCBI taxonomy): Eukaryota > Metazoa > Chordata > Aves > Falconiformes > Falconidae > Falco > Falco punctatus. The sequence goes on from NC_137580.1 coordinate 59,827,974, forward strand.
GCTTAGAAGTACCTGCTGCAACCTATATTGTTGCACTTCACTAGTCAAGATGCATTCCCAAGGGAACCACCAAACTGTACTTAAGAAGTGTTATAAATAATAGCATTTAGTAGATTACATCAACCACCTTTTTAAAAGCAACACCACAGCATCTGTTAAACAGCTTTCTGGGAATATCTAATACTTACAAGACTATTTTGCTATCTTATTATACTTGTGTTACACTCATGCAACCCCACTGCTTTTACTTGCAATTAAGTTGTAACTGTATAAAATCCAAGAAAAACAGAAGTGATATCTAGCCTACAGTATTCACACAGGACAAACCTTAATCTTCACTCAATGCACTGACTGGTGTATTCTGTTTTCAGTTACTATTGAACAATTAAAACAAATAATAGTCAATGCCTACTATTTCCTACCCAAAATGCTAGAGCTCCTGTAACAAAATTACAGATTATTGTGTCTCATCTGTCAAAGAAAGACAAAAATGTGCTCTCTTAATTTTGTAGTAGTTAATAAGAAAATAACAAACCTAAACCACTAAAAACATACTAAAATGAAAGAAGAAAGCCACATCCAAATTCTGTTTCACAATAGACTGAAATAAAAGGAAGATTTTATGGTCAGTTTATGGTGGAGCATATTTGCTGGAATACAAATGCTGAATGGACATTATGGTTATTTGTTAAAATGGTTTGCTTCCTCCATCGGTTTCAGATACAGACAGATGTATGACTCTTACACATGTTCATGCTTGAAGTTGAAACTAATCATAATTTTATGAATTATAAGCATTGGCAACAGTAAAAAAGCTAATCTAACTGTGATTTAAACAAAACTAGAGGGCACGTATGGTCTGTCCTCCCCTTTGTCCATTTGAAGCTCATAAAGTTAAACCCTATCTTTAAAAAGATGACTCGTGGTATTACTGATAATAAAGTTGGGGGATCTGACAGTACAAATAGGCACACATGTGACATTTATAACATAGAATTGAAAGTAAAAAAAGAAACAGAACCCAGTTTCACAGCTGTTTATCATGATGACTGTATAGTACAGTCCATTACTGCCAAACTAGATATGATGAAGGTAGTCTGCAAAATGTGAAGCAATATAGATACATTAGCTCCATGCTTTACTTACTAATTAGCTTTGCTTTTCGAAGTTTTTCCAGAAGGGATAATTAGTCCCTATTCTTTTACCTCCATAGTAAGCCAGCGTGGGTTTCTCTGAGACCATAGTAGTGTGGAACTCCTGGGGAGGGAATACCTGTTGGGGGACCTTGTCCCAGCTATCTGCAGTTTTAAGAAGGCTTTACACAGTCAGAGAGGCTGTTTGCTCAGCCTTTATTTATGCCTTGCTTACACTAAATTATTTGCTAATTGCTGAAAATAAAGAGGAAAATTAAGTAGCAAAGGCAAACATTTATAAGTTGGAAAACGTCAGTATTACGATACCCATATCCACCGCAGTTCTGCCTTACTGCACGTCTGTTCCATGCACTGGAATAAAATAACCCATGTACATGACACCATGTTGAAATAATGCTGACTTACAAATAATTTTCTAACAGCCCCTCACAGTTACCAAACTGTTATGCAACTCCATCAGTGTTTTTGTTAAATTACTTTAAAAGTTTTTTTTTGGAGGAGAAATGGGGGTCATATGAAAAAAAGTTGTTTATTTTTTTCCAATCAAAATTTCTGAAGACATCATTATTTTTTAACTCAGAATCTCATATTGGTTTGTACAACAATTTCTTCATTAAAAGTAAGCACATATGGCCATGAAAGAAATACTCACTTAAGTGATATCTCCTATAATGGAGCAGTTTAGCCAGTGAATTAAATCACAGAGCTAACTGGTGGATTGACACATCATTTCAATTTAAACAATTTGTCAAACGCTAGAATTATTTTTATTTTTCATCTTTTCTTCCAATTCATATCCTCTCAATATTTATTAGGTATTTAGTAGAAGATGAAATTACAGGGGAAAAAATATTCTTACAGCATAATTTCTGATTTGGTAACATCTCCTTTACTGCCACTATCAGATTATTGCATTATTTGGCTTTGAATGCATTTTCTGTCATCTCCTATCTGTTTTAAGATTGTCTCTCATTCAGCCTGACCTTGGATGCAGTCAAGTGGCAAAAAATAAAATGAAGTGAAAAAGCTAGTAGAAGCAAGGGGAATAGACAAGGAGGAAAATAAATAAGCAAAACACTTATTTTTTTCTTTTCCTTTTAAAAAACCTGCTGCACTATAATTTACAGCATCCATAAATGATCCTCCTGTAATTATTTACATCTCACCACTGATCATTTAAATAATCTATAACCAAGGTCAGTTTTAACATGTAGCAAAACAATCTAAGGCTTTTAGTTATCAAATGTTTATTTGTCCCTAAAAAAGATTGTATGTTGCATGCTGGAAAAACAGTTTACATTTTTATACTTCAAGCTGTCCTTGTTTTATTTAACAAAGTGGCACTTTAGGAGATTGGAAACAAAAGGAAAACAGGAACATTCAACACACTGATACTTACTTTAATTTTGGTCTTACTCTAATTACAAATGAGACATTATTTTTAGTGGGTATAAAAGGTAATTAAGCTTGTTTCTGAGATAGCTGCAACATCACACTGGATAAAGGACTCGGGACAAAGAAACTGCAGGAACAAAACCACTTAGAAAATGAGATATAAGGTAAAGAGATTTTGGCATCTGCCCTCTGGAAACAGAGGTCTGAGGTGAGTAGCCTCCCCACATGGCGTAAAGGGATGTCAGCCGGTGTGTCAGCTTGGGACAGAAGTGGATAAGTTAATTGAATACTTACTCACTGAGAAAACTGAACCTGCCAGGTCCATGGATTCTTGTTCCCTCCAAGAGCTGAGCACCTGGAGTGGGTGGCATGGAGGCATCTCCCACGCTGAACACAGGAACCTTTGCTCCTACCCCATGCTAAGTGGTCGTGGTAACAGCATATTGTTGATACATCTCTTGGGCAACTGGAAATACCAGCCACGCATCAATCAGTAAATGACAATGGTATAGCTATCTGTAGGATTTACAGTGGTTTTATGAAAGGCACAGGAGAACTTTATATTCAGCATTAGTACATAAAGCTTTCAGATATTTTACGTATTTGAAACATATGAAACAGTTGTTTTTGTAATAAAGGAAAAGAATGCAAGTACCATTACAGAAAGTAAGCTCTTTCTTGTTTGTGGAATTATTTTTATTTTAATAAAAATGGACTGAATAATTTTCAGCAAAAGGCAGTAAATTACTGAAATTGAGCTTTTCTTTTCCATTTCTGTATGTCCTTGTAGATAGCACAGTGCTTCGGTAACCTCAAAAATAAATATTACCTATCTACTTCGCTGCAAAGAAGACCTGGAAAACTCTGACAGGTTATCCAGTACATAAGCACTGAAGCAACGGGTATAAAACCAGCTGCTCAAGAGTACAAAATCATCACATATAGCTCTTGTAATTGCATTAGGTACTGTATGCAAGTGTTTAATTTAACATTACCTACTTTGAAAACCAGAACACAGCTTGATTTTCACTATCCTGCTTTTGGCAGTGTTTCCTATTATTAACCTTCAGATCTCAAGGCAATCTACAGGTGAAGCGTTATATTCTTGACATGCAATTATTGTGCTATAACTAGCAAAATAAGTCGGCTCTCTCACTCTTGTAAGAATAATATGGAACAACACTCAGTGCTTCCTACTGATAAAAAAAGAGATTATCATTACTGCATTCTTTCATTTCCAGACAGAAGTGCTACGTTTCAGAAACTGCAGTTACTTAATGCTTTATACACTGTTATCAGCTTTAGTAAAACTCAGTGTTTGAAGATAAGTGATAAAATATTACTATTGCTACCTTAAAACAACTCTGATAAAATAAACTTTGTTGGCAAAAAATTTTAAACTTTAGACCTAAATTTACTCTCCTTAAGGAAAAAAACAACCCACCACAACAAACAAACCCTACAGTTGATTCAACTATGAATTTGCCCGAGTGCACTTGTAGTAATTGATACACGAAGTTTAGTTCAGCAGGGACTACCAGTGCATAAAGTACATTAACACTCAATAAAATAAATGCATATGTAAGTATAAACATGTGTAATACCTGACATCCATCACAAGAAACATTAATTCACACTAGAGCTGTATGAAGAAAGGTTGGTTATAGAGTTTTGGAAATTAAATGAAAGCAGGGCCTCTAACAGTGTCTCGTTTAACTCAGTAAAACTCAAAATAAGAGGAGAGTTAAAGAAGTCAGGAGAAATATTCATGCTTGGTCAATAGCATGAGCACAAAAGCAAATGGAAATAAAATGAAAATGAATGAAAAAACTGGAAAACAGAAAAGTGAGTTGGATTCTGATGCAGCTATTCAACAGAGGTAATGAGAAAACCAACCTAAAATAATGGCATTTTTAAACAAATGTTTTAAGCTAACCTTGATTTCTTAGTGAGAGGGATGGTGTAACATGGCTACCTGTATACCTAGGAGACTAGATTCTGTCACCAAGTTGCACTTTCTAGTTCAGTTCTTATAATCTGAACTTCAGTTTTGTATTTGCAAATTTGTTTGTGAATTTTACATATGATATGGTACATTAATATTTAGCCATAATCTCTCTTGATGTAGTAGGAAGATTCACCTTGCCTGGTTATAAAAGTATATGCTGAATCACCAGATGTTTTCAGATGAAACACTTAGTTCGGAATAAATTCCTTGATAAGTAGTAAGAGCACCCATTGCTTTCAGTCACATAAGGTATCTTGTCCACTGTCTGTGATACTAGATTGTTTCTGTGGCAACCACAGCAATTGCTTGCTGAGGAAAATAAAAACCATCTTAGCGTACATTCACACAATTTGAATGCAGTGTGGTGTTAAGCAGTCAGGCCTCTGCATAAATAAACATAGGAAGACCTCTGCTGCAGAACGTAAGGGTATGGGTTTGATTATCTGACTATTTACCTGCATTGTGATATAATAAAGTTTTAAGTGTAATGTAACTGAGATACAAATTCAAAGGAAATACATAAACAAAAGTGTCCTCAATATCAACTAAATATTTGTGCTTTGTATAAATAAATCTCCTTAAAAATATTTTATGTGATATACATAACCCTTTGACATTTGAACATAACAGTTAGCTGCTCAATTCACTAAATGTATTGATATACCAACATACAGCAAATACTAACATGTCCTTACAAGCTCACCAAGTGCCATTTTGGCTTTTTTAAATTATTATTATTTTTAACCCACTATACAGACTCTAGATTGGAAGTGGAAGTTGAAGACAGAATTTTGCAGTTTTTTTACCCCATACAAGCCTGCTTTGGCAAACCCCAGATTATCTAGAGCTGCAAAAAGCTGAACTTCAAAAGCTCTTTTTGGTTGATTATATCCGGGTGTCCTGAACAGTTGTAGGTTTTGACTGAAATAAGAATTTTCAGTGGCATTCTGAAAAATTAGGCTTCTTATTTCGATGTTCATGTATGGATTTTTTTTACAAATGTCAATCTACTAATTTTACATTATCTGCTAAATGGCTTTAAATATATGAGTAATACATATCTTCTTATTTTCAGGGTAATAAATTGAAGTTGAAACCAGAAATTATATTTTAGGCCTGCATAGATGACTATGCAAATCCATGGGCTTCCTCTAACATTTAGGATCTTAATCTTGCCTCAGAAGCAAGTATTTTTCTATTGATAAAATATTTTTCCAGGCACACAGAATATTACACTAATTTCTAGAGCCAATTTTAAGATGTAAAGGAAAGCACATACCACAAGAATTTTTCAGATGGCAAAGGTGCCTAACCCTTGGACATCAAAGGTTGCTGTCATGAATCTTGAGCATTACTGACAAGATATAATTTTTTCCCTTTCACTTTAGGTTTCAGATAAATATTCTCAGATTCCTTCTGCAGTCTTTATATACATGGCTTTTCATGGCTACTCTCACTTGGCTACATCAGAAAATATAATAAAATTCTATTATTAGTATTATTGTCTAGCTACTCCAGTTTTGCATAAAAATTAAGAGTATCAGCATCAAGTTTGTAAGGTAAGAAATACCAGTAAAGTCAAGGCATTAGCATCAAAAAGGGAACTACAAGACTGGAGGCAGTTTATTAGGGGAAGTACTCAAGGGTTTAGCTACGGAACAAGCCATAATTTAATTGATGACCAAATGATGACAAAAAAATTTAATTGAACACCATATCCATTATTGTATTTGGTTTATGTGGCAAGGTTTGGTAGCAAGGGTGGCTTCTGTAAGAAGCTGTTAGAAGGTTCCCCTATGTCCAGTGAAGCCAATGCCAGCCGGCTCCAAGATGGTCCCAATACTGGCCAAATTTGAGCCCATCAGTGACAGTGGTAGCACCTCTGGGATAAGGGGGGAAAACAAAACTGCACAACACAGCTGGAGAGAGGAATGAGAATACCTGAGAGCAACCACTCTGCAGATACCCAAATCAGTGAGGAAGAAGGTGCAGGAGGTGCTCCAGGCCCCAGAGCAGAGGCTCCCCTACAGCTGGTGGTGAACACCACAGTGAGGCGGGCTGTGCCCCTGCAGCCCATGGAAGTTAACGGTACAGCAGGTATCCACCTGCAGCCCATGGAGGCTAACGGTGGAGCAGATATCCATCCACCTGTAGCCCAGAGCAGCAGGTGGATGCCTAAAGGCAGCTGTGACCCTGTGGGAAGCCTGTGTTGGAGCAGGCTCCTGTCAGGACCTGTGGACCCATGGAGAGAGGAGCCTGTGCTGGAGCAGGTTTTCTAAGAGACTTGTGACCCTTTGGGGGATCCACGCTGGAGCAGTTAATGAACTGCAGCCTGTGGTAAGGACTCATGCCGAAGGAATTTGTAGAGGCATGTGTCCCATGAGAGGGACCCCAGGCTGGAGCTGGGGCAGAGTGTGAGGATCCTCCCTATGAGGAGGCAGGAGCAGCAGAGACAGCTTATGATGGACTGACCGCAGCCCCATTCCTCGTGTCCTTGTGCTGCTGGTGGGGAAATCAGGAGTAAAGTTAAGTCTGGGAAGAAGGGAGGGGTGGGGGGAAGGTGGTTTAAGTTTTGGGTTTATTTCTCATTATCTTACTCTGAATTGATGGGTATTAAATTAAATTATTTTTTTTCCCCAAAGTCAAATCTGGTTTTCCTGTAAGGGTAACTGTTGAGTGATCTCTCCCTGTCTACCTTGACCCATGAGCCTTTTGTTATATTTCTTCTCCCCTGTCCAGCTGAGGAAGGAGACTGACTTTGGTGGGCACCTTGTGCCTAGCCAGGGTCAGCCTACCACAGCGATACCACAATATTTGGGAGTCATTATGATCACAGAGAAGGAATAAAATATGCAAAGAATGCTGGATTGCTTTGAATAACAGAGAAACAGAAATAGATAAAATTCAATAACTTGTAAATAATGTGTTTAAGAAATAAAATGCAAAAGAATTCAGCCAGCAGACACTGTCTCATCAGCTGAAATCAGCAAAGGAGAGGAAGGGGTACATATATTATTTCTGTTAGTCAGTTTGAGCTGTGACATTTATATAGTCTTTGGCTTTGGTTTCACTACAAAGGAACTGTGTACAGGCCAGGGACAGATAGCTTCAATGTGACTGTAAAGTAGAAAGGAACATTTGTTACCTACAGAAAGGTTTTGATGATTAGTACCGTTTCAGAGAGGATACAGCTCCAATAATTTTTCTGTGGTACTAATTGAAGACTGCTGTGTCAGTCTTCTCTACTGTGTCAAGTCTGAGATTATGATTTGCAGCTTTCAAACTTCTTGAGATTATTAATCAGAAAAATGTATCTGGTTATGCATTTTATTTAATATCACTGTCAGACTTCATACTATATTTTCCTCTAATAAATTGTGTATGCTTCTTCCTTTTCTCTATCTGTATTTTCTGGTAATTTTCACAAATGTGACATAAATACCTAAAATATATTTTGAGTAGGTAGTTGTTTGATTAGAAACATAGCGCTAGAAGGTAATTCCCAGCTCATTAGCAGTAGAATTTTTAATAGGATATAAAAAATGTTCAAGTTCCATTCAAAAATTATTCAATTTCTTTGGTGATGTTGATCATATTCAGGGCTCTTTAATCAATTGCTCCACTGTGATGGTGACAAATGTTTTTTTTCCAACCTATTTTCAGTCTTCTTGACAAGCCTGATACTGTCAAAACAAAAAACAAACAAAAAAACCCCCAACAAACCCCAAACAGCAGTAAAAAAATAGTTTATATTCACAGCTGTTTTAAGTCTATAGTGAAGACCAACATTTTCTAGCATTATTCTTGAACATGTGTGGGCAACTTACCAAAACTGAGAATCCAGACAAGGGTTCAGACAAGCAATGCTACTTCACAAGTTTCGTTCTCATGATTTCACAGTAATGTACCAATTCATTGCATAGTGCCTGCTATCTTTGGGCTTGTTTGGCAGCATCTGTATTGTCACAACTGCTAGAATTAAGACATCTGGAATGCAGAGAAGAAAATTAATGCACAAAAGCGCAATGCCCTTAGGCAATACTTTGGTGCTTGTGTGAGGCACGTCATATGATTTCTATCAAGCAAAAGATTTCAACTACATCATTGTAGCATATTTGCATTTCATGTTTTCATTAACAAAAGGGTTTTTTTGAATAATTTTGTGTCTATTGACTACACAGTTCTTTAGCTTTCTGCATGTTTAGGAAAACATGATTTCATAAAAATACTAAAACTAAACATAAAACATCTAAGAGAAAACTATTAAGGTTTAGGTATTAAAAAAAATAGAATTATTGTAGGACTTAACTACCTATGACAGTCAGCCCCGACTAGTCTTTTACCTTTTCAGTAATGAAAACAACAGAAACTTCATGTGGCTGTATTGTTGCCCAGGAGGATGAAGCAACAAGTTTGTTTAGGACTGAAGTACTTTAACTCTTCAGCTAGCTTCCATTTAGGATGCTCTAGGTCTCATTCTAGTAGATGCACTCTAAATGCACACAAAGAACTGAAATAATGGGACACTCAGGAGCAGTAGATTCTTTAAAAAAACCCAACACCCCCCTGAACACGAAAAATTTGTTATCAGTGATGATCCATTTTGGTATAGATTAAGACATTTTTGGTATAGATTTACAAATATTCTGGAACATGAAGATAAAAAGCATCCAGAACTTTTCTCTCTTTAGAAAAAAATCCAAATCTCTACAGAATTAATCTATTTGTCTCTCTTCTCCCTTATCAGAACTAGTGACACTTGAAGTTTGGGGGCATAGTAGGGGAAAATGGAGACATGTGAAGAGATCTTAATTTTTTAAAACACCTCATTTTGTCTGTAATTAATTTTTTACATCCTAAACTCTAGTACAATATGAAAATTCTGGAAGAGAAGGAAATTGTTCATCTTGGCACCCACAAAAAAAAAAGGTGTTGTATGCATATAGAGCTTTGATGTAAGAAGAGAAGAGGGTGGGTAAAATATGGTTTATATTATTTTTGATTGAACTGTAAAAACCCTTCCAGCTATCCAGAGAATGAAAAATTTCATTGCTGTATGCAAAATTATTATAATGAGATTTTCATGTGTTGCACAAATCAGCTAACTACAAGTTCTACATGTTAAAAATTAATATTCTTACATTATTTTGCCTGAAACATGTATCTATTGCCATATATATATATATATCCATCCCCATTATTATTTTGTGGATAGATGCATACTTAGTTATGTTGATTAAAGGTAAAGAAAGAAGCATTTGAGAATTTGGCAGTTACAGATGTGGGCTGTTCTTTGCTATACTTATGTATTTTCAAATACAAATAATTCTGAGCAAAGAATGCCTCCAAGACAGCTCCTGATGTAAATCAAGGTACAATATTAAAGTCACGAACCAAGTAAAATATTGAGGTATCTGAGCTTTTTACTTTTAGGATGCTAATAACCTTTCATTTTTACTGTCTTTTTGCCTGAAATATTTATCTTCCTGTTTTCACTTGGTTATAGTTGCAGCCTTAAAGGCTGTTGTGTTTTGTGCTGTGCGCTTTTTTTTTTTTTTCCATTTTTTTTTCTGATATTTTATGGTATGTTATCAGTGTAAGGAATGGATTTTTTCTCTGATGTGACGGCAAAGACACAGAAAGTGAACTCTGATCATAGTAAGACTTCAGCTTATGGAGCTTACTGACGCTGGGAAGTAAAATTTACTGTAGTGATATTTTATCCCTTTGCAAGAGGAAAATACACTTTAAAACCAGTAGCAACATAATTTGTGTAATATGGTTTGATTAATGAAAGGATTTGACCCAAAAGAACTCGGGTACTAATGATATTAGAATCAGCTGCAAAGTCTGCGAACTAATTGAAGTCACAGTTTACAATGTGTGGGAGCTGGATTAGTCTGGTTTCAAGGCAAGGATACTAGAAAGCTGGGAACAGTAATCATAATGAAACAGGTATTGCAGGATGAGGACTTCTATCTGTGACAGCAAGAATGGTGACTTTTCATTGTGCATCACTTATCTAAGGAAATAAGTATTAATGCAAAGTCAAAAGCACAGAAGTCAAGCCTTCGGGGACAAACAGAATTTCTGTTAAGAATGGAGCTACACTAATGGAAAGACAAAGAGACATATGTATATCTTACTCAACCAAGCAGCTTTGAGACACACACGGGAGTCAGATAAGGAAGACATAGGCTCAGGCAAAATAGATGCATATAACAAAGCATACAATTTCACGTAGAAGAACTATGTGATGTGGACTTGGAAAAAGATAAAACCATATCTTTGGAATAGGTGTTCTGTCTCAGAATAGAAGGCTAAAATATACTTATTTTCGTTATTCCAGCAAAATTAAGATCAAGGGGGCAGATGACAATCTAAAGATAGGTCTTCTTAAGAAATATATCATTAAGCACGAGAGTAGAGGAAGTATTATTTAAATTCAGAGATAATCTCAACATAGAGAAAATGATTAAGTTGTGGCAAAGCGTATATATGGAAAGAATATATTAGTTGCTATAAAGCAGTCAGGAAATTTCTAAGACAGCTTTAATAATTGTAAATATTGTCAAACACCCAAACTGGATGGAGTTAAGGGTAATTATTTTCATTAAGTATTAGCATTATATAGTTTAAGGAGATAGAAAACTAGGCCTGGCTATTAAAGGGGTCCCTTTCAAGTCTTAAAAAACTCTTGGACCACTACCACTAAGCTTACCACTTCTATTTGACAACCACATCAGTTCATGTGTTTAGTAAGATTTGTGTTGAAATTGGGAATAGAGCCAGCAGAAACATGCAGAACCACTTGTGTGGTCACAGGTTTTAGATTCAGTTGAAGGTTACGCTGATTACATTCACCTTGGCAAATCTTCAGGGAAGAGTCAGCTCATACTGATTATACAGCAGACATCATGGCTTGGAACTTAAAAATGCATTTCCTGGGATCTTGTTTTTCTGATTCATACCCTGCCATTATCAACAGCTACGAAGGCATGTGAGCTGCTTTATAATCAAAAACACAGACTACGTGAGTGAGTGATAACTGTCCGGTTCCTGTAATTACAGAAAATTCCATATTTAACAGTAATTTCTCTATTTCTGGGGTGGAAAGAAAAGTGTTTAGCCAGTGACCACAGGCATTAAAATACTTTTTAATGCAGTTTAAAAGTACTACACTGTCAAGGTATTGTTCCAGTTTGCTATTCCATGAAGTTATCTCAATTTCTGAAAAAATCTAGGAACAGAATTTTGAAAAGAAATATTTACATTTGGAAAACAGTATGCCTAAGTTTTTCTGAAAAAAGAATTTTCCTTGAACAGATTTGTACTTTTTTGGGAAATCGGCAAGAGAATTAAAGTTACATACTTTGAAACAAATCTTTTCTTAAGCATCTACCTCAAGATGTCTTAGAAAGTGTTCATTACCACTATAGAAGCAATCACAAAGTTTTACTATGTTAGATTGATATTTTTTTTTTTCTGTATATTGTGTGGCAAGTGTACACCTGATGTTTGGGAAAGAATCGTTTGGTAATACAATGTCATATATTTGCTCTCATAGGTGTAGGAAAGGCAAACATTTCCCTATAAATGATTAAGCCTGTGGTTCCATATTTTTTATTTTAAATCTAAAAGCTTCTTTTTATGAACTGGTGTGCTTCATTTGGGGATAGCAAATCTACATTGTATGTTTTTGTTCTCTTCAATACAACACATGGCTCACAGTTGGAGAACTAGAGCATAACAAAACCACCTTCAGTATAATCCAGAGTCACAAAGTACACTTCCTCACGTCAACCTCTTTTTTGAAACAACCTTCAACAGAGACATAACCTTTTTTCTAAGAGAGAACAGCATTCAAGAAATCAATACTAGGAAAGAGCAAGATTTTCTAAGCCCATTTAAATATCTGTTGGAAGAAAGGTGTAAACATGGTGTAGATGTGTTTTGTAGATGTGTCTGAACTTTTCCACATTCAATGGAAAACTTCTTTTCTGTAACTCAGGAATACAAGCACAAGCTGTTATATGAACAGACAGTTTGGCTAACCTCTTAGCAGTTTTAGTTCCTGTTACTCCTTCCTTCTTCCCTTTGATGTTGATGTGTGAGTTTTAATTTTCTTAGACTGGGATTATGACATAATTCACTTTCTTGGTATCCAAGATGCTTGATACCAAATGACAAAACACTTGAACGACAGCTCTAATCAGACCCAAGATTAAAGGCGCATTGATTAACTAGTTTCCAGACAGAGTAACTTACACTTATAAAAGGAAAGCATTCAACCTTTCACCTGCTCACATAAATTATATGCTAGTGAGGTAGACTTATTCTATAAAAATTTCAGTAATAAATCATGCAAGTACAAAAATCAGTATCCTATCAGTATGAATAAAAATATATATACAGACTATCACAGATAAAGTAAGGACCTACTAAACAAAGGAAGGTCAAAGTGGTAAAAATGAGCATAATTTTATTCTTTTTATCTGAGTCATCTTGCTTATCCCTTCTTTACCTTCCTCTCCCAACAAGCTTTTAGCTTGATGTATTTACATGTATTTTCAAAATACAGATTGCATTGTATTTTCTGAGATCCTAGGAAGCTTAACCTTTATGTGTAAAGGGAATATTTGTTGGGTTTTGACTACGTTTGGGTTTTTTGTTTGTTTGTTTTTTTCCTAGCAGATAGTAGCTCCCCAAAGCTTAGGGGAAGTTCAGCATTAGCTGACAAGGAATTCTAGCAATGCCTTTCAATAGCCTTCAAAAATGAAACACGCCTATCCTCTTCTTTCCTTCCATATTTTTTTTAGCTTCTTTGAAAGTTTTAAGTTTTGTCTAAATTTTCTACTTTTAATGTATGGGTTGTACATTAGTCTATTACAGCCTTTTTTTGTACCAAGTTCGTTCTTCATGAAACATCTTTGCACCAGTTTCCCACAGAATAGCACTGATTTAAATGAATTCTGTTTTTCAGACCAAGAATTTTTTGGTCTGTATAAAGCTTCTTTTCCAGCAATGTTGGTAAGATCAGTCGTTTATTTAAATATAGTCAAAGTAGTAGCTTCGAAAGAATTCTCTGTAGTCCTTTGGCTGCTAACCTAAGAATGCAAATCCTCATCTGGGAAATGGAAACATAAATTACAGACTCCTGTCTAAACCAGAGAAATAACTTCATTTGAGGTCTGCTCTATTCCAGAACTTACTGGTAGCAATTATATTCAATGGAGTTATTTGTTTTCTGTTTTCTACAGAATCCATGAAAAAATCTTGTCCTTTGCTCTGATGTGGAAAGACAAAAATACTTAAGCTTACTTAGCTTTCCTTCCGAGCTTTATGGGTCCTAATGATCTTCTCATACAGCACTGTGGATTCTTTAGAAGAAATGCAAGAGCACAGAGTATCTTATGTTTAATTCTTTGAAATAAATTCCAAAGAATGTAGCAGGTGTTAAAAAAATTGTAGGTTTATGTAATTTTTTATTGTAAGCCAAGCATCTCCTCAAGTAGCTTTCTCCCCAAGGGATTTGCAGTACCTGCAAATTTCAGAGGGATTTCACCATTTTGCAGCTATCTATAAAACTTCTCTCAGGAAAATATAAACAATTGGTTTAATTATACTGCATAGCAATCCAGTTGGAATTGTTTTAGTTGACCTACAATTAAATTTAAACTTTTTTTTTTTTTTTTTAAGATACATTCAACAGCAACAACTACATAAGAGAATGTGACGGGGTCTGGGAAAGATAATGCTGAAGTTCCGTAATCCCACTGGAGTTGATACCTCCAGCCATAGCACAGCTCCATTGGGCACTGCAGACACATAGAGAACTTCTGAGTATTGAATTATTACAAAGAAAATGTTTATGGCCTTTTAGTGATATAACTTCCTAATCAGCAAAGTGTTTGCCATATCAATTTGTAATCTTAAATTAGGGTACTGACTGGTTTTCACAGCATTCACCAGACCACTTTTAGTAGACTAATGCACGGATGAGTTAAACTGACTCAAATTCTTAGATAGAATACCATTGTTCTTGTCTAGCCTGCTTTGTAGATATTTATCTGGGGAAAATAACAGTTCTCTGAGTTATACTGTATGTTTTTATTACTTTCTAATTATAATGCAGTTTTTAAATTACAATGCAGTGATTTGCTGACAGAAATATTATTTGTTCACACTGGCCCTTTAACTTTTTTCTGTTACCATCCCCTTTATATCTATCCACTGATAGATTCAATATTTCAAGTATATCAATAGTTCAAGTATTTTTCCTGACAACATGTACTTCAGCAAATAAAATAAACCCATTTTAGTAATCTGGAATTAATATTGAAGCTGTCAGTTGGTTTTAATTGCGAATTTCTGCCATGAAATTAAATTTAAAAGTGTCTTGTATACAGATAAAAAGTATGCAAGTGAGGATTTTTTCTGTTTTCATCACAAGATTCATAGAAGCACTGTGGAAGATGGGATTTTAATAGTATTTGATTCAAAAAATACTGACAGACAAAATTTTTTAATATAACATGTTATGCAATCTAAATATCAACATTTAAAAAACTTATTTAATGAAATAGACATTAAACACCAATGATGTAAAGCAAACTTCTAGATCATGGGTTTCCTATAAAACCAACATGCAATGTCAGAAATGATCTAACTTCTCCGAAGTGTCCATACTCCCCATGTAATGATAGAAGGGGACTTAAAATATGTTAGAACTGTGAACAATCTAGCTCCTATTCATTTTAAATATCTGTTCTCTCCCCTTTATGAGCTTGATGAAGGACCAATGATCAGAATACAGCGTAAAATTAATTTGGATGGAGGGAATGATGAAGCAAACTTTGAGAAGTTAATAGGTTTTTACATGCTTTACTGAGAACAGAACTTGGAGGTAAAAAGTATAAACTAAGGGCAGACCTCCTCAGAGAGCCTGAGCTGTTGAAAAGAGAGAACACTAAATTATTCTGCTAGGTTAACTTTATCTTTTAATTCACAAATTTGATACTGGTAAGCACTACAATTATATAATTATTTTTGAGTAGGACTGTACATCTGACATAATGTGAAGGTTAGAACATATGATAGTTAATGGAAGCAAATCACAAATAGGATGGTGTCCTGTAGAGATCCAGTTGTAACAGTTTATGCACACAAGTTCTAATAGCATATATGGTCAAGTGACAGAATAAACTCAAAGGGCTGTGCACAATACAGATGAAGTTTTCTTCTAAATGTCTGTGCAGCATAGTTCTGGCATATCAAAAAGATACATAAGTCAGCAGATACTGCTTACAATAAATCCACATCACTGCAAATAAAACCCAAAAAATAACCTGTTTTCTTCTGCTTCTACCTGAATGGGCCAGGTTTTATCTGCTTTTCCATAGATTTAAAAATAATTTCTGTAACATGAGAAATCCTATTTCTTTGTTTCCCTTACTATCTTTTTCCTAAAGCATATTGATCCAAAACCTCCATACAGAGTATAGAGACCAAGTTCAGATGTTCTAACATAATTTTGATCTCTTTTGAGACTTATATTCTTCCCCTTCATTTTTATTTTATATAGATTTTTGGATTTCCAGTTCTTTCAGCCTTTTCACAAGGAGTCTAAAACCCAAGAATTTTGATCACTCTCACTTTCTCCTAGGCCTTCCCCATCTGGTTCATTTCTGTCCTGGAAACGCAGTGTCCTGGACAGAGTATGCTAGCAGAAGCCTCACAAGTGGTAAGAGAACAAAAAAGGTTATTTCATATAGGTTGCAACATCTCTGACCTACTTTGCCTATTTTACCATAACATGCCTGCGGATTGGAGGGCTATTTTGGGGGGGTTTGGTTGTTTTGGTTTCATACATAACTTAATTCAATCTTCTATCAACCTTACCCAGTCTTAATATGGATTTGGAGACAAACTAAAAAAAAAAGTTTATAAAATCCAATCTAATCCAGTCCAATTGGTCTCAAGCAAAATTTACTGAATTTTACCAAAATAAACTCTATAAAATGGCATTTTATTGCAGGAAAAACAAAACAGACCAAAACCAAACAAGTATTGGGAGTTAATTTTCTGTTGGTCTTTGTTTATTTGTTTTTCTTTAAAAATATGTTTTCCAGAGAAACATAGAGCTGAATTCTATCCCTCAGTGTGGGAGAATCTATTCTATCTCTTTAATTCAATGGTACTAAAAGCAAAGTCCCTTTTTATTCTGCTATGCTTTACTCAGAATAAAACCCAATTATATTTAAAAATATTATTTTAAAATTATTCATTTATTAAGGATATACAGAAAGCAATAAAAATATGAGCAGATATTATGAAGTCTAGCTGATGTTATGTAAAGTTCTGCAAAGCTGTTTATTTCTTTAAAGCTAGTGTATCACACCACATTGTCTTCAGTAATTTTTGAGATATAGATGAAAGCAGTTAATTTGTAATCTTTTTAGTATTGGCAAGAGCATAGTTCAAAGTTCAAAGTGTTAATGACACTATTGGGAAAGAGAAAAAAAAGTATGTCTCCTTTGACAACATGTGTTTTGACCTACATTTTCAATACTTTCTATTTAAATATAAATTTAACTTTGCTTTTTTATGACTGGTAGCACACAAAAAATTGTTTCAGATTCAGTTTATTGTTTCTGCAAATTATAAGAGGTAGAAGCAAGCCAACAGCAAAGCCTTGCAAGATGTGAAAATTAATGGTTTGTAGAAGAAAGGTGCCTTGGGAGCTGAAAAAAAAAAAAAAAAAAAAAAGGCAGCAGGATGTTATACTGATATGGAAGTTATTGCATTCCTATGATGCTGGCATTGTTGCTGTGTCAAAGCATAGTTAATGCAGGTTTTCAAAGACATCAAAATGGAGATTTTAGTTTTTTTTTCCTGAAATTATCAGGTGTTTTAAGACTTTTACAGCATTTTGGAATTAAATTCAGCTGCAGGTAAAATGTGTCTTGAATGTCTGCTTTAAGCATGAAAATAACCACAACTAAACACACATAGGTACCTTTTTTTCCTTTCCCAGAACAACCTTCCAAATAATTGAAATACCTATATTGCTAGGTGATGTGTATAAAGTTTGAGTGTCTATATGTACTTTCAGTTTACTATAACTTTCCTTAGCCTTTGCTACTCTTTCCTAGGAACCTGAGCCTGTCCAATTGCTCAGTCTTTAAATGTAACTCCAACTAGGCTTCATACATTTTCTTTTCAAGCAGTCTGTATGCCCTCTAAAGCAAATAGTACCTCTAAACAGTGATGTGTTACATTACTAGGTTGGGTTATTTTTGGAACTCAGAAATAGAACAAAAAATGAATTCTAACATTTCTATTTGAACCTACAGGAACTCTGGCAAAAGCTTTTTTTCAGTGTTCAAAAATTATCACTGACTGGCCCCTTGGTCAGGCTAACCAGTACCTGCATGAGTACCAACATTTACTGATGTCCTTCGGATGAATCCTTGCCATGTCTTCAGAATATTGATGTGTATCTGGGGAAGCATCCCATACACCATAGCTGTTTGTAGCTATGAAGGTCTGTGATCCCTGGGATTTCTAATTCTTCCTGTGATTTTACCTGATGGACAAAGAGCTCCTCCCAAACACAACTACCTGGTACAGAAACAGAATGACCAATTATCTAAATCGATATAGTTGTCTTAATCCAGTCCATCCTCCAGGTGGACAAGGTATTACTAAAAGCCAATTAGATTTTGTTTGGTTGGTTAGTTTGATTTTTTGTTGTTGTTTGTTTTGTTTTGTTGTTATTGAATTTTGTTTGCTTTTTAATGGGAACACATTAAAGAAACTGTCTCACACCAGGGAAAAGCCTAAATTCTAATATCAGTGAAGACAGGTAACTAAAATCTTAAAATGTAAAACTAAAAATGTTAGAGTAATGATTCTGTAGCCAACCACATCTTCTGTAAGCAATATTTCACTCATTCTGAAAAACTGTTTTTCCACAGAATTTCATAAATATTTCATATTTTTCTCTTTGATAACATATTAAAGATTTGTATATAGAATTGTATACAGAAATGTCATGTGAATAAAAATCATTATACTGCTGTTAGCAGAGATCCCAGTTGTACATGGTTAATAACTTGACTATACCTTGTCAAACTTCATTGCAATGTTGTTCAATTCTTGATGTATCTAATAATTGAACTTCAGTCATAGCCTGACATATTTTACAGTATCTATGACTCAAAAAATTTTGCAAAAAAATTCATAACTTGAATCATAACCAAAAAACCAATTCTTTCTGTTAAGAAAATAACCTGTAGCGGTACTTTTTTTGATACACTTTGAAGCTTAAAAGCTATCAAGAAAACAATGACATAAGAATATAAAATACACACAAAAGACCTTCCTCAATTTTAAACAGATATTACTAAGTTGAGTGAAAATGTAGCAGTGATGGTGAACATACATAACACATGAAGTTTTGTGTATACATAGTTTACAGGTCAATCATGCTATAAGTCCACTGCTAACACAAAATTAAGAGATAAACAGTTTTAATTCATGAAATTGAAACGTTTTACTCTCATTGTACTACAATTTGACAATACTAAACCACCCATCACCCAGCCTTTGTATTAACATGAAAGTCAGAAATAATTTCATTTGCATGAAATTTATCTCATGTCCATGTTCATGCTTGAGCTGTGTATCAGTAAGTGTTAATACAACCAAAGCTAATTCTGTCTTGGAAAGGCAGATGAAAAAATGTTGCACTTACGTTTTGAATTTTCACAGTACTATCACGAAAACTGGCTAACACCAAGATCTACCTCAAAACTAGAAGCTTTATGGAAAAGTTCTGTGTAATTGCCCAGATGGTTTTGGTTTTAATCTCCTTAAATAAACCTTTTATATTTTCTCTTGAAGACTATGCAATATTTCTGACTGTCAAGGATTACATTTTAATGTCTCTTCAACAAAAAGTAGTACTTATACCAGTATACCCAAAACCTCAGTCTTGGCTCCAACTAAATAACTATTGGACTCTGTTAAGTAATTTGAAAGGTAAAACAGGAAAGCAAGAGTAACAACTACAGAATATACAACTTAGTGGATCTCTGTCAGTAACCTAGATATCCTCTGGGGAAGGAGACAGGGGCAGAGAGCAAGGTATGATGAAATGAATACCTCAAAGCTGATGGAATATGAAGAATTCATGGTACCATTCACATTAAGAAGTCATCAAAGCAGCCAGTAGCCTATATTCACTCACAGCTCAGTCTGCTGGAGCTGATTTAGCTACTTGACAATTCCTTATTACTATGGGGCCAGAATAACAGTGGTATCTTTCTTTTCACCAGCTTGTACCAAATTGTAAATGTAATGAGAATAGAAAACCAGACCCAATCTGTACTGGTTTCTTGTTCCTTCACCAAAACACGAAAGAAATCTGCCCATTTCAAACAACAGAGGGTACAGTCCTGTGAGAGACCACCACCTTGCAGGAGCTGCTGAGTATATTCAGCCAACACTGTAAGATGCTCAGTACCTTGTAGACAAGGACAGCAAAAAGTAACACTTTATAAGGTGTAGGAAGGATGCTCTAGTTCCACTACTTTCCTCCCTCCACCATTGTTTCTTAAAAGTGATTGCCTATATATTTTACAACAAAGTCAAAAAACAGGCAACCTTTTCAGCGTTCATGAGGAACAGGAAAGAACTCATGCCGCCTGGCTAAGTAAAATAGAAGTACCCAACATCTTCAAAACAACCTACTAAGAATAAATAAATGATACACTACAGTTGTATACCACAGCATTGTTCTGTTCATCACAGATTTTAAAATGTGTTACAGGGATGTAATATGGCAGATTGCATACTGAGCAGCATACAGTATCTGATATTTCAATGAATACAAACATGAAGAGCAATCGGTAGAACACACAGAGCAGTGATTTCCCTTTGCAAAAATGGCAGAAACCGACTATGTCATATTTAATATTATATGCTAACAGTTGGCATGTATTTGATTATCTTAGTTGTCTGTAAATAGGCAAGGAACAGAAACAAATTCAGATAATTCAAATTTTCCTGTAAGGTAGAAAAAATATCTAAAAATAAAGAGAAAACAGTAAAAAAATCACTATTAGACAAAATGTTTTTCAAGGCAAGTATTATCTCTCAAGCTACTAAAAGATATACCACACAGATTTACTAGCTGTCAAAAAACCAACACCCAGAACCTCACAAGAACAATAAAACCCCCGATCGCAAACCCCACCAAAATCCAAACTAAACCCACGTTCTTACTAACAGAGAAAGGAAGGGATGTTCTTGTCATCAAAAGAGCAACAATTAAAGATTTCAGTCGGGTAACTTCAGAATTATTGGAATTAATGCTACATCACTGTCTAAACTAGTAATGCCAAAAAAAGACATGAAATATTATAAGAAACTTAATGATGAGGTCTAGGTAAATCACAAGATCTGGAAGAACAACGTAAGTTTCTATTGCCTGTGTATAAATGTGATGGGACCCTCCTGGGTACCGAAAAGAAAATGGGTTTTTTTTCTGTCTCTTGTAATATTATAGCATGTGCACCTGTAATTGCTTCACTTTCTTTCACAAAGATTTAAATACAGAGGTGGTATTTAACAATGACAGAAACTTCTTTAATTTTCAGAAGAAACAAGTTTTGCAAGATTTGCTGCAATATTTGAAAAAAAAAATAATGAAGTGCTATTGAACAAAAAGATTTGAAAAGAATATTTTTTGCCTTTTAGAGCTATTTCTCAGATCTTTGTAGAGCAACATTCCTTAATCTGAAAGGTCAAAACTATAAATAAATTGAGACTGCCAATAGCTAGAGCATCATGCTGATAAAAGAAATAAAACAAATTATGGAGTTATACTTCTCACAATAAACCATTCTCAGGCTGTCATCTGCCCAACTTCAAATGCTTCCTTGTACAACATAAATTTACTTTGCTTCCACTGTGAAATTACCTTTAAGCGTCCATTATGAACTTTCCAGCTATTGAAAAAAATAAATCAAGTTTGAGACATCTTTGATAGAGATAGTCTTTCATGTCAGTTATCTATGTATTTTACTGCCAGTTCAACACTAAAGTGCCAGGCAAAAATGAAGTGTATTACTGCTTTAGTAACTGGTATAGGTTTACATAGTTGCTAGATGCTATAGAATGTTTATAACTGACATTTTGTTTCCAGTGATACTTAGTGAGAAGCTGTCAGAAAAATATAATCTGGCTATGAACAATGCCAATGAATTAAGAATTCTTACTATCTTTCCACCTTATACATTAGCATAACACAGATGTTCTTGGTTTCTCAGCTTCCAATACTTGCCTTCCTCTCATCTGTCTTTACTTCTAAGTATGAATTTAGGTTTTTCTAGAAAACAAAAATCTGTTACTAAAATTTTCCATTTGTGTGTAAAATGCTCATTCTATTTCCACAAATAAAAAAGTGGTGGTAAAGCGTGACTTCTGCTTAACAAGATAATTATACACAGACTTCTCTCATGTGGCTATTCCTGACGTTCATCATAAAAGTTATATTGTTAGTAGTGCTTCCCTTTGTGAAGACAGAATTTAATCTGAAGTTGTTCTCTGAGTGTGATGTAGAGTCTTACATTAAGGCACACTACATATTGTGGCATGTTATCATTAAAGCAATTATTCAAGGTAGTTCACAAAGTGAACTTTCAGGATTTAGATTTAGTGAAATCTAAAACTCTGAAGGGCATATGAAACCTTTTCAATTTTCAACACTTTCTCAGTCCGTCATGGTTAAGTTGAGCAGTAACAAAGTCAAGCTTCAGTGTAGGTAATCTACTTTTAATGTTCTAGGCACCAGTTCAGTCCTGCTCTAAGTAGATACAACTCTCTTAAAGTTAATGAATTTCTACTCATGCTGACAGTAACCACAGTGGGATTTGTTATACCGAGATCTAATTCTTTTTGTTGGAGTACAATTTTACTACACCTGAAGAGGAGATATTGTTAAGGCTTTCAGACAGGATAATTGGAAATCCATTAGAAACCCCTTCATATTATGCTCCCCATAATGTTTCTGGTTGTTTTGCTGTTTGTTTGGGTTTTGTTGTTGTTGTTGTTTGTTGTTTTTTGTTTTGTTTTGTTTGTGGTTTTTTTTTTTTTTTTAATTTTATAGCCATGAGCATTTACAATATGAAGTGTTTTGCAAGATTTTAGATTAATCAAACTTCTAAATCTACAGACAAGCAGTCTTTGTAAGTGTAATTTGTAAGTGTAATTAACTTCTAGAGAACTAAGTGGAAAACACTTTTGAGTCTAACATTGATGGATTTAATTGTTTAAATTGTTTAAAATTGTTTAAATTGTTTAAAAGAAAACAAATTTTTTGTTATTGTCTTAGATGTCTATGCAGAAAGGGAAACTATTTTATAATCCACAATTTTTTTATTTCGATAAATTAAAAAAAATAGAAAAGCACTTCTCTAATATTTCATTTAAACTTACCTGAGTATCTAGATTTTATAAAGCTGTAATTGAATTCTGATGTGCATTTTGGCTTATTCCTTAAGGAATTGGAAGGTGGATACTTGAGGGAAGATTATTATCCCTCTCCAGTTCTGACTACAAAAACTGGAATTGTTCAAGAGTTTGGACACAGTTTGGGCTGGGGGACAAACTGGGACATCCCCATGGAACTGTGGGGAAAAAGCAAACTATCTGTTACTGTAAGTATCTTACAGAGATCAGACTGCTCACTGGATCCTGGAGACCAGCAAGGGTACAGAAATACCATAAGAGAAATGGACAGCAAATGTCTATTGGCCTGCTTACATGTTACCCGTCCAAGTGTGCATGATTTTAAAATCAGTCTTGACAGGATAAAGTCATAAATACATTAATGCTGTTTAGACGATTATATAAAATATATTTGTCAAAATAAGACACGATACAAAAATATGAGACCAAATTTCATTTCACAGTGGTATAAATGTGCTACTCACCCAGGCATTAGGTAAGAGACAGAAGTAGCTGTTTTGCCTGAATGGAGGAGCTGTTTCTAGGCTAGTCAAATATTAGGCATGCTTTGTCTGCTATCACATATTAGTGCCTGATAAAACCTGCAGCTCTAGAAGACAGCAATGTTTGACAGAACTGTCAGAGGCATTTGCTAAGCAAGGTGTTGATAAACTGGGACATTATGAAAAAAAAAAATAAAAAAATAGTTTAAATGGAAGCCCTGCAGGACTCCAGGAAAGGATTTTGCTACAAATGCTTGTGTGTTTTAGCAGGAGTGGAATCTGCCTTATGACTACAACCTGAGATGAGATACAGTCATACATCAGAAGCTCTAGTGACGTGCATGATCCAAATGTTCATAGCAAGTCAGGTGAATATAAGGGAAGAAGTCTTTTGGATCCATCTTGGGGAAAAGTAGGTGTCGTGGTTTAACCCTAGCTGACAATTACCACTCAGCTGCTTGCTCACTGCACACACACCACCCACTCACCCTTTGGTGGGATGGGGAGGAGAATTGGCAGAGTAAAAGTGAGAATACTTGTGGGCTGAGATAAAGACACCTTAATAAATAAAGGAATAGCTGTATGCACAAGTGAAACAAAGCAAGGAATTCATTCACCACCTCCTATGGTCAGGCAGGTGTTCAGCCATCCCCAGGAAGGCAGGGCTCCATCACACTAATGGTTACTTGGGAAGACAAACACCATCACTCCAAATGTCCGTTCCCCCCCCCCCCCCCCCCCTTCCTTCTTCTTCCCCCAGCTTTACATGCTGAGCATGACGCCATACGGTATGGAATATCCCTTTGGTCATCTGGGGTCAGCTGTCCCAGCTGTGCCCCCTCCCAGCTACTTGTGCCCCCCCCCCCCAGCCTGCTCACTGCCGGGGTGGGTGAGGGGCAGAAAAGCTCTTGGCTCTGTGTCAGCACCGTTCTGCAGTAACTAAAGCATCCCTGTATTATCAACAATTTCCAGCACAAAACCAAAACACAGCCCCATACCAGCTACTATGAAGAAAATTAACTCTACTCCAGCCTAAACCAGCACAGTAGGTAAGTACAGTTTTCTTTTTCTTTTAACTTCTTCGAAGATTTCTAACTGGGCTGACTCATTCTGCTATTGCAAAAGTTGAAGATAATATATATTCTTAACCTCACTTGACCTAAGCACAATTTCACAGTGATTAGCAGGGAGACTTCCTTTACCCAATGGTAAAGCAGATCTGTGAACCTTGTTAAAGTGTCCAGGAGTTCCAGCACCCTCTGCAGAAGCTGTGAATTCCTAGCTTGTGAGCTTGCATCACAAGGATCTGCGGAGAGAAAAAATTTGTTTTGGTAATGGGTTAGCTAGAAAAACTCTGACATGCATAGAGAAGTCAGGAGTGTGTCTGAACTTTGACAGCCTTGAGGGACTTTGACACACACACGATCTTATAATATTTTGTTGACTCGGAATTTCTTTTCATCACCAAATATTATTCAATAAATGCACAACAGCCAGTGACCGTTTCCATTGTGGAATGGTTAGGAAATGTTACTAGGAATTAAAGAAGAGCAAATTCAGACCGAACATGTTGCCCTGTTAGAGCACCATGTCTATCTTTTGCTGGCTTCGCAAACACTTGTTACAACATCTGTTAATATAAATCCTTCACTTTTGTGTGAAAGTACTTACCAAAGACACTGGACAGGAATAATTTCAGCTTAAGAATGGAACAAGTTGCAGGGAATGTGCTTTTGAAAATAAACAAGTAGCAATATTTTTCTGTAGGTAGGTAAACAGTTGTATTACGAATTGCTGAGTAAGCGTTGTAATTTGGGCAGCCCTGATGAGTCATGCTGAACTGGTGTCTGGTGCCCTGCTGAGACACAAGGAAACTTATTATCACTTGCCATGTTTGCCTTTATTGAAAATGGATTCTAAGAGTGGAGGAAAAAATCATTCAACAAGTTATTTTACTTCTGTGCATCTTGGTGTTGGAACTGATTTTTCCAGCTTCCAACTAGAGTGCAGTATGAGCACATGTTCTGCAGGAAGTTTTAGATGTCAAACAATCAAGAGGAAAAACATTTCACAGTAGAATATATAATTATTTTAAAATAATTTATGTTTACATTAAAAAGCTCAGTTTCTAGACACTTTTGAATGTCTTTTATCAGAAGTATTGGCAATGATAGTAAGAAATTAGGTTGTAGCCTTAATATAATTTTCCTGAATATGCTATAAGCTATAAGGCTTTATAAGACTATAACTCACTTTAGAGTATTCTTTCAGATGCAATTAATGATTAACCAGGCCATTAACAGAGCTAGGATATCATTAGAAAAGAAGGTAGAAAAAGGAAGTACTAATTTACTAAGAAGCATTAATTGTAAGTTGCCTTACCATATATTCCTCTCATTTTAAATTACAGCTTTATCACATTTTTAAGTAAAATAATAATATTCTATATTATAGTTTGTATAATTATATTTTCTATATAATATTTTGTATACATGTGTATATTTTCCTTTGTCTTTTTAATCTTTCCTTTTATGATAGAAACCTTTTAAGTTCAGGGAACACATAATGTTAAAAGAGAATCTTACACTCTATAGCCTGGTCAAGCAGATATTAGCATATTCTACAAGAGCTATAAAAAACATCCTATAAAGTATGGCTGGGTCCTACAAGTTAAATTGAATTGCATTACTCTGAAAATTACTGGTACTCACAGTGTAGATTTTAATGCATATTTTAGAAACAGCAATCCTTTTAACAATTTTATGTTATATGATAAAATCTTGTTACTTTTTATTTGATGAAACAGCTACCCAGTTTTTAACATCATACTAAAGAGCTTATGTAGCTTTATCAGGAGTGAAAGCCATTATGATACTGTAGATAACAATTTAATATACTAATCTGAATTAAGTAAAGCATTTTTATGAGTAGTTCATGGAACTTCAGTTTAGCTGAAATGTTTAATAGTAAGTATTTCATAAACTGATCTGATTTTGACATGGGGATACTTCAAGCTGGAGACGATATTCATAGTTACTATATTTTTCCTTCTTTCCCCATTAATCTTTGTGCATCTGAGTGGGAGAATGCACTGTTTATAAAGTATTTCTGCCAATCTACTGCTAGTATGCTCACAGTCTTTTCTAATATGCACATTTCAAATATGGAAAGGATGATCTTACAACATGACCTTACATAAAATGTTATTTATAATGACTTATGCAAATCTTCACATCTTTAAGGAATCATGCACTTGAATTACAGATAAACATAATGGACTTTTGGTGCCTTTCTCATGCTACAACAAATTTATGAGACAAGTTTTAAGAGATATGAGACTATTTCCAATTAAGGTATAAAATATCTATGCACCTGTCTTTTCTGTTTCCTTTCTCCAGAAACCAAGCTTTTCCTGACAAGTTTCTTCCAGCAGATAGTAAGTTTTGGCTGGTGAAAAAATACAATAGTTTTTAAGTTTGCAGAATGCTTTCATCCCAATGCAAGATAATGATGAGACCTAAGGAAAACTCACTGACACAGAAATGTCTCTCTTGACATTCCAAACCTTCTTAGCTTATATTTTATTGAAACAGGTGGATTCATGCCAAATAGTTGGTGTTTAAACAAAAAAACCCTCATTAAGTGGAGACAAGATTTGCAATAATTTGTGTTTCACCAGTTCTAACTGGGGTAGGTATTACAGGGAGTTTCTTCATAAAAAACCAATAAACCCACAAGATACATTTTAGTTTTGAAGGTATGCAATAGTTTATTTTTCAGGTAAGAATCTCTAATGCAAAAGTAATTCCAATAATAGAGAAACTAAGTGGTTTAGCAAGCAAACAGGAAATCAGAAGTGAGGCAGATTTACTTTTAAAAGCAATAGTTTCCTGTACATTTTACCAGAGAACAAAACTTATTTCTGTTTTTTGGTAACTCCCTCTGAGTTGGTACCAGTTTGAAAGACAGGTTTATGCTGCTTCTTGTAGCCATTATATCTCTCTTTAAACAATCCCTCTTCAAGGAAAAGCCAATGAAGTTTGGTAACAAAGGGAAAGCTACAAAGTCTCTTTCTTTCCTTCAACTGCTGCTTGACAATTTTGAATAGCATTTTGTTCATTTACTGTAACTATTAAAATTGGAGTGGGTAAGCATAATCCTTTTGCTTTCTGAAATTTACAGGTTTTGGAGGATGCTAAAATTTTTAATTTTTCTACTGATACCTTTTACAAAGGGTTTTTTACATTTAAAAAATGTATTTTAATGGCAAAAGAGAAGCTTGACCAGCTCAATAAATAAATCAGCTTTCTTTTCATCTCTAAGTAGACAGTGTCTTACTTCCTGTGTCAGTAATGACTGTATAAGTAAATAATTAACCTGCAAACAAACCTGCAATATTCTGACATTAAGATAAATTCTGTGATATTTAAAATAATGAGCAGAATATTTGTATGCCTTGTATTTATATCTATGGCTCAATGGGATGTTAATAAAATCCAAGAAAATTAAATCAATTCTACCACAGTGGAGTTGTGGGCTACAGAGCCCAGTATGAGATTAGAGGTCTAGACTTCTAGGATCAGGCTCTCCTGCAATTAGATCACTCACCCTCATTCAGTAGGACCCAACTAATATATTTCAAAATGACATTTCTTTGTTATTTTTCTATAAATCTATGACTCTGATCTGCCAGAAACTGGAAGTAAAAAAGAAACACTCCGAGATTGGTTATAATTCAGTTCTAGCCAAAACAGCACAATGGCTGGCTTTCACCCAAGTGAAAGCCACTAGTAAACTAGTGATGCGGAATATTCCAAGCTCCCAAGGAAAGCGACTGTTTCACAGTTTCTTAGTGCTATTCTGTGTCAGACACAGATTAAAATTATTTAGTTTCATATTTGCCTGATTTCAGATGAATGTGAATTAGTCTTCCCACCAGGAGTTTGTTATGTGGCTTCACAGTTGCAATTTTGTCCACAAAATCTGGCTAGCAGGATGGCCTGGTACCAGCAAAATGTACTTAAGGAGAAAGCTCCAAAAGCTAGTCTCTGCAAATGTATTTTAAAGTTTAAAGCACACTTTAAATATTCCTCACAATCTTTGAGTAACACATTATCTTACTGGGTACACAATCACTTGCTTAGTTTTATCAAACAGAGAAGCACTTGACATATTACCACAACTAAGTTACTATTGCAACATTAACTTTGTATGTGACTTACTAATCAGAGAGACTAATTTAACACAAGTACTGTATCTTTTATTTCCAGCCTGGTCAACAAATTAGATTACTAGAACCTTCCCATTACTAGAACCTTCCTAGCCCTTCAGTTCACTTACTCTAAGGGAGTGATTTTGATGTGAATTAAAATGTTGTGTAGACCAGTGGATACAGCTTTAAATTGGAATTCAGTGTACCTAGGTTAAATCCAGTTTGCTTTTACCAAACCATTTAGTCTTCCCTCACAACCTTTTAAATTTTTAACTGGCCTTGCAAATCATACCTGACTTCAGTGGTGGGCTTCGAATCATACCATTATATACACATTATTATTTGCTCTGTGACCTTTGTAAGGTTCCATTTTTGTAAAGCTTCCATCACAGGAAAAATAAAATTAATGTTTATGTTTCACTTACCTATTTTAGGTCAGAAGTAGATAGATGGAGTAAGGTTGTAGCTCAGCAAAATAAAGGATGAACACAGCAAGAAAAGGCTAATTTCTCCTAAATATGATAAAACTTCTGCTTAATTTTCCCCTTCCCTCTCTGCATCTTTTGCTCATAAGGACCCTCACATCTGACAGAGAAAAAGGACAGGCAATTGTTCCCTTTGCCAGCTTGATTTACTAAAAGAGACTAAATATGTCAGCTATTTCCTGAAAATTGGAAGCTATTGGGCCTCAAGCTAGGCCAGCTGTAGCTAATTTAAGGAGTCATGAGTGCACAAAAGCAGGAATTGCT
Source organism: Falco punctatus (assembly GCF_963210335.1). NCBI lineage: Eukaryota > Metazoa > Chordata > Aves > Falconiformes > Falconidae > Falco > Falco punctatus. Next base: position 59,857,511 of record NC_137580.1, read on the forward strand.
GCTGTAAGTGGTGGACATATGAGCTTCAAGTCTCAGGCCTACAGGATTTTGCTGCATAAGCAGGTGCACCTTCACTGATTTCAGACCTATTTTTGTTTTCTGTAGTAATGAATTTGTCTCAGACTACCTCAGTGCATCTGAGCTTTGGGAAACTATAAACCATGGATTTGTTGGGTTGGGTTGTTGGGTTTTTTGCATATGTTGGTAAATTGCTGTTACAAACTCTTACCTCCTTATGTCTTGACTCATCATTTTGCATGCTACCTCAGTTAGTGATGCATTGTAAGCAAGACAATTTCTGAACAGCCTCATCACATAATAACAGATCAGCTTTCCAACTCAATTGCAACTTAAGTTATGTGAGAAATTCAGCTTTGTGCTGCACTTCAATATCAGACTTTAGCAGAATATAGCATACTGGCAGGCTTGCTTGTTTTGTTTTTTTTTTTTTCCCCCTCTCCCCACTTCAGTGTTTGCAAGTAAAATATAAAAAGTTTGTCTTTGAAAATATGAGACTACCTTTTTCCTTTTCACCTTGCATTGATCAGGCTGACCTCACCCCAAATTCTTCAGCTTCTGCATTTTTTAAATAACCTGTGATTTATAAAAAGGGCTTTCTGACAAATATTATCATTCCTTTGTAAAGTTTGTTCAGACTCATTGTAAATCACGTCTAAGCTTATGTGAACCCTTTGTTTCCTTACAACCCTCAGTATAAAATGGATTTTTTTTTACCTTGTAAGAAGCTTTCAGTCTGAATGACACCTTATTCTAGTCTCTGACCTGCAGCAAGAAAGCCTTTCTTGCAGTTATCAGAAGTCTGACATTTAATTCTTTCATTGCCTGCTTTCCACTGACAAGCTGCTAAATGTACATGACTATGCCCTGGCCAAATAAAGCTAGTGTGTCTGTAATGATACTAAGTCATAAAGCAGAAGGTCAGATACCATTCTGAATTTTAGTTATGAAATGACAGTGATGAATTATTAGCTACTCAAAAATGCATATCAGTAAGATCCACAAAGACAACACTGACTTGAAATGACATTATTATCAATGTTCTGCTTTTGGAAGCTTGTCTGAAAAACATGTTCCAATAAAAAAGAAATATCTTTCATGTAATTACTAGACCACGCTGATGGGTATGTATATGCTAATTTACTTTTACATCTTTGATTCATGCATTTCACAAATCATATGTTTGGAAAAAACACATTCAAAAATTTTCAGATAAAAATTTTTAGTAGTCATTTAAAAGAAAACTACATATATTTGTTGTCTTCTGGCTTCTTCAAAATATCATTCATATTTGAATTTATTTTTATAACAGACCAGACTGCAAGCCATTAAATAATTCTTTGCAGTCAATTCAGTTACTATCTATTTCACATTACAGGGCTGAAATAATTGTTACTGTTGTTTATATATGCCTTGAATCTGCATAATTCAACCTGCAAAATCTCATACTGTCAACAGCCAGAAACTTGTTTTGAATAATCCAGACTTCTGCTAGTCTCCAGATGCATGTGAAAGGGGTTCTAAATAGCTTGATATGTATACAAGCTATAGTACAATGACATGCAGGGACACTGCCAACATACTTCTTAAAGCACTGGTACCCTGTACTTGCAGGGACAGCCTGTGCAGTGCCACCTTGGTGAAGCTACCTTGTTTTCAGTTCCGCAGCTGGCAGTTGCCCAGCTGTCCTGCGTATCTCTCTGACACATTGTTCTGGACAGGGATTTGCATCAGGCTCCTAGGAAATTATTCTTCCATCTTGATCACTGCTTATGCTAACTCACAAATTGGGTAATACCTTGGTAAGAGGTTGAAATTAATTAAAACTTAAGGAAAATTATTATAAAAAATTAAAAACAACCCATAACTTCTATTAAGACATCATCTTCTGTTAATGAAGTGCACGGGACTGAGAAAGCATTTTTTTTTCCCTAGGCAACTACTGCTTTCTCAGACAATTCCTGACCATGACTTAGGAATTATCATGGATCAGGGTGATCCTTCTGGACAGTTTTGGAAGCTGGAAGGGTTAGGTAGGATGGATGTGACAAAACAGTGCCAGTTTGTCTCTGGTCTAGTAAAATGTTCCTGGCGTGCAGTAGCTCATGTAAAGCACAGTTACTGTGTCCAGTGCAACAGTCATATTCTCATCAACCTTGACCATTTCCATTAATGGAAATATATAGCACAAATGCTCAGGAGCATATGGCTCTTCTAGCTGTCTTCTACACTCACATTAAGGTATTGGATAGAAATATAAGCCTGTGCATAGCTGGTACCAAGAGGTGTTCAGAGACTGCATCTATTCGTAAAAGTTACAGAAGTTTTCTGAGATGAGCTGAGAACTTGTCTGCAGCCTCAGTGTTAACGTGGTTTCACTGAGTCCTGTTCCTCAGCTCTGTAGCATATGAAAAGTATAGACTTTTTATATGTCAAAGTGGGGACAGAGGCTTCTTTGTGTTCACCAGTTAGAATTGTTCAATTGCTTTGATAGTTAGTTTAAGAAAAGTAAAGTTCTTCCAGAGGAAACAGTGTTCATAACTATTATGATCTAAATATGCCTGCTGCCACCTTCATCCCGATAAACTCGTCTGACTCAGAATTGTGCTGAGACTCTACACTTTAACAGATATTTTCCATGGATGTCTCCCACTTAAATACTGAAAATGGTCAATGAATGAAACAATTTCATTCCTGTGTGCTCATGAGCTCACAAGTCATGGTAATATAGTTGTAGCAATTTAATGTCTTATAAATCTAAACAAATAAAAATTGTACATAATCTGTATTCAAGGACAAAACACTGCCAACAGGAGACTTTGAAACTGAGATAATATAATTTAATCCTCATGTTCCTTTGTAGTTAAATATCAACAAAAAGGAACCACACTTACCTAATATACTCATCAATATCAGGGAAGTTATACAGGGTCAGCTTAGTAAGAAAAGCAGGGAGTAGGTACAAAGTTGATTTAAGTTTTAGAATAATAATAAAAAAAAGAATTATACAAAATACTCTGCTGTAATTGTTAGAAATGATAATAGCAAAATCATAGAGGAGAGTTTCTGTGGATATCTTTTTATGCAGTGCTTTTGTAATTAAATATATGCATTGTAGTTCTTAATTGTGACAAAAGAGCTATTCTAGTTGTATTTCGTAACTAAACAATAAACACCTATTTCTGTCAATTCTATAAAATATCTTTAAAGAAGCTTAAATTTGGGAATGATAAAATCACATGAAGCAAACATACAGAACAGCAGTTAAAGTGGCACAAATATTTGTATGTGGCACTTACCCCAAAATGTTTTTTCATTGTGATTGTCACAGTTTAACAAGTATATTCAGTACATCCAAAAGAAAATCACAGACGGGCATCCACCAGCAGTGATACAGTTCAGTAAGCTGAGATCCTACGTTAGTGCTTTCCAGGGTCTGAGAGATGTTATAATTGCTTAGTTTGTTCATGGTTTATTATATATTGCTGAAAGTCATGTTCTGTTTAAAAGGGATGTTTCTGATCAGTGGAGGAGAAAGTTTCCTGCTTGCGGGCTTGACTACAACAAGGCAGAAAAGGAGGCAGAGACCATGCCTGAAGATTGGAAAAAGTCTCTTTTTAAAAGCTGGTCAGAGATGGAGTTGTGAGTACAAGGCGGAGGCTGAGTGTGAGCTAGCAGGAAGGTTGCCTATGGCAGAGAACAGATCCCCAAGCCACCAACAGCAGTGAGGAAATTTTCCTGAGGACCCAGAGTGAGTGAAACAGGAGTTCAGATCCAGGAACACACTGAAACCTCCAGGGCACACTGGGCAGAGGGAAAACTTATTTAAAAATCATCTGTAATCCTATTGTCTTTCAGCAGATTTGTTTTTTTCTTCTTTGCTTTCAGAGCTACTTTCTTTTTGTCTGTTTTCTAGTAAAGCCTAGCTTGAAAAACTGGAAAGTCTTTGGTGTGCTCACTTTTAAAGAAGATGGTCCAGTGTCTTCAAAGCTCCGACAAACATAAGGATTTGTCAGACAGGCAACAAAGATTAAAAATCAAACCAGTGTCTAAAACTGAGTTAGATGCACTTAGTGACCTCTAGAAAGAATGTTAATTACAACTTTCACTTGAACAGCATCAGTAGGTTCAATCTGGTTTTTTTTGTCATCTGCAATTGACTTTGAGATGATATGTTTCTCTTGTTTGATGGATATCAAGGGGCTGCTAAACTTGTAATCACTTCATAGAGAAAGAGATGTCCTGATTCTCCGTTCAGTCACTGTAGCTTAAGTTGAGATTAATTCTCAACTTCCAAAAAATCGGACAATTGTAGGAAAACTAGTGCTTCTGGTATTGCTGTGGTTGCCATGCCTGCCCTGGCTTTACAGTGTATGTTTGTTTTATAGTGCTACCAAGTCTACCTTAATAAGTAACTTAATGAGTAACAGATTCATGCTAAGAACTACAGAAAAAAGATAAAGCTATCATACGAAAATGTCAAGGAACAAGTATTTTGATTAGGGCACTGAATGGAAGTCTAACAAAAGTCAGCCTGTGATATGGGTTATAGCTATTGCCTGGAATGGCTGTTGCTCATCCCAGCCCTGTGGGAGACCCATCCTGCAGTAGCCTGAGATGCTGAGCAGAGATCACTATGCTTTCCAAACCTGGCACTAAATAACTCTGTCCATCACAGCTATCTTGTCTCAATCTGATTGAAGTTTACTATATGAGGACTGAAGGCTTTTTAATATCCATCAAAAAAAAAAAACAAAAAAAACCACCCTACCAAAATCACCAAGCAGAGATTTTTGTCACCTGGACTAAATAAAATCTTTAAAGTAACCGTTTCCAAAATACCTGGAACCATGTTTTCATTTATCTAAGCAGGATTTCGAAGATCGTCTGTAGACACCAAAATAAAGGCTTATAATTTTTTTTACTGTGCTCTGTTGGATAGACCATATACATAACATTGCATGATACATAAAATGAGCACAACATTTTGATTCACTGGAGAATTTATCTGGAGGCATTGTCAGTCACCTGGGAAAAGTGAAATAAATTAATAATAATAATAAAAGAAATCTTAAAGCAATGAAAACCTAAAAAGAAACAAAGAAGCTTGAAAACCTAAAAAGAAACAAAGAAGCTTGAAAACCTAAATACCCTTGCATGCTTGTTTAGGGACCATCCCCTTGCAGACCAAAGCATTCAGTATTTTTTATTTCCTTATCTACCAATTTTAATTAGAGATCAGTAAAGTTCATGTGGCTCTGCTTGCCTTCTCCAGAAGTCCAGCCATGGGACAAATTAAACATGGACTCCTCATCTCTTTCTGGTTGCTCATGATGAGAAGCTGAGAAGTCTCTTGTTCTAGCCAGTGACGGGAAGCTCTGTCAGACCCAGTACTGTTGTTGCTGGGGTTGCTCCTGGTGTTTCCACTCCTTGATTACCAACCTTTGCTACCTCCAGGGGAAAGAGGCAGTCTGAGCATTGCTCTGGGAATGAAATGGAAAAAAAAACCCAACCCAAAACCCCACAAAAAACACTGATGACACTTTCCTCATCTTTCCTTCTCAGATAAATTCTTTTTTTTTTTTTTTTTAAGCACTGCTAATCTCACAGGTTGAGGAGGGAAGAATACTTTTTCTCATTTCTGTGACAAACAGCTAGCCTAATCAGGCAGGTTATGGCAGAGATTACTATAATTGAACACATATAAATTAATAAGGCAAATCTGTACTCTTGCATCAACCACTGAAGCTTAAATTTACGGCTATACTGAGGAAGTAATAGAGAAGTAACATGCCTCCAATAAACAGCAGCTCTGGGGACAGTAGTCATGGCCACTCTGTTCTATTTATGTGCTGGATTTCTTCAGGGAGAATCTTGAAGACCTTCAGACCAAATACAATAAAAATTCTACCCATCTTTGTGCTGTAGTGATGAGCAGCACAGAAAAGAGAACTATCTAGTGCTAAAACAGGACCACACAGCATCAGAAAGAAAGCTTACCAAAGAAATTATAAGTTAAAATATGACGAAGACAGGTGGGTTCACACTTCTACTCCAGCAAAAATGTGTATATTTATGTCCTATCTTAAAACACAGTAAAATCTATGCCTTGTAACATTCACATTAGTGTAGTGGAGCTCTCCTGACAGGCTGACTATATCTACCAAATCACCAGTGCCACTTTAGGCAACATGGATTCTTTCTTGAGCTGTCTGACCCTGTTACCTATGTGAGCACACCTGAGGTAGCTGAGGCACTAGCTACTTGGTCACCTGTTGGAAAGAGAAATCAGATAGTGGAACAACGCAAAATATCAACATTTAATTTACTGTGGACCAGAGAATAATAAAAGAATGCCAAGAATACAAAAAAGATCTGGTTTCTAAATGTATACAGCATAAATATACTTAAATTTTATATTATACTATTTTATGTTCATATTGATATATTGATATATTGATATTTATATTATATATTATATACATATAGTTATGTTTATATTGATATATTTATATATATTATATACATATACTTAATGCTTTTGTGTAAATATCAGCACATTGTATTTAGCTGTATTTGTATGTTGTGGAGAAAAAAGGGGAAAAAAACTTTAGAAGGGAGAAAAACACTGCAATACAAAAGTCATATGCAGAACCCATATGGGATTCTGAAAATATTTTATGCAAATGTATAGTCAAAATTCTTTCACTCTGCAGCAAACTGCTCTGTGGTCATGCTGCTGTTTGTAGTGCACTACCTCTGAACTACTTAAAACCTGACAGCTTTGAAAATAATATTTCATACTCCCAACTGATTTTGATCATCATGCATTTCTTGAATGTTTCTAAGAAGGCTAGGCTCTTCCTCTTTATTTCTTACTCAGATTGGTTGTTTCAGATCCTTTTTTTCCTGAAAAGCGATATCATTAGCATGGTCAAGAAACTGTAAAATTTCAAGGCTAAACAGACTATTTGCAACTAGCTGTTCCAGAATAGAGAACTGCATCACCACTGATTCCTTAAAATAAAGGATTGTAGAATTTGAATGCTGCTGGGCTGTCTACCAGCATTCTTCATGACTTAGCTGAGATGTAATGCATATTATAATTAATGCACATCTAGACCCAGAATACTGTGGTTTTAGCCCTTGCTAGTGCACCTTACATAATATAGTCCTTGGTTTGGTCACAGCTGCATTACCTTCTGCCATCTGTCAGCTGCATAAAAATTTCATTGATTAATCAAGTTAAAAATGTTTCAAAAATGTTATCACAATTTTCAAGAACTTCTGCAACCCATTCTCCATTTTTCAGAGAAGAGAGAGGGCTGGGAAGTGAAGTGTGAAATCTTTTTCCCAGGAAGATGTTGCCTCCTGGCACAGCTTTTTAGAATCTCTCTGCTCTGTAAAAGTTTTAAAAAAATCTCTATTTGAAACAAATTTTCCTTCATCACTTCAGTCAGATTTTAGAAATGCCTGCCTCAATTCACTCATCACAAAATATCTAGAAATGTATATAATTTATTCCATAGAGCACGTAGCCTTGCACTGGAGAAGTTACTGTACAAAATGCAGTTCCATGGTAGAAATAATATTACTTCTGGATGAAAAAAAAGTAATTGTTACAGGTAGAATTGGTGACTACCTTGAATTTCTGCAGTTGTGTGTGGTCTAAGATTTCCTTTTCATCTGGAATCTCAAAGACTTTTTTCCTGTACCATGTCTGTGCAACTGCAACATCTCCTGCAGAATCTTAGAGCTTTTATCCAGCTTTCATATTTGTAGTCATTTTGACCTGACACCTTGAACTGTTAGCTGTCTTTAGAGATCCTGTGGGTTCCCACAGGACAATTCACTGATATGTAAAAAGCTGAACTTGAATGTGACCTCTAGGCTTCTTCATTTTCCAGCTTGTTAGCAGATTGTTTGTGTGCAGTTTGATACCAGACAGAAGCTATTGGTGTAGATCTATTTTGTGCTTTACTTTTCTCCCCATGGAGTACCATTTATCTATTATTTCTTTTCTTTTTGAAGAAAAAAGAAATTCTGCTCTAACAGTACATAGGACATGAAAAGCTTGCCTGGAAATCTGTGTGTGAATTACAAGTTTTATGGAAATGTTTGAGAAATTATATTGCCAGATCATACTTAAGAGAGAGAAAAAGAGAGAGGGCAAGATTTTCTGAAAAGGTAAAGTAGTGCTATTCTGATTTTGATATTGGTTATAAGTATAAATATTTTTCTATTCATAAATAAGTATTGTGATTTGTTTGGGATTTTTTTTTAATAAATATACATTAGTAGAGAGAAGCCTCAGATTTTTTTTTTTTCTCTGGGTTTAGATAAAAATACAAATGAAGCCAAAATGGATTTTGCCTCTGTAGGAGAAGGTAATATAGCTATGTATTGCAATTATTCCCAGATGGCACATATACAGTTGAGTAGCACAGTTTTTTTCCCTTGCTGTCTTAAATTGAAAAGTTCCAAGAATTAGCACCTAAAAATCCTGGTTCCTTATATGATTATACTGTGCAAGTAACTTTGCTCTGAAGAGATCTGTGAGATGGTCACAGCTCATGAGCTGCATATTGTTCATTTTTTTTTTTTCTTTGAGGCAGAAGTCAACTCTGAAGGAAGCAGTGAGAGGACAAGAGTCACTTAAGCTCTAAACCACAAGAGCTTTGGTTTGAAGTCCAGCTGTAATCCTTTGTATTTTTTTAAGCTTTGCAATTTCTTTGACCTTATAGGCTAAAAAAAAAACCAAACCATAATTTGTGAAATCATGTTTACTTCTTCTTATCTCAAATTATGAATCAAAAAGCCTGAAAAATACCCATGCCTTGAAATCTGTCCCCAAAGTAGATCTTGTTTCATCACAGAAACACTATCCGAACCTGATTCCAGCTGCAGGCAGAAACAGATATTGAGTGTTCCATGAGAATAGAGATACTTTATGATTATTCCAAACTTGAAGTTACTTTTGAACTTGGTTCAGCAGGTAGACAATGCTTCAGGAAACTTTTGGGGTTTTTTCATTTTAAATTCAGATCTGGTCTTCTATATATTTAGTTACCTACAATAACTGAAAGGTTGCTTGTAGTCAAATATCTCTACATGGAAATCATTGTTATAAATAAAGAATTGTCATTTCATTAGTGGCTTAGAAGGATGAAAGTCTGAAAAAATAGGTAGATAGATAGGCACCCAACACAAACACAAATGGCTATTTTTAAATGTTAAAAGTTTTTTTCAGATGAACCTCCCCTACCACTGATCCATTCCAAGTAAGTTGCAGCCATTAGTTTTAAATAGTTTTTAACATTTTTGTTTATGATATCTTTTTTCAAAGCAAGTATTAAATGTCCATAGACAAGCCATATAAACAAGTGCATACACATTTAAGTTTTTTTAAAACCTTAAAACTTTGTAACTTTCAAAAATGTAAGGTACCATATTTTTGTGGAGTTTGTAGCATTTGCCATTCTGCTTTTTTTACACTATCAAACCCAAACATTTCTTTACAGGAGCTGATTTCTTTAACTGACTTTCACTTTTCATATCTAAGCATTTTAAAGTCTAACAAAATGCACTGGGAAAAAAAAAAATCAGTAACCTATCATCAAGATATATTATTCCCAACTTTCAGACCAGTAAATTACATCAGTGAATCAAATTTGGTTCTGGACTTTTGCCATGTTCCATGTGTACTCATATGTGCCTTCTAATTGGCAAGCAAGAGCAGCTACAATCCCTCCCTGAGCAAACTCCTCACAAGAGGTTCAATACTGTAGCAAAGGTTAACTTATTTGGTCAGGAAGGAAGGGAACTTGAGCAGCAGGAAAAATAATCAAATATTTAATGAATTCCCAGAGCAACCTCCATTAAGATCAAGTTCCCATAAAGCACAGATAATTATTTACAGCAACTCCACTGCTGCAAAATTTTCTTGGGAGAATGGAAACTGTCTAAACTCCCTCAGGTTCTCTTACTCCTGTAATTTCACTGCTATACATTATCTGAAAAGTCTGAATGCAATCCTTTTGCTCTCTGTATGTCTCTGGAGGTCACTAGTTTTTGTTTGGTTTGTTTTCCAAATGTTCCAGATGGTTCTATGAAGACTGCATTGGTTCCTTAAATATGTCATTTTCATAAATCCTGGTAGAACCCAGAGGCGTACCCAGCATCATTGTGCTTTCCTAACTTGAAAGCTTCCAGAATCCCATCCGTTTTGATAATACTCCAAGAAATCTTTTCTATAATGTTTGCTTTAGTTCCAAATTTCCATAAAGAGGTCATTTCAGTCTGTATTTCAGATTACAAGTGGAGGCATGTTGGGAACACTGACAGCATCAGCTTTAAGCATTTTAAACACATATATTGGAAGCCAATGTTTACTCTATAGTTAGTGAAGAAAAACTAGCTCCTAATTCAGGTTACCATAATCACTTTCTTTGTGGTAGTGAACCAACTCAGAACAAGTCATTAAAACTACTCACAATCTGAAACAGTATGAAAAAGTCAAGGAAAAAATGAAAAACTGAAGGAACAGTCAGTCTACTGAGAGAAAATCTAAAAAGTAATTTATTTCTTTCTTTCAGGGAATTTATAGGCAATATAATAGAGATTAATCAGAATTTTAGCTTAGAACTATGAAAATAATGAGCACTGCAAGCCAAAGCCAAACTAGTTTAAAACAAATAAATAATTTTTTAAAGTGTGACTATACTTAAAAGAAAAATAGCTAAGCCTATACTAACCTTTTTTTATTATTAGAACTCTTTAAAACAAGATTAAAGATAATGCAAAACCTGAAATTATAAGTAGAAATCATAAAGGTAATCATAATAGCTACTTTTAACCTCTAGTTCTATTCAGAGATGCAAGATTTTACTCTGAAAACATTGAAAACATTTGTTTTGGCTGAATTATTTGTTGTCTACATTAAAATCTAAAATGAAAAAATTATTATAGAGTCAGATGATATAAACTGAACAGCATACTTCTATTTAATAACATTCAAACCAACCCACCAAGTTTCACACAGCTTTAATAGTCTTAAAGCAAGTTAGTTTGTTTTCTTTGCACATTCTTTTCAGCTGGGCTGCCTTATGTGTGGCACAATCTCAGAGGAGATCATTCACCTGCCTTTCCTGTCAAATGACATTGCAGAGTCAACAGTAACCAACGAAGCGTGATATTTCATGCTAGATAGCTCTCAATAAATCTGGTCAATGAAGTATCTCCTATAATTCAAAATGGTTTAGACAATTAAATACTTAAATACTACAAAAAGCAGTTAAAAATGTGAACTTAATGTGAACATGGTCAGTTAGAGTGTTTATACAATAAATAAGAGTATTTCAAGACTAAATTTTAAGAATAACTTAGTGGAAAGAAGATGAGAATTCACAAATAAATCTATCAGGCTTTCATCAGAAAAACACAGGTGTTATTCTAGATCCCATGACTCCCAAAATCAGTGGGGCAATTCCTCTTGTTGATCACACCAATTAAATTGTTCATGCTACCATATACAAACGAGTCTTGACCATCTCAAACAAGATACAGCACTCTATTTTAGGTTTCTAACTGGTGCCTGGGCAAGTCTGATGGTCAGGAGCAGAAGACCGTACCTATCCTGTCCCCAAATACTGTTCTCCAGAATTACTGTCTCCCAAACCTTGTGTAACTTCCATTTGTTTAGTATAAAATAAAGTAAGACTATATATATCAAATCCATCCTTGATCAATGCAGTTGCCTCATGCACCAGCTCTTTTTCCTCCCTCCGTCATTGGTCAGAACTACATGCGATTTTGAAAATACAGTAACATTGGTCAAATTATTGCCTTTTGGACTTACTATAATATATGATCAGGGGACTTAATGACTAGTCAAAACTGGCCCTGTAGTTCTATACCAGATGCATTTGTTTAAACTTAACTCTTAAGTGTCACCACTTGTGACAACAAGTATTTCTATGCAAAGAAATTAGTCTCCCAATTTTGAATCTTGAAACCCCTGACATTAATGGAAACTGACTTTGGACTTTAGTCAGGATAAGGTTGGGGTTTTGCATGCATATGCTGTGAATCAACAGATACTTGCATCCTGAACCCAAGCATTTTAACTGGTCAGCCACATAACTTTTGGTTGGTTTGTTGATTGTTTTTTTATAAAACAAAAGCATACATAAACCTGTAAACTTGTGCAGTCTACATCCTCAGTATTGTACTGGAAGGTGCTTCAATGGATCTTCTTAAAAATGTGATACTGTATTTATATGCATTTCCTTACATTACAAAAAAAAAAAAAAAGGCACATCATTTGAAAAAAAAAAAAAAAAAAAAAGTCTTCATTTTCCTGAAAGTAGTGAGGCTATAATTTTTGTAAGATAACATGGAATTATTTCCTAATATTTCAAGATTTTGCTTCTTCACTGAAAAGAAACATACATGTTTAAGTATTTTTCAGGAAATTGGTAACTTACATTCAGATTTTGGAAGAAATACTCAATCAGCACTATAAATAAATAATTCCCGGGCTTTATGGAGGGAATTTGAAAATGTATAGAATCACAGAATGGTCAGGGTTGGAAGTGACCTCTGGAGACCACCTAGTCCAACCCCCTGCTAATGCAGCTTCACCTACAGCAGGCTGGGCAGAATCATGTCCAGGTGGGTTTTGAATGTCTCCAGAGAAGGAGACTCCACACCAAGGGTCCTCAAACTTTTTAACCAGGGGGCCGGTGCACAGATGCAGTGGCAGGCAGTCATCTGCGGCTGCTTGGTTTCCCCCCCAACCCCCGGCGGGGGAGGGTTCTGTAAATACCGGGGGCTGGATTGAGGACCCTGGGGGGCCATATCTGGCCCATGGGCCATAGTTTGAGGACCCCTGCTCTGCACCCTCTGTGGAATGCCTTCCAGTGCTCTGTCACCCTCAAAGTAAAGAGGTTTATTTTGTAGTGTAGTAAAGAAATACAGCAAAACACTATGATCTTGGAAATGAAGTAGTAGGAATTAGAATATGTCTATCTATGAGCACAGAAAAGTCAAGAAATTGGAAATTCCTAGGGGACATCACAATCCCTTCAGATGAAATCTACATACATTAGCCTAAATAGCAACTGAAAAGCATTGTGAGATCAACTTTAAGGAGATCTATTAATGTACATATTCAGTGACACTAATGGATTAACTACTTAGAATACTACTGTATAGTGTGTCTGATCAGGGTCAGAACTAGAGTTTGTGGGTATGATAATTTGATGTAAAATAGAATTACAAGCTCAGGCTCTCCATATTCAGAGAATTCTAATGATATTTTTAAAATACATTGCATTTATTTTTTTAAAAATATTACTATTAACAATATGCTGTATAATGTTGCAAATCTATTTTAAAAATAAGTAGTTTGTGGTATTTGCACAGTTACAAGTAGGCTAATTTTCAAGTACTTAATAACCATATAATATAATTCTGTAGAGAAACTATTTTTTTAAATTATTATGTTCTCAGTCAACTCAATGGAAGTATGCAGTATCAGAAAATGAGAAGAAAATAATTTGATAAAATACTTGAAAGAGTCTAGCCTTAAGCTAGTCCAATCAAACACATTATAGCACAAATAGATTCAAGGTTGAAGGAATTTACCCACACTAATTCAGAGGATTCTGTGGGTTTAAAAAATAACAGGTTTGAAGGGTTCAGGCAGTTCCTTTTTTAGGACTTAAATTTGCGAATCCAGAGTAGACTTCCCGTACTACATGCATGTACCACAACTTGTCCACTGATCTCTTCTTTTTGTCATGGATTTTGAAGTAAAGAAATAGCCTGCAATCAATAAGTTCAGCTCACAGGATAGACTGTATTGAGATAAATAAATACATCTTATATTCAATTTTTATTTAGAATACACATATATGTTTTCTAATATCTCTTGCTTCAAGACCTCAGCTTCTTGAGGAAAGATTTATATTATCTGTTCTCTTTGCAAAGTTCCTGGTTTGTGGAGAAGCATGTCAGACACAAGTAAACAAACAGATGAATGGTACATCATCATTTAAAAATGAATGGGAAACTTTACTAACCTGAAAATCTACAAGATCAAAACATTCTAGGAGTTCTTCCAATTTATTTGCTAGTAGCAGTGAGAAGAGAGAAACAGAAAGTAGAACTCTGGAACAGGAAAACACAATTAACTCTGATTACCCAGGAATCCAGTTGGGGAAGAACTCATCTGCCAGTGATTGTTCATTAGAGGGTAGTTGAGTGGATTCAAACTAGCAGAATTCTCACTTTTTAAAAGTGCTTTAGCAAAGGACTTCAGCTCTTTGTAGTTTAACTACGTAGCAATTAGTAAATAGCTGTTTTTCATATGAATTTCAATCTTTTTTTCCTATGTAACATAGCCTAAACTGCAGCTCTCTGTGACTGGTTTGCAATATATAACATAGATTAGGATTAGATAATGAGGAATACAAATGAAATAACACCACAAGTATCTGTATGTACTTGTATGTTTGAAAAATGCTTTTTATATATTAGCAAATGCCGAAAAACCTTGCACAGTTTTTCTCAAAATACCTGCTAACAGCAAGAGACACACAACGGTTGTATTACAGCCACACAGTAAGTGCAGTAGGTTTTGATGTAAAATCTATAACAGTTGTCCCATTGGGAGCTCTACAGCGTAATAACTCTAATTCAGTGAGAAAAAATGTGTTAAATGTTGTAATTTATAAAGATAAAAAAATGAATCTTGACAGAATAAAAAATAGATAGGAACAATGTTAAATTTCAGATGAAAGATTTTTTAGGTCTTAGAGCAAAGAAGTCAGAGGCATGCTGACCTAGTTAATGGCAGATTTTTACTAACCAGAAAGAAAATGAAAGATTATTCTATTGTGAGGTGTTAGGTGAGGAAAGAATGCAAAATAACTTTCTAATGATAAAAATGTTCTCCAAGCTAAACAGTCCCAGCTCTCTCAGCCTTTCCTCATAATCACTTCTGCTCCCTAATCACTTCTGTAGCCCTTCACTGGCCCCTCTCCAGCAGTTCTCTGTCTCTCTTGAGCTGGCGAGCCCAGAGCTGGACACAGCACTCCATGTGCAGCCTCACCAGGGCAGAGCAGAGGGGCAGGATCACCTCCCCTGACCTGCTGGCCACGCTTCCCATAATGTGCCCCAGGGTCCCATTGGCCTTCTTGGCCACAGGGCACACTGTTGGCCCATGGGCAACCTGCTGCCCACCCAAGCTCCCAGGTCCTTCTCTGCAGAGCTGCCTTCCAGTAGGTCAGCCCCTAGGCTGTCCTGGTGCATGGGGTTGATCCTCCGCAGGTTGCAGCCTCACACTTACCTTTGCTGAACTTCATTAAGTTCCTCTCTGCCCAGCTCTCTGGCCTGTCCAGGTCTCGTTGACAGGCAGCGCAGCCTCCTGGGCTGTCAGCCACTCCTCCCAGTTCTGTATCACCTGCAAACTTGCTGAGGGCACACTCAGCCCCTTCATCCAGGTCACTGATGAAGACGTTGAACAAGCCTGGACCCAGTACTGATGCTTGAGGAACACCACTATCTACAGGCCTCCAACTAGACTCTGTGCCACTGATCACAACTCTCTGAGCTCTGCCATTCAAACAGTTCCTAAGCCAGCCTGCTGCCAGAGATTCCCTTGCTTCTTCTAAGCAGGTGGATCCCATCCCTCCCTAACAGGCTATAGTCCTGTTGTGGTAGAAGCAAAAGCCTTCATGACCGCACTAACTGTGAAGCCAGAAGTTGGTTTGCATTATACATCTATTTCTGGCTACACCCTTTCCTCTTACTGGTAAAATGGAATTAAAAATAACTTTGATACCAATATTTTTCAGTTGTACCCCCAGAGCTTTGTAGTCTTCCTTGATTCTACCCACGTTCTGGCTTGCGATGTAAGTCCAAGACAAGGCAAAATGTGGGGAGAGCAAGCAGGAGGAGCTGAAGAGGAAGGCAGCATGCAGCAATGTACAATTAGAAGTGACAAGTGAATAAAGAGAGTTGTCATCTCCCACCAGATCTGTCTGAATGACTGTAGGGAATCCCGGACAGGAAAGAGTCCCAGCCCCGTGAATGGCAGGAGGATTAATGGGCACCACTGGAGGCTGTTAAGAGAATATAGACCCAGTTTAGTGGCAAGAGAGAGTAGAAATAGACCTATTTGATAAAATTTGAAATAACAAGTACGTTGACTGGGTGATCAAAAGCAAATTATGTACTTGACCTCCTCAGACAGCATGGGAAAATGCTGTTACCACCACATAATGCAGGTTATATTTCCTACTAGTGAAAGATGACAGTGATTTTTATTAAGTTCATCTGGACAGGAAACCTATATAAACCGGAGGTTTTGAAGTTTTAGTGTTAACTTTTTTGGCGAAAAAAGTCAGAAGTTCAGAGATGTAAATGACTTAAACTGACAATGTTTTTAAGCTCAGCAGGGCAGAAAACTTTCTTATACCAAGAATATCAGAATTTCGTATTTTATTAGAAATTTTGTTTATGAAGGCTAAATACCCTTTATTTAAAAGGAAAAATAGTTTTGAACACATTTATTTTAGCCTAGGAAATGCTGACATTTCTTTCTCAAGCATGTTTGAAATGTGAAAAACAGTTAAGGCAGAGAAATACACCAAAACTTATACTTCTCTGGAAAACTGCCAGTTATGACAATGTAGTGTTATTTTCATGTTTGAATGAAAACTATCAAATCAATTTTGGTGTCAAACAACAGACCTAATGGGAGGTGATACATCTGATCCTGAAATATTTTTTTATTTACATAGGAGGAAATTAAATGAAGCAAATTAAATTCCACTACTTTCTAAAGAAATAATATGACAAAGACAAGCATGGCTTCCAGGTAGTTTTGGTGTTTCTGCCCTACTGGAACTGGTGAAATTAATCGCATCTGAAATTAAGAGAGGAAATTTTTTAGCAAAGGCTGATTGTAGTGAATTGACTATCAAACAGAGCTGTAGAACTGGATTAGGTGTGTGCAAAACCTGGCATGTCTGGCAGGTTTATAGGACATCAGAGGCAAAGCAGAGCAAAAACAAATAAAAAAGGCTGAGAATAAGGAGATATACCAGATTTCAGAGCTGAACATATTGTGGAATTTTGGAAGCAAAAGAGATAATGTTGTTATGTGCTTTGGGAAAATAACCTGAATGGGCAAACTGTGGTTGCCATAGCAATCATTGCTATGCAAGGGATCCCACAGAAAACATTTGTTGAAAAAGTCTAATGAATTTGGACTTGCTTACAAGGGATGGTTCGGGCTTACTTCTCCAGGGGAAGAATTAAATTTGAGGTTTGTTATTGGTGTAAATAAATTGGGACTAAGATAAAGGTATCTTTTATGTCCATTTAATATTTTACTGTCTTACTTTTTTGTCAGGCTTTGGCATATGCATATGCAAGACTTTCATGGACTTTCACAGAGGTTTCTACATAAACTTAGTGTAACAAAAAAAAAAAAAAAAAAAAAAAAAAGCAAAAAAAAAGCACTGAAGTTGGTCAGAAACCTCCTGTAACTAAAATGAACTGGTTTTTAATACCTGTACGTGAACAGTTCCTGGCTGTAGATTACCACACCTTCAAGACTATAAAAGCTCTGTCAGCAGTCAGACCAGTCAAAATAGGTTGTATGGCCTGATAAGTACCCATTTCCTTTTGCGAAAAAATTAAAATGTCTTATTTCTGTATTTTAAGACAAAAAATCTGACACATACCTGACGTATGATGATGAGCACGTTACCTCTTCTCTAGTAAGGCAACATACACAAAGGTGTCCCTCGCCAGGCCCAGGAAAATGAATCCATACTACGTGTAATAGCTAACTGGAAGGATCTTAGTGCCAGAAATTACAGCCTGTGAGGAACAGTCCTGCAGTACTATTTCTCAGTCCACAGGGTACTCTAGGTTTTAAATTGATAAAAGAGAGAATGTGAGGAAAATGGTAACATGATTAACAGCCATGACAGAACAACATATATTTTGTTGATTATGGGTTGGAATTTAACTCCTGAAAAAAAAAAAGAAAGTTACTGTCACATGAGCTGGGATGCATGGCTGTGTCTGAGGATGAGAAGGACAGGACTTAGCTCTGCTTGTCTGATCATGCAAACACAGGAATCAGAGAGATGGAGGAAAAGGAGGGAATAAATGTCTTCTTCCTAAGGAGATGTCATCAGCTCTTCCACTGACTGGAACAGCACCAAGGCACTTTTTTGTGTCCCCTGCACTAATATTAGGGTACGGATTCTTATTCAAGCTATTATCTACTAATACCTTCAATCAGCATTAGGTGCTTTGACAAGCATGGTTAGTTTAGCAACGCTCAGACACACTCTAACTCATATGTCTGTGCTGTAATCTAAGGGACTATGTTATTTCTCTGTCATGCCTAGGTTTCACTACTTGCTCTAACACATTCAATTTTTAAAGAAATTCATCCTGCTTAAATAGCAATTACAAGATCAAGATGTTTAAATGTTTCATATGGTAAACATCACATGCAGATGATCTGCTCCAGCAATAGCAGTACTGCAACTCATTGTCAAATGATTTCAGATACTTGGAGTCTGTGTTGGAGTAAGGATAGGTGTTAATCTTCTTGACTTTACTGTTGAGGCATAGATAAAGGAAGTAAAATCAGGCATTTCAGTGCTAGCAACAAGTTGCAAACTTTTGGCAGCTTTCAGCTGAAGTGCAGTAGAGGTAAATTTGCCATCCTTGAGAGGTAATTGCCTTAGTGATGTGGCTGGTAGCACTCTGTCTTCCCAGCTTGCCTACTGACAGCATGCTGCTCTCCAGACAGTGGGGAAGGGGAGCTAGTTCACGAGAACTTTCCCAGAGTAAACTCTGAGGATTAGGCTGAAGGGAAGCTTGCCTAATGTACTGGTTATATAGTGGGAGGTTATAAACCAACACAGAGCCTTCTTCACTCTTCTATGTGAGAAACATCAAGTAAACAAAGCTTTTATCACCATGAAACCAATGAAGTTGCATCCTCCCAGCTCAGTCCTTTATGTCTGTCATTCACTGCATGCCCTACTTAATCTGTAATGGCTTCTTTTAAAATAAGCAGCTCTAGCAAAAAGAGGCTTCTGATTGTTTTAAATAGCATTGGCACTGACATCAAAACAGCATGGTATGTGTTTCCACATGTAATTTATATGAATAGCACCTGTGTATTAAATATTAGGGCAGAAACAATCAGTTATTTCATGCAAATCACATTCACATCATATGCTCCTCATGAGATAGATGCCAGCCTGACTCCTTCATTAGGCAAGTGTTCGGACTTTGCTCCCCGTATAATCAAGTGTTATGGGTCAACCTCAAATAAAGCTCATCAACTAGAATTAAAAAGTCCTTTGAAACAAACGGCAAAGGAAATTCTGAAAAGCAGTGTGCAGCTGGACAGCTCAAACAGATCTATTAGTTTCAAGAACAAAACCTGCTACAGTAATATTTAGGCAATATAGCCAAGGTAGGATCCTCTGAAACTGTGCTGTTAGTGTGTACCCCTTTTGCTGAAATAAAAAAGAGGTTAAGAAGGAAATAAAGTTGAGCAAACAGACATTATCAGAATGCTACTACTAATGGCAATAACATAAACAAACTATTTTTTTTTCTGCAGGTTTCCCAAAGGAGGAGATTTTTTTGATTAAAAATATGGAATTTTTCAATACTCAAACAACTAAAACTTTCTTTAGCTGATATAGTATAACATAAGAAAGGATAGTCCAAATGCTTGTGAGATTTGTGGCTTAACTGGAATTTTTGTATTTTAGTAGCATAATCCATGAAGCTATTAGAACTAGCTCAGAAGAAAATGAGAATTTAGAAAACTACTGTCAGATTTGCTATTTTAAGTAACTTATATTTAAAATCTCTAACTTATAAACAGGTTTTATCTATATAAATAATGATTTAAATAACACGTTTTCAAATCTAGAAGTTATTACATTTATATATACTTTTGTATTGTCATTTTAATAATAAAAATGCTGATCTGATGATTGATCCTTAAATAAGCAGCAGCAAATCAAAAAGCACACTGAGCATTTTTTCATACAGCACATCATTTGTAAAAGGAAAAGCATCTTCTGAAAACAAACTGAGGGAATGCTTACATCTATATGGATTCAAGCAAGGATCTGCAGAAGGAAACAAGATGAAGAAAAAAGTGACATGGATGCCTCAGCAATGTACACTGAAGTGAAAGAAAAACTTCTTCACCCATTGTCACAGGCAAAATGATCTTGACCTGGAATATATTTACTTAATTTATTGCCAACTGGAAAAAAAAAATCCAAACCCCAAAACATTTAATCACTGATGCAGGTATTGACAGAAGAGAATATAAATAATTACACAAACATAAAAGTAAGCCTTCTTCCTCCCCCTTCCCCAGGCTTAAGTCAAGGACATTCCCAGTGTTATCTCCCCCTTTTCTAGTCTCAGCTTGCCCTGTTTTTGCTTTGATGACATTCAGCCTGTCCCAGTCCCTCTGGTGAGGTGAGTGGTGGTAGACTGGCTTCTTTCTGCTGCTCTACCATGTTCTTGCTGCTTTTCCTCCACCACTCCATGATTCTCAGTGTCCTTGCCCTTGCTGGGCCCACCTGTAGTCCCCAGGGGTGTCCCTGCCCTGGCATGTCACCCGCAGGCTTTGTTTCAGAGTTGCCTGTGACCAGCACTAGGCAATCCACAGCCTCTTTTCGCACCAGACACCCTGCAGCATCACTGCCCAGGCCCTGCCAGGTATGGCTGATAAGTTCATTCAAAAGCAGTTTCCAGGAAAAGAATGAAGGACAAATATTTTGCAAGTCTCTCAGTCCTTTCCCTCATGAATAAGTACTGACCACCATAAAAAGTTATTGCACACCAGTACAGACAAAACCCCAAACCCACCATGAACCACAATGTAAACAGCAAGACTGCCTTGTGTAGGAGAAAAAGCCTTCCACAAAGACCAAATAAAAAAGTGGCTTGGTCAACACTCCCACAAATAGTTTAAATAATTAATACACTTATAGGCCTGCTCCCCCTCTCAGATACTAAAAATTTTCCTTTAATTCAGGGAAAGACTGAAGTTACTGCTCTGAACCAAATCAGTAACTTAGACTTTGAGAAGACTGAAAAATTGAAAAAATGAAAGTGGCTGAATTTTGAAGTCTCATCCTTATGACAACATACCAAACAGAATAAATATACATATGTATATACATAGCTTAACCTGAGAACGAGGCTGCAATTTTAGACTTTGTAAGAAGACTCTTCAATCTCCTCTGGCCTGGAACAGTGGACTCATTCACAGGCAGGAGATACAGAACTAGATGTTTCTCCTTTCAAATAGGTTCTCTGTCTAACATAAGACAACATGATCTCATGATAGAATGAGATTTTAATATCCTCTTCAAACAATGTTTTTACAGAATGCAAACTCTTAGTTATTCTCTATTCAAATTTCTGAATCTTCACAATACCTCTTAAAGAGATGATGCTGTCTGCCTCCAGGAGGCTTTTAATAAGAATATATCCTAAATTTATCTTGAATCAAGCCAAAACACAGGGAAGATTTCTCACACAAGTTTCAGGGACATCTGTGCTGCACAGCTCAGCTCAGTAGGATTTGTAAAATCCTCTTCCCTACTGTCCACAGAAGTTTCTGCTGACATAGGAAGCAGAGGAAGCTGCTCCCACCAGGAACAGAGTAGAACAAGGATTAGTTGAGATAAAGGGAGTGATAAATCTCATTGTCCTATAATGTGCACAGCATAATTTGTGATTCACACAACTCATTAATCCTATCAGTCTTGAACGGTGTGGATCCAAGGAAGTCAGGGTATATATTTGGGTTCTCAAAGTAGATTTCACAAAGTTTAAGATCAATACCTGCTGAGAGAAAAATTACTTTCTGTTCACCATATCAGGTGTATGTTAGACTGGCTAATTTCTAGTTTCCCCAAAAAATAGCTTTGAACTGACTGAGTCAGTCACAGTTACAGATCATGTATGGATTTAATTGAAAAGAAAACGTTAGCTAATGTAACAATTGCCTCTTTAATAAATACGAAGATAAGGAGTCCATTCGATCATTAGGTGATGCATGCGTAATAAAATCTGAACAAAAAAAAGCTATATTTTTCAATTTATACTGAATAAAATTGAAGGAATGAGAAATATTTGCGGTGGAGGGGGGAAGGAGGTTACTCATAACTAATATAGCTAAGCCTTTTAATTGTTTGTACCTGCAGATTAATATAAAAAATATGTACGTGCTAGTACACTTGATACTAGAAGTGTGATGCAGATGCTATTCCTGAAATTCCCTTTTCTGAAAAATGTATCAGGAAAAACTCAATGATTAAAGTTTGTCTTAGAATGTAGTCAACTCCTTCCACTGTTTGTTCATAAATTATTCATAAACTCTATGAAATTGAAAATCTCCATGGTGCCCTCTGTGAAGTCACAATAATTCTGCTTGAAAAAAAAAAAAAGAAATGATTTTCTACACATTTTTGAGCATCATGCAGAATAATTTATTCCCTTAGATCATAAAAATCTTTGCTATACGCCAATAAAATGAAGTGTTGCGTACCAAGAGCAAGGAGAATTTAAAGAACCAACAGAGACCATTTCCCAGTGCTACACTGAGGTGAATTCATGGTCTAATGACAGTTTGGGGTGCAGTGCAAAGGGAGAGAAGAATGATTTATAAGCTAATTCTGAAAAGGTTTTTTGTTAGTTTATTTAACAGCATGAAAGGTTTGGATTATTATTTGGATATAGATACTTCTGGTAGGGAAGTTCCTGTCCCTCTCCTTATAAAGTTGTCAATAGATAAGA
Source organism: Falco punctatus (assembly GCF_963210335.1). Lineage (NCBI taxonomy): Eukaryota > Metazoa > Chordata > Aves > Falconiformes > Falconidae > Falco > Falco punctatus. The sequence continues at coordinate 59,880,410 of NC_137580.1, forward strand.
ACAGTTGGACTGGTGGTGGGGAAAGAGTACTGTATGTTCTTAAAGAAAAAGCACTGTAAAAACTGTTCATTATTGGTTTCATGCTTGATTTGTTCCAGTGAACTTTTCCAGCTATGTTTAAATTACAAACTATTTATAAATAACACAACAGTGGGTGACTACAGCACAATGTGTTCTCTAACTGCAACATTCAAGCTCTTATATCATTTGACCTGCTGCTGTGACTAACATGCTCTTTAAATAGACTAAAGAAATAAAATTGCAGGAGCTCTGCCATCGTTTTTGGTAAGTTCAACATTATGTGAAGTAAGAAAGCTGAAAAAGTTGGGTATTGCCAGCTGATATTATTGTTCTTATGCTCCACTGAAAAAGAAATATTTTTTTCTCTATGTTATGAAATAGCAGAAAAGAACGACAAAATTTTTTCAGGCAGCTTTAATGTGCTATATTGTCAAAGGCTAAGCCCTTTGGGTACTACACAAAACTGATTTTCAGTCTGCTTTACTGACTGTAGTATAGTTTCTTTTCTACTTAAATAGCAGTAAAAACCACACCTTGTTTGAACATTGTGTAGCACACTGGAAGGTCAGAGCATCTGTTTTATTTGTGTCGCAATACTTCAGCATTAACAGCAAGCAAACTTGGACCAACAACAATAAGAAGGGTCAAATACCCCAAAAAAACTAGTTGGAGCCTGCTCCACGAAGTAAATTTATCCTCTCCATGTATCTTTTAAAGGAAACCTGTCACATATGAGCAATTGCATGCATCTACATTACTCTGTCTCCTACTTTGTTTGCCTAACTTCTGTTTTAAGGCAGTTTCAGTAACTAGGTTGAAAATATACCCACTTAATATATTTTCAGACTTGGCAACCTTTCTAGCTGGATTTTCTAACCTATCCTTGCTGAATTTTTGCACAAAGGGCACAGAGAATATATGTCTTTTTCTTTTCAGATACTTTTCATTGGACTGTTATCTGCTCTACCCTCATTCATAGACAGAGACTTCTAGGCTGAACAACCTTGTTTATTTAAGTTTTGTTCTTATAGGTTATGTGTTCTAGAAATCTAATTGCCATGGTCCTATGTGAATTGCACTCCCCGTTGTTGAATTACACTCATTTTTTTTACAACTCAAAATTCTTTTCAGTTCTAGTTCTGTCCTCGTCTGTGCTTTTAGCTCTCTCCTGTTTAATATGTCTTGAAACATCTCTTTCTCTCACCAAATATTGAATAATAATACTGGATAATTTTTTGTGCATTTCATCCATCAGAATCCTAGTACTTCACTGATCCTTCACTTACCATAAATTTGCAGGGGGCGAATGAAGCAGAAGAAATGTTACACAGCGCAGTACTATGAGACAAGACTTAATCAACACTACTTTCAAGAAAAATACAGAGCAGTCTGAGAAATCTGCAAAGCAGAGTGTGCTGCCCAGCACCTGGCCAAGGAGGTAGATCTTAGCATCAACAGAAACTGATGCCTACATTTGTTGTATTATATTAATGGCATCTCTAGCTTATAACATTGCCAAAGAGAGAGAGGAGAGACAGCTTCTTTGTTTCATTGTTGCAGTAAAATAATAAGTGGGCCTCTGGATGATACCAGAGGCTATGAAATATTTAGAAATATTAACAGGACTTTAGAAAACATGAAAAAGATGATATAGGATAACTTACACCCTTTTCTAGTATTTAACATGCTAAAAATACATAATTTATTACAAATCCTGATTTCTTCTGTGGAAATACACTTAAGTGTATGGCAAACAAGGATTTACTTGGCAATTTATGGGTGCAGGGAATTACTCAGATAGGACTCTGGTGTCTGTCTCCTTTTGCCATCCTCCTTTTATCCCTACCACTGCCTGTTTGACTTTCATAAAATTTCTCCCTCTCATTTTTATTTTTTTTTTAATTATTAGAATTCCTGAAACCTGTTGCAACAGATACATCAGATTCATAATTTGAAAAGCATTTGATTCCTGGCTGGAGATTTCCCTTAGCGAGATTCCCACACAAGCTGTTCTGTCAGACAATTTCCTGGTATAAAAGGATTCATCTGTGATCTGCTGCTTTGTTGTGGAATAAACTAAAATTCCTACAATGGAAAACAAAGTCTTCCAGAAATCTTCCTAACATGAAGAAGAACATTTCCCTTACAGTTTTTATAAGGACTGCAAACTGATATTTGTGGTTTGGGTGTGATTTTCCTGATGTAGGTGGACCAAAATTTACTTAAAGTGTTGCAGTTATATTTACTAAAGCTACTCAAGTATATCATCAAAATGGCCTAGAAAATGTATGGCTCCCATGTGCAAGTGCTTCTCATCCAGTGGTAGAAACCATCAGTAGGAGGAGAAAGGAAGTTCAGAGCCACTGGTGTCTGCCACCCATAGCACTGAATATCCAGGGAGGGGGAAGTAAAGTCTGGAAACAAAATGAAGCAGTTACTTGAGAATCAGAAAAATCAGGATGATTACAATCCCCCACAAAATCTGCAGAGGGTTTTGTTCTTAGTTGCTTTTCTTTTTGCTTTTTTAATTTTTTTTTGTTTATTTATTTAGAGACAATCTGGTATAATGAACTTCTCCATTCAAGGTAGATCTTCAATTTAACACCCTGTACCTTTACCTTTTGCAGTGTTTCTGTTCTTTTGCATGCACCTTCAGCAGTCTTAGCAAAAGAGCATCCAGGAAATGTAAAGAACTTCAATCTCACCCCTGCTGTTCTCCAGAGCTTTGAGTAGAAATCCTCTAAATTCTATTCCTTCAGTCATGCTAATTTATATAGGTACGTTGTCTGCAAAGATTAATATATCTACAAATTAGGATGGAAATCATCAAAAGTAAAATTGACTGATGGGACATTTGCTGCTAGCTAGCGAAGACAGTCTGTGCTGCGTGAAGTTTGAAATTCAAGACAGAGAAAGAGGAAAGAGGAAAGCAGAAGAAAAATGTATTTACAATGACATTTCTCTTTACTATATCTCTTTCCAAATTTCTCTGGCTGCTTCTTATTGTGTTGTTATATACAACCTGTCTTCACACAGAAGGCACTAAGCTTTGCCCCTCCTTTAACATACTACAATGTATGATGTTTGACCAAGGTTCTGCCTTACTATGTTTTATTTATTATTATAGAGACTTGAAACACATACATCAAAACTGATTGGAAGGAACACTCTTCAAAAACACATAGCTGTGAAAAAAGTAAAATTAACAAATCACAAAGTAAAATTAACAAATTAACATCTTCCTGTGACTACTAGCTCTCCTCAAGTCCCTATCTTCAGGAAGAATAAAAAAGCTGGTTTGTAGTAGATATAGCAGTTAATAAGAAAATAACACTTTTTACTGCCCCACTCCCCACCTTTTTTTTTTTTATTTTTTTTTTTATTTTTTTTTACTATATTAGGTCATCTTCCTATCAGATTTTGGGGTTAGAGAACCTTTTACTTGACTTGCTTAACCACTCCATAATACATCTATTCCACCCCAGTGGCCATAAGCATTTCCAGCATATATATCCAGCATGAATACATATATATAAATACACATGTCGATAACATCAGTAAGTTCAGGTGTAAACTAGTTCTAAGAAAATAAACTTGCTGAAGACAAACGAAAAATCAAATTAACTTTTTGTAAGGACAAGCAGATCAATGTTAAGACAGAATAGCAGGTGCTTATTGATACATTTGTGACTTTGTTTTAGAAATCAAATTAAAGGTATATTGTTTAGTGTTGTACAGACAAATTCTCAGCATGGCAGGGGGAAAAAATAAGGCTGCCAACAGTAATTGACTTTTTTGAGCAAGTTTTTTGAGAGCTCTGGGAAAACTAACTGATGCAAACTCAAATTTTAGGTAACAAGGTATGTGCAATCGTGTTGGTACGTGTCAAGATTTTAAGCAGTATCTTTACCTTTGTTTGCATAACATATATGAGACATTTATTTGCCTCAGTAAGACACCCAACAGTTCCAATTTGTTGTGATACTTGCAAATCTAAAATATTTCTGCTGATGTTGCCAACTTCACAATGTAAAGAAACATTGTTTCTTTAAAGTACCTGTTTCTCCTCCAGTCTTGAGGATGACTAAAGATTTTATTTGACTTTTTCTGTACTGCATTCCCTAATGCAGGCAAACACAGGCAAAATTTTCTTATAATAATTTTTGCTAGGTATCTTTGAAACACAGTAATAAAGATATTCAAAACAGAGGCTGGGTCAATGATTAAGCTGTGAGATCAAGAAGTCAGTTTTCTTAGCCTTGTACATCCATCTAGAGGAATGAAGAAAAATGTATAGACTAATTACTCAGTGTCCTTTAAAAGGTCATGATATCCAGCTCTTCTTTTCACAAGAAAGAAATCAGTATTCAATTACTTTTTTTTTAAAAAAAAGTTGTTGGTTTTTTTTTTTTTTTTTTTTTTTTCAGGTTAACATACCTTATGACGATCTGGATTAATTCTTCACTTTCAGTGCAGCAAACTAGTGCAGTTTGAAGAGCATGGTGTCATTTTGTAATGCGGATGAATATATTTATACTTTCATCAGTATTCAACAGGACGATAGCTATAATTCTGAATCATTGCTTTTTGATTGCATGGAAATCAATACTACCACCACCATGTCTACTGGGACAAATAATGTAAGACCAATTTTCCATTATTCATAAAGTCTAGTTATTGTTGTAATTCGTAAACTTGTTTAACTATTTAGTTTGTTGGCAGAGACATGAGTTACTTATGAACATCTTTAATTACTTTTTCTGTCACTTGACAAAACTGATTGTTATCATGAGAAATTAGACTTTCAAAAGCAATAATAAAAAGGAGCCCTCAGCCATGTCAGAGGTCTCCCATACAACAAGAATAAGTGAAAATATTTATCAGTTGCTTTCTAATTGAGTCTGATGGGAATAAAAGATACTATACCATTTAATACAGTCTTTAAGTATACCTCCTGCTGGTTTTTTCCATCACATTTTTTAGGTATTAATTTTATCCCATTGCCCTCTATCTATGGGACTAGTAATACCACTGAAATAATATTTATTTTTTAATCTGTTATGGTTCTGAAGTGAGCAGGATACCACCATGAAGGAACATTTTAAATTCAGTTTCAAAAATATTATGTAGATCCAAAGTGGTTAGGTTTCTTTCTCAGACTTCATGAAAAATATATTCATGAAACTAAAATCACCATTGTTTCTTAGCAACAGCTTCATGACCAGCAGAGAAGAAATGCAGACTCTGCTTAGCAAATTATTTCCTCCCTGTTCATAACCAAAAAAAGTAATTTGTCCATCAGTAATGAAGTAACTTTGCTGGGATCATAAAATATATACAGATGACCATTGGATAAACTCATTACAAATCTACCAAGAAAAAAGATATTAGAGGAGACTGAAACTTATACATGGTGAGTTAACTGGGCCACACTTCTCTGTGTCAAAATCCATTTCAAGGCAGAATTAATTCAACCTTCTTTTTTTTTTTTTTTTTCATTGTGGTTGTGGGGTTTTTTTGTCTCTGATTTTTGTTTACTGTGGGCAGCACTGTTTCTTGCACCATTTCTAAGGGGAGGGAAGGGTTGGGTTGGAAAAAATAGAGAGATCTGAAGTCCAGAAACAAAATATGGCATTGCTGGAAAAGAAAATAATCTTTCCTTAACACATATCCCTTTATAATATATCTTTTTTTTTTTATTAGCAGTTATTTCTCAGGCTTAGGATAGAATTTATGCATTTTCCACAAGATCACACTAATACTGGTACTTTCTATGGGAAAACAGATTAAGAAACCTGTTCAAAAACAGAGATTCAAGATACAGAGACGGTGGGTAACAATAACAGCTTGCAGGTCTTAATAATGTGACAGTATGTAATGTGCTGGTACTCCATTTAGAAAGAAAGGAGAATTTGCAAAATATTATAATGACTAAACACTTATGGACAGGACTGTAATTACTAGCTTCCTCTTCACTGTTTTAGGTCAAAGGCCTGTAATAAAATGATTCTATTCCAACTGACAGGATAATGCAACAACAAACTAAGCATATTTTTAAACAAATTAAAAAGGTCAACAAACTAATGACTAAAAAAGGCACACATTTTTGAACAATATTGCAGCCTGGTAAAACAGCACATACTGAATTATAGAGCATATAAAAGAATTATGTGCAGCATGAAAGAAAATAATGGAGTGACACTGAACTGAGATGGTATGTAAGCGGTGACATATAGAGCAGTCAAGATTTACTTCATAGAAAACCTCTCAAAATGGTCTGCTGAAACTAATCAGAAATGGCAATAATTAAAAACCCTAAGATTATATAGAAAAGTTGTATGAAACTGTAAGAATGGAGCAACACAGCCAGTATTTTGTCATGCCAAATAATGCTTATCAAAATTGCCAAATTTAAATTAATTAAACTGATTGCACAGCAAACGTGAATAGTGTTCGGTGTGCTAAAAAGAAAGATTTTGGTTCTGTTACAAAAAATTATAAATTTCTTCTAAAAATATTAAAGCTATCTAACATAGATTGTGTTAGAGTAATATGCCCAAAATTTGTATTGCTTCACTATATTAATTACAAAATAGACCAAAACTATATTGCTGTTCTTGTCCTCAGACTGGCTTTTATTCTTTTGTGGTTTTTAATAGCCTTATATATAAGAATATTTATTTTTGCTATTATTACCATTTATTGTTTAAAATGGCATAGAAGTAGGTCATGAATGAGAGAGCTGGAGGAAAGACAAGAAACCAGACATCAGATTTTTCTGTACTAGAACATGAAAATACACGATAGGATAAATAAAGAGAAGAAAATTCAATCAATTTTCTCATCTAGGACTTTTAAACATTATTTTCCTTTAAAATGAATTTATCCAAGGATTGTGTGAAAATATGTAATAGCCACTGTGATCAATACTCTTGTGTTTATACCACATATACGTGGTATAAACACACATCATATATATCTTACATATTCATCATAATTGTTTCAAGCATTTATATTTTTCCTCTAGAAACAAGACAATTTATATAAACCAGATCCTGTTTAGATATTAATAATTTAAAAAAGAGCAAGAAAAAAATAAATCACATGTATTACAAGCAGGCCTTGACAAAGATAAAGCTTAAATTAGCAACTAAGGTCAGTGGTACCAGTGACCTATATTACCTAATAACTGCATATATACTATACAACTGTATGTAACTATACTACATAACTAATATATTGTTTACTGTAGAAATAAATATCCTAAGTGATTTGAGCTAAGTCTGGCATTCCTTCAAATAAAAATTGGTCAATAATTGTTCGGAAAAGCTACACAGTATTTAGTCCTAAAGAGTCAGATGTTTTTTCTTTCCCTAATTTTCAAGAAATTGTTCAAATTACACCTGTTTTATACACTGAATCTCACAGCCCCAGGATACAGGTGCAAAGTAGAACAGGAATTTGTCAAGCAGCAGGGCCTTGCTTCCTTGTGGGATTTCTCAAAGGAGCTCAGCAAGGGATGTCCCAGACTCCCAGTTATCACTCTTCTCTTCCTGATTTTACTTTTAGCTGCCTGCAAGCAGTATAATTTGAGTTAGCTTGGGCTAAATACAATAAATACAACCCCACAAACTTCATTTTGCTGTGGACACAGTTTACAGATCAATGCAACCTTTGAAATTGGTTTTGCTCTGAGTGAGGTTGGACCTCCAGAGGTCCTTTCCAATCTAATTTATCACAAAGCAAAGCTATGAAGCACTGGTTTAAAATAAACAAAACCACCTGTGCCTCCTCCAACAATGTAGCTGTCTCATGGAAGAGGTGGACAATTATTTGCAAGACATATTCTCTGAATCCACTGTGCTCCATGTCTCACAGTGTCAATGTGGATAAGTTGTAATATCATTACATGCTTTACTGCTTTTAAGCCTATTTGAAAGAGTCACCAGGATTTAATGCATAACAGGGGAAGAGTCTCTCCAATTCTTACCCAATCTAATGTAGCTGCTTAGATTGGATCTTTCTTTGGGAAACTTATTCCATGGCAGAGGTACCAGCTCAACAAAGTGTTGGTATCCCTGCTGTGTTTTTCAGTCTTTTGATATCCAAACACTTTCACTCCATCTCCTCCTTCCATGACCTTATTCCTTAACCATTGGTCTGGGATCAAAGACTACCAGAGAAAGTTATAGCTTGAGATTAGAGTATCCACATGTGAGCATATCTACATGCCTGTAATAGTCAAGGAATCTGTACTCGACACAGGCAGTGGTGATACAGACAGGGCAATCAATGGAATCCAGAATTCAATATTGGCCATTTTCCTCAGAAACAATTAGACATGTGCTTTAGGGGGACCATAGCCACAAGGACTCCAACCTCCATTTACTGCAGACTGCTATTGACAGTAGTGGGAGACACCCGATTCATAGGCACAGCAGTTCAAGTGCTTTAATTAGGAGCGGAATCCCACCCTTACTGACTTAATATGTGAGGCAGCTTATTCTGCACTTTGCAAACTAAGACAGGCAACATGTAGGCAGAGAAAGGGGTGCTCAGCCTTTCTTCACTCCTGAGCTGAGAAGCCATGCAAGTAACGCCACCCCAACTCTACAAAAGCGAGTACAGGAAGAGGACATAGGCAGGGAAGGAACATGAGCCTGGGCAGCACAGCAGCACAACACAAAGCCAAACATAAGCCCCCTGGTGAATGAAAATACTGATACCCAGTAAGTTATTCAATAACAGCCTGTGCTTACAACCACTACATTATCACAGTATTATTTCTTGTGCTTTGGTAATGGAAATACACCACGGCTTATGTTGATCTAATATACTTTTGTCACATTTTGCTTTTTCCGTCTTGTGTAGCTTTTTTAATATGATATAGAATAATATTTAACATTCAGCTATGTCATTTTCTTGGCACTCTACACTGACAAAGTAGATACAGGCCTGCTTTTATCTGAGGTGTTCTGTACTGATGCCTGTAAACTTAAACAGGATGTTCCTAATCTCAGTTTGAGTATTCCTCAGATGGAAACATCCACATGCAGTGCTACAGCCATATCATTAAATTCTTAGTTCATAATACCAGAATAATCTTTAAAATGTAATTTTAATAAGAAAATATTTTCAATTTGATTCCATATAAAAACACCAAGCCATCTTTTTATAAGAGATCATTTTAGTATCTAAATGACATAATTTGCTTTTTTTTTGTTTTTTTAAATAAGTACACCTTGCTCAACTTATTTATCAATGACCTGGATGAAGGGGCTGAGTGTCCCCTCAGTAAGTTTGCAGATGATATAAAACTGAGAAGAGTGGCTGACAGCCCAGAAGGTTGCACTGCTGTTCAGTGAGACCTGGACAGGCCAGAGAGTTGGGTGGAGAGGAACTTAATGAAGTTCAACAAGGGCAAGTGTAGGGTCCTGCACCTCAGGAGGAATAATTCCATGCACCAGAACAGCCTAGGGGCTGATCTGCTGGAAGGCAGCTCTGCAGAGAAAGACCAAGGAGTTCTGGTGGGCAGCATGTTGCCCATGGGCCAGCAGTGGCCAAGAAGGCCAATGGGACCCTGGGGCACATTATGGGGAGCGTGGCCAGCAGGTCAGGGGAGGTGATCCTGCCCCTCTGCTCTGCCCTGATGAGGCTGCACATGGAGTGCTGTGTCCAGCTCTGGGCTCCCCAGCTCAAGAGAGACAGAGAACTTCTGGAGAGGTTTATAAGGAAACAACGTATTGATAATTGCCTTAAACATTGCTTAGTGTGTGTTATGGTTTAACCCTAGCTAGTAATTAAATACTATGCAGCTGCTCACTCACTCCCCTCCTCACCCAAAGGGGCGGGGAGGAGAGTTGGAAAGCAATGTAAAACTCAGGGGTTCGGATAAGAACAATTTAATAACTGAAACAGAACAAAAATGAAAGAACAATAACAACGATGACAATAATTGTTATAATGAAAAGGGGGACAGAAAGAATAAGATCCATAGGGAAAGGAAGAAAGGAACACATGGTGCACAATGCAACTGCTCACCACCCGCCGACTGATGCCCAGCCAGTCTCCAAGCAACAATCCCCCTATCCTAGCCAACCCCCCCAGTATATATATTCAGCATGACATCTCATAGTGCGGAATACCCCTTTGGCTAATTCGAGTCAGCTGGCCTGGCTGTGCCCCCTCCCAATTCCTTGTGCTCCTCCAGCTTTTTTGCTAACAAGGCCTGAGGAACTGAAAAGTCCTTGACTTAGTAAAAACATTACCTAGCAAGAACTAAAACCATCAGTGTGTTATCAACATTGTTCTCATGTCAAAGCCAATACACAGCACCTTACTAGCTCCTAAGAAGATAATTAACTCCATCCCAGCTGAAACTAGGACAGTACAGAACTGATGCAAAGCTGTTCTGCTCAGATTGGAGAAGAACTGAAATGAGATGCTGTTGCCTAACTCGATAACCAGAAGACGAGGAACTGAGACGATCTGTGGCTGCACAGTAAGCTGCAGTTTTCCTAACTTGGTGACCACAGGGTGGTACAGGCTTTAGGTTTTGTGAAGGCGAGGTCTAGCTAGCACTTCCTGAAAAAACACATCTGTGGTGGCATAAGGCAACCGCTCATGTGCAAGCAAGGGTTGCCTAAAACCCTGCGCAACCACTGATGGGGACCTCCACCACCAAGACACCTAGGGTGAAGAGGACCAATGGGATGCTGCTGGCTCCACGGGTGATGATACCTCTTCTCCACCCCGCCACCCCCCCCACCCCCCGCCTTTCTTTTTATTGAATAGTGACTAGATCTAAGTAACAACGTGTGGCATGGGACTTGCTTATCCATTTGAAATAATGGCCATTGAGTTATTGTATCTAACCACGTCTTGCATTTTGTATTAATAAATCATTAAACTGGTTGGTTGGTGTTGTTTCACTTGGTGTTGTTTCACTTTAATTCAGTCCAAGGGTATCATGAACTTGGTCGTTGGTCCCAAGGGGAGGGAGGTTGTCCTAAATGACTCCTTTTGGGTCATGACAAGGGTCCAGCAGAGGGCTATGAAGATTATTAGGGGACTGAAGCATTTGTATTATGAGGAAAGGCTGAGAGAGCTGGGACTGTTTAGCCTGGAGAAGTCTGAGAGGGGATCTTACCAATATCTACAAATGTCTTAAGGGCAAGTGTCAGGAGGATGGGGCCAGGCTCTTTTCAGTAGCGCCTGGCAACAGAACAAGGGGCAGCGGGCACAAACTGCAAAACAGGAAGCTCCATCTGAATATGAGGAAGAACTTCTTTACCTTGATGGTGACAGAGCACTGGCACAGGCTGCCCAGAGAGGGTGTGGAGTCTCCTTCACTGGAGGCATTCAAAACCCACCTGGACATGATTCTGTGCAACCTGCTGTAGGTGAATCTGCTTTAGCAAGGGGTTGGACTTGATCTCCAGAGGCCACTTCCAACCCTGACCATTCTGTGACTCTCATCTCCCTCCCTATCCACTCCTGTAAAAAGGATAACTAGACTGAAGACATAATTTCTCACTGAGGTACTTATTGGTAGTAGTTGACTTGTCGTAACAACTTAAATTCTTTATTGATGAAAATACAAACAACAGTAGATGTGGATACATAACAATACATTTTAAGAATGTGTTTCCCTGCATGAAATTACTGGTGCTTGGCCCTTTTAAGGCTACTTATATAGCAAGTCATGCTATTGGAATGGTAATTGTATTTCTAAGACTATGTAACTGCATATTCAACTACACAGCAAATAATTTAAAATCAATGGATATATGCAGTCTGAGTAAGATTATATAGGGAGTGAAAAACTGGCTAAATATAAAAAGCAATTAATTCAGAGGCAAAATTCCAAAGAGTGTGATTTGGGTGAGTGTTCCAGGTAACCTAATGAAGTCCTGACTAGAAGAGTAATGAAAATCTGGGGGGACACACACACACGCTATAAATCCATGTAATGCTCCTACTTGCTAAACTTGGTTGAATAATTTTGGCTTGGTTTGGGTTTTTTTTAGAACACTTAAATCTTTTTCTGTTCTCTTTGAGAGGATTTTGTTAAGACCTCACAAACATTGAAACGGTGATGGTAAACAAAGATTTCTAGTTTACATTCAGTTTCTTCCAGACCAGTTGCAAGGTACAGTTTTAGCCAAGTTTCTTTTTAAATCTGGGAATTACATACAGTTTCCTCAGTAACAACAGAGGAGTTTTATGCAAATAAGGCAGCAATTACCTGCCTTGTGGCTGCTGATGTAAAATAAAGCAAATTAAAGAAACTCTTAGATATGTACCAGCCATTCCTTCCCCTTCCTATCACATACTCAATGATAAAGAACAATATAATCTCTTAAACTATAGTAGGAAAAGATCCTGCCAGAAATATGGTAACAATTGTGTGCTCTCTGGGAGATAGACTGGGTAAATTGGCCTTCTACAACATTATGCTCATATATAAGGATAAATTAATGTTGGCACTGCTCTTGGCTGTCTGCATTCACACTCAGAAATTTAGAATTCATTTAATTGGATGAATTTCAAGTAATACTGGAAACTTCTGCCAATGACCAAATTGAATCTTCCCAGAATTAGAAAGACACAGACCATTCCTGCAGAGAAGTGTTGAAAGGTTTCACAGCCAATTGATGACCTATGCTAGAACCAATATACATTTCAGATTGAAAGGCAGAGCTGCTCAATAGCTCAATTATATAAGATATCTGTGATTCCCTTTTTTAGTATATCTGCCTAATTAAAAAAGTGTTTATACTAACATCACTAGCACCCTAGAAATGTTTCTCTCCCAAAAGAATGTTAAGTTTAACGATGAAATGTTTTTCTGTTAAGAGTTACTTACTTTGAAGCTTTTTATGTCAGTCATAATTTTTATCAATAGCAAAAAGTGATACTCTGGAGTGATAGATGGCTAATATGCACTCATTTTTATACAATTTGCCACAATACTGGATCAAGACACCTTTGTTTAGAATGAGCACTGAATTTATATTAATTTTCACACCATGATCATTCTAACATAAATGAAACAAAAGGAAGACAATATAAAAAAGCAGTACAGAAAGATGTTCAGCAGGTACTTACACCTCTATTGTCATCAAAGTAAACTGAGTTCTTATATATATATATATATTATTTTTTTTTTACTTAATAAGGATAGATCAAACTTCTGTAGATTAGGTCAAACCATGGAAACCTTTATGGTGCATGTAGTTGATACATTAGCAAAGCTGAAAAGAGATTGCTGTAATGCCTCAAGGTCATGTCACATTAACACTTGTTTACAGTAAAATGTTACCAAGAATGATTAACTATTCTTTTATCCCTCCATCTTCCTCAACACATATCCCCAGATTATTCTGAATTTTATTTGATTTGCGTATGCATATCAGTTCCAATGTTGATCAGACCTCTACTTCACTCTAATTACAGACAAGGAAAAATTTAAAGGACAGTTCCTGTCCCTAAGCATTTTCTTAACTATTTAGACACACATTACCTGAAAAACACTGAATATTGACTTAAACATTTGAAGAAAGTAGAGTGTATTTAACCATATTTGGCACAGCATTACACCACATGCAATCTCTTTGAAATCAGCAATATTGAATATGTAATAAACCTGCGCAGATTGTCATGCTGCATATATTTCATAAGCAGCATCAAATTAAGATCATATCAAGCTATTTATGATGCATCAATGGCAACTGACTTTGTTATTTCCCATTTGCATGCATTTTTATTGTGGTTGTTTCTCTCTCACTGGAATCCCACCTCCTTGCCATCTATTATCACTCTGCCTCCCTAATGTGGGTCTTATTTTTTTGTAGCTATTTCCTGTGAAATAAGAGTGTGCAAAACAGACAGCTCAGCATGCCCTATTTCTCTGCCTCCTATAAACACCAGTAAGTGCATAACAATATTTCTTTTCTTATTACAGGAATATCTGTCCTATGGACTTCTCAGGTTCAGAATAATTTTAGAGTTCAGGCCACGTAGGCTGGAGAATTTAGGTCACTTGATGATCTTACTCAGAAGGAAAGATGCAAGAGTTTCTGTAAAGGTTTTTTTTTTTGTTTTGCTAAGGTAACATTTGCCTTCAAAAGTTTAGACATTGAAAGGAATTGGAAATCCACTATCTTATCACATACAAAATGCTCTAGTGTATACTACCTATGTATTTATGCATGTGTATTTTAAAACTGCATAAGTATGACCAAACTTTAGGAAATATTGTTTAGTTTTGTGTACGCACACAAACTCTAAGTGTAGGAAAGCCCATATTTTCCAGTACAGTGCCATAGAGCAATACAATTCTTTTGCAAATCAAAAAAATCTCTGCTCAGCAAGAAGTTAAAGATAGCTAGTTAATGAAAAAACACTTAAAGAACTGCATAATTTCTCATTCAAATGATGATCATTAATAAAAAACATGGACTTGAGTTCTGTAAAGTGGGCAAAATTGTAGCTGTGCTCTGCTGATCCAGCACATGACATACAGTGATATGAAAAAAAAAAAAAAATCTACCAGTGTTCACATTGAGAATGATGATCTAGCTTTGTAAAGCAATAAATAATTTGCAAAATCAAAGTCAGATCAACAGCCTTTTGTGGAATTCATGTTCACTTTTGTAGAGGTGAACCAAGACTGCTCAGGAAGAGGCACAGGATGCTCCTTGTCTTCACTTTTTGAATAAAATAGAGGTGATGGGGTTTACATTAACCAGCAAAATAGGAGGAAGCATATGGGCTAGGGGAAGCCTGGAGAAGATATTTTCAGGGAGCCCATTTAATTTGTAATCACAATCATTCCTTTCAGACCAGAGCTAATATTACTATATGTGAGGTGGTTTAGCAGCCACCCTCTAACAAGCCGTACTGACTCCATGGCAAGAAGTTATTTTTCAGAAGCGTATAACTTGAATACCTGTAGGTATAAGGAAAACATACCTGAACAACAGCAGGGCCACCTTAAACCAGTTTTGACTTTCCATTGCAATCCCACGGGATGCTATAGTGTCAGAGAAGGGATAGTTCTCTATCAGAGAACTGATGCTTGGATAGGAATTGAAATGGAGGAGACCAGAAAGTGTTAATGCACTTCAGATATTTTGCGGTAAAAGTCTCTACAAATCATAATGCAGCACTCATGATTTGTGCTTTGAGAATTTCACTAGGAAGAAAAGATTATAAGTAATATTCCTTGGCTCATGAATTCTATATTTTTCCTACTGTTCAGTGATATTTTCCCTTCAGTATAATTCTACAGGAGTGTGAAATAACTAGTGATGCCTTCTATTCCTCTCTATATATATACTGTCACAGAGCAAAGAGGTTTGGCTTTCTTCTTCCTTCCTTTGGCAAAAGAACTTACTAAAATTTTCTTACCTGTCCACCCCCCCACCCCCTTAAGTTAGATTAAAGGAGTGCAGCTCTGCCTGAATAAAATAACTGGAGCCAAGAATTTCTTTTCACTGTATGTTTCTAAGTGTCTTACTCTTAGAGATTATAGCCTTTGAAATAAGGTTACTCAGCTATTTCATTTGCTAATTTTTTCTTCGAAGCTAGATAATTTTGACCAAAATTTAGTAACCAGGCAGCAGTATTTATTTCACTGGCCTTGGGCCTACTTGCCCTGGGCCTACCAGATGTTACAGTCGCCTTTCTTTTCTATGAGCTGTGGCAGACATGCAAAATATAAAATCACTGAAGGAAAGCGAGTGATACCACATTTGGTTTAAATAAAATTTACCATCTGACAACAGTCTACTGTGAAAGTAATACTGCTTTAAATAGTGCCAAGGCACTACAAGAATACTCCTTACGCACACAGCAGACACAAAAATCTGTTACATACTGGGAACTTGTTTGTTGATATAGAAACACCTCAACAACTAGGGTACACATCAAGAATATATTGCTGTCCAAAATCATAAGCCTTAGTCCAGGCCTAGTGACTTCTGTGGAGCCAGCTGGAAATGGACAGAGGACAGGACAGTCTTACTGGGAACCTGATCCTCTTGGCAGACAATATTCACTTCTTTGGAAGGCCAAGGACTTCTACTTATTTATTTCTTGTTTGCATTCACAATCAATCTGAGCACTGGTTTATCAGGCAGCACCACCCAGCCGTGGTTTGATAGCTGAACAGCTGAGGAGGAGGCAAAGCTGGAGGAAGGCCAAGGGACTGTGCAGTGACAGGGCATAGCTGGCTGGGCACAGGTAGATTAATGAGACTACAGAGATAGGTATGGATAATCCCTACTAAAGATACTACCTCAGGTTGAAGGTGGGGACAAGGAAACCTCAGTCAGCATTTTACAGGTATTGTCTACTGAATCCTTATGCAGGAAAAAAACCCACCTCTCTGCAGCTCTGACCATTAAAAAAAGCTGAAACAAAATATTCTGATGATATCTGGCCAGTACTGAATAGCTGAGGATATAACCTTTTCCCATTACTTCTGCTAAGGTGATTAATAGCACCAGCTTCATAATCTTACCGGAAGATTGCCACTAAGACTGTCTTTGCCACGCGGAAAATGATGTAGAGGGTAGAATTGTGTGGGGAAAGTTCTGTCCCTGCCCAGCCACTCTTTTGTTCCTCCTTAGCATCTGAGATATCACAGCACATGAAATACAGTGTGTTTTCAATCATAAATGGTTAATACAGTTGACGTGTCCAATATTACCTATGCTAGACACCCATATTTGGCCTAGCTTTTGTGCTCAAATAAATAAATCAGGCAAATGTCTTAAAGGAATCTATAAAACTGTCTACACCATCAAGTAGCATTAGAATTAGGTTAATGCTCAAATTAATTACAAGTTATGATGAGGATGTTCCTTTTCCCAAAAAAGACTGTATTTTATATAAACTACTTTAATGGCACATACATACATGTATATCACACAGAAAACAATTGCCATGTCCTGAACACCCAGAAAATCTTTTCTCAGGGATCCTGTTCCTTCTGATGAGAGTAAAAAATAGATTGAGTTAACTTTGAAATATTTCCTGAATACATCCTTATTTTATATGAAAATTTTCTGCCTATATTCCTTCTGGATGGTGAAAAGGAAGAAGAAAAAATCCCACAGAGATATGAATCAGATATTACCAACTGTAATAGAATATAAAATACGCAGTAAATAAGAGCAATTCTATTGTTAAGGAGTCTTTTAACTGCCTCTTTGTGTCAGCACAGATAAAGACATGACATTTCCCTTGGCAATGTTAAAGACAGAGCAATATTAAGCTTTGTACAAAAGTTCAAGTTCTTTTAAGTCCCTCTTGAATTTCTTCCAGGAGTTTATAAACTGACTGCATTCATCCATTACAGGTGGAATAATGAAAGGAAAAAGTGAAGATAAGAATATATATATTTTTTTCATTCTCTTATTTTGCCTTTGAGAACATTCAAAGAAAAGAATGGAAGAGAAATATTGAAGAATCTCTCACTGAAACTCAAATTTTGCTGCTTCAGTTTATAATCTCTGGAAATTTGCTGAACTGACGGGCATTTTAGGACATTAGAGGACATACGGTCTTCCTTCTCAGGTGACATTTTTTTTCCCGTATCCCTTCAGTGAAAGGTTTATAAAAAAAAATCTATTTACATAAATTCAACTATAAGTATGATTTGTGAAAGTGTAATGTAAGTCAAATGAAATAAAGTTAATTCTGGTTGTATTTCATCCTAATTATTAAAATTAAGCCTTAGGGTTAAGATCAATACCTCTTCTTGCCAAACAACTCCCACAAAGTTTTTTGTTTAAAATATGAATTTCCATATTGCAACATTTTACATTTTCAAAGAAAAAGAGAGCCTGGAGGCAACTGAAGAAAAAAAAAAAAAAAGATACTCAGAGGTAGCAGATGCATTTGCACATTACTTACAAGACCTGTAAAACTTAGAAGCAATGCACATTTAAATGCACATTTAAAAGAAGTTGCACCACAGTATTTTTCTTTTGTCTTTGCAGTAGTAACAGAAACAACCATGTAAAACCACCACAGGTCTTGTAAGCAATCAGTAACAGACTTCCATTTGCTTTTAGAATCATCAGGGTTTTTTTTTTTCTTTTTTTTTCTTTTCCCTCAACATTATAGCCATCTCTTAATGGTTATCTAATGAACATCCAAAAAGATAGCTGCAACTGACCTAATGACAAAATTTGTTTAAATTAGATACAAAGGACTTGAGCATCCATTTCAATCCATATAGTAGAAAAGACCTAATGAAGATGTGATCACTGTTCCTAATGAAAAATTATTTCAAAACTTAGCAGGGAAGTTCAAGATATATGAACTTATATGAACTTACTTATTCAATGTAAGAAACTAATGGAGATTGTGGTGCATTGACCCTGGCTGGATGCTAGGTGCCCACCAAAGCTGCTCCATCACTCCCCCTCCTCAACTGGACAGGGGAGAGAAAATACAATGAAAGGTTTGTGGGTTGAGATAAGGGCAGGGAGAGATCATTCACCAATTACTGTCATGGGTGAAACAGGCTTGACTAGGGGAAAAAATTAATTTATTACCAATCAAATCGGAGTAAGATAATGAGAAATAAACCCAAATTTTAAAAACACCGTCCCCATGCTGATTTCTTCCATGGCTTAACTATACCCCTGATTTTCTCTACCTTCTCCCCCACCAGTGGCACAGGGACACAGAGAATGGGGGTTGTGGTCAGTTCATCACACGCTGTCTCTGCTGCTCCTTCCCCTTCAGGGGGAGGCACCTCACACTCTGCCCCTGCTCCACCATGGAGTCCCTCCCATGGGAGACAGTCCTCTGTGAACATCTCCAGCATGAGTCCTTCCCACGGGCTGCAGATCTTCACAAACTGCTCCAGCTTCAGTCCCTTCCACGGGGTGCAGTCCTTCAGGAACAGATTGCTCTAGTGTGGGTCCCCCACCGGGTTAGAAGTCATGCAGCAAACCTGCTCCAGCCTGGGCTCCTCTGTCCATGGGTCCACAGGTCCTGACAGGAGTCTGCTCCAACACAGGCTTCCCATGGAGTCACAGCCTCCTTTAGGCATCCCCCTACTCTGGTGTGGGGTCCTCCATGGGCTACAGGTGGATATCTGCTCCACTGTTAACCTCCATGGGCTGCAGAGGCACAGCCTGCTTCACCATGGTCCTCACCATGGGCTGCCAGGGAACCTCTGCTGTGGTGCCTGGAGCACCTCCTGCCCCTCCTTCTGCACTGACCTTGGTGTCTGCAGAGTGGTTGCTCTCAGGTATTCTCATTCCTCTCTCCAGCTGCTGTCATGCAGCAGGTTTTTTCCTCTTCTCAAATACATTATCCCAGAGGCACTACCACCATCACTGATGATAGGCTTGGCCTTGACCAGCAGCAGGTCCATCTTGGAGCCAGCTGGCATTAGTTCCATCAAACATAGGGGAAGCTTCTTGCAGTTTCTCATAGGAGCCACCCCTGTAGCTCCCCTGGTACCAAAACTGTGCCATGCAAACCCAATACAAAGATATACCTGTTTCAAGCAGTCTTTTGGACCCTGGAGAAAAAAAGTTGAAAAACAAGTATCTAAGAACAGCTATTTCTGCGTCTTTAATTTTTAAGCAGTTGATAAAACAGTGAATTCATTGGAACTGTTGAATCAACCCTAACCTATTTTTTTCAAAGTTGTAACAACTTTAGTTTGCAGAAGAACAGTGCAAAGAAAAAGATAGAGGTCTTTTATTCTGATATATATATTTTTTTTTTTGTTAATCCAGAGGGACCAGAAGTATTGTGGTAGGCTTCTAAAGGGCTAATGTACCTGAAAAGATGAACTGTCATATATTTCTGTGTTAGGTTCACTGCAGAGAGCTAAGCTATCGGTCTAATTTAAAAAAGCCTAGTAAAGCGAGACTTGCACACAAAAATCTACTTCCCTGAGGATAGCTAACATTCTCTGAATGCTTTACGATTTTGCAGTGTTATTTTGTATAATTTCCCCTCTCACTTTCAGTTTCTCTAGGCTCCATACAGAATTCTGTTAACAACACCTCTTTATTATTATTTGTCAGGAATAAATAATGGCTCGACTGCACTAGGATTAATCCTCTAGATTCTCTTTGAAGATATTACAATCTAGAATATATATAGAAAAAGGACTGGATACAGCATGACGAACAGCCTGTTTATGTATGTATTAACACAACAAAGACAGTGATCTGAACATGCCCATAAAGGAAAGGTTATGGGGATTTTTGTTAGAGTCACTGATCCCTGATCATTCTGCAAGTTATGCACCAGAGCTGGCCCCAACATATTTTACGTGCATATACTTCTATGTGATATTCTTTGCTTAGGAACTTTGCAGCCATTAAGCATGCACATACCAATGATGCCAAGATCAAGGCTCTATATCCCAGAGCCTGGGTAGTCCAGACAGTGAGCCAAAAGCATTTACTCTCTTCTATTGTACTTTTAACTACCATATCAGGGTCTCAGCTGTGACTGAGGAGAATGAGACAACTCAGAAGATGGGTGTAGATGTTATATTTCTTTTCCTGCATCGTCAGCATCTCAATGCCCCCAGCATCCTGACAGGTCTACACTGACTGAGTGAAGTGCCACACCTTACGTTGTCTGTCATAACACTTCATACTACATTCCTTAGGTTAGCAGCAGGAAGGTAAGCCCTTTACAGGAGCTGCTAAGATGGCTTCATGCCTGTGAGTCTCCTCCATTCCTGCCTCGAAACTGGAACATTCTTCCAAATGCTGATTAGATAGTGTAGTGCCATTTCCTCCAGGAAACAAATCACCAGCACTGGTAATAGCTCTCTAGACAAATGCAAACTGCATGCCTAATGGCTAAGTATGCTGAACTGTCCTAAACGGATAAAGGAATTCACACGTAAGAGCTTGTTGATCAGCAATTCCAAAGTATCACTTCTGTCTCTAAGGAATATTTCAATAATACTATTTATAGGACTTACAAATGCCTGCTCTATTGCATATTTTTTAATTGGTAACTACGAGAGAAACGACATTTTAATTTTCTAACACTTTATACAGGATCATTGACTTGAAGTAAAACAAAAGAAGGTATCTAGTCTAACCCCATGTCATTAAATTGTTTTGAAACACCACCAGCTATGGAGACTCCATTACCTGCTCAGGTCATACACTTTAAAAATTTCCATAATTTCCTCATAAGTGCTATATTGTAGATCTCTGCTCATTTTTGTTACACTCTTGTTGGCTCATTCCAAATGGATACTATTTTTCCTGTAAATGCAGTACCCAAAACTGAATACATATTTACAACTGATGCTTTTTTTTACAACTGATGGTTTTTCAGTGCTGAACATATGTATAAAAATGGCCCAATCATCAAATAAGAGGCAAGAAAGTACTGAAAAATGTTTGAGCATTTGCAATTAAAACTGTTTAATAAATCACTTAGTTTGATTCACATGTGACCTTAACAATGACCATTTACAGACACTCAATAAAGTTAATTGATTCTTAGGGTAAATGAAGCAAATACCACATGGGTAGGTTGAATATGTAATTAAAGTATTTTATAATCATGGAATATTGTCAAATTCTGTATTATGTTAGTATTTTTATAGTTTAACTTGTTTGTTTTGTCTTTGTGAAACGTATAGTTTAAGGATTAGGCATTACAGGCTGCATATTAAGCTCAGATGTGTCCAAGCATATCTGAGATAATTTTGCTGAAATTGAATCATCCCAGATATAGGTTGGTATGAATGAAATTAAGAACTGCTATCTTACTGCATGTTTTTACAAAGGCACATAAACTGAAAAAGCTAATCAAGAAGTCAATGAATGTTTACAAAATTTGTAATTGTATGGAAACAATAAAATGATTGTTTTTATTAACTGGTTTACCTGCAGTATGGAATCTCCTCTATAACTTCAAGAAAATCTCTAAGGAATGTGCAAAACGTAAAATTCTACTTGTGCTGATTAAAAAAAAATCTCAAATGTAAAAAATTCAAAAGTAATTTGCAAGTTTGCATATATTGTACAGATTTATCATGGGAAATTAATGATTTGGTGGGTAAGGTATTTGTTTGGCAATCAGGTAAAACTTAAAGGTAAATGCATGTTTAAGGTCAGGTGTTTTGATGCATTTCCCTAATTCAGGGCAGAAAAGTTATTTGGTAAATGTGGAAAGCAGAAAATTAGGTCTTTTGAAGAAATATTGCTATTATTAATTAATTAATTACATTTTTGCTCTACCTTTTTCATTAATTTCTATGTCAGTCACAGAAGCTGAAGAAATATCAGACATCACTGTCAATGGGACATAAGCAAGTCTCAGAGTGCATGAATTAGGAGCTCTGCAGGTGTTGACCCAAATCTCTCATAACAGTTTCCTAACTTGAGAATAAAAGAGGTTCCAGTTTCACACTGGATTCTTAGCTAAGATTGCAAGTATAAAGAAAAAGTGAAAAATAAGTCATATAGCGATGTATTGCTTATTTCAGAGGGAATGGAAGAGCATGAGAATCTACAAAAAAAGTAAAAATAATTTAGTCCTAACTATAGGCAGTCATTGAGCAGCCTCTGTCAGGACCTGAAAGGCCTGAAAGAAGTAATTTGGAACAATTTCCCTTCCCTTGAGACCAATGACCAAGTTCGTGACACTCTTGGACTGAATTGACGTGAAACAACACCGACCAACTAGTTTTATAATTCATTACTACAAAATATGAGATAATAGCTCAATGGCAATTAACTAGATATGCAAGTCCCAAAGTCCCATGACACATGTTATTACTTAGATCTGGTCATCATCTATATAAAAGAAAGAGGAGAAGGGAAGGAGGGGAAGGGGCTGGGGTGGGCGTGGCAGGGATGTGAAGAGAGAGGAGATATAACCACCTGTGGATCCAGCAGCATCCCATTAGTCCTCTTCATCCTGGGTGTCTTGGTGGTGGGGGTCCAACCCCAGCTTTTGTAGATTCAGGTTTTATGCTTTTGAGAAGACACCTCCTCATTTACATACAAAGCAAGGGTAGGTGTAGTCTGTGTCTGAGCAAGTTCAATGTGTGAGCGGTGGTCGCAGGGGTTCCTCACTGGTGGTATGAGGGGTTTGGGAAACCCCTGCTGTGCATGTAAGCGGTTGCCTTACGTTAGCCCAGTAAGCACCAGTAGTTTCAGGAAGCGCCAGCTACATTTCACCTTTGTGAGACCTAAAGCCATGCCATCCTCTACCACCTTGTGGCTACCAAGTTAGGCAACAATGGTTCGCTTTGCAGCCTCAGCTGATTTCAGTTACTCTCCAATCTGAGCAGAACAGCTTTGCACCAGTTCCTCTTGAATTTGTGTGCTAAGCAACGTTTAAGACAATTATCAATATATTAGTTCCTTACAGCCTCCCATCCTCTTAAATGAAATGCAAAAGCATGAAAAGGAAGATACAAGGCAACAATTTAGAAGACAAACTGTTAAAACTGCTGGTACTGAACACTAAAACACTTCTGTGTCAGTGCTGTACAGATCTGCTTTTTAGGGCTTTTGAGCCTGCTGCCTAACTGAACAGAGATGTCTACGAAGTGAGCTGTGATGAGATATGCAATCAGCCTTTTTCTGTGTTTGTTTCCATCCAGAATATATTACAGCTGTGATTCCTTAGCATGCATCAGCATGCTTTCTACTCACAACCAGCATGTTGTGAATATTCTCAGATTTCATAATTTAAAATTAGAAAAAAAGAAAAATAAAGGCAATTAAAAGCTAAGAATTAGAAACAATTTGCCACCATCTACCATTTATTGCACCTGCAGTCACAGCATAAGAATATTTGATAGCCATGTGTTGATAGTTTTCTCCTCTAAACTTACGTTATTCAAAATATTGTAGGTTAAAATATCAGGTGAGAAAATAATGAAGAAAATATCAAAAAGTAGACAAGAAAAACATGGCTTTCTGTTCTACTTAGTTGAAACAGATTTCCATGTATACTAGACAGCTTTTTAATTTAGAAATCATAGACCATATGATGTTTTAACAGCTGAAAACATGATTATTTGTGTACCTTTACATTTGCATACCTCTATATTATCTATATCCAGATATTTAGGAATTCAAAGTTACAGTGACACCTTATATCTTAGTTTTGTTTCTGAATATGACAGGGACAAAGTAATATTACAGTGGAACTATAAATAAACAGAAAGTTCATTTTCTTCAAATACTTTCAGATTTATCACTAATATCTACCAAGTATGCACATTTTTATAATCAGTTTTTACTTGGTCATCATAAACACAGAGAAATAATAAAAAATAATATCACTTAGAAAACCTGCATCACAAAAGAGCAAAACAAGTAAAATAAGCCTTTGTATCATTTTTGCTACTAGAAAAAAAAAATCCTCTTTTTATCTAGAGCAGTCTGGTCTGCTGACATAGTCTTGCCACAGGCACAGTACAAAAAGACCTGTTTTCCACCTACACTGTGGTCTTTTCCCTCATTTCCAACTAGCACTGAAGGTTGAAGCTAAAATACAGCTTTCAGCGTCACTTCCAATGTTATTTTTACAGCTATTGAAATACAAACCATACAGAATTTAATGAGGTACCTTGGAAAAACAATTATAATTTTACCAGATCAACAGAATGCAAAAATAATTTGAATCTTTATTTCTAATATGCAAGAGAATAAGCCCAGAAAAGCATCTTTGCAACCAGAAACTGGCATGCCCAGAGAGCTCATGCACTAAGCATATGCCATGCTTGTTATTTAAACTCAAGCTCTTCAGCCAGGACCTTGGAAACCAGCAGTTTTGGCATCAAGCCCACCAGCTGGGAGGCCACCAGCTGGGCTGCCTGGCTTCATGGGTAGGCCCAGGGAAGTTGCCACTGATTGAGCCAGCAAACACAGTGCATCACCGACCCTCTGGCAGGCTGGTCTGAGAGCTCAGCAGCTGGGAAACCACCCCGACCTTGTTCACACAACTGAGGGACCCAGCCAGCAGCAGAGCTGGCTGCCTGAGGCAACAGGGAACTTGCAATGGGCAACACCAGAGAGGGCTGAGAAGAAAGCAGCCCAACCTGCAGCCCATCAGGTGGGCTGTACAGGGACCAGGTTATTTCAGTGGTCCAAAGAACTGATTATTCTACCATCCTAGCAGCTGAGAAGCCATGCAGCCCAGAGGTATCATCGTTCAGGCTGATGATACCACTCAGTGTCTGCTTTGGAAGGGAGACGGATAGGAACTCCCTTACATCGCTGGTCAAAAGGGGAAAATTGATCTTTTTTGCAAATTGCTTGGCAAGGTCAAAAAAGGAGGCCACTGACATACAAATATTATTGGAATGCTACACAAAAAGTGTGGCTAGACTGCGTCAAGGGATATAAGACTGTTTCAAAGGTGCAAGATTAAAACCTTACACAATCCACAAAGCTCTACTGGGAAATTGCCAACAAAGTGCCCCGAAAGAGCTTTGTCGAGCAGTTTACATCCACATTGATCTGTCTGAGTTTAAACAGAGCTCCCAACTATTTCTGTGCAGTGTGAGGTAGCATGGCATCAGACTCAGTGAAAGCCCTGTGTTCCATCTGCACTGGTCAGTGCAGTGGTGGTCTCTCCATATGTGTGACGTCTCTTCTTTGACAGCAGAAATGGAGTGTCATATTCCTTTTCTTCCACTCCAGTCTCTTGCAGTTTTTATTTTTGTTATCCTGAGTTTGCTTTCGAAACACTGGACTCCAGAAAAAAACCCCCAGGCTTCAGCATGCCCAGACAAGATGCTTTACATTTTGAAGGCCCACTCTAAGAGCACGACAGATAACTGGGCACAGCAAGGAGCAGGATGACAGTGTATGAAGATTAAAAATCCTGTAAATGATTCCCAAGAAACTCATCACAGTGACCCAGCAGCCTTGCTATGTGCACCGATCTGTGATGTCAATCTGTGACATGCAGCCATCACTTCAGAACCTTAAAAAAAAAATAATAAATGCATTTTCCTGGAGTTGCATGAAAAATTTCCCTTCAGCTCCTCAGCAGGTACTCCCTGGGAAGTAAGCTGGTCTGACAGCAGAGTTAGGTGGTTGAACAGGGTATAGAAAATGCTCATGACCTCAGCGGGGGAAATATTTTTGTGGCTGTTACTAAATGCAATGGATTGCACAATGAAAACCGCTGTTGCCTGGATAAGATGGATGGGTTGGTTTTGAATGTCCTGCAGCACACCACTAATGAAAATTTTAAAAGTCACTTTTATGCAACAAGCCTTCTCCAATTAATAAATTCTGTAAAGTTATTATACTGCTGCTCTGGGGATCTGCACTGCTGTTTTGCCATATGATGAATACACTTGTCTTTAAGTGCAGATTGCCAAGCATAATTAAATATAGTAAAAAAATTCTGTGATGTAAATATATGAGTCTATAGGACATCCTATTTAGAACTGAATTGAGTATTTCCAGGCAGAAGAATGCTTTTTTCTGTGGTGCATCAATCTATAATTTCTTGGTTTATTTCAGATAGCCAGAACACACCCTGGTCACTATTTGGTTTTCCAGACTTACAACAAAATTCTTAGTCATTTATTCTATTCCAAGATCTCAAATCATATGCAAATGCTTTCACATCAATTAATCTTGGGATTCTGCACAACATTTTTCTTTATAACACTTAAATAGGCTTCTATAAATGCATAAACATATTATCACAATCTTTCTTTTTTGTATATATTCTGTGATAGCAAAGCCCACAAACTGTACTCTTTTTGTCCATGTGATGGAGAATAGTTCAGAGGAAGTATATTAAAAGATCTTTCCCCTTTCATGTCATCCATTTAATTGCAGTATTCCCTTGTCCACTGATAGACTGTGTAGGTCTCTTCAGCCTTGGCTTTTTCTTGGCTCACTAATACCAGGATCTCTATCTTCAGTGATGAGCAATCCTTGTTTTTAAAAAAAGTGGTGATGGGGGCCTAATTCACCATGTCTTAGAGTTTAACCTAGTGGAAGACTTGAAGTTAGAGTTTACTCTATTTCCTCTTTTGGTAAGCCTGCTGCCAAACTGTCCTTCTGCTTCAAACAAGTGCTAGTCTTGCCAACCTCAGATGTTTCCAGATCTTTGCAAGTATATGATGCATATCTTCAGAGGTTTCTCTTTTCTCTACACAAAGGAAGCAACTTCAAGGAAAACTAGAACTTTCTCCCTGAATAATATCACAGCTTGAGGTCTATCTTTAGCTTTCTTGAGCGTTGATTGTGCAGGTGAAAATGAAATTTTAAACCAGATTGATTTCCAATTCTAGTGATCCCCAAGATCCCACATACAGAAACTTGACCGAAGTATTCACAAAGCACTGCAGGGATAGTTACATGTGGAGTTGGTACTGAAGGTAGAGATATTATAACATGCACACAAGAACTTCAACAAGACTACGTTGTTAAAAAAGCTGAAGTGCAGAAGTGTAGAATAAAAATATCCATAAGCACCACTTCCTATGGATTTTTGTTTTGTGTGTAGAATGCTGAGAATCTCAAAGACTGCCATCTAGAAATGCCTGCATCAGATGCCCAAGTTGTATTACATTACTGTGCATTCCCTTAAAAAAATGTCCGGACTATTTAAATGACCTACTTGGCACATTCAGTCAGTGCATGCTGTAGCTCTCTGACTTCAGCATTCCCAGAAAATCTGTATGCAGCTCTCCTCATATTTCACAGGCTCACAGAATGGTCAGGGTTGGAAGTGGCCTCTGGAGACCATCTAGCCCAACCCCTTGCTAAAGCAGATTCACCTACAGCAGGTTGCACAGAATCATGTCCAGGTGGGTTTTGAATGCCTCCAGTGAAGGAGACTCCACACCCTCTCTGGGCAGCCTGTGCCAGTGCTCTGTCACCATCAAGGTAAAGAAGTTCTTCCTCATATTCAGATGGAGCTTCCTGTTTTGCAGTTTGTGCCCGCTGCCCCTTGTCCTGTTGCCAGGCGCTACT
This sequence comes from Falco punctatus, assembly GCF_963210335.1. Lineage (NCBI taxonomy): Eukaryota > Metazoa > Chordata > Aves > Falconiformes > Falconidae > Falco > Falco punctatus. The sequence continues at coordinate 59,908,414 of NC_137580.1, forward strand.
GAAAAGAGCCTGGCCCCATCCTCCTGACACTTGCCCTTAAGACGTTTGTAGATATTGGTAAGATCCCCTCTCAGACTTCCCTTCTCCAGGATAAACAGGCTGTCAATCAATGTGTCCTTGAAAAAAATTCTTTTCTGAACACTCATTTATTTTGGTTTTGTTCAAAAGTTTATTCAGCATATGCATTCTTCACGAAGGTTGCTAGAGTCAGAATTTTTCCACCTTTGCTGTTACTTAACAAGCAGTTCTATCAATTGTTCTGTCCACCAGGGTTCTATCTCTTTCATTGTCACTGTGCTGTGAAAGGCAAACATGGGGTAGTAGAGACTGATTATTTTCTTCTGAGTGTCCCAATTCACTGAAAATGGACCTTTTGAATGCCTCAGTGAATTCTCCCGATAATTTTCAAGAGCCATTTTGGTGGTTTCCCCCTCCATGTTAAAGGGGATTGGCAGCTTAGCTGAAAACCTTCCATTAAATAAAATTTGCCTGCTGCCATAGAAAAGCCTTTAATTTCACCTATATTTGCCCTTACAGCTTGGCATAGCTCAAACAAAGAGGAAAATATTACCCTGTGAACTAATAATCTCAGGTAAGTCTTACACTCCTTTATCATTTATACAATATTAGAGGCAAGCATGAGGCTTTAAACATAAATTAAAAGATAATCTCTTGTCTTTGAAAGCATACATTCAAATTGGACATTAATTTTTATAAATATAGTAATCCAAGTATGCAGGCTGGGTATGAAGACTGGAGGCTAGCATAAGAAATGGACTAAGACTAAAAAGTCACTTAGTAATGATGGTTCTTCACAAGCACGCCTGTAGCCTGACCTGTTATCTCAAAAGGACATCATGCTGTCTTTCATACTTTGACAGATCTGAGCCACTCTGAATTGACTTATGAATACTGCTTATTGGCAAATACTTTGGAATGTTTACAGTGTGAATACATTGAGATACCTCAGCTAATATATCTGTGAAACAGGCAGGGTGCAAAAACCAATACTATAGGAACTATTCAAGGACAAAGTCAGAGCCGTCAGCCAAGGAAAGTATGGCTCAGCCTCTTCATCATACATGCCCAGAATTAGTGTATACCAGAAACCAGAACAATCACAACCTTACAGGCTTCAAAGAATTTTGATTCCTATCTCAAGAGAGAGTTGTGTGAGTAACCAAGCATGAGTGCGGAGCGGCAAAAAAAGTGCAATAAGAGAGACAATACCTTTTTTCATAGGCTACTACTATTTTTTTCTTTGTCATAATACAATTTTAAATCTTTCCTTCTACTGCAAACTAAATGAAGCAGAGAGATCTGCAGTACAAAAGCAGAAGACCCACAAAGGAATGAGGTAGAATTATTTGTCTTCAACACCTATTCCGTGCAAGAGTTTCTAAACTTCTCCCTTATGGGGAAATGCCCAAGAGTAGAACAACAAATTTGTCTCTGAACATATGATGGCACAGCTCTGCCATCTGAAGCTTCTTCTCAGACCTCAGGAGTCGATTACACTGTCATCTGAATCATTTGGTAACATGGGGCCGGGCAAACACAATATGTTTTATACATGAAATGTGAAGTAACACCTCTAAAGCCAAAAAGGGGGAAAGGAGTAGTGAATCTGAACAGGATATGGAAATTCGGATTTATAATCCTGAACAGTGAATATCCTTAGCTGTAAAAATCAAAGTGCCAAATACAGCCAAACCACTGATGTGCTGTTGTGTAGAGAATCTAGGTACATATACATCTCCCAAGGTCAGACCTAAAGCCATCTTAGACCTTCTAGAAAGGTCTCATCCATCTGGAGTAAAAACTTGAAATCTTGAATGACCTTTTCCATTGGTAGAGAGTATATCAAGATTCCAAAATTAACAGTATGATAGAGGAATCTTTAGAGAAAAAAAGACAAGAATGAATACAGGACTGGTGGGGAAAATAGAAAAACCTCAATGAACTTAGGTTGTCTGGACAAAAAGTGAAGGTGTAACAATGACTAGCCACAGTGTGACAACATATGTATTAAAAATGAAAATTCATTAAAAGAATGCTTTTTACTAGCAGTCAATATTTAAACAAAATTTGTGGAACTAATATTCAGACTAGAAATAAGGTAAATTGAATAGAAATATTCATTAAGCATCGGTGAAATTTGCTAGGCACTGTGATGACAATGGAAATTTTAAGTCCGGGTGGCTTTTTCCCTAAAAAGATATAGCCTAACTGGAACAGGAATCAACTTGGGCAAAACCTAGTCTGACACATTTCCATAGGCAATGGCTATTTCTTTTGCCTGTGTAAGTGACAAATATTTATCTTTGTCAACTGAAAATCTAAAGGTCACTTTATCTCCATATAGCATTTGGTAATAAGCATTTGGCACTAAATATCAGATAATTTAAAAGTCTGATACTTCTCAAAATGCTCTGAAATACTGAGACATTGCATGAAGAAAAACATGTGTATATCCCTTTCTTTTGGCAACTGTTAATGTTCTCCTCATCAATGTCTTTAACTTTTTCCTTAAAAATTTAGTTTCAGATTTAGGGAAGTAGTTTTGTATGATAAAAACAGTAAATACTAAAGAGGAATTAGAGTGAAGTTAAGCAGCATACAGTCCTTACACAGCATTTCAGAATTGCATCTGAAATTTCCTTGGGAAAAGTAATAACAGAAGTTGGTTGCAAATCCCTGATGACTGTGATGATCACCTTTGAAAATGCTCAAATATTACAATAGCAGGGACAGTATAAGATCTGAAATGGAGAAAAAAAAACCCCAAAATTATTGCAATAGAGAAGGGGGAAAAAAAATAAATCAGTGGAGAGTGACCAAAAAGTACCAAATCAGTGTTTGTAGAGCACAGGAAGGAAAGGGAAGCAATGGCAAAAGGGAGACCAGAAATTAAGTGGATTAAGACCTTCAGAGGTAAAGGATTTAAAAAGGATTTGGAGAAATTAGGTAGTGTTAATAAAGCAATCAGAAAGGTTCTCAAGGAAGACAATCATAGGAAAATGGTATTTATATTTCCTCAAATCTATCTAAAAGGTTAAAAGAAAGAGAGAATTATTTTTCTTTTCTTTTTGAGACACAGATTTAGCAGAAATATAAATAGCAGAAGAATAAAATAAGACAGATTTTTTTTTTCTATAATGTATATCTTGAACATGTTCACAGTTAGGCCGAAGAATGATAATGCTAAATAACTGCAGGAAAAGACAAATATTAAGCTGAACACTCACAATAAGAACTACTGTTTCCCTGCATTTGAATTATCAACTATACATTAGCAAAGAAATGGATAGGTGAATGTTTTAACTCTATAAAGAAGGGAAAGGCCTGAGGCAAAGCTGGAGTTTGAGGATTCAGTAGCACAGAGGTTATAATCAAAGCTTTTACAGAAGATAATGTAAACAGTAGGGAAAAAACACTGGCTATGAAAAAAAAGTAATACAGAGTTTCAGTGCTACTCATCATCAAGCAATGCCTGTGATAGACTTATATCATCAAAATGCTCATATTGATGCAGAGCTTAAAACCAACACATTTGGATGCAGACCTAATTCTTATTTGCACAGAATATTTACATGGTATTGATTGTGGAGGAAAATCAAATACATAGTCTTAACGGGCAAGATCAAATACTGCTCAGACTCTGTACTGTCCACTGTGTGCCTCTACAGGTTTAGATACACCACCGTGATGCCTTCCTGCCAGTGCAAATGACGTTGTAGAAGGCAGACAAACTTTGACCATGACTGGCAATTATATCTAGCATATTTTGACAGTAGTTGAGTCTGACATTAACAAACAACTATTCTAGTAAACAAATGATTCTGTTCAGAGTTTTCAGTTCAGACCCACACGCAAGCCATATCAGAAGTGAAGGGCAAGCATTTTTAGAGACACATGGAACTGAACACAGAAATGAGCATTATTTGAATCTCTCCATAATATTAAAAGTTTAGTTACAGTAGAATTCCTACCACATTTATGCCACAACAGGACATTAAGGCTGTTACAAGGTAATAGAGTTTTATGAGTATATGGTTACTAGACATGGGAATTGAACATACCCAGTCATGTCAGGTATCAGACACTCTTTTGCCTAACACTCTGAGTGACAGCTTGATTTAATTGATATGGCTTGAATTCCTATTACAGCTAAGAATGCCAAGTGGCAACCAACTTTGTAGGCAGCTGATAAGTCTATTCAGTTCTGTTAGGATAAAACTGAAGCTTTGAGATTTTCTACCACGCAATAATTAGTATGTTGAATCCGAGTATTTCACATGCTTGTCATTGTTAAGATAAAACACAATGAGGGCAAAGCAAACTGAAGTGACTGAGAACAATGCAGACCCAAATGAAGATGTTCTGTGTGCTTAGGAAGCTTATATTAAGCATAAAGAACATTCTGCAAAATTTCACCCAAGCTAGAAACAATGGTAAGAACTGGTTTCAGACAAGGAACTGACCATTCACCATTTTGACTACTTGGAATCTGATATCCCACTGACAGATTATTTGCATTTTATATATATATATATATATGCACACACACAGAAACACACATATATATGCACACACATATGTATCTTATGTGTTGGTGCATTATCTATGCTTTGTAATGTAAGTATGTTTAGCATTCCTTTTCCCCATTATTTATTAATCACTATTTTGATGGTTACAATGCATCATTATTACGATGCCCTATCCCTGGAAGTGTTCCAGGCCAGGTTGGATGGGGCTTTGAGCAACCTGGTCTAGTGGAAGATGTCCCTGCCCATGGTAGGGGTGTTGGAACAAGATGATCTTTAAGGTCCCTTCCAGCAAAAAACATTCTATGATTCCATGATTATAATATGGGAAAATTTGAAAAAGTCAACTAAATGTAACTCATCCTAATAGAGAAAATTCTTTGTTTTCTTCCACCTAAAATGTGGAATTCCCCTTAAATTACCAGCTAGAGTCATTCCAGGATGACAAATCCATCTTCTACACCTAAACTTGTGTTTACAAACAGAATATGGGCTTTCTCAATGACAGCTCCAAGGCCTTTCTCCTAGTCTTGTTAAAAATTGACATTCCTTGTAAAAAAAAATAAAATATGCATTTTGCAGCATTTTCAGTTTTTCATACCTCCACAAGACTGGACTACTGAAAGACAAAGTACTCCACATACTCAGATTACACCACTAACCTCCACAAAAACAAAAGCTGTCCTTTTTATGAGATCTTGCTTTGACTAATCAAACTCATTTGCACAGAAAGTAGCTTTTGCTAACTAATTCTAATAAATCACCATGATCTAACATATTATTGCATGCTCCAGATGCCCACATAAGTTTGATGCCTTACTATTAGAGGACTCCCTGCCCTTTATGATGAACAAGATGTAAAAGCCTATAACTTATTAAGACTTCAACTTTATTAACTAAATCATCTGAAAATTCACACAGTGCAGGCCATGATCCTATAAGTAATCACTCTCTCCATATGGAAGATCTTTATCAGTCTTCAGTGGGTTATTTCCAAAAACCCACTGCTTTGTTACCTCTAGTAGTCAACATTAAAAGTCCCATCTCTGTCTCATATTTTTTATTTATTTTAGGGGAATGCCTTAATCTGTCTCTGGGAATCATGAAACCAAACTGCATGGTATGAGATCTATCCTGGACACCTATCAGAAGCAGCTGCAAACAGTTACCTTACTCTTACCTACCATGGGCTCCAAAATCAATTTTCCCCAAATTACTCTGGTATCAAATACAACCATTCAATTATTTCTTAATTCAGAACTGTTTTGACCTTGCCAACTCAAACTCATTTCATCTTTCTCCTTCCAAAACTTTTACTGCAGTATTTTAGAGAAAAAAATAAATAAATTGTTTTTCTTCCACTCATTAAGTCAGCAGAACTAAATAAACCCAGGCAGTTTACTCCTGGTGAAGAAGAATAATCACTGACAGATTCTTCCTGGATGCTGAAAACTGAGAGGCATTGCATAATGTGAGAGTGGTTCATCTAACTTCCTAGTCCAGTACTGGGATTTTTTTTTGTAGCAGCTTCCATGAATGGAACTCCTTCCTTATTAGGTTGCTACAGGTTAATATTACAGACCCTCTCTTTCACAATGCTTTTAAAGATGGAGTTCTGGCATGAAAACAAGAAGAAATCAAGAAAAATTAAATTAATATATGAACTATTTACAGTAGTTAATATAAGTGAAACCTCTGCTTTGAAAGAAAAATAGAACAAAGAAGAAGGAATGAGGAGGGGGGAAAAAAGGTCAGACTGATGTTAGACAAGTCATTATTTGTTTTCTGATCATTCCTCTAGGAAGCAATGGCTGATTAATTTTCAGGAAAATCAAGAATATGGACCAGGCCATATAAGAAAAAAATATGAACTTCACAGGAATATTCGTTCCAAGTCTTTCAGACTCATCCTCTGGAAAACTTTGGATCCTAGGGCTCTTTATTCATTAAATCAGTCAATGCATCATATGCCTTCATGGGGTCTTTGTTTCCTGGGGCACAATATACACAAGTAAAGAAATAACAAAGTTAGACTTGATACTAAAAATGTATATTTTTTTTTTTTCCATCTTCTCCCCTTCCATCCTTCTCTCTGAATGATGTCATAAAAAAAGACCTGGGCAGTGAGTGCCTGTCAAACAGAGTCATGCTGTAAAGAACTTTGTAGGAATGAGACCTTTATATATAAACCTGCACAGGTAGCAGCAGTGCTATTTCATAGAACGATCACTTAATGATGTGCTAGCCCAATACCAGTAGAATTACCCATAAAGATTAGAAGACACTCGATTCTCTGTGTAAAGACTTCCTGCCAAGGCTGCTGTTCCCAGCCCCTGTAGTGTATTTTTGACGTGTGGACACTAGTTCATTAAGGTCAACATTTCATTTTACATAGTCCAGTAAACAGCAATCTTAATGAAAAATTTTGGCTGATGGTCCACTATAGCTGGCATAATAAACAGCTGACTAAAGTATTCCAGTGTTCAGAGAACAATGATAAAAGTGTTTATTAAGGGTATGCAGCTATGCCAAATACAATCATATATAATCAGTTGCACCAGAAAAGCCTGTCGACACATTGGAGAACATCGTCAGTCAGATGATGCATCTGCTACAAGTGGCAGCTGTTGTGCTCTGGAGTGTAGAAAATTAGACACAAATATACTCCTTGGGCTATTTGTAGCACTCAAGCATGATATTAGCTGACACCTGTTAAACTGTAATCCCTATATTTTTGCTACCTACCCACCATAATTATTGAAAATATAATTTAAGATATCTAAAGACATGACATTTCATACATAACAGCGAACGTAACACCAATACCTCATCTATTTCTGAACTTTGCTTTAGGAATGCTCTTTAAATAGTTCCCAGGCAGTCAGACTGAATAAAATTATAAGCCTCTTATCAAAGTCCTAAATGCCAAGTACCAAATGTATTTACATGTAATGTACTATCTAATTACTGAAGTAGGAATCAGTAATATTGCAAATAAGGAAGGACACATATTTTGTAGACAAATTATCAACTATGTGAACAGAAAAAGCATAGAAAAAACCCTGTATGTAAGATTAAAAAGAAATTGAGTATAAATCTTTGCTTTTGGCATAAATATTTATGCATGTAGTGAGTTTATTGGATTCTGTTTTATTTGACTAGCTCTGGATTTTGCTTCATATCACTAGATCTGGTGATAATTTTGATTGGATTATCAGCCCCCCAATTTTCTCTGAGGAATAATTTTTACTTGCAGTAAGGACATATTCCAGGGGTTTATAAAATTGTTTTGTATAGATGTATATATTCATATATATAAATGGACTACTACAGATCTAGTACTGCAAACATCAATTACAAAGGTTATTGTAAAGTCTTCCCTAATGAAGTAAGCTTTCCTCAGTCTATAAAAATAACATGCTCAAACAAGTTAGGATAAATTACAAAAGCATATCTGAATGATAAGTTCTTGCATATCATACTAAATTCTTAAATTCTTGATATTTGTTCATCATTGATTGAAAACAAACAATACAATGATTCTCATACCAAGTGATAAGGCAGACATGGGCAAAGTACATACATTTAAATACTCCTAAAAAAACATGACTAAAGTTTCTGATAATTTTTTTCCCTTCTTTCTGATAACTGTTCTTGCCAAACATGAAAAAGAAAGAAGAGCTTTTGTACAGAATCTAGTCACATAGGATATTAAAGACATGGCTCCCAGGGTACTATAAACATCTAATGCCTTACTTAATTTAATAACTGTAAGAGCTGTTAATTTGCTAATGAAAATTCAATATAACTTGTTTTTCTATTTTAAAGCATAATGGAAGGCATTAGGTTGACATCACTAGAAAAACAATGTTCTTTCCTTTAAAGCTTGTGATGTTTCCAAAGATATTTTATCTAGTTTTCTTGAGGTTTTAAAAAGATAATTCAGAATAGATCTTAAAAGTAGGTCTAAGGAATTATAAAAAAAAAAAAAAAAAAAAAAAAGATAATCTTAACCACTGAAAGTTACTTTAGTTCTCTGAATTTGGATAAAGCTCATAGTGTAGGCAGAACATTTAGTGATGTTTACAGTGGTCACTTAGCTGTTAACCCTGTGAATAGTCTCATAAAACTTACTGAAGATTATTGCCTACTAGAGACTGGAACATTAGTGAAATCCTAAGAGAGGGCAAAGTATTTATGATGGTCCCTAATAATGGAAAAACAAACACTTGAAAATGGCTCGGTTTTTTCCATGCAGAAAACACTAAATGGTATATTGCAATGATTTATGATGACTAGACTTTCAACAGAAATTCAACTTCAAAAAAAACCCCAAATATTTTTTGATGAAAAATAGAAGTTTTGGGTTGTTTTTTTTTTCTTTTTTCTTTCCCCTCAGCTAGAATGCCTAATACTCTAGACTGCTGCACACACATTTTATTCAGCTCTCTGGAGAGCTCTCATCTTGAAAAGGTGCCAACCACAGTGCACCTGCTGGTAGACAATTCCCTCCAATGGTACTTACCACACTGCTCCACACATAACACTGATGGCATGAAGCAAGCCATGGTGCAGAGCATAACATCTGCTTCAGAAGTTAGCAGCAAAACCCAGCACAAGAGCTAGGACCAGTGATTTGATCATGCACTAAGGCTGAATCTAGTGAGGAAGGCAGAAGCCTAATACAAGGAAGAAGACATCAGCTGTAACAACTCTAAACACTGATTACCAAACACCTAGCAGCACCTCCCAGTGTCTTATATAGCCCTTTAGGCACCTTTTGATCTTAATAGGATTTTTTAGACAAGGAGATAGGCTAGGCAGATGAGAGTTGGAAAGCTTTGCTGGAGAGACACTGGGTTAGTCAGGGAGAGAAACCTTCTCTGGGACTGATGGGGCTGTAAACCTTACTGGATTAACCAGAATATGAGTGTTTAGTCAGACTTGGAAAGTGAAAAATTCAGCAATTTACCCTAAACACAAATTTTCTTCTGTGTGTCTCTCAATATTCTCTAAAAGTAATGTTTTTTATAAAACTCCCTTTTCCCCTGCAGCAAAAAAATCCTTTGTACCTTAACTTGCTATATGTTCAAAGCACAACATAATTTATATGCCATCTGACTATGTGTGACAACATTTATTGCAATAAGCATTTTAGGAATATGAGGATAAACAAACTAAAATTAGAAAAATAATTACTAGAAAAGGAGGAACTATGACTAGAAGCTATTTAAAGACAGATTTTGTTGAACTATAAAATGGTCAAATAAAACTAAAAATGCTGCTTCAGTGATGTGCTTTTAATACAGGTTTGGAAAAAGAGAGCAAAAGGTCCAAACAATGGTCTAAGACTGTGTTTTTCTTGCTTTCTAGCAAAACTTGATTCATGTGCTTTGGGAAAGGTGGTTACATGCATCTTTAGAACCTCTGGGACCTTGGAGTGCACATGATCCTTGTTGGCAGGAGAGATGAATAATTCCAGGGGAACATGTGTACCCTTTCCAGCAACAATTTGAGAGTAATAGATTTAAAAAACCCTCAGTGGTCCTATTAAAACTGCACTTTAACCAAAACGGTTTTCAGTCTGCTTGCACTGAAAATTAAAAAGGTTGTAGAGGAGTATTTATGCTAGGAGCTAGGTGAAAGCCAACAGGCACATAAGAGCACCTGGTTCTGACTGATGTGACCCCTGAGAGGATATGGTAAATTTTCAGTGTGTCTCTGAAAGGCCAGGAGGGAATAAACATCACAATCACAAGAAACAGAGTACACAAACAAGACTGTTAGCCAGGCCAGCTGACTGGCATGTGCAAAGTCAAGCAAGGGCAAAATTTACAAGTGCTTCTGTGCCAGGACTACAAGCCTAATGCAGAGGACGCTGGTGGTATTGGGTATATTCCTACACACTGCATGGTCTGTAGCAGATATGGCTAGATCGCTGAAGAATACCTGTAGAAGTACTAGACCAAATAAATTAGATAAACCAGAACTGTATGGGATTTCTCTGAGAGCTCTGGAGCATTATAAGAAGAAGCTGAAGACTGGGACTCTTCAGTTTGAAGAGCCATTGGAAAAAGCTGAAGAGGGTATGTTTAACATTTATGGTGGTGGGTAAGGTGGTTACAGAGCTATTATTCATAAAATAGCTGCACCAGGGGAGGGTCAGACTTGACATAAGAAAACATTTTTTTGCTGAGAGGTCAAAAACTGGAAAAGACTTCCTAGAGAGGTGGTCAATGCCCTATGCCTGTCAGTGTTGAAGAGGCATTTGGACAATGCCCTTAACATGCTTTGACTTTTGGTCAGGCAGATGATTATTGTAGGTCCCTTCCAACTGTAATAGTCTGTTCAATTCTAAATCCCAAAGTATCACAACTAGGGGACACTCAGTGGTGATTTGAAGATCAGCTTAAAACAGATCAAAGAAAGCTCCTATTTGAGTAGCAGTTGATGAACATTTGGAACCTGCTGCCACTGAAAGCAGCTGCGTCAGCAGCTTTGAAAAAGGATTACAGACATTAATGCACAACAGATCCACAAACCGATACCACAGGTACTGCACAGGGAATACAACTGTAGATAATAGGGGAGTCTGTGGGGAAGAGGCTATGTAAATTCACCAGACTCCCATACTGTCCCTAAATAACATCCCCTGCTACCACTGCCAGAGATTGGTCTGACCTAGATTTGGACATTGGATGGGTTTTCTCCAGAGTCCACAGAAGTGCAATAGGAATGGTAACAGGAAAACAACAGGGAGATATCGAAGGTGCTTTCTTCAGATGGTGATTAGGATAATTTTGTTTGGAATTATGATAAGATTTTGAAGTATGGTTAATAAAATTAAGCATTACTTCCATATGTTACTTTATTAAACTTGAGAAAGTAAGGCCATTAACCTGGAGAACTTTCATGATACTAGTATTTACTACAGACTCTTACAGAAAGAATCCTAAGGAGTTATAAGACTAATGGGCAGAAAAAGAGAAGGCATGAGCAGAGAAATCACCATGATTGAAAACACACAACTAAAAATGTTTCAGAAAATTAATTCTCCCCAGAGTACAGCTGACAGATAGAGTAGTCAATTCTTCCACAGATGATAGCCAGATCTTCCTGTACAAAATTGTATTTTACAGAGATGACATTTTCATGGGAGCAAGACTGTGAAACCAGTTATTTACTTCCTTTTCTCCCTTCCACCATACTGTGATTACTGATTATTGCAGGTGTGAAGAAAGCTCCATTCTCCATTTGTCTGAGCTCTTCTGTGTCCCATGACAATAAATAGGGCAGCCATACAGCTCAGTAGCTTTTTACAATTTACAAACCAATTTCTTGCTTGTTTTTCAAACCCCTCTCCAAGACCCCAGTGTTGTAGAACAACTGGCAATATACAATGGCCATCTGCACTATCTTCACCTTTTGAGAATTCAAATTGACTTTCTTTAGCCTAGCATGTGGAGTTAAGGGGTGCATGTTGCCTGATGATGTGCATTCACATCGTCCAGTGTATTTGGGAAGACAATTTTAGGACAAGACCATCAGATGCACAGTGGAATCAAGCTGCTTTTGCCCCTTATGTGCAGGGTAAAGCTTTTATCTGTGTTTCAAGGCTTCAAATATAGTTTCTAAAGCTGTATGTAATGTGAAACAGCTCAATGCCACCAATTCGCTGTGCTGATTGATGGCACTTATCCTCAGACACAATATGAGTATGTTCATATAGAGTTAGCAGGGCTTTTTAGGATTTGCACAAAACACTTCCAGCATAGTAGATGCTGATATAATTCAAATCAGAAGTAAAAATGGCTATAATGCAGACAGACAGTGGTGCATAGAAGTCACGCACAGGTCTGAAAAGGGAAATATTGATTAACGTACCTTCTCAAGAGTGGTGCTACTCAACTAAATTAAGCCAAAGTGAAGCACTGTGGAATATTCAGATTCACCTTCATTATTTTATAGTAATTTTCAGACATGCAGGGTATTGCCTTACTTTGCTTGATTCGTGAAGACTGATCCAGCAAAATATTTTATCATGCTCCCAACTTCAAACTTCAGATGTTCCATTAAGTTCACTGGAATGACTCACATACTTATAGTTAAATACATATTCAGAGCTTTGAAGGACCTTAACCTAAATGTTAAGTGTAGCAAAAAAACTGCATTCAGTATAAATAAATCCAAGGATAAGCTGATATGCATTAAATAATAGAGCAAAAATATATGAACTCTGCCCCAAAAAAATGTTCCGAACATCAAAAAGCATATCCTACACATACAAAGGATATGTAAAGCAATGGAAAACAACATAAAATATAAAAAGAATTAGCATGTACCTTACCTTATTTTCCAGATTAATTGTGTTAATAGAAAAGTTCAAGAAATTGCAGGTGCACATTTCACAAAAGTTTATTCTAAATAATTTTATTTACATTTATTTAAAAACTGATATAACTTAACTTGTCATACTTCACAACATGATAATACATTATTTACTTCTAAAAGGGAATAATACACCATTTAGAAATTTTTCTTTGGAATGTAAATACTTTGTCATTGCAATAGTCTAACTGAAGTGATATTTGTTAGGCAAACTGTACAGTGTCAAATTTAATTAAATGTTTTCTTGGTAGGTCTCCTAAAAATAGATAGGAAAATTGCCTAAATAACTGAAATTATACTGTTCTGCAAAATGTGAGACAATGTGATTTATATGTATTTTTCCCTTTCAGTTCTCAGAAACATATGGCCGTTAATAAAGTATTGTGGTTTAGATATATAATTTAAATTTCTTTAAAAGTACATAATGTACTATAATTAAACAAAAAAGATAAAACCCACATTATATTAAAGCCATGCAAGATTTTGGAAACTGGAGGTAAATAAATAAATCATTTTAGGAAGCAGCTCCAGGAGTCTGATAATCATGTGGTGACTTGCTCACAAATATAGGCTAACATGCATGAGAAGAGACCTGTACTATTACAGCACTGTGGAGAGGCCTGGTACAGTGTTCTAGGCTTTCCTAAACAAAAACGGAAGTACCAATAGTTTAAAGTCAGCATTTTGGTAGGTCTACTGTAGTCCAGCAGTTTATGCTAAGAAACTTGAAGATGAGGTGGCAATAGTTATCATAGAGAAAAGATACCTGTATGTAAAATTTGCATTATATGTGATCTAATTCATAAGCAGAGATATAAACTATTGCTTTACAAGGTCATATAAGAAGAGTACTCATCTGGGCTCTAAAACTGTGAAATGTGATGTGGGTAGACATAAATGTACTATGTACTTAAAAAAACCTGCACAAACAAAAGCTTTGTCCAGCCCAGTCCTTTAGCTGGTGGATCTACCTTTCAGAACACAAGAAATCTGCTGTTGTTTCTGAAATGCCTGTTAGTAGGCCTGCTTTCATAAATTTTTTGCATACCTATATACGTTTCTTGAGTGCTGTGAAACAAATCACAGTAGAAGGCAATGCTTGCTCCCAGATACTGTTCAGGGAAAAAAAAAAAAAAAAAAAGAAAAAAGAAAAAAAAAGGGAAATAAGAAAATTCCTTACAGACTAGACTCTTAGCTAAAAAATAGTCCCTCAAAACTAAAAAAACAAACAAACAAAAACAATCTATAAACTATCCTCCATTTCCTACTTCTTGCTCCAGCTTTTTTCTGTTTACACTGCTGTGGGCTAATGTAAGCCTCAGTGTCTCCTTTCTTCCAGCACTGTCCTTTTGTACATAAAACATTCTGTCTTCTATATAGCTTCCGTATCTTATAGGTTACACAGCTATGCCTCTCATCACAGCCAGAGTAGCAACACAGATTTTCTGATATTGTCTGCACTACCTCTTTAGTATGAACTGGACATTTCTAGTCTTGGAAATGATTTCTGAATCAATGGTATCCTGAAGCTTTTCCTCTGCTTCCTGCACTTTGGGCATGATATATTTGACGATGCCAGAGAGATAAAGAGAAATTTTCACACAAATTATTGTCTTCCTCTTTAAACTGTAAACCTCTTCTAATACCACTCTCTCTTTTTCCCATGCCTTTATTCTCTTTTCACCCTCTTTCTCTGTTTTATGTTTTGGTTATGTGCTCCCTTTCCCCCCCTGCATTTCATTCCATTGTAGTAGTAACGATTATCTTAAGCAATAACCTGCTCCCTGTGGCAATGAGTAACGTCAGCTTCAGTAGCTGCCATCACATTTGTCTCTCCCCTTTACACTTAAAAATAGGGATTACAGTAAGTCTAAAGATAGACCGTGCAACAGAAATCAAGCCCAAACCCCAATGACAAATATTAATTTCCTTAACTCCCCTGTGGCAGAGGGAAGGGGAGCAGCATGGATTACAGAGTCTCTTTAAAAGTCACTGGGAAGATCAAGAAGATCAAAGCTATTGCAGTACAACTCCTCCACTGTGAGAACACTGGCCTTAAATATTAAAAACAGTGGCAGTAGATTTTTTTAATGTTTCCTTTTATGACTCACTTTGGACATCTCATAATTTGTTAATTTGGTTTTGACAAATGAGTGAAGACTGCATAATTATTTAGAGCTCTCCTTGTGTGGCAGCCAAAGTGGCACCTGTAGTTAGAAGTGGGAACAATTTTCAGAGGGAAAATTATACTAATGTTAATGATGTATTTTAGAAATACAGTGTAAAAAGTTATGGACCATGACATGTTTTTTGCACAAACTTTTAATGAACATGGGAAGCCTAACCCAAAGACATGAACTTTTTCAGTCTTTCCTGTTGTCTTTACCACTGTTTGAATCCATCCCAGCGTACTGACCTATTTTCAGTTCTTTCCAGCATAAACAGAGATACACGTGCAGAGAGTTCACTGTCACCTTCTATCTGAGAAACACAAAATTTATACCTAGGTTACTGCTTTTATCCTTTCCAAGGTGTTTTTTAAAGAGAGTCATGAAAAGAAAGGAAAAAGAAAGTTCCATGGATATAAAGAGATAAAAATGATTCATCTCCACTTGACTTTCTGTCCATTTTTCCGGGTTACTATTAGGCCTAGGGAGAAGGCTAGTAATTGTTTTTTCACTTTAAAAATACATATATATATATCTTCAGCTTTCAACTATATTTCTATTCTGTACTGTTGCAACATGGCTGTTTTGCAGATCAAAAAAACCCACTGCTTTTCTGTCTATCTGTCCAAGGTTGTTGTAGTGCCATGTCTTATACATCCTGGGAAGCATGGAGCTGGAAAGCATTCTGAGTGTTGTCTTCACAGCGTCAAACTGCTGTAGGAGACACTTTCTGCTCACATGAGTACATGCCCTTGCTGTAGTGTGGGAGATATTATGACAGTTGGTTCTACTACTGTATAGATACTGTGTTTCCTTTAGCATCAGGAGCTCCCAATCCCTCCAGAGACCACACAAAAAACCAGAAAGGTGTGCCATTGTAAAAGAAATCAGATTCTTAATCTACCTAGGAGGAATGAGCATATCAGCAATGAGCTATAGGAACAATATTTTGTTATTAGTAGGGGGTTTTAATAGATTTATGTTATTTAACATGTCAGGGTTTTTCTTTTCTTTCAAATTTGTGAAAGTAAATAAATACTTCAGTAGAGGGGGAAAATAATTAGCTCAGTGATTACTTTTTTATTTTCAAAACCTGAAAATTATAACATGATAAGATAGCTTGAATATTTATTTTATGGTATTTTAAATATGTTCATTGAATGATAAAACTTATAAGAAATTAAAAGTTATTAAGAAGTTTATATTCCAAAAAATTTCAATGTTCATTCTAGTAAATCAGGCTAAAATTGATATTTACCTGTGTGTATGTGTATGTTTTTCTTCTTATATAAGAGCTGTTTTCACAAAGTAAATAATCTTTCTCCATGGTAGAAACTTCCCCTTTGATATAGCTCCAGTAAGTCACAAAGGAAGAAGCCTGATAAAGCAACAGCTAAATCCCTTCCATTGTCTATTCTTTTGTTATTTGGGAAGCAAGAAGAAGGCTAAGGGGGATAACTGAAGTTCAGCTGAAAAAGTAAGTGGGTGGGAGTTAAGGGGGAGGATTTTACTTACTTTAACTGCTGTAGTGTTTGGGACAGGAAAACCGAGTAAACATCATCTAGAAAGGAAACACATTTTTTTT
Source organism: Falco punctatus (assembly GCF_963210335.1). Taxonomy (NCBI): domain Eukaryota; kingdom Metazoa; phylum Chordata; class Aves; order Falconiformes; family Falconidae; genus Falco; species Falco punctatus. The sequence continues at coordinate 59,925,102 of NC_137580.1, forward strand.
TCAGAATATTTCTGAAAAATATAATTAGAAGTTACTATGCTAGAACACAGATCTCAGTGGTGAAGAATGACTGTATGCAAGCTCCCAAAATACCGTAGTGCACAGACAACAAAATGTCTTGCCTTCAGAAATGCTTCTGTAATGCCCAAGTCCTATTCATTGTATTCCAGATGATGCTGGAAGCTGAACTTACAGGTCTCACAAACAAGGAGATATACATGTGATTAAAAGGCACCTTTACTTCTCAGATTAAGTCATATATTAAATTAACTTAAATCAAAGGCCAATTTTTTTTAATATAAATTACTCTCAGTGCTTAAGCATGTCAGAATTTGAGACACTGGAAAGGCTGGACACTCCTTAAGAAGGTCAACTGTCCTTAAATATTTAAGTTTTCACAAAACCAAGGGAAACTTTCTACTTTAAATTTATTTATTTATTCTTAGGCTGAATTGTGGTTAATTGACTCAAATCAGACCAGATACACAATATACGCTTTTACCTTTGCTTTTCTGAAACTTTTCCTGGTCCTGGCCTGTACAAGAAATTTATTGGTTAAAGATCAAATAATATTTCTAAATTCAAACAATATAATTTGAAGGTCAGTTCAAAGTTTCATAGGAGACCCTATTTTACACAGAGAGCTTGTATTAAATTCTAGTCTCAGTATGGACTGTGTAGAATCAACACAATGTTTATGGTGTTTTTTTTTCACTATACCTTCAATTTATTTCAATGTCATTAGGTTTTCCCAGGCTGGACTAGTACAAGCCTGAATAAAATGGCTAAGAGTAATTTTTTTTTTTTTTTCTGTATCAGCCATCATGTTTTAGTCACCTGAGACTCGGCAGGACCTGCATTACTGATGGATCTATACAACTGTTGTGCTTGCACAGAAGTTATGATTTTTGTAGGCATTGTGCAGTTAGCTACTGTCTGGCTACTGTGGATATTTCGGAAATTGTCACATGGCGCCAAGGAGCTCAGCGCAAACAAACCACCCAAATGCTCACCTTGCTTTTTGCCAGAGCTCTGTGCAATACCATGCTATAGGCAGAACTGACACTACTGAATTTAAACGTAAAGAGGATTTGTTTGCCTTGACATCACCACAAGACCTTTTACATGACTGTGTAATTGTCAAGTGGCTTGTAAACTGGTGTAGTTTAAACATAATTGTACAGACAAATGTACAGTTTATGCTTATTCTGGCAAGGTACAAAGGAACTTGGGTGTGTAATATGCTTTTACAGTAGATGAGATGCAGCACTATAACTGTAACTTTACTAATGTTGATGTAGAACTAAAACCTATACTTCTTTAAAATTGGATTTTCTTAACATAAGTACTGCATTTAAATGCAGTGTCTGTTGTTTTAAAAAACTTTTTGAAAAAAAACCCTCTGGTATACCGAGTGTGAGGACAAAAATTTGAAAAACAAATTAAAGCTATTACCATATGGCTAATGTAGGCAAAAGTAAGGAATAATGCAAACAAAACAACTATCAAATAAAAATACACAGAAAACCTAAAAAATTCTCATTAGCTTTCCTACATCTTCCTCTTACCCTTGGAAAGTTTCCCTCTTGATTATTCTTGAAATGAGTTCTGATACATTTCCCATTTTATGTATCATCACATTTATTCATGGTTATATGGCAGCACCAGATGAAAATACTAAGATCAAATACTAAGATCAAATGAAAGAAGTACAGGAGGATTTCAAAGTGACTGTGTTAATTACATGCTGTGAAAGTTCTAGCTTTCCAGGAAAAAGCAATGTCCAACTTCCAAAACCTTGCTAATATTTTCATAAAACAAAAAATCCAAGGAAACTGAAATAAAAAAATGTTTCAGTGTACTACTTTTGAATAATGTTATCTACAATTATAAGACAGGCAGTCCATTAAATAGAAAAAAGATTTGTTTTACATAAAGGAAGAGAGTACAAAAGCACAGCTTTTGTAATTTTGGTAATATTGCAGTTTTACAAATATATTGCATAGTATGTGTAAGAAAATAGTTCCCATCTTTTTTATATATTTATATACACAAGAAAATCATTAACATAAAAGTTACAAAACAAGAATGGTTAGCAGACCTTTACTGAGTACTGATTGAAACAATATGACACTTAAACTGCGATTCAATTTACATATGCATTACAGTTAATCAGCTGATAACAATTCCATTATCTAATGGTTGGGGTTTTGAATTTTTAAATTTTATTTAGACAATGATTTAGAATTTAAAAAAAACTATTAAAAAAATACATGGTGTTAGCAACCGAATATCGTAAACATCCTTCATTAAATCCTTTTAGACATTTACGGCTGTACCTTTAATCCAGACTTAGTAGCCCTCTATATCTAAAATGGTTTAAAGTGAATTCTGTTATCCACTCAAGCCACTGTTCTGTAAACAGTATAACTTCAGCTGAAACAATCAATGTCTTGACATGTTTTGGAATACACATTCCTTTGTTTTCTTAGGAACACCAAAAGATCCTCTTATGCATGAACAGTAATGTAACTGCACCACACTGACAAAAAAATTAAACCCTGGGAAAAAGTGAACAATCTACAGCTCAAAATGCTGCACAAATCTAAACTATGTTACAGTTTCATGTTGTAATTACAACTCATCATCTCTTCATTCCAACAGAATTAGTAGAAGCAGCAGTGTCATAGTGTTAGATATAATAGAAGTGTCAGTCTTTGGTCTTATTACTTAAACAATGAATGAACTGCAATACAAAACCATACAGCTAACAGTGCTCAGAGAGGTTGGCTGATGCTTTTATTTTTCTATTTTTTAAACAAGAAAGAGACAGTATCCTATAATATCATGACAGAGATATTTTTACAGAAGATAAATCTATTGTATATATTAAATACATGTAACTAATAAGGTCTTTTCATAGATTTCATTGTTGTCATAAGGATAGCCCTGAAGAAGTCAAACAGCTGCAATACCTTCTTAGTGGTTCCCATATAAACATTCTAGTACAAAAAGAAGCTTTATTCGATACATGTATTTGTAAAATATAAAAAAACTCAGGGGAATATTTTAGCCACTTTTGGTTCTGGTTTGGGTTTTTTCTTTTTTAATTGCACTAATAGTAATGCTTTAAAATATCGTATCTTTCCCTACAGCTATCACAACAGAGGGATTTGTTATAGGGAAACTCTTACCTTAACGAGAGTAAGAAGTGACATACCTTTTCTAAATACACAATAAAAATATTCAGATAAACTACCTAGAGAAACATTACCTGGGACTTAATAATAGCCTGAATGATAGATATAAATGGCCAACAAAGACTGAAATAACTTGGAGACAGGGCCAGTAATCTATGAGGAAGGTGACAGAATCTGAGAATTTCCTATGGCTTCGCACACAATGACCACAGCATTATAAAACCAGCACTGAAATAGCACAGCTATGGCTCCATGTTTTAATATGATATTTGCTCCAAGATCTTCTAGTTTCCTTCCATCTGAAATGACATTGTGGAATTGTGCTATTTTTCTGATATTTTTGGGGTGTAATATAAGCAGAAGAGCTCTAATACTGAAGTTTTCACTATTGCCAGCTCCAAACATTCAAACCCACTGGGTCTGTTTCTCCTTCCACTCGGGAATGATGATGAAGCTTACAGATTATTGGTGTTTAAATTTTTTAGTTCTCTAAATGCATTGAAATCACTTTTCCAATACTTTCTGAAATAATGTGGGCTAGAAGCATTCTTTAAAATAAAAACTGAGATTTCCCCCTTACAGTTTTCAATGGATTTAAAAAAACACATTAAAATTATGAAACTCACCAAAATATTAAGACATTATGAGAACTCATTATGCTATGTCATAGGTTGCTTAAGCTCTCAAAAATTGTCTACTTCATTCTGAAGGGACTCCAAGCAAGAAAATCCTGACAGTGCAGAGCTATGTGGACTTAGTGGCTTGGGTTTTTTGAGTCCAGTGTGCCATCTGCACCTCTGCCCTGAGTTTTCTTCATATAAAGTGGTAGATTATTCCAGCCTTGCTGTTACAATGAATCTAGTAACAAAAGATATTTTTTTTTCCTGCCAATTCCCTTCCAAATTTGTTTACAATTTATAAAGGCTGGGTCTTTCCCTCTGGTGGGCAGAAGCCTCTTCCATATATATTACAGGTAAGTAATCACATAAGGTGAAGAGCAAACAAAGAAGAAATTTTCAATGGAAAATTCATGGCAAAGTATCTGCAAGCTATCCTGTGGGTTTGAGGAGGAAAAAAAATCTTAGTCTACTTGTGTGGCAATTTGTAAGAAGCCACAATTAAATTGGTCACTGTAATCTGTTCATCTTTTTAGCCACCAGTGTATGTAGCTGTACACAGATAATGAATACATACAGATGTGTCCTCATACAGATCTATATATTTTCCTTCTGAAATTCTATTCATCTCCATGTCTTTCAAACTACCTTTCTATTACTTGTGTGCATAAGAAAAAAGACATCTGTTTCCCTACAGTTTTAAAGGTATATTGTATAGCTACACTTTCTAATGGTTTATTATCACCTTCTTTGTCATCTCTTTCTGTCCCTTTTACTAAAAATCCTCAGGCTTCTAGTATATTTTCTTGCAATATTTTCTAATATATTTTCTTTCCTACTGAAAGAATAAAATGTTCAAAGAAATAACAAATCAGCTGTTAAAAACCTCTTGAAGAGATAAAATAATCAATTTTAAATCTTCATTTAACTGGTAGAAACAGAAAATACAGAATTCTTGCTGTTGGGTGAAATTCACTCCTCTGAAGAGGGCCGATGGAAAGGCAAGCACCAGTCAAGCCATGTCTTGTGCTGGTCATCTGCAGAGGAGTGAATTTCACCTGTGAAAACAAAATCAACCATATTAGGTGGCAATAAAATAAAAAGTCAACGATACTATTAGTTTGCCCATTTTCATTTATTTTTTTTTTTTCTGTGAGAAGAAAGAAATATTGCGTAGAAATACCCACCTTGCACTGTCTGCCCTGACTTTAGCTACTTGGCAAAAGCTGCCATTGCATTGGTGATCTTACATTCAGACACCTCTAAAGCTAACGTGCTAGGTGATGTAATTTAAAGAATAGAATTAAAAAGCACACTTACCTCATGTAATTAAGCCATCTTCCACAATAGGAAACATTTTTATACTGTTTTACATTCCTGGGTTCTGCAAGTTTCAAGATACTCCTGTTAATCAATGTTGTGTTAAATTTACTAGCAGTATACCAAAGCATTTTTTATAAGATTTCAACTACCGAACAAACCAAACAAGTATGAACATTTATACAAGAGCAAAATTCCACATCAAACTTGTCAAAAAAGGAAGTCAGTAGTGAGATCTGAGTGCAAATGGGGCTGCATAATTTAAACACAGACCTGACAGTCAATGTAATATCAATGTACTTTTTAATATTGAATGTCATTTAATATGTGTTTATATATATTACTATTACTTTGAAAACCTTAGCGGCAGATGTAAACAAAAGAGAATAATAAATGTGAACGTCATACCAGTTGTTAGTGCATTGCTTCTCAGCATTACACATTACATTAGTACTAATGTTTGTACTATGTTCAAATGGCAGCAGTTAGACATAGCTAGAAAATGGACAAGATGTATCTTTGAAGATTTTGTCTTGATTTTGCATTTGCCAATTATAAATACCTTGTGAAGAGCAATACACTGATCAACAAACATATTGTCTGTATTTCCCTCTTTACCCTGTTCTACTTTTCCAGAAAGTGTATGTTCTGCTTAAAGCAATTGCTTCACATGCAGTAGCCACAAAAATACTACATAAGGCCATTCAGATCTGACAAACAAGAGCAGATGTCTTTTTAACTTTGAAAGGTAATATTGCTGAGCAATTCCAAAATTTACCTAGTGTACAAAACCCTAGACTTAGTAGACAAAGAGTAACAACACACTTTAAAGAAACCAAACTCAGGGAGGGATTCTGTCTCTTTTTGTGTTAAAAACCATTTACTGAATTTAATTGTTTAGTAAAGCAAGCATCACACAATGCTTCAAAATTTTAAAATTCAGGGATAAAAGTTTACATCCAAAAAGATGAATGGAAAATTGTGCTTTCAGACAGTACAGTTGTTTATCATACAGGGGGTACCAATTCATCTCACCATCAGACTCTGGGCAATTTTTTTTTTTTTTTTTTAATGTACTGTGTGTATATATATATGTATATGTGCAGTTCATATCCAGGTCCTGCAAAAATCTAAAACTATGTGCTTCACTTCATGTAGCAAAGGCACCTGTGTTATTCTCCCTTTTGGACAAAAGGTGATATTATGTTCCAGGTTTCCTGATGAAGAATACATTGATTTCTGAATATCTCACTTCCATCTCTACGTTGAGTGGCAACACAAACCACAAGAGAAGGCAGCGCTGTATTCCTGCTTACACTGGAAGAAGTTGCTCTGCAGGCCGTTTGAAGCATCAAACTTGTCACAAGGGAAACCGAGCAGAACTGTGAAGCAGAGGGATAGTAACAAAAGGCTATTCTGGTGTGAGGATAAATTGGAGTCATTCTAGCTCCACAAGCAGATGTTGCTACTGGATTGACATGTGGAGCCTGCTCCTGCTGGGGACAGGTAAAGTTTACCATTCGGACAGACGCAGAGCTCATAGATAGTCTGGCGAGGAGCTGAAGAGCTGGGTGAGGAGGAAGAGGAGGAGGAGGAGAAGGAGGAGGAGGAGGAGGAGGAGGAAAAGGAACCCACTGGTAGATTTCCCAGGCGAATTGTATCTGCGTTTAAAAATATCTACGAAAGGGGGGAAAAAAAAAAGAGGAGTAAGTAAGTTTCTTTCAGCATTGTGACATATTTTAAAGAAGTGTTTTGAGGCAGTCATGAGCTTTTTAGAAATAGCTTAAAAAATTAGAAATATTTTCTTAGAATTATTAAAAATATTATTAGAAACATTAGAAATATGTATTAGAAAATTTTTTTAGAAATAAAGCCCTGATATTTCCTGTTTTTCAACTCAGCGTAGTTCTATATCCATTGATACTCAGTACTACAGTATATGCAAACACTTCAACCAACATGTTGATTCAGATACAAGCACTGTCATACAAAAACATTTTGACAATATTTTTGAACAGGTTGAATTTTCACTTGTACATTTTATGATTAAAAATTATTCATTCATGGCAGTATTATATCCTTGCTCCGGAATAACTTGTATTTTAATAAGTGTGAAGTGACATTAAAGCACATTCCCCAGTGTGTTCCTGTAAGCAGCTGTAAATACATGCTGAACTGTTCTAAATTGTTGGGTCTTAACAACAGCTCCATCCAGAGAATAACTGAATAAGGGTAGAGTCATATGCACAAAATAAAGAGCTTATTTGATGTAAATTAAGAGAAGAAAAGATTTTAGGTTAAAGTCTTATTAAGAAGCTCATCAAGCTATTCCCATTTGTTTCTGAACAATGAATATGATTTTTAAAAATGTTTCTTTTTTTTTAATGTGCTTCCACTGAAAATAACACGATTCATCATGAAACTGCAGATACAGGTAATGTTTATGAATCTGTATCTAGCTCTGCAATATTTACACTTATGTTACATTTTCAGGGTGTTGAATAAACAATTTCATGAAATTAGTTAACTAAAGGAAAAAAAAAAACATGTCTTCCACTGACCCAAACAAACAAGTCTCCAGCTGTTTAGAATTTATTTTTATTTATGAAAGAAGTAAATGAGAGCTGAAGTAAGATAAGTTATTACCTCGGGTGCAGACTAAGAACTAGAAGAAGGGTAACAAATCAAAATGGCATTAAGCCATGCAGATAACAGTATGAAGGTTAGGAAAAGAAAGTTCCTTAAATACTTGCTATTGTTTTGAATAAGATACTGAAAATCAACAAAGCCAACTTGACAGCATTATATCACAATGTTGGCAGTACATGTAAAGAACCTGGGAAGTTACGGTATATGTTGCTTTTTCCTACAGGAAGCAAGTATTACTTTATGATAAATTCAGTGCTATATGGCAGAAAAGCAATGCAAAAGCACTACTAAGCCCTTACTTAGAGAATGGTGAAGAAAAACAGGCTGGGAAAAAAATCAGGAAGGCTTGAAAAATCCCATACAAGGGCCGATGCACAGTCGTAGAATCATAGAATCACAAAATCATGTAGATTGGAAAAGACCTTTGAGATCATCAAGTCCAGCTGTTAACCCAGGACTGCCAAGTCCATCACTAAAACATGTCGCTAAGCACCACATCTACACATTTTGAAATACCTCCAGGGATGGTGATTCCACCACCTCCCTGGGAAGCCTGTTCCAATACTTGACCACTCTTTCAATGAAGAAATTTTTCCTAATATCCAACCTAAACCTCCTCTGATGCAACTTGAAGCCATGTCCTCTCGTCCTGTTACTTATCTGGGAAAAGAGACCGACACCCACCTGCCTCCTTTCAGGGAGCTGAGGAGACCAATAAGTTCTCCCTTGAGTCTCCTCTTCTCCAGGCTAAACACCCCCAGTTCCCTCAGCTGCTTGTCATAAGACCCTTCACTAGCTTTGTTGCTCTTCTCTGGAAATGTTCCAGCACCTCAACATCCCTTTTGAAGGGAGTGACCCAAAACTGAACACAGTATTGGAGGTGCAACCTCACCAGTGCCAAGTACAGGGGGATGATCACTGCCTTTGTCCTGCTGGCCACAAAGTGTCTGACACAAACCAGGATGTTATTGGTCTTCTTGGCCAGCTGGGCACACTGCTGGCTCATGTTCAGCTGGTTGTCAACTAGCACCCCCAGGTCATTTTCCTCCAGGCCACTCTTCCCCAAGCCTGTAGTCTTGCATGGGGCAGTTGTGACCAAGTGCAGGACCCAGCACTTCTCCTGGTTGAACATCATAGACTGGCCTTGGCCCATCGGTCCAGCCTGTCCAGATCCCCCTACAGAGCCTTCCTGCCCTCCAGCAGATCAGCACTCCCCCTCCCCTCCCCTCCTCCCCCCCCACCCCTACCAAATTGGTTTGTCTGCAAACTCACTGAAGGTGCACTCAATGTCCTTGTCCACATCATCAATATAAATACTAAACAGAACTGGCCCTAACACTGAGCCCTGGGGAACACCACTTGTGACTCCATTTACTACCACTCTTTGGGTTTAGACATCCAGCCAGTACCCTACACTTTTTATCCAGTGAAGGATACACTCATCCAAGCCACAAGCAGCCAGTTTCTCCAGGAGAAAGCTGTGGGAGGTGGTGTCAAAGGCTTTACTAAGTCCAGGTAGACAACATCCATAGCTTTTCCCTCATCCACTAGGTCGGTCATATTGTTGTAGAAGGAGATCAGGTTAGTCAAGCAGGACCTGCCTTGCATAAACCCATGCTGGCTGGGCTTGATCCCCTGGCTGTTCTGCACATGCCACGTGATGGCATTCAGAATGCTTTCTGCTCTTCTTGTAGATGGGCATCACATTTGCTAACCTCCAGTCTTCTGGGATCTCTTCAGTTTGCCAGGACTTTTGATTGATGATGGAGAGTTGCTTGGTGAGCTGTTCCGCAAGCTCCCTCAGTACCCTTGAGTGGATCCCATCTGGCCCCATAGACCTGTGCATGTCCAAGTGGAGCAGCAGGTCACTGACTATTTCCTCCTGGACTCTGGGGACTTCATGCTGCTTCTTGTCCCTGTTTTCCAACTCAGTGGGCTGAGTAGCCAGAGAGAAGCTGGTCTTACCATTAAAGATGGAGGTAAAGAAAGCATTAAGTACCTCAGCCTTTTCCTTATCCTTTGTGGTAATGTTTGCCTCTCTGATCTTCACCCTGCATAACCTCACAACTTCCTTATAGTCCTCTGGAGTTGCCTTCCCCTTCTTCCAAAGGTGATACACTCTCCTTTTTTCCCCTGAGTTCCAGCCAAATCTCTCTGTTCAGCCAGGCTGGTGCTCTCCTCCACTGGCTTGTCTTTCAACACATGGGGCTGGACTGCTTCTGCACCTTTAAGACTACCTTCTTGAAGAACATTCATCCTTCCTGGAATGCTTGGCCCTTAAGGACTGCCTCCCAAGGGACTCTGTCAACTAGAATTTGAAACAGGCCAAAGTCTGCCCTCTGGAAGTCCAAAGTAGTGGTTCTGCTGACCCCCTACCTTAATTCTCTGAGAATCAAAAACTCCATCATGTCACGACCCCTATGCCCAAGATGTCTTCTGACACCCTGTCACTCAACAGTCCTTCCCTGTTTGTAAACAATAGTAATTTTACCATTCATAACAGAAGCATTGTAAATGACTGGGATTATCAAAGGAAATACAGCCTGAAAGTAGTCCCAAACAATATAACCCCCCTATCATTGTGAATTATCCAGTTCCTAGAGTGAAATACTGTCATTGATGCAAATTTACACTAAAAGGGACAGAAAGGGAGAATTTCAGAGGCACAGGTGACAATTGCATAGCATGATGTTTGTTTTAATTCACATTCTGACTGATAGAGAAATTAATTACAAAACCAGAATACAGCAAATGATCATTTTTCTTTTATAATTTATATGACAAAGGAATTATGTATTTACACACACACACACCCATTGCTGCTTTAAAAGTCCAGTATCATAGATCTGAGATAATTAGGAGTCAAAAACCCCTGCAGAAAAAAATTAGAAGGAAGAAATACGGATGGTGATGAGAACAACTTAATAATGTTCACCTAGAATTACAACCAAAAAAAACCAACAACAAAAAAAAGATTACACATGCAGAATGCAGAGACATTCAGCTCAGCTAGTAGTAAATGCGAAAGTAACTACAGTGAGCATAAGAAAAAAAATAACAGATGAGGGAAAAAAGAATTTGGTAGCAAACTAGAAGCTAGGAACTGGTAGAATGAACGAAGGAAACAAAAGACAATCATCAATGGAATACTGAGTAACAAAAAGTACTCTTTCACTTCTCCTATCAATAATAAAAGAAATGATAACAAGTCCAACTTTGATGTAGGAAATATTAAGGTAGCAATGATGGAGTTATCAATAGTATTGCATAAAAACCCAGTAGCCTTCAACAGTGTAAGCTCTATGTAAGTATATGTATCTTTTATACTGAATAGTGCTCAGCATAGTTCTGCACTTGGAGAAAAATCAGGTATTGATGTCAGAACATGACTGTGATAAAATACTTTCAATTTCAACAGTAACTCTACCGGATATTAAACAGGAGACAGTAATGTCAGATACTTTTAATCAGCAGCTCTTGACAACTTTTAACAAATAGTTCCCCCAATAAATCTGACTAGTCTCTTGGACTTTTAATACTGATTTCCAGTAAGCCATGATATAATTGGAATATCAAAGTTGAGGAAAAGACTCTTTCTATGCTTTTGTTTTAAAAAAATGGAAGCAGGAGGTATCAGAATATTATATATGTGATAATAAAAGACACTTCAGTGTAGAAGACATACATGTAAGAAAATCAAACAACAAGATTAGCTATCTGTACTTTTGTCAGAATGCGTGATTGGCCATTTTAACACTTTAGGTGCAGTGGTGATGGGGAAGGATCATGAGAAATCTGTAAATCAAAATCAAATGGGTTCTAAAAGATGTGTCTCAATTCAAACAAGAATTAACTCAGAAAAAAAATAGAGGGCATGTGTGTCTGAGATCAGGCTAGATTTAAATCTTTTGAACTTTATTATCATTTTCTAGGAGCTCAATATTTTTATGTGTTTACATCAGGACAGCTATGCTTCTGCAACTCCTCATTGCAGATGTTCTATAGGGTAATGCTCTAAGCCTTGCATCCAGTGGACGTTACTCCAGCATGCATTACAATACAATGTAATTCAGTTATTTTGCTCATTAAATTAAATGATCTTTTTAATCATAGCTGGGCACGCCTTTCCACTGGTGCTTACAAATTTCACAGTGTGATGTAGATCAATCCAGGTTTTCCTGGTATCATAATCTTGAGTGGTAGGTATCAGGTCCTGTCCCAGCATACATCCCAGAATATCTGGTGAGCAATGTGGATACCAGGGTACAGTGTCTGAGAAAAACTGAAGCAGCTTCTTGAGAGGGTGTATCTGCTGTGGTGAGTCTAAGAAGCTCTACGTCTTTGCAGAAAGCTGGGAAGGCTGTGCAATTTAAACAGACTCCCATAGCTAATTGCTAGGGAACCCCGAGATGAAGAAAATTAATAAAGACAGCTTAAAGCCAGCATTGAAAGCTACTATGTATATATGCTGTTGCAGTTATAAACAAAGGCTAAATTTACAGATGCAACATTCTTTCTATTAGTTAAGCAGGGGTCCAAATCTGCCATCCCAGTGGCCCAATACATAAGGAATCTCAGGGGAAGAGTTTCATGATATAGCCCCTCCCTTCCTATCATCTGCTAAAAACTGAAATACATGTCCAAAAAGTCCTCCAACATCAGTAAAACTTAAACTACTTATTGCCTGGTGTTATGAGGTGTTTAAGGAGAAGGGAAGAAGTAGCAAGACAAAAAATGGAACAGTATTATGTTCCCAGGGAACACTGTTGCTAGATGACAGTAGTTAATGGAAGCACCTATATAGTGGTCTTTCTCTAATCTTTTGTGCTGTGAAAGGTACGAGATAAGCCATTCAATGCTTCATATACATCAAGGCCATGCAAGCCAGTCATGCTCCGAGTCTCACACCTCAACAGATAAATAGGCAAGAATAAAAACAATTCTTTCATCCATTCTTGGAAAGATTACAAAATGGAAAAGCCAGCAGCTACTCACAGACATGCTGTTTCACGGAGAGCAGAGCACTAAGCAGCATAATTTTGTCTAAATGTTTAAGTTTTAGAAATCCTAGAACATTGCTTTGTCTTGCACATCTTAGAGCCAAGAAAAATATATTAGCCCTATAATATTTAAAAGTAGACCCGCTTTCTGACTAATTAAAATCAGAAGGAGACAACTTTCAGTGGGCAAGGTATAGGCATGAGGCAACAAAATCAAATATTCCTACAAGCCATTTCATACAGAGATATGAAACTGCCATGTATAGACTTTCTCCACTGGCTCCTTGACTAAGCTTTCTCAGGACAGGAGATGGTAAGCTAAGTTGATAAAGCCAAATGAAAGATTTCAGACTTATATTTTTTAAGAGTTTTCTGTATCCATGTACAGTTTGATTGGACGGGTAATTCTACAGAACTGCAAAGGTGTATTCCAGGGCTAATGTAGATAAGAAATGGCAAGAAACTGGAGGATATGTGGACAAAAAGGAAAGCTGAAAGGCTGGTGTTCATCAACCAGTATGAGGAGACATGGTAGTGACATCTCCCTATATAAAGCTTTCTGATTCCCTTAAGCTCTTCAGAATTAATCTAAATTATAAAATGCAAGATTCTGTCTCTACTTTTTGCTCTTCTGCATATGCTATCAGAAGCATACATAAAAAGAGGATTATATAGATTGGGTCACTAAACTCAACTATGTAATTTTCATGTGCCAGTATGTTTTAACATTCTAGAGGAAGATGAACTATAGGATAAATTGAAGTACTTTAGTTCACATGTGCTATTTGTTCTAACTGTGTTCTAATCTGTGATTCTGACATTAATTTTAAAACCATTCACCTAAACTAGCTTTCATTAAATCTGAAAGATAGTTCAAAGAAAAAAATATTCATAAATATTAACTTGATAGCATATATCTTGTAAAATCTAAACATATGCTGGCACGGTATCTGGAACCATATCTGTCATAATGATTAATAGTATCGAGGAACAGTTAAACAGTGAAATGAATGGGATGACTGGGATGAAAGTGAATATACTAAATATTCAGAGAAGACCAAAAGATCTAGTACAATTTGTGTACTGAAAATGTATTCTCTATAAGAGTAGGATCAATTGACCACAAGATAAATGAGACCTTTGGGCCAAAGTATGGTCTGATGTGGTGCATTTTGTCATTCTGAAGATTATACCTGATACACCTGGAGAGAGGCACCCTGGCAAATTTCTTCTTTTGTTAACATTGCTCTCATTCCCACCTCCATGTTATGCCTGGAACTACTGACAACTGAAAGCGATATGAAAACTAACACACACACACATGTTCAATATAACATTGATATATATATATGTTAAATATAACATTGTACCTTAGTGAAGTGTACTATACCTGTTTGAAAGGAAGAATGTGTTTTGACTTTTGACTACTGAAGTAGTGTTTATGAGAGTAATGTTTTGCTTAAAGTCCAGATTTTTGTAAAATAATATTAAACAAACACAAGCACACATTGTAATTTCTGAGTTATAACCACAGTGCAAATTAGATGGCTGGCAACTGAAGCAAAAATTTTCTGATATATTTATTCTTTCTATTAAGGAAATAATTTTTAGGGATGATCAAATGGGGTTGCTGTGAACATTGACCAGTAGAAGTTTACAAGCTCCAGTGCTTATGGAATGCCCTTGCACATAACGATTAGCAGAATAAAAGTCTACATGATATCAGAAGTCTTTGAAAATTCATTCAGTTGGGGGACAGATGTGATGACTTTGTGATTTATGTACCCAACCCAGAAAGATAAATCTATTTGGAATATTTGTGCTTAGTCTACCAAGTACAAAAACTTATTAATTAATTATAATTTAAATCAGAACTAGATTAAAATCTAATATTAATGGAGAAATAATTTATTTCTATAATAAATTATTCATTGTCACTTCTTTTTATTTTTCTGATAAAATGGCCAATGATATTTGTCTTCCAAATTTGCCCGTGAACAAAATGTTCACTTTGCTTTTGTAGTTTGGGAATACTGCATTTTGGTTGTAGACTTCCACATAGAAATTATTTTTTACTATAAATTAACTTACACATTAATAACTGTTTTAAATTGAAAATGAAAGATTTTGTTTAACAAGAGAATGGCATTTTAATAGTTTTATTATATGTCAAAAGATCTTAATAGAATTCTTGAAATCAAACATTAAAAAAAAAAAACCAAAAAAACAAAAACACCAGAGAAAATTTCCCTTTATTTTAAATAGTCTCTTTCCTCCCAGACAACAGTGACAAGTCAACTGGTTAATACCATGCAAAACGGCTGTGATAACAAAATGCAGCACATAATTTTTAGACAGTTTTTGGTGAATAAACAGTTGATCTTTGAGCTTTAGAGCCTGCCATTGCTTATTTTTTATTAAGCTCACTTCATCCATATCAAACGTTTAATTTTATTTTTTCTTTGCAAACATTTAATCTCAGACAAACAACTCAGCTGAATTGAACTAATCTATGAAATGTTGCTGCCTTTGATCAGCTATTTCTCTGTAGTCATGGCAAGCAGCTTGCAGAACAAGAACAAGGTAATTCTGGTTCAATGTATTTAGATAATTTTAAAAAATTCCATATTTTTTTCCTGTTTCAGAACATAAAAATAATCCACAAAAATCCCACCAAACCCAAAGCTTTAAAATTGTACTGTTGGTTGGGTTTACAAGTGAAGATTAGTCAAGTTTTATTAAGTATTAATCTCTGTGTAAAATACATCTCCTGGACTTACAAAGAGAACTGGATACGAATATAGATCAAATATTAGTAAATTATGCATTTGTTAGTCTCTACAAAATAAACTTGGGAGTATGCTTTGTAAACTGTGTTGCGCTAAAACGGTAACTATAAACTTGGTGTCTTGTCTGCTACACTGATTTTGAGTAAACTTTGTTAAAGTATTGCTCATTTTTAATATGACAGCTATAAGCCTCACCAAGGATCAGCCTCATTATGCCAGAAACAGCCAAATATAGTCTACAAACGATACTATGAAGGAGCTTAATTTGACAAGGAAATACAAGGGCATAAAGTAAACGGGAAAAAGGTCACAAACAGATTGACTAGTATGAACATGTTTGTAAAAATCAGAAGCCTCTGTGAGTCGTTTTGCCTTCATTTACTTGGTCATTGACAGTCAATCAGATGCAATGATCATGCAGAGCCCAGCTTACATAGAAGCTGCTTGCAAAAATACATAGAAGCTGCATAAGACTCAGAAGAGCTGAGGTGACTTAGCAGCCTTCTCCTTCAAAGGGTGGCATATTGTCAAAACCATTAAAATTAGTTGTTAGGCCAATGAGTGGACAATATCAAATGATCCTTTAAGCTTGTTATCATTATATGATCATGTGTTTCAGGCTCAATTCTAACATATTGTCATGCCTAGCAAAATCTAGTATCTACAGAATTCAAAACTGATCTGTACTTTTGTACTGTGTTTATATGTGAAAGAAGTAGTAGAAATCAACTAGCAGTCATCGTGCTGAATTTCCAGGCAAGAAATGTTCTTTTTCTTCTTACATGAACCAATAGATTCAGCTAGAGCCTGGGGCTTCACATTTCATTTTTCTTGTAAATGATTGCTGCTTTAAACCATTGGTTATAGTTTATTTATAGAGTAATACATAGTTCGCAATTAAATGCCAAGCTATAATTAAATCAAAGGATTCTGCTGATGCCTCAACTCACAAGGGTGCAAGCTCAAGAGCTTTATAAAGGGCAGTGGAATCTGAGTCTAAATTACAGCCCCCAGTATTCAGTCTGGGATCACACATTATAATGCGTAATAGGGCTAAAAGGATTATTATAAGACTGCAGTAAATAAAAAGAAAACATATCAAACAGCAGAATTCAGAATACTTGCAGAGGCATTCAGTTTATGATGTGGGAGGCTGAAGATTATACTGCATGAGAAATAAGGCTAGAAGAAAAGTATTCATAAACACATTTATGTTCTTAAAATATTCTTAACTTATTCATAAATAAAAATAAAATATACGTTTCATATATTAATCCACAGTAAAATCATAATGTTCTGCTACATGGCTGTAACGGGTTGATTCCAGTTTCTACATAGCTATTTTCTGGCATAATAGGGCAATAATTATGCTATAGAAGGAAAATATTAATTCACATATCTTTGATGACTTTACAAATAAGCTTACAAAAATTAAGAAGTTAAATTTAGTTAACTAGTGTGAGAATAATACAAATAACTTGTCTTTTTCTAGTACAAGAAATGTCTTATCATAAAAATGGCTCACAGATCCAATTTACAAAGACAATATTCTTTTATTCATGAAAGAAACCTGACTGATAAAGCATACATTTTGAGGCTAAATGAAAATTATTTTAGACATGGATACTTTGTTTAGTTTTAAAATGTATTTTATTTAAAATGAGTAATGATAAACCCTTTACACTTTTTTCCATACTGTCTGGTAATGTGTGGGGTATCTGTTGGGCTGTAAGCAAAGATACCAATCGATATTCTGTTATGTAGACATTTTATCCATCAGATCTTTGCCCTAGCTCCTCACACCAGGCTGTAATTAGTCCAGCAATTCCCTAAGGTGGTCACAGTAACTTTGCACAATCAGTGATGCTGTGGAAACTCGTCGTAAGCCTTCCAAAGGGATTTTGCTCTGACCCTCTCTAGTAGTAAGAGATAAAATAGCAGAATATAAAGGCATTGGTCAGACCTCAGGATGGAATTTCTCTTGAGATTTCAGGAACAGTTCTTTACAGATCTTACTGGAATTGCAAGTATTGAAGAGATAATTAGACCCTGAACTTTGTCAGAAGAGAACAGCTCCTCAGCAAAGAGTGGGGAAAGGTTGGTAACTTGCTCTCTGATAACTAACAATCTAACATCTATGTGGGAAATCACAGGAAGGCAAAATATTTATCATGTAGAGGAATATAATGATTTTTAATATGAAGTTCAGCAAAGTCTGCTTTACAATGGCACTTTTTCTCCTACAAAACATTTAATGCTGAATTGAATTCCAGTTATGAATAATACATAATACAGTCATTATACCCTTTCTTGAGTTCCCATTCTCACAGTCCAACTGATGTCACAGGACTATTATTTCCAAAACTACCTTTTCAGTAAGTCATAGTAAATACTTTAAAAAAATTAGAAGTCATGCGATAAACTCACAGCGTTGATACAGAAAAAAAATATGACTGATGAATTCACAGATTAAATATTTGTACAAAGCACCACACAGATGCATGGTACCAAAGCAAGACATACAACCGTTGCCTCAGGGATCATGCAGGACTGAGGAACGGTAACAGTCTGGTTTTATTTTTTGCTTTTCAATTTTCATTTGAATATTATGTTTTAGTGAAAGAAAAACAAATACATTGCAGGTGAAAACACTATGTTAATAAATTAGGAAACATACTAGACTGGGTAAGGTTTGGATTTATGGAGGAGAAGCAAAAAAGGTTACAGGAAGCTGTAACTCCTGTAATAAAAATACCAATAGAAAGGACAAGGGGGATGGAGGACAGTATTTGCTGTTAAAAGAGGATTAGATTGTCCTTACTACTACCTCAGCAACTTTAGGAAACAGTAACAAGACTTGATATTTGAAGAGGTGGTAAGTAAAGATGAGAGACCGGGAAGAGCTGGCTTTTGGAGAAACTCAGAAATAAGATGGAGCATTTGGCATATAAATATTTGAGGCTCTGAATTATGAAATTGTTGTGTTTTAATTATGCAGGACAGACACTTGCATTAATAGAAAAATGTTATCAAAACAGACTTTTGATGCAGCATATTGACCAAAATTGTTCCTGACTACATTGTAATACAAAGAGTGCATTGCAGGGGATTATCTGTCACAGATGTGAATGGTGGTTTTGTTTGTTGTTATTTGGATAGTTCGTAAAGTATTGGGGAACATTTGGTAGAAAATACATAATAAAGCACAAAAGGCAAAAAAACTCTAAAAAGCTCAATTCCCAATAAGATAGCTACATTAAACAACCAGTTTGTCTTCATAATCATAAAGACAAAATGCTGTAACCTGGCAAGTCCCATAGAGAACAATTTGAAAACCTATCCGTTTCTCCAAAGTGCCTAATAGCAATCTGAGTGCCTTTGATACCCTTGCTCAAGTCTTTTTAATGTTATATCATTTTAAGGATTGAAGATGAAAGTGCTTTCATACCAGTAATCTTTCATGCGTTTCTGCAGTACAAGGATTGCCAGTGAAACCAGTGACCCAATTTAAAATAATTTTCGTGAGTTTGCACAGGTTTACACATGAAGAATCTATACCAAAATGTTTTTATGTTGGGCTGATCACTGAAACAAGACACTGATGAAACCGTGAACATACCACTGAAGTACTCTGTCTCTGTTACAGAGATAGTAATAGTTCAAGGAAAAAAATCACATGTAAAGCGAATTTGTTTAATGAAGTTTAAATCCAAATTAATCCAAACTTCTCTTCTTAGTTAGTCAGATCAACCAGAGTAATTTTTTACTACTATTGCTTGGCTGTCTCTATCCCATGGATGCGCTGAAGGACTGGTTAGCTTTTTCCTTGACTATTAGTTAAATGAATATAGATAAGAATTATTTTTAATCTAACAAGGTTTCAGTGTGAATAAAACTTAGTGATTCAAATATTTGAAAAAAGCAGATAAGTATTAATAACTGAGCAAGCGAAACCAAAATTACTTTAAGACAGGCAAATGCAGAACACTTCCTGTGATGTTTACCTTGCTGCAGAATAAACTGTCCTCACACTGTTTGCATTACAATGGGCAGAGCTGTAACTTACCTCCCCTTCTGTGGACTGTAAGTGCAGTTCTTTCCTACAGGTAGCCTTTAAGTCTCCTGCAGCTGCATTGACTTGCACTCCTCTGGGTGCTTCCATCACCAAAGATCTCGTAGGAGATTCAAGTCTGAAAGACAAAAAGAATCACTGAATCCAACCACCAAAACCCACTCAGTCTCAAAACCTACAATGCATGTAGATATAAATGTTTTGAACGGTAAAGCAGTAGAAACTAGTTATACATGTGGTTCTCTCACTACACTTTATGAACTGGACAAAGAAAAAAAAAAGTATGTTTAAATCTATTCCTGTTTGAGACAGTTCAGCATATACTGATATAAGCTTCTCTGCTTAGCGATGCTTTCTGGCATTATTACCCAATTTACTTGACTATACTAATACTGAAATATAGGTACTTAAAAATCCACACATCTGTGAGTGCTTCTGTAATGCCAGGTTAATAACTACAGTCTGCTTAGTGACCAATGACAAAAATTCAACTAGATAAAAAGAAAATAAAAAGTTTTAAATAATGATGTAAAACTGATTAGAATGAGTGTATTCACAGGTTCATTCATATTTCTTGTAGGTCTAGCAGCACTATATATGAAGAAGAGAAAAAAAATCTGTTATGTCTCTATCATTGTGCAGTTTTTGTACATTTTTTTCTGTTCTTCAGAATAGGCATTATGCTCTTTAACCCTGTTATAATAGGGTTAAGAGAAATATCACTGGCTTCTGGTATCTTTCCTCAAAGCAGCTACTGTCCTACTGTCAGTTTTTCAATTTCTTTCTATCCCATACTCAAGATCCTCCACGAACCTTAATGCAGAACTATGACACTTTCTTAGCTGTGTTATCTCACAGTATTGTATAGGTTTTTCTTGAAAGGGAAGTACTAATGCAAGGATTTCATAGAAGTTGTGTTCACACACTGACTAGGAAAGATGATTGGATGAAAATATTGAACTAGGGGGAAAAAAAATGGATTCTAATTGTATTCAGCTCTAGACTTATCGCATAGCCCCGTTAAGAGGGAGATAAATCTTTTAATCTCTTTATGACACAATAATATTATGGCAGAACACAGTTCCACTTTACATGAACAAAGGTTTTTTGTAAGATGAAAGATATTAATGGTAGAAATGTCTAGAATGAGTAGCTTGAAGAAAACAGTGTATTTCTTTCTTCAACAAATTGTATTTTGAGTGTTAGGTCACATCCATCCAAAAATATAATGAGGTACTAAAGGTATAAAGGAAAAAATATTTTATCAAAAAATTTGCTACAGAAAAGCCAAATGAAAAATCTGTCAAGCAATGGAACAAGAGAATTTCAGTGTATTTCAACTATTGATTTTTTTAAGTGTTCAGAATACTTATGAATTATCATTTTGAAACCAAAATGCCACATTTGCATGCAAAGTTATTGAGATGGTGTCTGCGAAATATTTGTTTGTTACATGTCGCTGACATTTAATAGAGAACAGGGAGTGGGGGAAGGAAAGCAATTATTTGGCAACACAAAATGAAACTATTAAAGCATGTGTCCAGATAGAGAAAAACACTATTTGTAGCTACCTGTATAAAAAAAAGCATACATGGGATACTTATAGATAAAAGCAGCAGAAAAGTCTATATTTCTGTTACTATTCTGTTCTGCCATTTTCTTCTTTTTTTTTTTTTTTTTTTGACACCCTGTAGGGAGAAGTTAATAGAAGGTTCTGCAGCTCTTTGTACACGGGAAGAATCCAAATATCATTAATTATTTAATCATGTACATCAGTGTTTTTGAAGCGATGGTTTGTGAACTTCTGATGGGTATAAGACAGCAGAAAAAGAGCTTCCAAAACCTTTTAGAAACCATGTAAAAGGTAAAGCTTAGAAATTAGACTTTTGAAAATACTCTGTCACCTTAATGAGTTTTTACCCTGAATTTAAAAGGAAACGGAATTGTATAAATGTTAAACGACTGGATACATCCATCAGCAGCATATTTTTTTTCAGCAGCAGATTTTTGTGATTTATATCTTACTTTCTAGGAAAATGAACACAGTGTTTTCAGCTGTCATTTCATAATAATGAAGATTAAATTTCTCTTAACTACATTTATTACATTGAATAGATGGGTATTAGCAGTGTCACAGATATTTCTGGTTTCATAACATCAAACACACTCCCAGACTTGATTGAAATTTTTCAAGAAATGGACAATAAAAATGGATTTAGATGTATCTTTCAAGAAACTATGATTTTGTTTGAAGAATAAACTTTATTTTTCCAAAATACATGACAGAGTAGTTTTGCCTAGTTTCATCGTGGTTTCTTATGAACTATATTAACATAAATGACTTCCAGTTTGTGTGGAATGAAGATATTTAGGCAATTAAATTCTGAACTTGAGAAGAAGTTAGTATCAGCCTTCTACACACTGTGGAGAACAAATTTCCTTTTCAGACAATAGATTTTTTTGAGCAGCTTTCCGAAATCAAATAATGTGGTAGAAATGTCAGTGAATGGTTGAAGATAGTGGAGTAGTTTTTAAAACACCACCCATCTATTAGGAAAATTTAATGCCTAAGTCTGTTTTACAGTTACAAACTTACTTTTCTTATTATTCTTTGGATGATCTACATCTGAAAAGTGACTTAACTGTACAATCTGCAGCATGCTACTGGAAATGCAAGAGTCTACACACATAGAGAGATTATTTCCTTAATGCTTGGTGATAAATGAGGTTTGATATGCAGCTGTTTATAATATTTTTCTTTCTGTCACATTTCTGAAAGCTTTAATCTTTACTATAAAGTTATTGTAACCCTCCTCATTGTAATACCCATCCCTCCAAGGAAAACTGCATTATTACAATAGCATATCAAGAATTTGCTTTCCTTTCAGATTTACTGATGGTCTGTCACAGTGGCATTTACATCTATGACGGAACCCTATTCACAGAATTTCTTTTTGCTTTTTTTTTTTCCCATACAACAAACAGCTATGATGGAGAAGGTACGTACTGCTGTTATTCGGCAGAAAATACAACACTGCAGGGAAGAGTCTTTCAAAAAGAGGTTTTTAAATAATACAATCTGTCAATACACTATATGTGATACAGACAGATGAGCTATCCAGAGCAGAGAAGGGCTTTTTTCTTTTTTTTTTTTATCAATGCTTAATTTGTGAAAAAAAAACCCAAACAAATTTCAGAGGATCAAAGCTATATGAATTTGAGTTGAATTTATTAAAGAATTATTGCTAAAAAAAGGAATCTTCAAATATCTTGAATATGTTCCTTTGAAGGTATTAAAATATTTCTCATCAGAAATGCAAAAACATTTATTTTTCATTGGGTATTTTCTGTTTACAAGCTGACCTAGATTGTATTTAAGATAAATAATTTAATAAATGAACCAAAAGGTTTCATTTTGGGTTTTAAGAAATTTCATGTACCTTTTGCACATCCCTCGTATTCACATGGGATATAATTTATCTATGTTAATTTTGCTCTGCTGGTTAGCAGAAGGTATTTCTTATAATAGAAGGAAATAGAAGATTCCCCTGTGCAGATGTGAATAACATATTTGATTCATGTGTATTTAAGAAGTGGTTCCAACCCATGCTACTTAGTAAAACTATTGATATGAACCTCTACCAATTTGGAATTTGTATCCAAAACAGGGGATTGAAAAATATGCACTCAACTAGAGGTCATACATCTAAAGCAGGTACTCATTTCCCCTTTACTGGCATCTTTACACCTGGGGGTCAAGAAATCATTCAACACTCCCAAATATATAACTTTTATATATGATGGGTTTGCCAACATCAACTGTGGCTTCGTTCAGTTAGCATAGGAATACAGTTACTTAAAAAACCCCAAAACAAACATTTTGCAAATATAAAACCAATGAAACATTGTCTTGGTAAGCTCTTTCTAGATTTCTATAGATTAAAATAATGGTGTAATTGATCTTGCTGCCTATGGGTAAAGAGTTGTGTCAGACTGGGTCTGCCGAGAGAGATACACAAAGAGGAGAAGGGAAGGCAAAAGGATGTGCCAAGCTTCTCTCTATCCCTCTTCCTACTTCTTTTCCTTGTAAACAAGCACTTCCAATACTGAAACCCCACAGAACACAGGGCCGTCCTCCATTTTGTTCCAAATTAGAATGAAGGATATTTAAGAAAAAAAAAATAATATTGAAAATGTCTTTTTTCCAGAAACCTCAAACGATTTTAAATATTATTTTTTTTTCATTTCTGTTATTATGAAAAGAGGAGCTGGCTGCCCTGATACTCAAGGAAACTGGTTTCAAGAGTCCTCCAGTGAGACCAAGAGTCCTTAAAAGAGGCCACTGAACACCGATGTTGCTAGAAAAAATTAGGGTTTCCATTCAGTCCCTTTCCTGGAAGTTAGGCTGCAAACTCCAGTATTATCCACAAAGAATAGCCAGGGACTTTGATGATCATGGTGACAAAAAACCTGGAAGCCATTTTTAAGATATTGTAACTATTCAGAGGATTCTTGATTAACTGCATTTGACATCACAGTGGGAATGCTATGAAAAGAAAATTACTATTCACTCATTTCATTCTCATTACTTATACTATTTACAAGATTATAAATGCACCTTTTAACATATATGTGACTAAAAACCTCTTTTTGATACACCTCCACATATTCGCAAGACACATACAAATCATTGTCAGAATAGTTATTTTACCTGAAGCTTGTTGCATTCTGATGTTTTTAACTAAATGCTTATAGTTTCAGGGTGATTTTTTTTTTTTTTTTTTAAATTGAATTACAACAGTCAGTGTGCAGGCCTCATGAATCCTTAGTATTGTTCACTAATCATCAGCTATCCTTTACAAGGAAGCAAAATTCTCAGATGCTCATATGAAGCTTTCTTTGATTTATGTGGGAACCTAACCTTCAAGGGCAGAATATTTTGTGACGACACAGCACGAGTCTTAAATAGGACAAAGTTAACTAAATGTTTTATGGAATAGGTAATGGCCTAAACCACTAAATATTAACATGACTTTCCCCCCCCCCCCCCAATATCCAAATTTTTAACTCATGGACAATAAACTTAAATAAAGAGGAAGCTTTCTTGACTGAAAGCAGAACAGTAGAATGACATTCAGCATAACATTTCACGTTATGTCCATGCTCTGCATGTCACTGACTTTGGCATGTGTCAGCATGCCCTTATTATAATTCCTGAAATTCTCATTAACCCAGAAATCACCTCACTGGGCTCAGATCTGAGTTCTAATTGCCCTGTTCATGTCACTGGTTTCAGTTCAGTGGGCCTGCATTGTCATAGCAACACTTGAAACAACTGAATATTTTAATGTTATTTGACATAGATGATAAATCAGAAAAACAATTTCCCCACATAAAGGAAATAAAGGATCTCTTCTGAGAATGTAAAAGACACAAGTTACTGAGTAGGAAAAGTAAGGAATAAAATGTCATTGAAGAATTTTCAGCAATGTTATTAAAGGACTAGAAAAAGTGAAGGAGCATCAAGGAATGGTAAGGAGTGCTGGACAGAGCAAATGTTTAAAGCAAGAGCTTGACAAAATGAGCAGGTGATGTGAGGAAGGTTAAAGAGAATTTAATGCATGGTTGTTTCTTAGAGTGGGTGGGGACATAGCCAGAATAGCTAAAGTCAAGAAAATTATCAAAATCCAAAATAATATTAAGAACATAATAAACCAAAAACCTAACTGGAATCTCAGGCAGTAATAAATCACGCCTTCTAGAATGAAAAGTCCACTAAAACTGATATCTTTGAAAACCAACAAAATCAGAAGAACTGTAGAGTATAGAATCTGAGTTTTCATGTCTTAAAGAAATACCACAACATGCTTGGGAGTTCATACTGTTTGACAAAGATCTGGATATGACACAATCCAAAGCAGTCCCTTAAGAAAAGGTATGGAAAAAAAAAAAAATCTTCATAGCCCTGAAATCTTAGAGCTACCCCTATTCCACTCAAAACATTCACCTTCCTATAATCTTCCTTACTTTTGTTCTGACCTGAAACCCCTTCTACACATGCCCTGCTACTCCGCTGAACTCCTTACATGAAGTTCATTTTATTTCCAGAAATAGCTCCCTTACCTCAGTTGTCTTTCAGAATATATTTTCTTGAAATAGAAATCTATCTTGGCAGAAAAGGATTGAAGCAACATGCCCACAGAGAACACTCAAGTGGCTGTCGAGTAAGATCTGAACATAAAGTGCCTGGGGGAGGCTGAAGAGCAAAACTGGGCTCTTTGAACAACTGGAAACACATGAGAACTGGTTGACATAAAATCTTCTTACTTTAGAAAACCATTAGCTTCCTGATTGGGAAGTGACAGTCTGGACCACCTGTAATCTTCTAATGATATTTTCAATACTGTTTTCTTAAAGGGCCTTTAGATAATATAAACAGATACATTTTAGCTGAGAAAAACTGTGACATAATTTTGATCCACATCTAGAAAAAACTGCATCTCATTGAAAATTATTCTGCTGAAGTCCTTTTAACAGCTCTTCTTCAACCTCTACAGAATAAGCATAGCACAAAGATTAGAATAGATTCTCCTGTGTCTCATACTTGGACTGTATTTAAACAGCCCAAGAAGAAAACAGCCCGTTTAAAAGAAAAAAAAAAAAAAATCAGAAAAGATTTGGTCAGTTCCCTTTGAGTCACTTTTTATGAAGAAGCCAAATAGCTTTTTTCTCTCATCTCAGCTGTGAATTCTATCTTGAAATACAACTGAGACTAGGATGAAAATTGCAGGATAAGACATGCAAAATCATTCATTCTTCTCTATTGCTTAGGTTACATCTGCAGTTCTCTGTATAATTACAGATATAAGCAATAGGAGCTGTTTGGAAAACTGTGGAACTAATAGTTTTACAAACTCATGTACTCTCTGTAACTATTCACCACACAACCTCCCATCCTCTGAACCTCCTTTTTCTTATAGCCATCCTGCATGAGCTTCAGATCCTTTGCTCGGCTTAACATGGTTCTAGGGCAAGAACCCAAACCATAACCTCTGCACCCACAACCACAATACTGCTAGAAACTCCAGTGACCTGCCCGTGAAGCAAGATATGTCAAATTTGAGGGTAGTCTGAAATTGTGTGTATACAAATGAGTAAACTGATATCAGTAAGGACTAATAATACTGGCTGATTTTCTGTTAGCATCTCCAGTTGGGCACTAGTTAGCAGAAAACATAGAAAATTAAGGATCTTTTGCCTTCTACTGAACATGGATGAAACTGCCTAGCTGCATAACAAATTATCAGGGATAATAAGGGAGAGAACAGATAGACAAACAGCAAAATTAGAAGCCTTATTTTCTCAGGAAAGTGGCTGAAAGATGGCATAGAAAATGGAGATACTCCTAGGAAGGGGAAAAGAACAACTAGAGTGAAAACATCTCTGGGGAGACATGTAGCATAAGGAAATTAAATGTTGCTCAAATGAAAATAACACAAAACACTTTTTAGTAGTAGTTTGCTACTTATGCAGTAGTAAGGCTATTCACTTAAAATCATAAGAAAGACAGGAAGTGAAAATATTATGGATGTTACAGGAGGATAACTTGGCCTTAATGGTGTATAGTACAAGGTTTATAGGCTATAGGTAGTATATCAAATTACATTTAATTAGAAAAACTACAGCAAAAAGGAGCATGCAAGTGTGGTGCAACAAGACTTTATTTGGTTTAGAGTCCAAAGCACTTCAGAAATGAGTTCTGGTGTCACGAACATCAGCCCCCAGGCACTGAGGACTGTTGTTCAATTTCCATTTAGAAAAACAGTCAAGCGCTACTACCTGGAATATCTATGAAAATGAAATACTTGAACAAAGCACGTGCTTTCATATCTACTCCTAGGCTGGACCTACCTGGAACTAGAAATTCTTGAATAAGCAGCAGCAGCTTGGGTCTAGAAGTAGCTTAGTAGCCCTGAGGCAACCTCAGATGCAACAAGCCTTGCTGGAGCTGAAAGCAGTCAGCAGGGTGCTGCTGAAACCCTGAGGGTCTCCACCTGGGACCCTTGAGCACCTCAGCTGGTCACAGCTGCTATTAGACCTGAGCAGGCTTTATGTAAAGAATGATCCTCAGCTGCCTTTACACTAATCTGCAAAGTTGCCTGATCTTTCATTAACTCAGCTTTGTGCAAATGCTTGCTATTGCTCCAAGCTTTATACAGGCTTTGAGATAGGATTCATAGAGTATTATATTTACACTTATAACCCTGTTAGCCTGAGACAGCTATGCTTGGAGCCCATCTGTGTGTTCCTGAAACCATGGCACAGCATAATTATAAAGCAAATATAATCCAGTCACTGATAATAAAGAATTTTGGTTGTCACTGTTCTTCCTTTGGAAAGGCTATGCCAGAACCTCTTGCATCTGAGAGGCAGAATGCTAATTTATATTTAATATGTCATCCAATATTCACCATCATACTGTTGAGTTTCATAATATTCTAATGTCAGTGCTCAAAATCTTCTGATTGCCAGTGCTTCCAAACCTGTGTACTTCCTTCTAGCACAGAGCTATTAAAACTGTAAATAAGATCAGTCCTGAAGAAACTCTCCTTTCAATCTCCCTCCAGGCTAAAGGAGGGATTTAAACAATATATGTTTATTATATACCACTTAATAATTCTTTAAATACAATCTTCTCTGTCTTGCCTTTTTTATTTCTCATTAGATATAGCACTATATTAAATACTTAAACTCCAATCTAGCTATTTACTCTTTTCCAGCATATCTGGTATCTTATCAAGGGAAAAAATATTTCTTTGAATTGTCATAATCTACCCACTTTCTATTTCATCCTCATTTTTCAAGTCTGTCTTCAAGCCATTAATAATTATATTCTTTAATGAAACTTTAAAAATAATATTATAAAGCATTGCATATTGCTGAGTTCAGGCTAAAGGGACTAACAGACTAGATGACTCTTTTAACCCATTTTTTCCATCCATTTCACTAGAAGTGGTGCCTTTACCAAACCATCAGTCCCACAGAGTCTGTCTTCCAGTTTGAAAGCTTTATTATAAATTTTGGTTATTTGACCTTATTTTCACATGCAATTCAGTCACAGATCAGGGATAGAGATTATCCAGTACCCTAAATTAACCACAAGAAACCCAAGCAATTTTGCTATCTATTTTGATAGCAACACTTTCTTCCTTCGTATCTGTTTGTACTAGAGCCTTTTCCCTTCTCCGAAGTCAAACACAGGCATTGTCACTGAACCTTAAAGCAAATTATTCTTTCAGTTTAAGAGCCATACCTAGTTACCTTTTGTTCCTGCTATGTCCTATCTGCATAGTAATTTGATCTTGCAGTTATCCCCAGAGAACAACAACAAATTAATTTACCTCCTTATTAAAGAGGTTATTGAGGGCAAAGCTATCTGCATTTAACTACTGTCTGCCTCTTTTGTGCATGGATGTTACTTATTAGTGCACCATGTTTTAATGCACTATTAGCCTAAAACCAATATTTGGGGACCTATTATATTGCCAGTTTAGTTTTCCTAACTGTATTCCTGTGAGAAAAAGTAGCAAGAGAAATATGAAGATTAAATTATTAAGATATAATTCATTTCCCTGATTCTCCGGCATGATTCTTTTATGCTACTTATCCCAGCTAATGAAAGTCAGATTTAATTAGGTTTTGGGATTTGACACAAAAGGGCTTACCAGCTTTCACAAAGGATCATAGAAAAACATCTTCTGAAAGCAAAACCTCCCTAGCTATTATTTGAAAATGTAAGACAGGAGGAAAGATGTGACTGAAGTGGCTGGGCACATAGGAATGAATTATTTTAAATCTCAACTGATTTTTATTTTTACACAGCACATTTTTAATAGCAAATATTACAGATATTTCTCTGTCTGAAGACCTCAAAATCTGGCTATAGAACAAAGTGGCTGAGGCAAAGTTTAGATATGTGAAATTAATATGAATCTGACTTTTTCTTTTTGGCTCCCTGTCCAAAGTAGATTGAGCTAAATCCCAGGATTTTTGTGGCAAACACTATGAGCCTTGTGGGTATTAAAATTTTTATCCTAATTTTATAGTTCAGTTACATTCCCAGTAATCAAGGTGGTCAGAATTTAATTTTTAAAATTAAGTAGTGAATTGTTTTATATATCCAAGGTTATGAATAGTTTTCCAGCATCTTTTTTTTTTTTTTTTTTTTTTTTTTTTGGGGGGGGGGGGGCGGGGAACCACCACAAACAAACAAACCAAAAAACCAAAGGTATTATTTAAATATACTCATAGCTTGATGCCTGAGCTTTCCTACCTCACCAAAAACATATATTCCTACATGAAAAATACGGGATCATTTATATTTTCATTAGCAATCTAATAAAAAATCTTTTGTCTTTCAGCCCTGTATACAAGTATTGTCATTGTCTAATGTATTTACATTTATGCACTGCAACTTGCTGTCAAACTGCAATCACCTGTATCCACTGAAAAATAATGAATTTTGATGTCAACTCAGCAAACTCTTTAGTGTTATGGTTAATTTCAAAAGTCCCAAGCATAAGGATACAATATTTGGAAAAATACATTGGTTTAGGATTGCCTAGATTAGTATGGTCTACTGGACACTTTGGCTAAGTTTCTACCAAAACATTAAAAAGTGCTAGGACCCAGGCCAGACCGCTGGAACTTAATCATCTAAGCAGCTAAACAGTTGCAGACATATTTAACAGTCAATTGAGAATCAGTTATTACTCTCCCAAACAATTTGCAGGCAATATTTGGAGGGTAGCATATACCAAAGACCATTCCTACTTGGGATTTAGGATGCAACTATTCTGTTTTAGGGGATAAAATAATTTTACAATATTAGTGTAGTTGTATCAGTTGGACCTGAGGCCAGAAAATGTGTTCTAGTATTGTTTTGTTTCTGTGACAGGCGTAGCTTCTAAGGCCACAGGGAAATATTATGTTAGGGTTGGTGACCATTCTGTTTAGGCATATTTGGCAAACATTTATATAAATGCTACATCACTCCTTTATGACAACATTCTTCAAATTAGAAAAAAAAAAAAAGCAGATAATTCAATTTATCTTTCTGGAAAATGAATGCAGGGCTTAAACTTTTTTTAAAAAAAACACAACTGTTCTGTTTCTTTTTTTAAAATAATTTGAAATAAGATTGAAAAGCATATGGTAACTGGATTTTTCAAAGGATATACATGATCTAAGGTTCTAACTGTATTTTGCTGTCAGAAAATATCACACAAACCCATAATTATTTATGGTTCTTTCAAGCTACAAGATTAAAAGGGCCTGCAGGTTCTCTTCTAGAAACATTCATGCCAAAAGCCGAGAAATCTCTGTCCTAATAGTAATTGTCACTATTTTAGGAAGACTAAAATGACCTGAGAATTTGAAAAAAGGAATATCACTGAATCCCAACTAATATATAGTAGCACAGGTGTACAAAAACTTTCAGAACACAATACAGACTGAATATATTAAGAATAAAATCACTTACACATAAGATAATGTTGCTTGACCAAACAGTAAGGGTTTCCATTTCATAATTTCTTTTTAATAAGAAGTTTGGATTAAGTTCATTGTTAATGAGTAGGCAGAAAGTTGAATGGAAAATTCTCACTTATTTAAGTTCAACTTGGAAAAATGAGCTGAAGGAATGGTAGAGTTGGAAAACATTAAGCAACAACGGGCATCATGGCAATGAATAAAGCCAAAAGACAGATGTGGTGAATGCTCAATATGTAAATTTCGCAAGCAACATGAGGTGGTTTTAACATTGGTGAAATTAATCCTGAAGATACAGGGTTATCAAGTTTACTATATATTTGCACTCTGTTATTATTATTTAATTATTAGAAAGAAGTTGACAAAACAGCATCTCCACAGACTTTGAGTGAGACAAGTTCCACCATCTTACTCAAATTTTTGGGTCCCTGAAAAAAGAAAAGCTTGTTATGTCTCAGCTTTGATTTCTGCTGAACTCCCTTTGATTAGAGACCATCATGCCTTGGTGGTCACCAGTAATAAACAACAACTCTCAACAAGGGACTGACAGGAGTCTTGGCAGGTGATAGGGATTTTTAAGATAAAAATTCACTTAAAAGAATCCTCTGGAGGGCTCCAAGCCATTACATTGCCTTAAAATGTTTAGTATGAATAATCGGATACAATCATTTACTTGTTACACTCCACATATAATGGTAAAACATGTCCACATTGGCAGCTTCCTGCTCATGATTTCTGCAGCATCATTAGTGATCAATGACCCTAAATGCCTTTAAAAATATAGGGAAGGACATTTAACAATGCTTTTCTCTAGCAATTAATTGCAAACACTGCTGGGCAGGTAAAGAGAGAGAGAGATATATAATGTTCAGGAATCATAGCAGAATCAGGTCAAAGTCTATACTGTTTCTCACCAGTTCTGTTGAGAGAAACACAAGGAGGGACCTTTGATTTTCTGGAAGTGTCATGTATTCTCATTAGTCATCCATAAAAATTATGAATTAGTATTTAGTGCTGCACATATATGTACTTCAAGAAAAAGCTTTCCCTATAAATCTTTCTAAATTTTTTCTTTCTCAGTCTATAGATGCTCTAGTAAGTTTTAGACTTGATCGTTTACTCTTTACTTATTTCTCAACTTTTGTGACTATGTATAGAAAACATCGAGTTTTCAGATTTTTTTACATTTACAAATCTAGCCTCACTTGGTAATGAATTTTCGAAGTGTGTGTGTGCAATATTCAAAAGACTCAACAACCCAGAAAAATAAGTAAAAGAAAAAAATCTGGGACTCTTTACATTAACTTGATTTATATATTCTGTAACAGCTCATAAAAAATCTAAACCTGGGTCTGATGCTATTGAACAGTACTGCACTCATTTGACCTTAAACGTGCCTGATTATTTCAATCTCAGAAGCATATACATCTCAAGAATTCTGCTACAGGAGACAAGTAATATATAAAAAGTAATGTATTTTACATTTTGTGTGATATAAGTTTGTGGGGTTTTTTTTGACTACTTAGAACACACTGGAGTCTACCAGTGTTTTGGATATGTATGAGTCATTAAATAGGCAGTATATATTACTATGCAGTTATTTTCTTTTAATCAAGACTTAATTATTCTTTAGAATACTTGATTTTAAAACAACTTTTTGAACAACACCTACTTGAGGTCTTGGGAAGGTTCTGCTCTGATATGGGGTGTCTCCACAGAGTGCCCAAACACTGCCCCTTCCGTGCCTAAAATACATAAATAAAATACAGTACAATTACTTTGGAAAATAAAA
Organism: Falco punctatus; assembly: GCF_963210335.1. NCBI lineage: Eukaryota > Metazoa > Chordata > Aves > Falconiformes > Falconidae > Falco > Falco punctatus. The sequence goes on from NC_137580.1 coordinate 59,958,091, forward strand.
ACACATTAAAATGTATGACCACAAATTGACATTTTGAGGAAAAAGATCTGATTTAATCCTGTATTAACTATTATCAGTATTGCTTCATTTTTAGGTTTGCATTTCTATACCAAAATCTGGACCAACATCATGTGAAATTTTAGACTTCTGTTTATCAGTAGGTGAATTTCTTAAACAAATCTGAAAACATTTATAGATCTAAACTTTTCAGGACTGACTTGCCTGAATGGTCATCTCAGCACTTTGGAGATAGATTATTTCACAGATCAGGAAAACAATATCATAGGTAGGTAGGTTTGACAAAACCAGATTGTAGAAGTGTCTAATATTTTTTGCATAATGTTCATTTTAATTACTTAAATGGAGAAGCCAAGCTTTCAAAAGTTTTGAAATAACAGCCTACCACCAGAAGTTCCTATCCTGAATCTTAATATCTGGCAGTTTCAGAATTTCCCTCCATCAGACCTTACTCATTTAAAACTTCTGTTCTCAAAAAATTAAAAAGACATATCTGGAATGACCTTTGGTTTTAGTGTTGGTAGTAGATGCTCGTGTATCTCCTACAGGGCACTCAAAATCAAAGCAAAGAAAACGGGCAACTATTCCCTAAAACGGAACTGATTCTCTATTGAATTTTAGTTTTTATAACTAAGTCCGAGTTGTATATGATAATTCCATACGTTGAATTACATGACCAAGATTTTTCATTTAAAAACTCCTTTTCAATGAAAAAATGAGGGCTCTGATAAATGTTCATGAATGTGTTTGAAAAAAAGACAAATATTTAGACAATACATTTTAAAAATGCAATTATTTTTTAAAGGGAATGAAAAATGAAAAATTAAAGGATTTGATCACAGCAAACTCAAGAAACTGACAGGCAGGGAACAGCATTATAAAATCAGTATTTCTCTTAACTCTCAGATAGAAGGACTGAATGCATAACAGTCATTTGTACCATTCAATTTACATTCAATAGATAACAATAGACAGCCTATGTTCAAAAGTTTGTCTTTTTATTTTTTTTTTTTTACCCTGAATCCTATCATCATGTCTATAGCTGTTTACTGATTTGTTCAATGCCTTTATTTTTGTATTCCACTCATATAAACTTCAGGGTTTCATTTGTTTGTTTGATTGTTTAACAATATCCATGTGCCTGTAAGTTTTTAATTTCCTTCTCTGAAGGTGGTGTACTGGGCACTGTGTAATGAAAATAGCCTAGAGTTGTGTGAAAGTCTTTCCAGCAGAGAACCATTAGTAAAGGTGAAAGAACTAAATAAAAACATGTGTAAAACAGGTAATGCATTTACCTTCTATCACTGGAAATAAGATCAAAAAAGCTGTTTTAATTTATTTTATTACAATAAATTACATATTACTGTAATTATAGATGTAATTTCAATAATTACATTTGATTACTAAATATTCTAGGATTAATTGTCATATTTCAACAAAAGAAGTTTTCTTGTGTTCTGAGCCTTGACTTCTGAGTAAAACTAAAAATATGCCAACAATACCTCACAGTAGCTGTGTAAAGAAGTGCTCAGTAGAACAGAGGCACTACTCTAATTGTTACATTTTAAATACAGTGAAGTATTTTCAATTATATTTTATGTAAATATTCAACAAATATTTTCAGAAAATTTGGCTGTTAGTGGAGAAACATATTTAGACATTTTTGCAGTTAACCAGTAATATTTATCAAACTGATCTTACCAGGATTTTAAAGCAGAATGAAGTTATTCGATGCTTAATTGATAGTAACATTTTACATTTTTAAAGAGAAAATGTTCTGAGCAAGAAGCCAAAAAAAAAATCTACATAAGTGTTAAACTAAATTACTGTCAGAAAATTGTCATTGTTAGTAATTTTCTTAACTCTATTTTCATTTTAAAAAATACGAAGAGCTATGCACCAGAAGAAAAAAAAAATCTTCATTGTAAAATACTGTACATGTATGGAGTATCTAAAGAGGGACTTTCTCAGAGTAATGAAATGAAGTCATAGTTTTTTATCTCTAGAGATTTATAAGCTTTACAAATATCTTGGCAAAACATACTGAAAAGAATTTCATTACAACTGCTATGTTTAAGATCTCACAAGAAAACAACCAAATCCACTTTCTATAACAAAACTTCTTTAAGTGTTACGGAGAACCACAGGAGGGAAAAAACCAGTATATCATTTTACCTAAAAGTATTCACAGAGGTGCTATGCAGGAGCTGCTTTTTAAACCTGACATTGCCTTGCAATTCTGCTACCTTTAAGAGACAGGAAGAACATGTCTGTATAGCCAGGCTTATTGTCATATATGGGAACTGAATATCAGAACTCAAAGTGCGTCTTTCAAGATCCCATTTATCTTTTTCATCAGCAAAATTAAATACTTTCAAGGCCAAGGGCTTTTTTTTTATTTTTGAAGGTGGCAATGCACTACAAAGGTGTAAATAACAGCAGGATGCAGTATTGCCAGTCTTTACTTATGAGAAGATCACAGCTGTAATGTTTGAAAAAGCAGAATTAATGCAAGAGGTATAAAACAACACGATAGTATGGGTCAGACACTAAATCAATCAGAAGTGTCAAAGATAATATTAGGCAAAGACTGATGTCAAAACATAAATGGCAGCTGGTTCTAAACCAAAATTAGGATTTCTTCACTTTCAGCAGCATTTATTTAAAAGACAAGAAGGCATTGCTCCCATGACAGAATAGAAATTTGGAAACAAAGACCAAGTTTGTCCAAACAGACTTAAAATCCAGACAGGTAGAATTAAGGATAAACTGATATAACTAAATAAAATACAATTAAAACTCAAAACAAACCAAACATGATCCTTTTGCTATTTGAAGATATAATTTCACATGTTTTTTTCTTCTCATGGGGCCTCAAAAGTAGGAGTATAACAGTTCTTGTGGTAAATGTTTTATCCTCAAAAAGTATGCTATCAACAAATTCAGGAATATTTCTAATTCCTTGTATTTTATACTGGAAGAAAAGCAAGTACTTACAATTACCTTTTTTTTTTTAGTAAGAAAGGAGAAAAAGATCAGCCATACAGAATTTACTGATGTGTTTCCATGAGTTAAACTGCAGGATCAAGAAAAATGGAAAGGAATTGTACAGCAAATAAAAGACATAGATCAGCAGTACTTAAAAATGCAGAACAGAGAAAAAATGTAGGAAGGTATTTTTTATCTTTTATTTTACTATATGTAAATCTGTAGTGCTTTGCTGGGAAGCTAGCTCATGTAGTTCAGTATTGCTTAGGAAATGGTGTTACAAACATACCTTTCTAAGAATAATAAATGTATCAATATAAATCAGGATTCAAAGTGAATACCATGATTTGTTTTAATGAAAGAAATATACTTTAGGTATTTAATAATTTACAATATTAAAAAACTTCTATTTTTTTAGCAGAAATAAGACAAGGATCTATTAATTGTATTCCCTGACTTACAGAATCATAACCAAAGCCTACCTTGAGATACGTGAAATTCTAGAGAGAGATGAATGAATACAAAAAAAGAATAAAAAGAAAAGACTTGAACCTTCAAGTCCTTTCAAGTTCAGCTCAAAAGTAAGTAGTTGGGGAACTGAATTCAGAGGAATATGAGTTAGAATGGATAACTGTGAAAAGAGAACCTTTCACGGGAAATAAAATAGCAAGGGCACAGAGTATGTACAAAGGATGTAAAATCAAAACTGTAAGTGTAACTGAATAAAATTACTCCCACCTCCAGCTTCCAGTAGAAGAGAATGAGTTAAGTAAAGACTTCACTAAGAAAGCAGCATCTGCGGAGGCAAACTACTGGTCAAAGAATGCCAGTCCCTACAGAGGCTTATGGAGAAAACTCACTAAATTGCACAAGTCTGGCAAAAAGGCCAAAAATCCAATTCTGTATTTACAGAGAAACCTCCTCATGCATAGCAGATTAACAAAACATTTTTTTTTGACACAGAGCAAATAAAAGCGAGCCTCTCACTACAAGAAGAACTAGTCACATGTTCCTGCTGTAAGAGAATATTTAGAATTCAGAGAAACCAGTGTAAACTACTAATTTCTGCTCAATTCGCACGTTCCTTAAATTCAACCTTTGGGAAATGACAAGTTTCATAAATACAATGGAAGTACAATGCTGGTATTTTGTGCCATATTTGCTTATGTATGTGTATGCTGAGGAAATTTTATCATTTATTTAACCAGGAAATAATCCTTTCATGATTTATAAGTTAGCCCACAAAACACCCCTGGTACCTTTCAGTGACTTAATAACTGACTAGCATGAACAGACCAGCACCTGATCATATTGACTAGTGGAGCTATTTTTTTTTTTATTATTATTATTTTTATTTTTTGTGAAATGAATGCCAGCTGAAGGGTTGATAATTTAAGATTCAAAAGCTAATAAATTATTTCGCTGTGAATAATAAGCCATATATTAGCATTATCCCACTCCTTCACATCATTCTTGTAAGCAAATCACCTCAAACGTACTGCCAGTGGAGTTGTGTATATTTTGATGTGTACATACTATATGGCATTGCAATATCCCAGACAAGCTGAATCTTACTGCCTTGATCTTTGTCTAGGTTTTTCAGAAACGTCAAGTAGCAATATGATGAATTACTGAGATTATGCATGTATTAGAATGTAATGCCGGTTTCTCCTCTGAGTTTGAGTTTAAAGAAGTTTGTAAAATGTTTATAATTTTTGAAGCTTGCAATTTTACTTGTTGCAAACTCATTATTTAAGTTAAAGCATCCACAGGTTTCACAGGGAAATATGAGTAATTAATCACGATTGCTTTACCATTGAAGAGACCTTCAAAACACAGACTTTATGTTCAAAAAGTTTAATTGCAATAAAATAACTAAATTCTTAATTCCTTTACCACGTGTACATAGCTAAAATTTAAAAATTTTGTGAGATTAGATAGCTGCTGTTCAACACTAGGACCTTTGAAGAGCTGATCACTGCCAGACTGAAAAAGCACAGAAATACTCAACTAGGCAGATCTATGATCATGAAAAAATCGTGGAAAATTCTTGTTTTGTTGGGGGTTTTTTTGTTTGTTTGTTTGTTTGTTTGTTTTTTAAAGTCCAGTTATTATGATTTATCTTGGGCTGATTAGAAACCTAAAGGAGTCAGAATGAAGCTTCTGGACAACATATTGATTGCGCAGCTCTTCAAGACTTGCAGTTTTAATAAATGTCTTGAAATGTAATTTAGCTGGGTACTTCTATTAAAAAAACACGGTGCAACCTGATTTTTGCTATGGAGGTGTACTTAACTAAAGTGAAAGTAAGTATGTTATTTTATGAAGATGTGATTGGCATGATTTCTAGGTTTTCAGTCTTGTGGAATCCCTCAACAGCAAAACTGATGAATATTAAATAGTGAAAGTTTCAGGTATGATGCTGATGTGGCCATGTTGGAGGTATATTATAGGTAGGAAGCTGTTGTATGGCCTGACTAGATGCAGCTGTTCACTTGTAAACTTAAGCATGAGCATCAAAGTCTTCAGACGTAAGCTGTTATTAAAATGTAAATTCTAAAATGAATGATTTAGATTCATTACTCAAGGCACTTGAACATGACTAATGTTTGATGCATATTTTCTGTATGGCAACCTTACTAAAGCAAGAATCCTACTGAGCCCTTCATTTAGATGAGAAGAATGAGTTCCCCAATAGATTAAAATTCAGCATCTTCAGTGTGATAAATTTTGATCAAAGCAAATCACAACTCAAGGAAATACTTGCAAAATTGCTAGAGTCAGTATTTATCTTCTTAAATGTAATCTTAAAATCTATTGAGTACAAACAGTTGAAACATTGCTTCCTAATGGTGAGCAGTTACGACACCTCTTGTCTTGCAATGCAAATGAAACTGGATTACACCTACTCAGTTGCTCACCCACATGTTTGAAGGTTCACATCCAAAATCTATGTGTGGCCACCACTTGGTTTCCTCTGCTGTAAAATGGAATCTATTTGCATAAAGCTTGGATTGCACAAAGTAGTAACATGATTCAATTAGTAATTGGAAATGGCTATTCTAAATGCTACTTCTAGGATGAAAAAAGTCCATCTATTTAAATGAAACTGCTGAGAATTCACATTAAAATTGAATATTTCTTCAAAACATGATTGAAATTAGAAAATATAAGGGGTTTACAAAGAACAAGTTTTAAAAAAGAATAATTGTCATGATATATTTTACTTCTTTCCACTATGATATATGACAGATGGAGATACACGTAATAATAAAAATGATTAACTAGAACTATTTTCTGCTTGAATTGATACAGTCTCCTTGAAAAGTTATAAAAGGTAGATATATGAATAGATTTAAAACTTACATTTAAATTTCACAGTAAATTACTAAAAACTAAAAACTGATTTTTTTCCCCTATACATACATATATATCTATATCTGATGGCCAGGTTTACATTTTTCTTAAAATCATAGATTCAAAGAATGGTTTTTTGGATTAGAAGGATTCTTAAAGATCATCTAGTTCAAATCCCCCTGCCATGGGCAGGGACACCTTCCACTCGATGAGGTTGCTCAAAGCCCCATCCAGCCTGGCCTTGAACACTGCCAGGGATGGGGCACCCACAGCTGCTCTGGGCAACCTGTTCCAGTGCCTCACCACCCTCACAGTAAAGAATTTCTTCCTAATATCTAATCTAAATCTAGACCAGGATACAGTTGGCTTTCTGGGCTACAAGCACACATTGTTGGGCCATGTTGAGCTTTTCATCCACCAGCACCTCCGAGTCCTCCTCAGGGCTGCTCCCATTCCATTCTCCACCCAGCCTGTGTTGATACTGTGGTCTGCCCCAGGCCAGGTGGAGGACCTTGCACTTGGCCTTTTTCAGCTTCATGAGGTTCACTGGGGCTCACCTCTCAAGCTTGTGAAGGTCCCTCTGGATGGCATCACTTCCCTCCAGCATGCTGAGCACACTACACAGCTTGGTGTCATCAGGAAACTTGCTGAGGGTGCGCTCGATCCTGCTGTCCATGGTGCTGACAATGATGTTAACCAGCACTGGTTCCCGTATGGACCCCTGAGGAATGGCATTCATCACCAGTCTCCGTTTGGACACTGAGCTGTTGACCACAACTCTTTGAGTGTGACCATCCAGCCAATTCCTTATCCACCAGGTGGTCTACCTGTCAAATCCATCTCTCCAGTTTAGAGGTAAGGATGTTATGCAGGATAGCGTCAAATACTTTGTGCAAGTCCAGGTAGATGATGTCACTCACTCTTCACTGATCTGTGAACACCATAACCCCGTCGTAGAAGGCCACTAAATTTTTCAGGAACAACTTACCCTTAGTGAAGCCACGCTGAATGTCACCAATCACCTCCTTATTTTCCATGTGCCTTAACACAGTTTCCAGGAGGATCTGCTTCATGATCCTGCTGGGCACCAAGGCAAGACTGACAGGCCTGTAGCACCCCAGTATTCCTTTATTTTCTTGTTTTTAAAAATGGGGGTCATGTTTCCCCTTTTCTGGTTGGTAGGAACTTCACTGAATTGCCACTAATTCTCAAATATGGTGGATAGTGGCTTAGCCACTTCATCCACCAGTTCCCTCAGGTCCTGTGGAAGCATTTTATCAGGTCCCATGGACTTGTGCACCTTCAGGTTCCTTAGATGGTGTTCAACCTGATATCCTACAGTGGGCAGTTCTTCATTCCCCCAGTCACTGCCTTAGTCTTCTGCAACTTGTGCAGTGCAGCTGAAGCAGTTGCTGGTGAAGACCGAGGCAAAACAGTCAGCCTCTTCCATGGCCTGGGTAACCAGGTCTCCCATTTCCTTCCAGAGAGGGCCCATGTTTTTCTTAGTCTTCCTTTTATCACTGATGTGCCTATAGAAGCTTTTCTTGTTGCCCTTGATGTCCCTGGACAGATTTAATTCTATCAGGGCTTTAACTTTCCTAATTTGGTCCCTGGCTGCTTGGACAGTTTATCTGTATTCCTCCCAGGCTATCTGTCTTTGCTTCTACCGTCTGCAGGCTTCCTCTTTGCGTTTGAGTTTGTCTAAGAGTTCCTTGCTCATCCATGCAGGATTCCTGCATTCTTGCCCAACTTCATCTCTGTTGGGAAGCATTGCTGCTGAGCTTGGAGGTGATCCTTGAATATTAACCAGCTTTATTGGGCCACTCTTCCCTCCAGGGCTTTATCCCATGGTACTCTGACAAGCAGATCCCTGCAGAGGACAAGTCTGCTCTCTTGAAGTCCAGGCTAGTGAGCTTGCTGTGTGCCCTCCTTATTGCCTTAAGAATCTTGGACTTCACTATTTTGTGGTCACAGCAGCCAAGGCTGCCCTTAGGCTTCACATTCCCCACCAGCCCCTCCTTGGTGGTTAGAACAAAGTCCAGCATGGCACCTCTCCTTTTTGGAGAGGGAAGTTATGAACAATGCATTCCAAGAACCTTCTGGATTGCCTGTGCCCTACTGTGTTGTGCCTTCAGCAGACTCCAGGGTGGTTGAAGTCCCCCATGAGGACCAGGGCTTGTGAATGTGAAGCAGCTCATATCTGTCTATAGAGGGCTTCATCCACGTGGCCTTCCTGGTTGGGTGGCCTTTAGCAGACCCCTGCTATAATATTACCCATTCCTGCTCTCCCTGGTGGAATGCTATAAATGATTCAGGGTTCCCAAGAGTGGAACACAGAGCAAAAGTTGTCCTTGTATACATTAAAAAAAAAAGGGAATATTTTTGTATTCCATAGATAAAAAATACTGTATTTTCACTTTGTTGTAGAAGATAACCCTAGGATTTGGAACACCCAGGCTTATGCTCTAATGAATAGTTTATCAGTTACAAAGCAGAATTGCTGTTTCCTTGATGAAAATTGAATGAATCAATGAATAAGAGGACTATCAAACAACAGTCAATAGCTTTATGGCCAGGGGACTCACCTGGGGTGTAAAAGAATGGGACATTAACTTGGACAGCCCGACTACAAAATGAAGGGTTTAACTTCAAGGCTAATTAAATTATCTTATTATTTTATCTTGATTTTTACTAAAAGCACTAGAAACTAGGTGAGAAACAATTTTCTCACTCTCACATTACTTCCCCTCCCCCAGATTATAATTTTTTTCTGTAGTATTCAGTACAAAAAGTGAGAATAAGAAAATTATTTCTCACCTAGTTTCAAGAACAACCAGTAATAATTTCCTATTTTGAGGTTTTTTTAAAAAAATTATTATGTACTGCTGCCTACCTACAAAATGCCAGGAATGTCTGTCTAATTTGCTTCAAAAAGCTCTAAAACAAAAGAATTAATGATTAGCTTTTGATAAAAGCAAAGCACATTTGCCCTTTGCTTAAAATATTCCATAAACAAATGGTTTGATTTTGAAAAGTCAAAATCTCAGAGGAACTTATCAAAAGTTTCTCCATTAAGTCTAGACATCTCATTAGTTGCCTAAATTAGAGGTACGGATTATTTATATTTAATTTACATGCAAAAAAGAGAAGATGGCATCTCTGGAGGTTAGTTAACTACTGTTACATGACTGAGACTAGAGCAACAATGCACACAACATAAGCACCTTGAAGTTTTTCCCTTCAACATCTGGTCAGCAGTTGACACATCTGAATTTTATCTAAACTGGGAAAGGTTGTTAGGAAATCTCACTTTAATTATACCAGCAGTCCTCTAAGTTACACTGAGCATTAAAACCAATACATAGGGTGCTTTATATGGATTTCAGTGGCCAGTTCTTTATACCATATATAAATGTGCATTTATTTTTGTTCTCTACTTTGCCATTACCGCAACATACTGATTTTTTTTTTTTTTTTAATGATTATGTGGCAATTACTACTGCATTCTTACAATTTAGCGAATTGTTTTATTTACGCAAAAGGAAGCCACAAAACAGCAGGACTATAATGCAGATTTTTGAAATAGCTCTACTGTAGCATTTTTACTACATAGGAATTACCATGCCATTGATAAATTATAAACAAATATTTAGATAAGTGCATTTGTGCACCCTGCAGAGGGCACTAATACACATATAAAAAGTCCATCATATGCAAGTATATAGTATGTATTTAAAAAGCCACTGTAAAAATGCCTTCAAATACTTTTGAATTCATAAAAAAGTGAAAATGTGAGAATAAACCTGACATGCATTTTTACAATTCTGAAATGGAGATAAGTTTATATAATGCATTTTGGTGCCTATTAGACCAAAATGAAACAAAAATGTTAGTATCTCCAATTATTGAAATTCATAATTCTTTTTTCCAGATTTGAGAAATAAAATGAAGCTATAATATCAGTTCCTTACAAGATTGTTAAAAAGTTTCTGTTTGATATTACCACTAGTTATCTTGATTATCGCCTATTATGACTGCCTTTTTATTCCTGCTCTTTATTAACATTCTGGTTTTCTCTCTAGAAGTAAATTACACAGATGAGTACAGCACATTCAAACCTGGCATTACTGCAATGCAAAAGGGCAAATGACTTAACTTAGATAAGTCTTTACTGCAGTTTTAAATGGAAATTCTGCAGCTGTGAGAGGGAATGTGCAACAGTAATTTTGTCACTTAATATTCTCATCTTCAAGTCAGCACAGCAGTGAAGCAAGCCTTTTAATTTAGCAGCAAAATAGAAGCAGGTGTATTTCAAATCACTTAACTGCAATGACCGTAAACCACCAATGGTCATATTAGCAAATGTGTGCCTATGTGTTACCTGTATTAATCACAGGAAAGACAGCAGATCTGCAGGAAAGGACAAGATATTAAAGCAGACTGAAATATGCTAAAGTTGGCTGAAATATGCATCTTTTGCCAAAGACTCAGATGCTTTTGCAGGCAAGAACCACAAGAGAGTTTCCACATGCCTTGCAGAGGCTGTGGAAAGAGTGTTTATGATAGTAATTTACTGCTGGATCTACCACTCCATTTTTAAGGCAGGAGTGAGCTGGTCACAGAGTAATTTATCAGTGCTGGTTTCAGCACTCCCTTCTGTGTCACCAAGGAGCAGTATCAGGGCGCATGTTACAACCACAATTCAGATTACCTGGCAAACCTTGTTAACAGCCCAGCTCTGCTGTGAGTCTTGTGGCATAACCCTAGTCTAGTCTTTGCTCTTTTACTGTTTGTGAGTCAGGAGAGGCTCAAAAATCACACTCTTGTCACTGTTGCAATACACCTATCATAAATTCACCGTAACACTTTTAAGGTTTAAGCAATTTTCATTGCCTTGCTACATACCAAGGCATGTCTGGTTAAAATTATCAAAGCAGGCTTTACTACCCCCGTGAAAATTTGGTGTGGTCAGATGCCAGAGAAACCTGTTGTTCATGTCCTCTTAAACTACACTATGTTCGGCACTTTCAGAACAGAATAGTGAACACTGGGCAGCAGGATTGTCATGTCTATGGAGCAGAACATCATACAATTTGATAGTCGTGAAATCAATTCTTTTGCTTTACCATTTTTAAGTTAAAATTACAGGAAGACTATATTTCCTATGTCCAGCTATCAACAAAAGACCTCACTAGGTTCAGAGGTAAGTTGAGACAAAAAAAAAGAAAGCCTTTCTTAATTTGCATTTTCTTCAGCCCATATCTAAGTGGTATTTCTTTTTATTATCCAGTTAACAAACTGTCATGATGCTTACCAGTCCAGCCATTTCATCTTTCACTGAAGAGAACCTGACTTGGAAAGACCTCTATTCTTACATTCTTAAACCTTCCAAAGGAATTAATTTCTTTTAGAATCAATCTTCCGTGTCCTTCAGTCTCCCTCTGGCCTCCAGACATCTTACTACTGCAAGTAATACATTCTGGTTTCTTTCAGCAGGATATTCCCTCTGCTCCTTTCCTTGTTTTGTATTAAAAGTTCCTTTTAGTAGCTATACTAATTTTTCAAATAATGTTTTGCCAAAATGAAATTGTATTGAGTTACTATTAGTTTTGCTGTCAAGAAGATAAAAAAAAAGAAGTAATTTCATTAAAATTTCAAATTCAGAAACTCTGCTTGGTCTTTCGCTTTTATCCTAAATCTAAATATAAAACAGGCAGGCAAGGCCAAGAATGACAGTGAAAAGAAAAAATCCTACAACTATAAAAAAGCCTGAAAATATTCCTGACAGCTAAAACATGAAATAACTTGTTGATAAATACTCTTGCTGCACAATATGCTTTATCTATGCATTTTCTCTGCTCCACACTGAGAGTGTAAAAACAGATTAAACAAGTAGTCCATCATTTGGTAATGCTGTTAGGATAAAAATAGTAAAAATAATACAACTAATTTGCCTGATATGAAAAGAAATATTTTGAAAAAAAATATTTCCCTTTGATGTTTCATGAGAAAAGACGTTCAGATGTAACTACCAATCCCACCTCATTCTTTCAACCGTAAATTGGGAAAGGAATTTTTCAAGTTAATCTGGCATTCAGCCACTGCCAGTATTTTGCTCTGTTGATCTTGGATACCTCTTGTGTCTTAGTGTGATATCCAAGTACTTTGAAAGCTTTATGTGCTGATGTACCTAGACCTTTGACCACCATAACATACTTGCTTTGCAGAAAGCGATTCAGAAAAAGGACATGAAAAAGAACGATACCTAGTTACACTGCAAGTGGCGTAACCTGCAGTACTTGCTGTCACGTCTATCACACTTTATGTATCAGACTGGTTTAGAATGATGGTGACGGTGACTTAAGGGCAAAGTCTCCATTTGAGACAAAAAATATACATTTCAAACACATTTCAGCATTTGTAAAGGACTAAGGCTGACTGAAAGAACTGAAAGGCATTTGTATGTGGATTATTTCTGTATATGTCTGCTTACATCTATGCACTAACAGTCTTTTTCTAGCATGTTCACAAAGTACATTTCAAATGTTTTACAAACCTACTATCTAATAGCTTCAATGAAAACCAAGATATTTGGTAAAGAACAGTTACCATAAAACTGAATTCTAATACTTTCTAAGTCAGAACAGCTAGATGAACATAACTCAAGGTACCCATTACTGATATTAGTGTTGACAGGATCAATAAAGTGTTCCTAATATATCAAAACATTAAAATTCATGGTATGCATATTCAATTCAGTTTATCTATGAATGGAACACATACCATAAGGAAACACTGACACGTAGGTTTTAGTTTGGGCTAACAACTACAGCATGATGATTAATGAAAGGAAAGGTCTCTGGTTGCTTTACCTTTCTGAGCTCATTTGTCCTATCCTTTCTTGCAGTGGTGTGTGCTTATTCATGCAGCTTTCTCATCTTTCCCTAGTTTTACCGAAACTTACTTAAAAGTGAAGTTGAAAATACATATCAAAAAAAACTAACTTCTAAAACAGAAGTATAGGAAATACACTATACAAAGAAGAACTGTACACAGAAGGATATAAAGGACAAGAGAATGGTCCCTTTTCACGGCCAAAACCAAATTATTTTCATTTTCTTTCCAGTAAGAGGAAAGGGTAGCTGTAGAGTGTTATTTTACAATGTCAGCATAATTAACCATGGATGCTTTAATTTGCCAAGCAAGGTCCAAACCAGCCACTCTTCCATTCATACAGTCCTAATGACATTTTGTGAATTAATCCTGTGGAATGACAATGTTTTGTAGCATTGCTCTTTGTTTCAAAACACTGCAGTTTGGCATTAACTGTACTCAGTATCATACCTAGGAGTGCCCACCTCATCAAAGCATATAGTTTGGACCAATGTACTTGATTGTGACAGTATTTATTCAAACAGGAACCAAAAAGCCAGCATTCCTGGAGTAGTACTGAACTCCTAAGTTTGGAATGGAATATCCCAAAATTATGTACCTCAGTTCAAGTACAACAAAAATAGTTAATAAGACCTGACAGGAGATGACTCAAAGAAAAAATATATATTAATTGCACACTGTGTTATGCACAATTGTACAGTACAAAATAATAATAATGTAAAAAAAAAGAATAAATATTTAATACTTTTTGAAAAAAAAAATTAGAAAATACAGTCAATGAAACTAATGAGAATGACTTTTAGAAATGTATCAAGCTGTCATGGTTTAACTCCGATAGTCTACTGTTAGTCTCCACTCTCTATTAGACTTTTGCACTGGCCATATGGAGCTATTAAAGGGTAGGGGGTCCTGCTGATTGCTCCTTGGCTTTCCAGTTGGTGAAGCAGCTTATGGATGGGAATCGGGGAGTCTCGACTGGTGCGATATTGCTGCCAGTGCACCATTGTCATAGCAATCAGCACCTGCTGCTCTTCAGCCTTCAGCAGCCCCACAACAGAAGGGTCCTCTGAGAGATGGGGCAGGATAGACAGGCAGCTGTCTCCAAGGCAGCTATACCAAAAGCCCACCAGTACCCTTCTGGGTCCCTGATATACGCTTTCCTAAGCTAGTCTACACCAAGGGCGCATGGAGCCTCTCGGCCGGTCACTTCCCCTTCAGGCTTATTTCAGCCTGTTGGGATCTGTCTGCTGCTCCTGATATACGGATGGGTTCTGCCCGTGTACAGCTTGATGGCATTAGGTGACGCTGTGCACCGGTGTCTACCAGAGCCTTATACTCCTGTGGGTCTGGCGTGCCTGGCCATCTGATCCACACAGTCCAGTAAACATGCTTGTTCCTTTCCTACACCAGGCTGGAGGCAGGACCCCTGTACTCCTGGTCATAGGATTTGCCACTTACTACTTGTAATAATCATGATCAAATAACCATCACAAATTATTTACTGAAATTCAAACAATTAAATAGAAGAGAAAGGCAGCTTGTTCACAGGTGGTTCAAAACTGGGAAGTCATTTCTGCAGTGGAACTGTTCTGAGTTCTGCTCTTAGGTTCTTGTCTGAGCCTGGTAATATTCATACATTTAGAGAGGCTAGGCTGTATGGGCCATTAGATCAGCCCTATAGCTATAAAATTACTGTCCCTGTTGTGTTCAATTTATCTGAGCCTAAATAACCAGATGACACCCAAATTTAAAAATTAAAGTTTAAGAAAGAGTTAAAAGGAAGAAATAAATTAATTCCTTAAAGAAAAAGACTAGCTGAGGTCTGAAAAAATTGAGAGGGATTCTCCAAGAAGGATGCTCTCTCTGATCTGGGAAACCCATTTGAAAAGCTTCAGCGACTGTTTGCAACAGAGGACGAAGAAGGAGAAAGGTCTGTGGAGAATATGTTTCTAAGCCAGGAACATATGACCAGGCATAAACACAGTATCACATAGCTGCTGAGAGTGAAAGCAAATCAATCAGGCTAGGGTCTACACCAATGAGTTAGCAGTTTCAAGACTATTGATGTTAGATTGTGTCTAGTTGGATTTCAAGTAAGGGGAAAACTTGTTTGGATCCACATACAATATACCATTTAGGCTTACCTTGAGATTCTTGACTGATGATCAGACCTCAGAAAAAGGAGGCTGCCCCCTGGAGATGTCCCTGCTGGGAAAAACTGTTTTGGCTGGTAGATGGAAGAATTTTGGATAGGAGTGGTAGGTAGTACATAATGTAGTTCTACTCTATCTGAAACACTTCTGTCCATCTTAATGACAGGTCTCCCAAGAACCAAATATTCATGAGGTAAAGAAATAAAGCTGTTGACCAGTCACTGGGTGACAGAAATGGTCAACATGTGACTGGTCAGCAGCCATGTGGAAGGGATGAGAATTTTGAAGAACTTCAGTGGAACAAGCCAGAACAAAGATGTTAAGCATATGTGAAGGGCAAACTAGAGCTCACAAATTACTTGCCTGTCTGTGAAAGCACATGCTAAAAGGCAGCAGAGAAAGCCAAGAAAGTAGGTGATGGTTCTATGGCTGTACAAACACTACTTGCTAGACCTTGGTTGGGAACGCATGCCCTTCCCTCTACAGCACAGGTAGACTCCACCTGTCATAATGTCCCATTGTACTAAGACTTGCTCAGGATTTATGGAGAGACTTCAGCGTTCCTCTGTTTAATGAAAAGGAAAATCTTAAGACGGGAATAAAATTATTTGCTATTGCTTTCTCTCACTTTGTAAAAGAGAAAAAAATAATTTTACCCTTAGCTTGAACAAAAATACTTTTATGTAAAAGTCAAAATGAGGATTTTGTAATCAATAGGTTTTATGAGTGGTTACTTAGAGATACAAATGGAGAGCTAGATGCAAACACATATACTGAGCTCTTTTTTTTTTTTTTTTTCTTCATGCTACCTACCTGTGTTTTCATACTAAACACTGTATTATAGCTAAGAATCCCTTAAGGAATATAAATAAAACTACAATGAAAAGGGCTGTATCTACCATGTTAGTAAGAATTATTCTAGTGTAAAATTCTGCCAGAATTCTGACTCTTCTATCGGTGTTGCACCTAGAACAACAACAGTATATTGCTATACTGGCACCTTCTAGACATTCCTAAAATCTGATTGACTTTGTTAAATTGTCTGAAATCTCTATCTAGTCTTGCTAAGTGTTTTAACGTAAAGCCTCATATATTCTACTGATTTCACATTTTCCATAAATTCTTAGTAAATAATATGCACATTACATTTATCAACTTTAAAGATTCTCCCACAAAAATATGCTTTTTTTTTTAATGGAAAGATTTTTTTTATAATTTCTATAAATTCAAGTGTGAGGTAGGGTTCCTTCAGTGACTGATTGTTCTGATAAATAGAAGTTTAAGAGCCCAAAATGTTAGCTACCCATAAAGTATTAAAATGCAATAATAAATACTACAAAACATTTAGAAATATTTAAAATAATAAACAATTATATGTGAATAAAACAGCTATATGTGACATTTACAATAAAACTAATACAGAGAAGACTTATTTTAAAGAAGAAGAAACTTATGAGAAGTGTGCCTGTCTATCACAGTGGCAGCTGCAAAGAGTAGGACATTACTCTTAAGGTTAGAAAGAGCAAATCTTACTGTGTTTACATTAGTTGGCTTGTGACTAGAGATAAAAAGAAAATATCTGATCCCCTCTAAGGCTTATTCTTTGCTGTGATCGTTAAGTTCAAAACCAAATCAGGATCAACCTGTGATCTTCAAAAGATGTTGGTATAATTTGTTCTGTAGATGAAAATGAAGGAAATTCTACATTCTCTACGGCCAAATTATTTCAGTCTTTCATTATTTTCCCAGAAAAAAAAGTATTGGTTTTTTATTTGTCTTTTTTTCTATTATTTTTTAAAAAACTGATAGAAAGCATCACTTGTTTTCCAAGAGGCTATTTTTCAAGGCCTCAAGACAGATACCATAGACCTTTTGATATTTTTTTCTTCAAGCACCATCTTTTTCTCTCTTCTCTCAGAGATCATGCTCCTGGACAGCTAATCAATCTCATGGCTCTGGATCCTATTCAGTCATTTACTGAGCAACGGTACACCAAACTGGATTAAGCACTTTGGAGATGCCCTTGCCAGTGTTGAATAGATCCAGAGATCTGCAGGCTCTACTCCTGTTTACACATTCTAGCTTCATATTTGACTTTCTTGCATCACATGATGCTCTTCAGCTTGTGATCCAAAATCTGTCCCAACTCTTTTTCTGAGGACCTTTTTCTGTGGATCTTACTTATGAATTCTCTGAGGTTTTTAAATTGACCTCTGGAAGTCAATTTTATTTTGTTTTGCCGTCGTGTTTCCCTGGAACTTTTAAACAGGGGGTATTCTCATTACATGGTGGTTACCCTTTCAGATTTCCTTCCACCTTCATGTTCTCAGTTCCTTCCCACTGATCAGCAACACTCCTTATGTTAGTTTTTCAACACTGTGTCATGCTTATAATCTATAAATCTTGTATAGACGGTGTCTTGATCTTTTTTTTCCTAACAGATATCTGTCTCTATAGTTATAAGAAACAAGAGGTGCCCAAACATTCCAAAATTCTGTCACTAGGACCTGTGCATTAGATGATTCTTTTTGTTTATAAAAAGCTTCATCTGTATGACTTTTTTTGTTTGGTAGTCAACATTACCACATAGGTTCTTTGCCCTTTCATCAGTGCTCATGAAGTATAAATCAATTTGCATTTTGAATCTTAGAGCAGTTATACATTCTTCAGATGAATCAATTTCTGCATGGATACTGACCGTTCTTTGCTTCATTCTCTCTTCATGAGATGATGCTTACCCCACATAATTTCATTTCTTTATAGAATATATGTTGATTTTTGCCACCCTTCCTTCTGGAATTTACATTACCCAATCTGAATTCTTATACTGTTCTATCTATACTTTTCAATCTGCATACACACATACACACTCCTTTACCTTCTGAACCTTGAGCAAAGCCACACTGTTATATACTTTTAATTCAAATACAAAAGCTTATATACATTGATGATATATTTCTAGTGCAAAAATGATGACTTATTATGTTTGTGTCTCGGTGTGCTGAATTTAATGCTGTCAGACACTGTGAAATGTAAACTCATCATTAGCCACAATAAGGGTAGGAGTTTAAATTCACAACGTAGGCTGAAGGCTGTAGGCCATATTTTTGTGGGTGATATAATTTTTTTTCTGGAGTTGTTTCCTGTGGGTGAAATTATTCCTAGCTTATAGGAGTCTGCTGTGAATAAGCTTTGAAATGTAATGGAGACTGAAAATGATTTGAATCTATGTTTTTTCACAGCTTTGACTACATACCTACTTTAAAAATAGATTTACAGATAACAGTGAAGTCCAAGATGTTACTGGTGGAAATCTGCCAGCTTTCCTTCTGAGTAGAGTTTTGTTTCAAACTGTGACTGCCACAGACTGAAAGAGTACCTCCTTGTGAGCATTTTTATATTTATTCTTTCTGTTACTTTCTACCTAAATTTAGAGTCAAGATCTTGTTCAGTCACATAAATTTTGAAAGTATGATGCATGTCATGACATATTCTTGTATATTCTCACTGTGCAAATCACGGCTACTAAATATATTAGCTAGTATTGAAAGCTGGGTAAAAAAAAAATGGCTTATGATTAGATAAAAATTTAAAAAGCCACTTTGCAGTGGTTTCAGATAGGATTCAGAGAAAACAAAGTACAGGTCTGACATGTATTACAGGGCTCCCAGTAAGAGGTACATCTGTACATTATTTGGGAAAAGTCAGATGCCTGCAATATTTCCTAAAAATGTAATAGTATTCCTCCTATCCTGAAGGCTTTACAAATGGAAATCTGAATGATCTCATCTTCTAGCATCTAATGAGAATACTGTTCCAGGATGAAGCAAGATATTTTTGTCCTGTAGTATCATCATTATAGATGAGTATTTGGAGCCAAATACTCTTTTCATTGAACTGAAATCCTATAGAGCAGCCTGACCCTTACCTACAACAATAGAATTTTGTTTCCAGGCAGAAATAAATCATAAGAAAGTACTTCAAGGCAAAAAAAGAAAATGGGAATGATGGAGCTGCTTTATGATTCACCTTTCCCTCCTGTGAGTAGCTATACCTTAAAAATAGAGATGAGTCTGACAGCTGTAATTTAAATGTGCATTTTCAAAACTATCAAAGCCCGAGGGCATGTGAGTGTCAGGCTTAGCTCAGGTTTTAAGAGTTAGAATTTTACTACAAAATCTGAACCCAGTTTATATCCAGTTCCTGCATCAAAACCTTCTGAAAGTTTAGGGGGTGTTTTCCAAACAAGTTTGTTTGGTTTGATTTAAGACTTACCTCAGCTTACTAATAATAGGCCAGTTTTCCACTAGGCTTTGACTATTACACAGGCCATGTGGATTTGCCAGGTATCACGCAATTCAGAGCCTTCAAAACTGGGTCTACTTCAAATTGCAGCTGTGGACTCTGCACAGCCCTTCAACAGGGAATGTGCAATATGATTGGGAATATGATGCAGATATTGGCAGTTTTCCCCCAAAATACTAATTCTTACAGTCACCAATATCCAATAACTTAACCTTGGTGTCAAAGCTTGAACCTGAAAACCAGATTCAATATGGAAGTTGGGATCAGTCTCTGGATCACTACTTCCTTCTATCAGAACAAAGCAAATAGTCTCCTCACTAACTTTGGGAGGCTGCTGGCTGTGTTCTGCAAAGGAACAGCTCAGACAAGTATAAAATCAGCTCAAAAACATATACTTTATTTAAAAGAATTAAATAAATTACAGCCCAGAAGGAGAGGGAAGGATTAAAATCTGTCATCTCTTACAAATGATGTTATGAAAAAATGGGGAAAAAAAAAGTTGAATATGGAAAGAGAGGCATTCAGAAAGCACAGATTATGGAAAGGTTGACTCTCTAGGTAGGGGATGATTTTCCCCTCCCTAAAAATCAAGAGTGTCTCATTTTGCCAGGTTTTTTGCTTTCTTCTCCTTTCTCCTGCCTGACTATATGTTGGCTCCTTCTATGTCTCTCTCTACAGAACAGCCTTGTAGAGAATTTGTCAGTAGAATGGCTGTAAGAAATTGAACACATTTCCCTGTGCTGGCAAAACTGCCTGCATGTTTGTCTCACTTATCTTCTTTTGGGTCTATTCCCCTTTCCGAAAAAAACTTCTTTTATCAAGGCTTCTTTCTCTTTACATGCATTCCTGAGACCAATCATTCTGCTCCTTGGCATGTTTTTGTTCAAGTGCCAAAACTCAAAATCTTTCTTTTGCATATAAACTGTTATGCTTAGGTCAATGTAGTCCTCCAACAATCTACATAGTCACCTGCAGGCCGATGTAAGTACATGCTGTATGTAATCTGAACCGGCTGGATGCATTCTACCCTTAACTGGAACATATCAATCTATCTGAACAATGTCCTGGACAAGAGATTTATTTATTTAGTCTCACCACTTTTAGCCTACCTATAAAACTTCCAGTTCAGAGGCAGCTTGGAGCGCCACATGTATGCTTGTAATCAGCTCTATAGTTGTATCTCCAGAGTAATGCTCTGACAGGTTGCTCTGTTGCCAAGGTTAGACTCCTGCAACAATATTATCTTTCAATCAGAGCTCTCATACAGACATGTCTGGATCTTAAGTGCTTCCCTGAGATCTAAATAAGCTTATCAGAAACCTTTTTCATTCAGCATATTTTGAGGTACATATTAATGCAGTCATTACTGAGGAAACACAGAAATTCTATATGTGTAATGCATTTTTGTTACTGACAGATGATGATAAAAAAAAATTGGTTCATTCAGTGTTCAGGGTACTGAATTTCTGGCATATCTACTTAAAGGTTTAACATTTTACTACAATAACAAATACAGTTTTACTGTGGTCACTTAACTTGGTTGTGTAAGCCACTTTAAATTGATTAAGAGCTTCCCTTCATCTTGTGTCACTTCAGTTTACAAACTCCACCTGTCCTGAATGGGAATCTACCAATTAAACATGGCAAATCCCAGATCTTTTCCAGTCTTACTGAAATTCCTGTTCAGTCTCTGAAGGCACTAGGTATACACCCACCATAATAACAACATACATCAAACAATCGTTTATATTTCTACATTTCAGTACTTGTTATAAATATTTTATTTCTACTTATCTAACCTAATTTGCAATTCATATATATTTCCTCATATATCTGTCATATTTCCTTTTTATAGCCATAAGCCATATATCTACTTTATAATTTCCTTTTAATTATTCTGGAAGACCTTTCTATATTTCAATTATCTGCAGACTCACAGTCCTACAGCAAATTCTTAAAATCAAAACCTACTTACTGATGCACTCCTTTTTGTTTCTCTTGCTACTGCTAGCAACCACGTGCAAGCCTTATTACAACTACAATTCCCATTATGAGATCTATTATTATGTTTGAAATACAGAAACAAAGTAATGTTCATCTAGTTACATCAACTCACACAATACAAACACGGAGCTCCATATATCTGAAAAGCTTTGTGGTTCAATAAATTATGCAAGCAGTTGAAATCTATAGAACAATTACTAAAATCTTGGTAAAACATTAACTGTCAAGTTTTTAACTAGCTTCTTATTTATTTACTCTTAACATATTAATTATCATTATTTAAAACATGAGTTTTATTTGGAAAGGACTTCAGGTCCTGTGCTAAAACAGATGATACCACTCAGACATACAGCAATAAAGGATGACAGAAAATAAACCAGCAGCTAAGTAATAGGGAAACAAAATAAATTAGTTCCTCAGAAAGCTTATCTAGTCTAGATTATTTAGACGTTACACAGCTTATTTGCTGCATCAAGAAAACACAACTGGATTTGACTGCAGAACAGTAATGGTTTCTGATGTAAATCCTATGTAGTTTAATTTGCAAACTCGTTTTTGCCTTGCCTTTTTTTAAACATGATTAATAAAAAGGTACATCTAGAAGTACAACTGATTTAGAAGAAAGTACCTTGTAACAAATTAAGTTACACTACTGTTTTTATGGGCTTTGTAAGAAAGGTCAGAGATAAAATCATGGTTAAATAAAGAACACTATAACCAAGTCCGAATGGAGTATATGGATCAGAAGAACGTGTAGGAGACAATTAAAAAATAAATTGCAGTCTTTTCTTCAAAAAAATATAAAGAGATATTCTTTTCAAAAAAAGAAAAATGTATAATTTGGATAAGACATTGTAAGTTTAATGGACAAAAAAGTCTCTGATAACATGCTTTTAGCCTTAACTGAGCAAACACCCTCAAATTCAGAGGGAAAAAACCCTCAGTTACATTGTCAAAAAAAGTAGGTGTTTTGCTTAGAGTATCACTAGGTGACCTCTGCTTTGCTTAGTACTTCTTATACAGTTGCTACACTACAAGTTTGGTTTAAGAAAAAAAAAAAAAAAAAAAAGAAGACAAACTATACTAACGGAAATGTATAGTGGAAGTTTTTTATAGAAAGAATGACAACCTTCTTTCGTAGCAGTGTTTCAGAAAAGCGTACGTTGAGCTAGGCCTTCTTTATCTGTTTTCTCAAAAGTACTGCAGCAGGATAAAGCTGAGCTGTGATATATACGCCTGTACTCGCACCAATCAGTGCGACCAATACAGTGTTTTCAAGTTCTGCTACAAGCTAATTTTAGAGAGATGATATTGCAATTAAAAGAAATATAGAATAAAAGCATAGTCCAGAAAACCTGTACTAAGGTTTAAAGAGCAGAAGTAAAAGACAAACAGATACTCTTGCTCTGTAACTGCAGAGGGAGTAGAGAAGACTCCATGATGCTATAGGTGCTGTTCATTCGTTGGGACAAGGTGAATACAAGGGATGGACAGAGGTTTAACCATATGCAGAAAGGAAACTGTGAGCCCTCTAGAAACTGAGCTCCTTATTCCTGCTTGTTTCCCAGGTCTTTGGCAATGTGTTTACTTTATTGTGACTTTCTCTTCCCTCCATACAAAGCTCTACGATATGCCTTGAACTTGCTGGTAGGAGGCATCCCTAGGCAAAGGGGCAACACTATGCTGCAATTCTACTGGCTCTGCCTAACAAAGCAGAGGTTGAATCTTTTTTCTTCTTTCCTTGAATAATAAATTAGAAAGCTAACACAGTTAAAAGAAAAAGCAAAAGTAAAAACGGAAGGAAAAATAAGGAGCCTGAATTAAATCAGCCAGCTGCCTGATTTTAAATTGAGAGACTCTTAACAGCGAAATATGTATCTGTGATGTCTCTAAAACAAAAAGTGCTACTTCTGACTCCATATTTTTCTTACGTGGGAATTATATTAATATCTAGATTACTAGCCTGTTTCTACTATACCTTTCTTCCTGGAATAGACTGCCTATATAAAAATTCACAAATAAAAAATGTTACAAAAATAATCAATGAGAAGCTGTAAACTTAATCTTTCAAGTTTAAATTATTCAAGAATTTCTTATACTGCCTTATGATAGATTGCTTTTTAAAGCTCTGCATTACAAAAGCATTCTTCTGAATTGAGAAAAAGTCATATAAAGTAAATCTCACATTGCCACAGTAGTTTATAAATGCCCATGAAATGGGCACGCTTTAGAAAATTAATTACCAAAATGCATCATTTATTGGACCCACTTGCAGTGAAGTGTTTCCAAAGAGACACTCTTCACAGCTAAGCAATAAAATAAGGTCAGGTTTTCATTGTAGTACCTCACATAACTACTCGTGAGAGTTTCGTCTCCAAATAAGCACAGCTTATTTTTGGTTTTTTGATACTAATTTTTCTTTTCTTTGTTCTTCCATTGCTCCTTTCCTATATTTACCCCAAGGCAACATGACTATCAAAATGCAGGCTTTAAAAAAACACACTAAAAAAAATTCTGGTTGACATTTGACATTATGATGTCTTGCCAGGTTTCATCAGTCATGTCATATAGGGTAATGCAGTCTGATTGATGTAACTTACAGAGACTCATCACCTTTCATGAGTCTGCTGAAGAATTTAAAGGTATCGTACAATCTTGGATAGAATTCAAAGAGCTACTTATTACATGCAAGAAAGATGTTGTTATTTTATTTTTCCATGAAGACAGAAAATTTTTTTTCACCCTTTGGGAGATTTCTCTTCTTTAATTATTTCTCTGGAGATTGTATGGGCATACAACTTTTGGTCTCCATTGGGAAATCTGTGTTAAATAATTTGAGCTTTAGACTGGAGTCAACAGTAAAGCATAGATGTCTCATTATAGATTTATTATTTGGCTGAAGATTAGTACTTATGCTGCAGAAATCCTTTCAGGGTTACAGAAATTGGGATATGAGGTTATTTGGCCTAAGCCTTTCAGAAATGCTCATTGATTTAGAAATCTAATTCCATTCCCTTCATTTTTCTCCTCTAAGAAAATGATGGAAGAGTTAACTTAAAGTGGGCCCTAGGGATTTAAAGCATAAAATTTTGAAACTAGCCTTTTACAGCCTCATTATAAGACAGTTTACTAATGAAATCTGATTTCAAGATGATTATCCAGAAATTGGAGAAAATGATCTCAACTTCATTAAATTACTTCTGAATAAAAACAAAAAAAGACAATTTTCAAGTTATTTTTAAAAATTACTCTTTCAAATTAAAATTACAAAAAATCTGAACAGTTTTTTCTAAACAAACTACCCAAAATGTTGGATGTTAGGCTTTTTAATGGAACATAATTTTTATTTGACTTCATGACCTAAATGACAGCACTCGGAACCTGATAAACCCTCCTATATGCATATTTTCTTTGTGATATTTAAATGCTGTCTAAATCTTTCTTTTTATGTGTGCGTGTGCACCAGTAATTTAAGTCAATGTTTTAATTGGTTTAACCCTCAAATAGTTTTTCTAGTCCAATGAAACGTTTTCCTGAAAATTCAATCCTCACCCTCATTTAGTTCTCATTTTAGCCACAGAAGGAAAATCAGTTACTTGTACAAACAACTCAAGTGGTGAGATTCTCTGGTAGGATTCAACAGGTATACAGTAATCCCTGAAACTCAGATGAATATATTAAAGCAGCATTAACTATAGGTTTTCCCTAGCCTTTTCTTTTCTGTTGTGGTTTGGGTTTTTTTGGTTTTGGTTTATTTTTTTTTTAATATAAATATACATACAGTCAAGTGTACGTCTAGAATTAAGGAGAAAATTCTGTTTAATTCACAGGAACAAACTTATATCCCATGCTAAGCATCACCGAATAAATTTTCATTAGTTATTCTGTGTTCTATGCAACTGATGTCTACAGGTGCTGTGGAACTCAAGCCCCTTTGAAGTTAACGACAGTTGAGCAGTGCTTTGCTTTTGAAGTCCAATAAAAAAAAATAAATTATCTTGACATCTACAACTCATGATTGCATTTCATAATGACAGGAAATCTAATCCTCTGTGTCATTTGTAAGATGTTTTATTTTTTAGCTTATGATAGATGCCTTGAAATCTCCCGTGTTTAATATTTACTTTCTCAGTATAATATTCTGATCAAGTTTGAAATTAAGAGGGATTCAGTATGATTCTCTTTTTTCTTCTTGTGTTAATCCAGTTATTATCTTAGGTTTTACTGTGGCAAAATTTTTGTACAACTGCTATCAATGAAGAATTGCTCCTGACTCAACAAAACACTGATGTCTCCTCCTAACCTCAAATTTGGTAAACCAATACAATTTAATGTACTATATTGAATACTGCAACATCACTAAACTACCTGCTTGTAAAAGCTTTTTCTTTTGGTTTAACAGTATTAAAACAACTTGCTTGGTGAGAGAAGATAGACAGAGGTCAGACAGGAAGGAATGGGGAAGAAAAGTTATCCCACATACTGGCAAGCAACAATCTTGAAGGCTTATGAGGAAAGTCCAGTTTGACTCTGCTTCCTGGATCTATTCTAATATTATATGTAGCATTATACAGAAGCAGAACTACCTAATACTTATTTTTAAAAAGAAGCTTGAAGTTGCTAATAATGCATTACTTAGTTTTACAGACAAGAAAGAGATATCTTATAATCATCATAAACCAGAACCATCTTACACTTTCTACAGAACTGAACTTTCAATCTAGTAGGTTGATTTTGAACTCTGTAAAGCAGGCATCCCCAGATACAGACTGACCTAAAGCTAAACATCCCTGACTGGTGAAGCAATTCAAGTTCTGTATCTTATTTGAGATTATGAATATATTAGACTAG
Source organism: Falco punctatus (assembly GCF_963210335.1). NCBI lineage: Eukaryota > Metazoa > Chordata > Aves > Falconiformes > Falconidae > Falco > Falco punctatus. Next base: position 59,984,661 of record NC_137580.1, read on the forward strand.
CTCAAGTCCAGCCTAAATTCAGATAAGATTTTATCAAGCAGTCAAAGTTAAAGCATTTATTTAAAACACACTTAGGTAAATGATTTATTTTTTTTATAAGCTAACACATTTCTAATATCAAATGAGTTATTGATACATATAGATATATATGTAATGATGATCGTAAAATGCCAAGGAGAACTTTTTTCAACTTATTGAACAAACTATTGAACAAATGTTCAAGTCCAGCCAAGGTTCCTACTACCTACACTTCAGCTGAGCCTCCTAAAGCAGAGTACATACTCTTAATTCACATGGAAGTTAGACTTGACACTTCGTGTACAGAAAAAACAAAGGTCATATTATATAACAATAGTTTTTATCATTGTGAAGGGGCATTACCTAAACAAATGGCCTAGGTACTGCAAAACTATGCTCAATGGTATCATATAAAAGCCAGATCACTGTGATTTGTACCATAGTTTTTCCTGCAGAGTTTAAGTTCAAATCTGCCTGTACAGGAATTGATTTTTAGATTGTGCTATATCTTTTGGTTGGTCAAGCAATCACTGATGATAAGACTTTTCCCTCACCAATGGTTGAAAATTTTGTTGAAGACTGATAGATTAATTATTACTAATTATAAAATATATTATATTTTTATATATTTTAAATTAAAATATTGTTATATTTTATATATATTAAAAACACACACAAAAAAATAAAACAAACCTAAAAAAAATCCCAAACAACAAACAGAAAGAAACAGAGTTTACTTCCATTTAGAAACCTTATTATTACCATACCTGTTACTTTCAGTCTGTCAGCTCCAATGACAATCTCATCTTCATCTGCAGAAAACAATACTTTTCCACCTTCACTTGCTCTCACTTCAAATCTTTTACACTGGGCCTCCACAGCATCAGCTCCTGAAATCAAGGAAGTGAATGTTTCATCTGTGATATTTTGTAAGAATAAAAGTAATCATTAGCATATATGGAATATCCAGAACATAGGAAATACATGATACAGGCTTGCTTTAAGCCTGGCACATAATTGGTATTACAAAATATTGTTAAATTAATTTACAGAGTAACTGTTTCGCTATTGCATATTGGGATAGAATTTAAAGTAACTATAGAAAACATCTATTTCAGTGTTCTGTGGAAGTCAACACAGGAATTTAGAATGTGCTTGAAACTCTGAGATCTTGAAATGCCAATTCAGGCACAGCTTTCAGGGGTTTGCTCAGCTTAAATTAGTTTCTTTCCAATGGAAAAAACAAACAAACAAACAAACAAAAAAAAAAAGTTTGAGCCTATTCCATAAAGACCAACAAATCAACACAGTAGAAAAGTATTTTTCATTGTTTTACCGCAAACTTGAACAATGGAATAACAAAACAAAAAAAACTCAACAAAGCAAAGAAAAAAGATGAAGGGAGATATCGCAATTTATTTCATAGTCTATGAAACAAGATTCCCAAATGTCTCAAAGCTCCAAAACCCTAAAAATTTCCTGAAATGGGGACGACTTATGGAATTGCATCTAACTGTAAAATAAAAAAAAGGCTGCAGATACAAAACTCTGTTAAATTTATTGGTTTTCAATTTACAAGTCTTATCCTACTCTTCAGTGTTTTGTCTGCTAAGTTCTGAAAAGTTTTATTTTGTTTTATTTTTTTAATAAGTGAAAGCAAAACTTCAGTTCTGAAAATGGTTCTGAAAAACAATGAAGCGCATACAGCACAACCAGCTGTAAGGCAAATTACAACATTTCAGGAAATAATTGCCTGATAATTTTCTCATTGATCCCTGATTAGATTTCTAATGTACATCCGAATGACCCATCAATATATATGGTTAAAAATCATGGGGAAGGCATTATGGCAAAGAAATCCATGTATGTCCTTTCAGTTTATCAGTCTGGTTACAGGTTTGTAAAAAAAATCTGCTTCCATAATGTGGAAGTTTTCTGTTTAATATGCAAATGTACATTACCAAAATATATAATAAGAAATATAAAACCTGTAATAACTAACTTTGGATGAGGAATTGCCATAGCAGCCCTTAATTTGCAGAATCAGCTATAAAATTAAAACAACAATTCCTCTTTCAGATGAACTTACATTTGTACTGTGAAAAATTTCTGGCTATTTTTAATTCAATGACTGTAAAAAGAAAATGAAAATTAATTATAATAATACTTATGATGTCTTGTTTTCCTCAAAATAGACATGTTTATTCTGATGTAAAATTGTAAAATGGTATTTTCTACCTCTCTCTACAATATTTAAAAATATTATTTAAAATGCGATAATCAGGTTGTTGGATTTGTTTTGAAAAAAATCTACATTTTCATAAAGACAGACCAGGACATATTTCAGACAACCTATTGTTAGCCAGGTGATAAACGTTACATCTCACAAACATCCCAGGATGCTCACTAATAAAAGATGTAACAAAGTCTAATTGTCCATCAGGATAAATGTAATTACAATATATATTCACACATAGCTGTCTTACTGAACTCATCCATTACTAAAAATACTTTCGAAAGATCATTTCTGTTTCCCTGATAGTGTTGTCCCCAGGTATATCTGAATTATTTATTTAAAATACTAACACATAGCTAATGATGCATGCTAGCAATACGGTTGGGAAGGATACTCCATTCTTTTGCATCGCCACAGGTGAAGATATCTTCTTAAAAAGCTGTTAAAAATGTATTTGTATTTGTTATATGAATGCTTATTCTATGAAACTCAGTGAGATCTAGTGAGGCCTCTAGTGAGTTCAACAGACTGTTGTGAGTCTGTCCAGTGGCAGAAACACAAGTGAAAGTTAGAAGGTCAATTCATATTTTTTTTCAATTTTACTTCTTAGTTTACAGATATGTTAAGCGTATATGTTGTTTCGCAAAATATATCATACTTTTGTTGGCTATATCCAGTTACTCTATGAAATTGGGACAAACACATAACTCAGATTATTGTAAGAACTGTAATAAAACGTATGATATTACTATTTAATTCATTTGGAAGAAGGAGAAAATGTAAAAAAAAATAGGCTTTTAAAATACTTGCAGAAAATATAGATGATCTTTTATGGATGACTTCTGAAGTTTATATAATCCACAGATAATTTACAATCAATTGATAATTTACACACAGCTACGATTCAGTGATCAAAAAGATATATGACAGTCACGAACAAACACGGTTCACAACAGTAAAGCCAAGGTGTAACTGTCTTTACATAGCACAGCACAAAAAATTTTATTCTAGAATGCTTCTCATGGTTAAGAATAGGAAGACCTGTAGAGGCTAAAGATCAATGATTTCTTGTTGGACATAAAAGTTCCAGAAACCTTGTGGTTTGAAGAAAGATATTCAAGATAACATCAAAGTCATTGCTAAAACTATTGATGACAAAATAAGTGGTAGCTTCATACTTTCAATAAGAATGCATGTGGCTACTTCACCATTTCATTGCAGTTAGAAGAACAATTTTTCCCTCTCCATGTACCATCAATATTTTGCCCCTGTGTCCTCTGGAGGGTGAAAAAACAGGCCTATTACTAAATTGTTTAGGCTGCCCTAATAAAATTGTACACCGCAAGATTCAAAATCCAATAGCATTACTATGGTAAGCAAAGAAACCATTTACATTTTATATAAGCCTTTTACAATGTTTAGCTTTTCTTCATTGGCATATATTTTCTTACTACTACTTCTGTTATTTTTTTTCATAATTGAAAAAAAATCTGATGCTATCAAAACATTCCATATTGAGACAGTTTTGAAATAGTATTTACTTTTGGTTTGAGAAAGTTTGTTCTTCATTTTGAAATATTTAAAAAGCATACAATAAAAATGCATTAATTTAATGCAAAATTTATAAAAGCCACTTTTAAATTGACTTAAAATATCTTCCTTTGAGGAAAAATTGGAAGCAATCTTTTTTCCCGGTTTAGTCACAGGTTTGACTTCCAGATCTTAAAGACCTTCTAGAATTGTGCATTTATTTTTCTGCACAAGTCTAGTTTTCAATAATGTTCTAATTTACATTTATAAGAATGTAAATTTTGTAAATTTCTAAGACTTGTCTTAGAATAGAATGTATTACACTTCATAAGGGCTACATTTTGAATCATTATTGGAAAGCGTAGGTAAGAATTCTGTTGAAGTAGATTTCAGTTAACAAAAGATATGAATTTTATATTAAACAATAAGTTCATGACTCCAGGTTGGTTAACAACTACCATAATGTTCTATGTGAAACTCTTGCATTCCAGAACATATTATAAATATAGCACTTGATAGATTAACACAATAATCAAGAAGATCACACACTTTAATATCTTTAAACACCACTGTATACAAAACACTGTATTATTTCCCCCATTTTGCAGAAGGAAAAGACATTGCACAAGACATAAAGGTAACACCAGTCCCTAAAATGTAGGCATATCCTACTGGTAAGTGCATTCACAGAGCTCAGTATCTGGTTTGCCTGCACTTGCTGCACTGGTGTGGCACCCCTGGACTGGTGTGCCTGCTGGGTGCCCTGCCTGAGTGCTTGCATTTCCTTTGGAGGGAAACTGCAAGGAGGATGGAGAGCCTTTGAGTCTCACTTCAACAGTCAGAGAGCATACTTCAGTCAGATTTGGGGGAAACAATCTGAGGACAAAAAGCTTAAATTCCGTCCTACATCTTCTGGATAAAAGTCAGTCAGGATATTTGTGCTATGACAGGTAATAAACCCAGGTACACTGAGTGCCTTTTGCTTCAAGTGAAGCATTGTCTGAAGAACGGTTTGTAATAATACTTTGCTCATTTATGCATACAGGTAACGAGAACACAACAAAGGGGACAAAGTTTTTATTATGGCCTGTTGTGATAGAAGAAGGGGTAATGGTTTCAAAGTAAAAGGGTGGATTTTTAGAGTAGATGTAAGGAAGAGTGATGAAACACTGGAACATGTTGCCTAGTGTTGGTAGATGCTCTATCCCTGGAAACATTCAAGGTCAGGTCGGATGGGGCTCTGAGCAACATTATCTAGTTTAAGATGTCCCTGCTCATGGCAGCGAGGGGTTGGAGTAGGTGACCTTTAAAGGTCCCTTCCAACCCAAGTGATTCCATGAAAAGCAAAACACTTCACTCAACTGATTAGGAAAAAAAAAAAAAAAAACCAACCCCAATACAACCAGTGTTGTCACAGTCTGGGAGATTTGGTTTTTAACAGTGACGGGCTGAAAAGCAAGGAGTCCAGGTTGGTGCTCTGCCTGCCTGAAAACAGCAGCAGCATCCTGCAGTGACAGGAAAGCAAAGCTGAAAAGGCATGGAACATTGAAGCTCTCCTCGTCCTGCAACCAAAGTTATGCATCAGGAAACCAAAGGATAATCACAAATAACTGAATACTAACTAGTTTAATCTTTGTTTAAGAGCCGATGATTGCTTAGCTACCTAAAAGTAAGTGGCAATTATATATCACTGCAAGTTACAGCCCATGTTTCAACAGCTGTCTTTTAAAACTTGTGATGTATTTAGGTTAATATAGCTTTTCATGAAGATTGACTTACAGAACAATGATCTAGACCTTCTACAAAGAAATGCATATATTTTATTTAGATGCTTAGCATCTGTGCTTCTTCAGCATCACAGTGTATGAAAGTACACCTAGCGTTCAGTTAGTCCAAAATATCATTACAGGATTTAACTACAATTTTATGATAAAATAAATGGGCTTTTTAATTATGTTGCACTCAGGACTTAACAGTGCATCACTTAGTATTACTCACTTATCACTGAAAGAGTGGTTAGTGCATTCAAGCCACTTGAAAGATTACTAACAAAACATAATACACGTTATGTTTGTCTCTTTGACGTAGAACCAGATGTGAAAGTCATGAAAATGGCATTGAGTAGTTAAACCGCCTACTGAGTAATCAATGCTATCAAAATGGAATTCTGTTTCATTACGTTTTGATTTCCCAGTTGAAATAAGTGTAAGCAGTTGCATGTGCAATGCATTAGTGCATTATCTTTTTAGCTGTAATGGAAATTGCTGTGTTCCAGAAACATTCTACAAACATATATGTCTCATAAAATGTCTGAATCTTTATTATACTAACAAAAATGATGCATCACCTCTTAGAATACTTTGTATGAACAAAGAAAATACTTTGAATTTTTTATCTCAAACTCGTAGAGCAATCACACTATCCACTATGCTTATTTTCAGCAAAACTTATCTGCTTGAATAATGCATATTTCAGTCCAGAGAAATAAGCATGAAAAATCTATCTTTCAAATTCTGTTTGAAAAATTAATTTCTACCAAGCACATGCTCTGAAGTGCTTTCTAGCTGTGCTACCTTATACTGTACTACTAACCTTCTTCATACTAGAGATTCAGTCAGCTTAATAGCTTTAACCACCAGGATCAAGGTATGTCCATGTCAATCTCACTTGTAATCTTGTGTATAGGAAAATTGTTTACTTGTAAATTCAGTTGTATAATCGTGAATTAAGTTACTAAATGTCTGTGAAATTCCATTAATCTAAAGCATATACATGAAAAATGTACATTTCATATTCATCCATACAGCATATATAATGATGGTTTATTACACATGCTTGCTGAACAGTAGTTGTATAATCAAATCTATCATTAAGCCAGCTACATTAAAATGAGATGTTGACCGATGCATACAATAGGGGTACTTATATTATAGTGCTGTAATCCAGATTAACACTAATAGAGAATAAATTTCAAGACAAGAACAGTATCTATGTTGAATATGTACAGTGTCTAGCTTGACTTACTTGTTAAATAATACCATAATAACAACTATGTAGAAGGCAAGCATTTAACATTTTGCTTTTTAAAGTCAATGATGCCCTGTTCTACTTTATTATTATTTAGGAAAAAAAAATTATAACCACTGCTTGGAATTATAATAAATGCTACCAAGAACTCACCAGTCTTCCAAGGCTCAGATACGACCATGAAGATACAATTTTAAAGATTGGAAGGGTAAACACTCCCTTTAACAAATACGATTTAATGTTGTCAGGTAAAAATCTTGATTTGTATAATACTGTAATTACATGACAAATGTAAACCATTGGTAAGGTTTGTTTTTTTTTTTTAAGCAAGGAGATCAAATTTTCGGTATGTGATAAGCATGCATAAGTAGTTTGGGGTGGGTTTGTTTGGGGTTTTTTTTGGCAGAACTATGAAGTTTATTACGGTGGTAACTGCTGCTCATCCTGGACAGCATATAGTGGTTTTTTTCCACTATTTGGAGAACATTTACAGTCATTACAGCTTGCTGGTCAGTTCAGATTTCCCTTACCAACAGACTGAACTTCACCTCAACTAATTCTGTGGTTATGCATATTTTGCTTTATAATGCACTGTATTATGTTTTTGCTGTAGGAAAAGATATTCAGGTTTTAACTCTTTTTTTTTTTTTTTCTAAGTATTTTCCACAAAGTTAATCTCTCTTCCAATTTTCCATAAAATGATATAATAGAGGTAATAATGCTTGTATGAAACTTGTGAAAATAAGAAACAATATAGAAAGTCATTACTGTGGAGACAAGACAGACAAACTAAAAGTTGTAATTTCTGCAATTGCACCAGTTTCCACCCAAACATACTTTAGTCTTAGTTTTTACTTTTTTAAGAATATCAAATACTGCTCATTATTCATTTAGCACACACAAAAAAAAATGTTTGGGACTTTAACCTTATATATAAGATGATGATATGTTCTTTCTCAGCAGTAAAGTGCTCTGTTCACACTCCCATCAACAACCATGAAAGTAGCACAAACATTAAAAACAGGCTGAAGCTAATGTTTGCTTTGCTTTGTCTTCTGGTCTGTTTCCAGCCATCTACAACACACTTCCATTGATTTTCAACTTACCGAAACATAAGTTGAAACTGAGATGCACGGGGAATAGTAACTATCAAGAATACTAAATACACAAGCTACACTTTTTCTCTCTTCTGTTGATAAAGATATTTTATGAGCTGGTGTCAATGTAGATGAACACAACAGTTGTGCCTGATTTCTAAATCACCTTCTGGCAGACAACAAATTCAGACATAGAAATAGATAGGAAATAAATCACAAAATAAAGGAATTACCATAAATTTTTGATCTTTGTACATGAAGAACATAATGAAATTCAATGTATTGTGTTCTAATTCCTCAATGAAAGATGGGTTATTTAAACATTTATTAAATGCAGGGTATTTTTGGATGGCAAAGTAACTTTTATGAGAATGTGTTGAAGCTTCTGAAATTGGAGGTAAAAGAGATAAAGCATTTTTAATAAAGAATCAAGCCTGATCTGGTTCTAAAATAAATATTTGTGAAATATACACCTAGAAAAAAATTGTGTTAATAATCACAGGAAAGTTAGACATTACATTATTTTGGCCAACAGAGGTCTCAGAAAATTTTCAGTGAATGCAAATGCAATAATGCAAATGAAGGACTCATACCAGCTGAATAGAAGCATTGAGGAATTTGAATAAAAAGAGCTTTCAGCTGGGAGCAAGACATCTACACAAGCAAACATTCATGGCAATCAGAACATATTCTGTATTCTGTTTGCTGACGAAGGGAAGGGACCATCTTCATTATATGAAAAAACTGTGAAAGTGGCAGTTAAAAAATAACCTAGCTGGGTCTGTTAATAGTTCATGGCCATGCTGTGGAGGTGTCAGAGACCTACTGCTTTTAGGAGAGGTTGACCTTTGACGTTTCCTAGTCTGAATGATGACCTATTCAGACAAGGGAAACTGGAGCAAGTGCTAGACCAGAAGCAGCAGTGCATGTATTCATTATCTTTTTTAGCATCAGACTATAGTGAATAAGACAGGCTGTTGACATAAATTAGCACAGGGATAAGCTACACATTTATGTAGGAGAAAAATACATGAACAAAGAATATTAAGTAGAATGATCTGAATCAGGCTACAGGTATGGTGGTAGCATATTTCTGCCTTCTTCAGAAGGCCCACGGGTAGCCATAGATAGTGATATTACAGGTTTAAGACTTGGTCAAATGGAAGCTCACAGGAAAATTCCACCCTCCCGGGCAGCTCTTGCTTCTAGGAACTTCATGAAAAGATACACGTAAAATATTGCCTATCACCTTGGCAATGGATGGAATATATCCTTCCCTCTGCCTTCCTGGTGCTTCCTGATGGTGGAAACCCAGGTATGAAAATATAGGTGAAAATTGTGTTAAATTTGCAGCAGACCACACTCTCCATGCTAATTCTATACGATGTCACAATTGCACAAGAGCCAATCTGTGCTTTTTGCTCCTGCTATCCCTATCACATGCATTTTCTATTGGAGACTTTCAGAAATTACATGGCTAATAATATACCTTTGGTCTGATCTGATACAGCTATTCATAGGTTTCATCAGCTATGAGCAATACACATGGATGAATAAAAGTGAAATGTGCTTGTAGTTCGCTTGAGCTTTAAGTTAATGCATTTATTTTGCTTCTGTAATGGCTAAAAACATATGCATTGTCTGCTCCTGTGGCTTGGCTGAGAGGTTATAACTTTAGCTGTAATATATTAATCACTTACATGGGTCCTTAGGTAAGAAAGCTAAGCAAGTCAAAGGAAGATATGCCAGGCTCGTCGTATGTGTAAGACTTAAGACTGTATGTTTTGCTCTATTTATAATCTCATTAAGTTTAGTTTATTCAAAACATGAGCTAGATGAATTGAGGCTGGTGGTGAGTATAATGAGTTTCCTATCTGACTATTTTTTCTTATAATACTATAAATATATTATAAACATATATAAATAATATATAAGAACTATATTTAAAATAAGTAACAATACATAAAAATTACTAAATAAAATAAATTATTAAATGAAATATATTTAAATATAAAATAAATACTAAATAAATTAAATTATAAATAAATATATATTATTTTGTATTACAAGCCTTATTGCATTATCTTTCCTATGGATGTTTTCCTCTGCTGTCCAGGAATCTTTCTTTGTGATACCAGTAAATAGCCACACTATGTTAAAGTTCTCTTACAGCTGCTTTTATCCACTTAGCTTTCACTGACAAGCTCAAATGTCCATCTGGTGTAAATGAATGAATTATAACTTGAATGTTTTTTGGAGTAATCCAAAACATGAATGGGAATAACAAATTTATCAATTTTTCTCCCTCATGATGAATGCAATCTGAACAGCACTAAATCCTAAGAGAATTTTCCAAGTTTTCATCATTATTCTCAAACTTAGCATTCTTACCTTTATGTGACACAGTTGGTTTTTACAACTGAAATAATTTACAAAGCTGATCATAAACCTTTTGGAAGCTGAGGTTTACTGAAGCAGTCTATGGGCTACATTTCCATGCAACATCAGTGGAAAAGTGTCCATTGCCTTGGTTAGCTGAATTAGACAATAAGTTTATTTTTATGTTGTTTGGCCACTACACGTCTTACGAAAACCCAGTTGCCAACTAAGTAACTGAAGTATATTATTTACCGTGTATTTCATTGAAAAGAAATCAGAGTTAAACCCAGACAGAACAATACATAATATAAGGTACATGACTACATGCTGTGCTTATCAGCACATTCAAATCAAATAGCAAGAGCAGGAACAAGACATTAAGGAGACTGTGAAATTTCTTCATTACATAGACGAATCTCAAAGATAAAATAGGAATGTTGCATTTCTCTCTGGGAAATATAACATCTTAGAGATTATAAGGTCATTCATTCCTCTCTCAAACTGTTTCTATTTACCATTATTTATTTCCTTTAGGTCAGATTCAGCCTGACTTTTCTATTGAACGTTGTGAAAATTTCCCAGAAATTCTACTGAAAATCACTTGTCTGTAAATCTCTACAACCTTTCTTTTTTCTTATACAGATCTGTTATTTGACCTTTTTGCACCCATTGAGACCTTATCTCTTATCAACATACTTTCTGAAATAATTGCTAATAGCACAAGTACCTTTCTGCTGCCTGCTTTATCATTCTGAGGTGAACTGGACTTGAACTGAAATTCAATGAAGTCAAATACATTCATGTAACCTAATGGTTCCTTACCTTTTCTCATCCTGATTTTACCCTGTGACCTTTTATACTAACTGTTACGTATCTTGCTTTGCGAAATTTAAAAGGAAAAGCATTTCAGTTTTGTCTTTCTTACTTCTTACTGGTAATATTCTCTGTAGGTTTTAGACAAATTCTCTGAAATTTATTTCTACTCTGTGTTTTGAACATTTTGGGGGATTTATTAATATAAATCAAAGGCTAATGTAAGTATTTGTATTCTCTCTATACACTTATTATTCAGAAGTTAGTTTTCAATCTTCCTCCCCCCTCCCAATTTCATCAAAAAGATAAAAGTTGTTTTTCCAGATGCTTTTGGCAGCTGTCCATGGACTTCTAATATAACCTGCTGTGACTAGAAAATATTGTATAATTATATTCACAATGTACTGAATTAGAGCATTAAAAGGTTTCTGAATGCAGATTAAACTTTTTTAAATCAATAATTGTATTCACCACATTTTCAGATAAGACAACTGAAACAAAGGTTAAAAGCTGCCATAGTACTTAGGAGTTCTTGGAAAAGGAATGTTAAAAAACCCCACAATTTTACATTTCTGTAAAATGAACTCAACACTGACACCTGTAACATAGGGAAAACTAGAAAAAGTATTTTTTCAAAGTGACTGTTTCTCAGATTATCTGCTTTAGCTAAAGGGTACAAAGTTATCTGTGTTATCTAAAGTTATCTATGCAAAAGGTGTTAGCATTTCATATAAAATTGCTTTATCTGTGCAATATGCGTTAACATTCCAGATAATCAGGCTTTATCTGAGAAAGTTTTAATGATAAAATGTACAAAATATTAAAAGACACACAGGATTAATCTATAAAAAGGCTAACACTGGGTACTACTGAGGAGTAAAATAGGAGTAAAAAACTATAGCCTGATGACCAGAAAATGATAATTTTAAACTCTTCTGGTACTTCGCAGATCAGTGAACTGCATTTGCAGATTTCCAAACAACTGTCATTGAATATTATGATAGCGTAAGATGATGATGGCTCAGCCCAGCTCGGAGGATTTTTATATTATCCATTTAGGAAATTACTTGCCTCCTTGCCCTTGACAGTAGAAAAAGGGCCAGGAAAACTGCAGAAACAGGATAAAAGCAGATTTGGGCTCTAGCTTCTGGAAGTGTCTCTTCTGATTAAGGTTCTCAATGAAATTCATCATTGACTTGTAACACAGAAGGTGCAATTCAATTCACAGATGAAGACATTTACCTGAAATTCCTGCCCTGCTGACACTTAAATTCTGTGTGTCCTTATCTGTGATTTGAATCACTCCCAGATTGCCTGCCTTCCAAACACACCACTTACAAAGGTTATATTGGTAACCTTGGGAGTAAGGTTTTACGGTAACTGAACAAGTTTAGTATCATGGGGAAATCTGAAGTGTCCTCAGAGGTTCGTATGATTTTGTACCTGGAAAGGAATCTAACCTAGATGCAGATGAATGTATAAATTCAGAGGCAAGACTTGCAGCATGGGTGGAATTTTTGTCTGGGCTTGAAAGCTTTTCCTTTGGCAGCATGGCAAGCCAACTAGAATCACTCTACCACAGAGAAAATAGATGTGCTAAATTAGCATCTGGCTTCCTATACAAGTTCCACAGAGAAAAGAAATCAAACCCAACCAATCAACCAACCAACCAAGCAAAGACCCAGAAAAGACCAACTAGAGACAGAATATTAGCAAATTTCCCTTTCTTTCTTACAAACCAGGTGAGTGTCAGAAGAATCCCATCATCCCTTTCCATAACAGAAAACTACTTTCTCCATTCCAGAAGAAAAATGGTTAGGAACTTTTCACTAAAACCTGTCAGCTTTAAGGTGGTAGGTAGTCCAGGTGCTTTCATAATACACATGAGAGAAGAGCAACAAAACAGCTTCTCCAAACAAAACATCTGTCCAGAACATCACAAAGGGAAACTCATGTTTGGGACTCTAATGTTGGGCTAACTTATTTTAAAGGCAATGAAGTCTTTAGTTTTTATTTGGAAAAAATGCTCACTCTGTATTACTTTGATCTATAACTGATGATAGTGATTCAGTGAGTGATAACTATTCCCAGTGACTAATTAATTTCAGATTTATGGAATGCTTTTCTTCACAGGAAGAAACCTAGCTCAAATTTTAAAATATTCAGCTAATCATTAATTCAGTGCCATCTGTTCATAATTCAGCTGCAACTGCAATATTTATCACCCTAGGAATAACCTAAGGAAGAAGAAGGTATTTTCAAAGATATATTTATGTCTTATAGAAATTATAAAAATCCATATTAATTTAAATGTCTTGTACATGCCTGAGACATTATTTCAAGACAGCTCTGCCCATCTACAAATAGCACAATTAAAAATCTCTAGTATTGGCATAAAGTGGAATTTGAAACTCCATACTCTTCTGAATGAAGGCAAAATAATTAAAAGGCAAATAAACATAATTATCTTGATAAATAACCACAACAAACCAGCTATGTTCCAGTTATGGATATTAACTGGTATTTTCCAATATGTTATTTGAGTTTCAGTGTTATACATTGAAGCTGGTTTTGGAACTGCATATTTTTATAGGACTCAGGCAAATCAGTGCAATAAATAGAAAGTAAACTTCAACATTAGTGCTTTTAAAACCACACAGTAATTCTAACATAACAGTGAGATGCAATTTCTCTAATCTAAAGACATGTGAGAGGAAATTCTAGAAAATACTGCATTCAGCTCTGGAGCCCCCAACATAAGAAGGGCATGGACCTGTTGGAATGAGTCCAGAGGAGGGCCATGAGCATGATCAGAGGGCTGGAGCCGCTCCCCTGTGAAGACAGGCTGAGAACCGGGGTTTTTCAGCCTGGAGAAGAGAAGGCTCCAGGGAGACCTTCTAGTGGCCTTCCAGTACCTCAAGTTGGTCTACAGAAAAGCTGGAAAGCAACTTTTTTTACAAGGGCATGTAGTGATATGACAAGGGGTAATGGTTTTAAACTAAAACAGGGTAGATTTAGATTAGATATTAGGAAGAAATTCTTTACTGCGAGGCTGGTGAGGCACTGGAACAGGTTGCCCAGAGCAGCTGTGGATGCTCCATCCCTGGCAGTGTTCCAGGCCAGGCTGGATGGGGCTCTGAGCAGCCTGCTCAAGTGGAAGGTGACCCTGCCCAAGGCAGGGGGGTTGGAACTAGATGATCCTTGAGGTCCCTTCCAATCCAAACCATTCTATGATTCTATGAAAACAGAAGAGGTTTTATTTCTTTTTTGATACTAATCTAATAGATACTACCTAATAGACAGAACTAGTGATCCAGGAAGTTCATTACCTTGTGTAGAGAAATCATTTTTATGGACAAACAGATAAATGTTTCCAAGCTTGACTATCCACTTGCAAAAATCTTCCACATATAGAAACAGACTAATTTCCCATAGCTGGCTTAGTAAGATAACAGAAAGAACTCAGACTTGTTAAAGTTAACTTAGCTGAATAAATAATCTAAGTCTACAATCAAATTACTTCCCACCGATAATTTTGATAGATCTCTTTGCTGTCGCTTTAATATCTTCAGCAGCAGCATGCTGTTGAGTTTCTTCTTCGAAGTGTTCTCTATAGCTCTGAAGGAAAACATCAGAAAGATCTCACTGCTCTTTCTCGGTCTCTCTTCCCCTCCCCCCACACCCTCACCCCCCATGTTTTGTATTTAATTAAGTTTAAAAATGGGTTCTTACTTATTTGTCCTTATTTTGTCTTTCACCTAAGCCACACCTAAGCTCAATATTAATGAGCTGTCTGAACATTAGGGAAAAAAAAGGGGGTAAAAATAAAATCTTAATGTCCTGTCAGGGACTTGCTAAAGGTCCAGATGCTGTAGGTAATTTAATAATGCTTAGCACCCAGCAGCAGCCTTGTGAATGTCACAATGCACCTGTTTTTGCAGTTAAATGAAGTACTAGCCGTTGATAAAGCTATAGACAAAGAATTAGAAGCATCTTTTAAAGATATACTCTATCCCCCAAAACCTGCTTAAATACCTCCAAAAAATATCCATTTCTTTGAGTTTTGAGATCTCTCTCCTACAAAAGGGAATAGCTTCCCTGCTCTGAACATTTGGGTAACAGTAATGCTGACTGTATTGGCCGACAACATGTGAGTAACAACACCAGGACAGATGGCAAGGGATTAACGTTTAAACACTAAGACTTCTGTACCACCATGCACACCACTAATGACCTCTTCCCACTCAGACCCTACTTATAGAATGAAATCAAACCACTGCTTGTAGTTGCATGTCCTCTGGTATGGTACGGGGAAGAAAAAAAAAAATAATATTGAGGATAAAATATTTGAGAATTGAAACAGAATATCCTTTTCCCTAGTTTTCAGTGCCAGTTTTCTAGAAACAGTTAAAGTAAAATGAGGTAGTAAAAAGCTTGTAAAGCAGAAAAGTAGTGGAGAACTGCCGTGTCACTGGCAGAATAGCCATTGATAATTGAAATTTCCTTCAGTGTATGTCCAGTCCTACTACAGATGCTCTAGAGTCAGAGTTGGCATTGAGATGAAACACCCAGGCACCGAGCTGAGGCTCGTACCTAGCGTATTAGACACCTGTCTGCACAGGGTCACTGATGCACTTTTGCTTCCCCTCCGTAATCACAGCCTGGAAAACACTGATTTAGTGTTCCCTTTCATCCTTTTCTCATCATCTCTAAAGTGGCAGTGGGTACAGAACATTAATTATTGCCCTCTTAAGAAGCCTGTGACTGCTGTTTTCCTGAAGGTTATCCTGTGGGAAGCCAGAATGTGGCCAGTCCTCTGTGTGCCCGCCATTCCTGCCAGCACCAGCTGTTCAGCAGAAGTGAAGCCTTGAAGCCTGGCTTCCATCAGGCTGCCTGAGCAAGACCTGCTACTTGTCTCTCTTCCTCCCCTCCATGGATTTAATCTGTACCCCTTCAAAAGAATTGTGGAATATCTCAAGTTGGAAGGGACCCATAAGGATCATCAAGTCTGACTCCCTGCTCCTTGCAGGACTACCTAAAACTGAACCATGTGTGTGAGAGCATCATCCAAATGCTCCTTGAAGTCTTACAGGCTTGGTGCTGTGACCACTTCCATGCGGAACCATGTTCCAGTGACTGACCACTCTCTCGATGAAGAACCTTTTCCTAAAGTCCAGTTTGAACTTCCTCTGACACAGCTTGATACCTTTTCCACATGGAAAAGAAAAAAATATCTAATTTCATAACAGCAGCTCAACAAAAAATATTTAGAGTGAATAAATTGAGCAGTTGTAGAAGGAAAAAGAAAGCACACTGCCCAGTAGCTGCATGTGCCTTAAAGAATTCTAAAGTCCAAAGTTAAGAAGGCATATTGTGACTTTGAAAAGCCATCTTTTCCTCCATGTGCTTGTCCTTTCGAAACCAGCTCTTGATTATGGAAAGAAAAACACATTGAAAACCAGGTACTGGACCTCAGAATTCCTTCCAAACCTAGATGGCGAGTAAACTTAGAGAGAAAATAACCTGCATGTATTTTGTTCATGCTACAAATGTTATAGAGAGAAGTATCAGGCTAGTTATAAAAGTACAAAATATTTTTTTTTTTGTCCATCAACTGCAAACAGCAGAGGGTGCTCTCCACATTAGATCAATACAACTTCAGACCAACTTCAGGTATTAACTGTTAAGGGCTGTACTTTGTATCCGAGGTAGAAATAGTCCTCCTGAGCTCAGACCCAGGGAAAGAAAAAGAAGAAAAGATGGATCAAGACTCAAATGATGAAAACTTTCAGAGTCTGAAGAAGGCAAAAGGAAGAAAAAAAATATACTGGATGCAGAAATAAGAGGAAGAAGTTTGAAAACCCTGGCTCTGGAAGTACTGATGTAGTGTTTAGTAATTCAACGAAAGATTCAAAGAAGATTATGTATAACGATTTAGTGAGGAGGATAACACTTAAAGCAAGAAAACTTATACCCACATCATGGATTCTCTTTGCTATGCACAATGAATCAAAATGCACGAGTACTCTCACTCCTGAAATAACCATGCAGAAATTGCAAAGAATTGCACAGAAACTGTACAGTCCTACTACTGCTTGTGTTTATTCATGGGAGAAATTTTACTTCTTGACATTTCAACTGACACGATACAGTCTTGTATTTCAGCAAAGAGGTTTCAGGTTAAATAATTGCCATACCTACCAGAAAGAAATACTACTTGGTCCTAAAGAAATGACAGAGAAATAGCCTACTACTCGTTATTTTTATAGTATGGTGTTCATATGGCAATTCATAAGGGAGATGTAAGATATATTTTATACCATAGGGTATTTCAAATATTAAACAGCACAGTAGTGTTATGTCTGCACATAACATATAATAAAAGTATCATAAAGATATGAAAGGTATTGTTTAAAAATTGAAAATTTACCTAAATGATTAAAACCAATCTGAAGTACTTGATAAAGTCTCTCTCTCTTATATACCCAAGCACAAAGTAGATTGCAAACGGTTAATGATACCAAGTATATTTAATAGTTTTATGAGTTGATTATGTAATGGATATATGAAGAAGTATTATTTTTCAATCCAGTTAATACAAGGGTTAGTCACAAGAGCCTGAATGTCAAATGTACCTATGCAGATTAACACAGAGAATGATGCAATTAATTTACAAATGAAGGAAAAGTAAAAACTGGAAAAGTTATTTGCAACTGTTTTTTTACTAGTCCCTTAACTGTTACTGCCTCTTGGTGCTGAATCAAAACAAACAAGTCAAGAAGCTTTCTATTATTGGAAGATGACTTAAACAGAGAATTGCAGTAGAAATATGGATGAATTCCAAATAAATTAACATGTTAATTTTTAAAAGGTTACTTTGGCAGACCTATCAAAGTGCTGGCAAAGAGGCTGAAGTTTTGACCACTTTTCAGAGCTTCATATTTTCTCAATATCACACTTTAAGACAATTAACTAATGGGAGAAGATTCTCATGGTAGTCTAGCCAAAGTCATTAAGAGGATATCGGAATATATTTTATGTGATCTTCTATTCTAAAACCTGTTATAGCACAGATGGTTTGTAAAAAGACTTTTCCAGGGACTAGACAGACAGAAAGAGACGCAACATCACATTGCACTGTAAATTATGAGAAGGGATGAGACTCTGATTCCAGCTGGACATTTCAACTGTTATGATCAACATGGCTTGCTTTCTGACTGCCTGTTGGCTCGTCTCACGCACTTTGCCAGGAGGAGATGTAAAGCCATATGGCCTCTCAGGCACTTGTCTGTGGTACCTTCTGCAGTGATTCCTGAAGTTGAAAGAGATCTTTTAACTCTGCAGTTAAGTACAAGGTAGCTAACCTGTACTAAAAAAAGGGCAAGTTTTCTCACATTTACTTCTGTTCAAAAGATCTGATACTGGATTTGTACCTCAGACTAGCAAATGAGCTGTATTTTCACCCTCTGATAAATTGTTTATATTCCTATGATACTTAGAAAGAGTGTTTAGTTGGCTATAAAACTTTGTTTAGAAACATTATACTGCAAAAATTGTATACTCACAATGTATAATATTTTGCTGTGTAAGTTACCTAAATATTCTCTGAATCAACAAGTAACTGACTTAAAACAAGGAAAAAATTTGGAAACAGTAATTTTCAACAGAAAGTTACATTTAAGGTGCAAAAACATCCGAAAAAAAAGGAAGTGATGCAAATAATTTAGCACAGAAATTACAGATTCTGTGTTCATATTTCTAATTAGAAAAAGAAGAGGAATTGAATTAAGTTAAATAAGTTAAAAATCTTTGTTACAATGAGAAAAGACTGACCAATGACAAAATGCTAGGAAATCAGATTTTAAGCTATTCCATATTCAGTCTGAAGTTCTATATGAAAAATTCCTGTTTGTACATCACCACAAAAGCTGGACTACTAATTCATCTATGTATAGTAGGAGTGAATTGCTTGCATTTCTGATTTCCACACATTAAAGTGGTTTTAAGGACCCCCCAAAATTTCTTCAGTCTGTATTTTGGTTAAGGAATACAAATTCAGGGAATACTGAGAAATGGATAACTCATTCATCTGACTTTGGTTTTGCAACATGGCTTCCTAACAATGTTCATAATCCTACCACACCACAGTGGTTACAAGAGCAATTGCTTTAGTATGAAAATAAAGTTTAGCAGAACATTTCATATTTTTTAGATTTTTTAAATTTCACTGTAGTTTGGGACTACAGGGAGGCAAACCTCCCTGTAAGGGAAAGGAGAAAGGCTTTATTTCACATGTTGCTGGCAAGTAAATTCTGATCCATAGTTGCCCAGTTGAATGCTAGAATCAGCTAATGAGGGGCTATAAGACAACATCATCCCTTCTCTCCCCAGTACCCTGCTATCAACAATACAAGAACAACCATACAGATACCAGAGGAGTTGAGCCCTTTTATTCCCTTTCCCTATGGTGAGGAAAGGGTATATGTGTACAACTGCTCTGAAACTACTCTCTTCCTGCAACACCCAGGAGAAAAGACCTTAGATTTGAGGCTACTATATATGTAAACAAGATTAAAGAATATGGAACCACTTCTCATCCATTGTTACTTAAGCATGTTATTACTTCCATTGCCTTAATGGATACTTAGTTCAAGTTCATAATGATCTTGAATAAGTAAATATCTGCCAATAGACATCAAAGATTTAGAGTAACATTTGCATACATTATTACAAGTTCTATCACATGTAATTCTAAAAACAAGAATGCTTCCAATGTTATCTCTTGCTTCAGATCTCCTTTGATGTCTAGATGTTGCAAAGTGAACATCACAGGCAACATTTAGGCAACTAATCACTTTGATCACCTCTGAAGTGGAAGGGTAACAGGATTATTACCTGGTAAGGTATTGGTAGATATAGCACAGACAATAGGCATATGTGGTATAGGAATAATGAAAGGCAATATTTCCACTCCCACAAGGTTACATACCCATAGTACCTATATGTCCAATAGTTTCTGCACAGTATCTCATGTACTTTTGTGGAACACACCAAGCAAGCAAACACATTTTAAAGAAAAATAATCTCAAACACATAACACATGTGGTAAATGGACGGGAAGTGTCAAGTTTGACAAGTTATTTGAATAGCTACATCTTTTAGTACTGTTATCAGTCTCTACCAGAGCTGTAATTGAAAATTATATATCTGCCTGATATTTTCAAAAAGTAATTGCAGAAATTTAACTTTCAATGGTATTCACTTAACTGTCTTTAATTTGCATGGTTCTGGAGATCTCTGAAGCTGTGACTTGTACAGCTCTGGACCTCTATGAAAGATGATTCTGTCTTAAAGGGCCCAAAGCTTAGCAAAAATCAAGTGCACATTTTTACACATTTTATACATCTCCAGGGATCTTTATGAATGGAAAAGGGTGAAGCAATAGCAGAAATACCTGTTAGAAACAATTATTTCAGCAAGAGGGGAAAAATCAATACCAAACAACAACAACAAAAAAACCCCACACAACCCACATGAAAAAATGAGAAAGTTGCTAATGATCTAATCTGAAGATGAAATTAGGGTAAGTAGACATGTGGGCTTCAGATGTCTCTTTTCAGCCATATTTGATTTTGATCCCTTTAGCACTTGTTAGCCTAATGTCCTCCACTCAAAACCAGACAGAGGTATATATGATCTGTGCAGACAGCAAGGAGACAACAGACTTCTGGCTTGAGGTGATCAGCTATTGTGCATTTCTAAGACTGGCACAAAAAACTGTAGATTTTTTCTATACAGCTTTAAGCTATGCAAACATTGACTAAACAGATAGAAAAGTTTTTGTCAGGGTAATTCAGTAGAATGCATAATGCAAAGGGTGTTGCTAAGTAAGGGTTGGAAGGTGAGAGACTATTACTTTTCCTTGTCCAGCTTAGATACAAAAATCAATGGATGTTCATCTTTACATCTTTATTCTGTAGATAAACTTCATGTCTGTCCAAAGCCTGAAGACTGTGGAGTCCTTTTGGAGATCCATACACAAACCTGGCAGTTTCCTGGCCACATGTCATGAATAGACTACAGCAAAAATGAACATTTTCTAGCTCGGTTGGTATAGGTTCCAACAGAAAACATTGCTACACCTGCGACTTTCTCTCCATACAGTTTTCAGTGTCAGTATAAATACATTGTACTGTAAAAATGGATGCACCCTTGGCATTGTAAGACCTGGCGCCATGACTTGACTTTATACCATTTAAACAAGTAACTAGTGAATCATCCAGTACTTTTAAGTATTTTATTTTAACATCCCTTTTCTTCACTCCTCCTAGATTAGGATGTGTTCCAAGATGTCCTAATGCACTTTACAGAAATATTTTGCATTCCATAGTGTACTCACAGAATTCTTGTTATGAAGAGTTTCGCTGGAGATTTTCCATCTGCCTGGGTGATGATATAAGCTTCTTCCTCCCAGCCCCACTGCCACTTCTTTACATTAATTTATCTTCCAGTTACAGTCACAATTAGATGCCTTTAAGGTTGTTTTATTCTTGTACATCACAATTCCAAATACCACAGAAAGAATTTTTAGTTGTCCTAAAATTTGACACGACCAGCACTTTGAACATCAAAGATGAGGGACCAGCCTATTTATTACCTTGTAACATCACTTATGCCCTCTGAAATACAGATAAAGTGTCAATGATATCATGTGTATAGGAAGTGCATTATCATCCACCTGAACGCATGGGCACCCTTCCTTCTTTTCAGAAAGCTTCTGCCATGCATATACAATTGTACTATTTTTTTGTAATTATGATTATTCAACTTTTTAAAGAAGCTAACAAAGAATATTTCAAAGTTGTTAACTAGATATTTTTTTTCCCCAAGGCATACTAATTGACTTTTTTGTAGTTTAGAATTATTTATCCTCACTGCTCAGTCCACTGTTTATTTTCATCCCTTGGACTGAGTAACCACACAAAGAGCTGCTTCAGCATGCAACATCGTGAAGGGACAAAAAGCATTTCTGAAGGAGGCAGGGACTTTCCAGAGCATATTTACAGCTAATAAGAAATAATATTTTCTGACATGGACAAACTGGTACAGGAAATTCCCCTTCCTTTCTCTCAGCAGGTGTTTCCATGCTATTACTTAAGCCAAAAAAAAAAAAAAAAAAAAAAAATAAAAATCTCTGTACTCTCCCTTACACAGCAAACATTTTGAGAAGGGAAGGGAATTACATATTTTAAATTTTAGGTGCCTGTTAATTACTTTGATTTCCAATAGTAGAATATTCCACCTTTTACTGATTGTACTGATAGTTATAAGTGCCTGTACTAAGAAATATTAAATAATAAATAAGAAAATAATGAATATTTTAAAATGCATTCAATACTGTATGAGGCATTTATAAAAAATAAAGCAGATTTTTATATTAATATAAGAGAGATTAAAGGTCATATAGCCATTATGAAAAAGAATAGGAAGATAAAGAATAAGAAATAATGTAAATACAACATTGTAGTTAGCAAACTTCCACTCTCCAGACACCCTGCAGCAGCTGCACAGGAAGAAGCTTACAGGTGTTCACTGTAATGATGGTAACATAAAAACACATGTTTTCTTCAGGCCTTTATGTTTTTAGAATATTAACCTATATCATAATGCCTTTAAGTAGGTTAGTCTCAATATAGTCACATGCATTTTCAGGGCCGGATTCACTTAGCAGGAATGATGTCAGCAATCAAAATATCATATCTGTTTCAGCCAATGTGAATGTTTGCCACGGACAGCTCACGTTTCAGCTATTACCATATGAAGTGGAAGGTTTTAATAATACAGCTACTAGATGAAACAGAACTGCTTTCCACAAATGCACTGGGCAAGTACAATAAGGCTAGAACAGGTGTTAGCTTAATTTTCCTCATCTGTATCTGCTAGCAAGCCTGGTTACCTTTGCACACTCATTTGATGTGGTCATTCAGGGAAATCGGTGCAGATGGCATGTCACTCTATATGCACTTGCCAAATATTTTTTGCAACTTGAAGCTACTGTCTCTAGCCAGTATGAAAGCTCAGTGTAAATTACAAATGAGGTTTAATTTAAAACTCTTTGTGAGCACAACCTCGGCACACGAGGAAAAAGAGTATATAAAACACAGCTTAATCCAGAAGTGAAAAAAACCAAAACAATGTGGAGTCTAAGGCATGTCTTCTCAAATTTATATACTCATTAGTATCTTACACTTATATGTTTCCATATTTTTCATCCTATTCCCAGTCAATATATATTGTTTTCTAACAGATCTAGAACATTATTTTGTACTGATTTGTTTGCCAACATTTTAAAAAACAATTAATATATTCAATACTATTCTAATACTGAAAATATTAAAAATATTACTTAATATTTACTAACACAGTAAGTATGATTTGCACCAGGAGTGCAGTATAGCATGGTAAACTTAATATAAGCACGGAAAAATAGATGAAAAGTAGAACAGGTAAGTAGAGGATTTTTTTATTCCCATTTCATTTAGAACTTTTATCTGCTATATTTTATACTTTGCAAAACATCAGACAATTTTAATGAATGACTGGCAGTATGATCATTTTCCATTATAATTTTGTAGTGACCAGGAAAGTATTTGGATTTTTGTTTTGTTCCAATTTTTTTTCACATTCTGTTATTCAAGTTGTTTTGAACGTATGCTGATACAAATACATCTCAAGAATAACGGGGACAAACCAATTTCTACTGAAGTAATGAAAGACTGACAGAACTTGTAAGAAAAAAAGAGTTATTTTCCCCACTGAAATTGTTGTTGAAACTTGTTTTGCTGAGGTTTGGTGTGTTTTTTTTAAAATTTATTACAGCTCTCTCAAAAATATTAATTTTTCATTAATCTGTTTTAACTATTCTGAGACATTTCTACTTTCTCTGCCTTCAGCTAATGCTGAATTATGTTCTTATCATCCATTGTATGCATTAGTTTTTGTTGGAGTATTGTGATGAGGGTTTTTTTCTGAATATTCAGCAACATTTTAATGTTTATGTTAAGTAATGAAACCTATTCATAAAGCTAAACTGATATACATAACAATCAATAAATAACACTTACCTACTGTCAGTTGTCCAGTTAACTGTCCCATGTGATTTCTTGCGTTCACTGTTACATTTCTGTCAGACTGTAAGACCAGTGGGCTATCCTGGGAAACGTGTAAAACAATAAATGAGAGAACAAAAAAATGAGGTAAAATTAAGTTAGAACTAAATATAACATGCATGCTGAAAGGGGAGTTGTATCTAATACAGCAGTTGTCTTAATAATTTCATAAATATATTTTACAAGTCAAGTTTTTGTATAAAAGAATAACAAGAATACTTACGATTAAAACCTTTGTGCTTAAAATCCCTGCTTTAGAAAATAGAGTTTAACTTCATTTATATAAACTGGGTTTTAGTTCCTGAGGACAGTACAAAATTACAAATTCAGAAAGCCTTAATGCAAACCTGTTTTATCAGCCTTTTTCCACATATTGCTAACACATACCTTCTTAACTACCTAACCAATGCTATACTACATTATTCTATTAATCTACAAAACCTGTAGTATTCTGATTGCATTTCCTAAAAAACCTTAGAAACAGAGGAATGCATACCTTTGAAGGTAAAAGGTATAATTATTCTCAGAAAGCAAAGAAAAAGAGTACTGGAAGGTGAGGTCATATAACAGACAACCCTGACCCACCACCAAGGACACCTGACACATACTTATTGGTGATCAAGCTCATTTAGCAAGATGACAAATACTGTGTGATGTTAATTATGGTCTTAAGATTTTCTGAGTCAGTTTGCAGCATGGCATTGCTCTCAGCATCCTGGTAAGTTAAGGCTTTTGAGGAATGTATACATACAGAATATCTCATGTCTGAAGCCAGCTTAAGGAACCTCACAAACGAAGACAGAATTGAACTTTGCTTCTTGAAGAATGAGGAGCCATATCCACTCCTCCAGGGGAAGGACAGATGTGTGAGAAAGGATGAAAGCTTCAGCAGAGAGCCATGAGAAACTCAGCCAAAAAAAAAAAAAAAAAAAAAAAAAAAATCTTACTGATCATGCTTTTATTGGGGTGGGGGGTAAGCGTGAGAGAGAAGGGAAAATTAGGGTGCTGGCGGCTGCTGCAGAGAGGCACTTTCCTTCCTGGAATCACCTGATAGCATGCTGTTCTTCCCCTGAAGCTTGCAGTGAGACCATGGGTACATTAATGCTTCTGGCAGTTTGCTAGCAGGTATCTATGCTTAGATAAGTTTATCCAACACTGGTAAGACACCTGACAGAAACAGCTCGGGAAGCGCCTTAGGTAGGAATAACTAAGGAAAGCTATTATTATTATATAATAATTTTATTCTTATATTCTTCCTTGGGCATTCATTATTGGTTGATCCTGAATTAAGCATATAGTTTATATAGACTTTATTGTATGTGTATGTGTGTGTCAATATATTGGTTCTTCCTGTTCTTGAAACTGTTTTAAGAAGAGGAAGAAAGGAGTGAAGGAGCCATATATGAAAATTTATTTTTACCTGAATGAAGTGTTAAATTTGCACTATACCTTGCAATCTTTTCCTTTGAATCCAGGACTTTCCTCTGAAAAAAACCCACTCTTCTCAGTTGTTTTTGCTGTGATTATTATCTGTAAATGATGCTCAGTTCCCTAGGAAGTCTGAAATTGTTCTAAACTAATTTCTAAGAGTTCAGGTGTGTTTCATCTCTCACTGGACCATGCAATGACCTCTCTAACATCATGCCAATTATCTCTGCATCATGGAATCCTGCAGATGAAAGTCACTATTTGGCTTGTCCATCAGCTTTCTAGATAAAAAGCTGTAATTATCAGTGAGACATTGTGTTCAATGTGACTGGTTTAAGTTAAAACATGTGATGCAATCAAGGGAGCTTCTGGCAACAAAAGCAGCTGCTAAGGACCTTTTTCTCAACACTTGATTTGATTTCCACTTCCCTTATGGTCCTTTGAAGATCATTAGTCCAGGCAACTGCTGCTCTGGGAAAGGAGGTTGTCCTGATAGACAGCTGCATGGCCAAAGTGTATATTTAAGGAGCTCTTTTCACTTTTGCTTAGACAATATTTGGAGAAAAGTCTTCTCAATTAGAATAAGCTCACTCTTAGCAAGGAAGGATACTGCCATACCTAATTTTTGCTGCATATCCAAGGGTTTGGTAAGTTATACTTCCTAACACTGTTCATAGCTTGATCTGAAATTTCTTTCCTTTCATCTTAGGAACATATTTAATGAGATTCACAGGCTAACATCTGCCTCTCAGGTTTCTTGTGCTCAGGCTCTAATTGTGAATTAAGACCTTCAGTACCAAATTCTCAAGTAGAGGATAATGAAAGATTAGGTGAACCAAGACTTGTTTCTTCTCTCTTCCTTGTCTTATTCAAAAGAAGAATGAAGTTAAGAACTTAAATCTATATTCCTTACTTCCTGAATGTCAAATATAGAGCTGCAAGCTTAAATTCTGGACCAAAGAAAGGTCAGTGGCAAAACTCCGATCAAACTAAGCAGTCCAGCATTTTATCTACACTGTTTACCTGCACCTCTGTTGTCCACAGAAAGTGCCTAAAGACAGAGGTTCAAGGTACTGAAAGGTAGTCTACTCAGAGGAGCTAACAACTCTGAGAACACTGAAATCGGTGGAATTATAGATCTGTAAGATGAGTATCAAGTGAGATGAGTGTTAGTCATATGATTAACAAATCTATCTACATCATAAAAAGTTGGTAATTTTCTGTCTGGATCACCAGATCTACTTTTTTTGATGTGAAATTCAGCTTGCAATTTAATAAACTTGATACTTCTATCTCCCTTCTGACATCTGAATGTAAAATGTTTTGTGGATTATGTCATCTCACTGTTTTCCTGGAAATTGGAAATTAAAAGAAAAATCTTTTGATGAATCAAGGAGAAGGGGCTGGGGGGGAAAGGATGATTAAGCTCTCTGAATACCGTGGAAGTATTTGGAAGTATAAAAGATTTGTTCTGAAATCAGGCAAGCAGAGGAACAGTCATAGTTACTATCTTGATATAATTTTCTAGGCTAATGTCACCTGACAGCTGATAAAATATAGAAAAAAGCAGACTGGTATATTAGTAAATAATTTTTGTATATTTACTTAATGAAAAAGGCTTTAAGTTATACCTGACAAAAGTCCACACATAAAAAGGGGACAAAGATCTATTACTTTTGTTGCTGACATTATACAGCTGTATATCAGATTTTCCATTTAGAGGTGAAGACAAAGAACATTTTCCCTTAGCACTATTTTTCCCTTACACATAATAAAATAATGCAGTGCTATAAAATAAGTTCCATGTATTTCTGTGGCTCAATGTTATGAATACCAGGAACAGGTATGCTCCATATTTATTATATAATTACTTACGAGCAGTGTAAAAGTTATCATTAGCAACTCTAAGGAACATCCTTTAAGTTGTTCTTCATCACCTGATGTTATTTCTTGACACTGAGTTAATTTGAGTGCTTGAGAAAAAGAAATTAAAGGCAGATCTCTCTTGCTCATCCCAAACTTTCTACCCCTGGAAAAGGCCATGCCATACTTGCAGCCCCTGCTCCCTCAGTGCAGAAGCTGTTCTTGCCGCCTGAATTTGCAGTACTTGACAGTACTTGAACAGGGAGTTTCCTAAGATACAGGAAACTTGGACCACTTCTGGATTACCAGTATCATTTGGTCTTGGAGCAAAGTAGTGCCTAAAACCCAGTACTACAGTCTGAAATCTATATTGTGAAATATTCCTCCATAAAAAGCACATACAAAACAATTCTAAGTGGAGAGCTGACCTTTTTGCTCCACCTTTCTCTCAGGGAAATTCAGACCTTGCTCCCGTTTCTTGATTTTGCATAGAATATGTGCAATCATGGCTTCTTTCCCACTCCTTACAATTCTAACCTGAACTGCAAGAATGTGTGATGAATTAAGCATAGCAGTTAACATGCTATATAAATTTGCTCTGAGATTACTTGTATTTGTTAAGTATCACAGGAATAGTTTCACACGTAATGCAAAGTCAGTGAAAAACCTTTAAGTGGAACAAGTCATACTGTTCATGTGATTATTTTGTAAGTATTTTTCATGGGCAGCCAGTTCCTTAGTGGGAAGCTGCTTGCTTTCAGCTATACTGGTCCATTTAGAGGACAATGAAAAGCTTGCTTTGCAAACGCATTAAAAAAAAAACAAACAAAAAAAACCCCAAAAGACACACACAAAAGAACAAAGAAGTTCAAATAGTGAGATTAAGTGTGATACATTTTTTCTGGAAATGATTTCTGAACTCATCTTAATAGGGAACACTTTTCAGCTGTGAAAAATAAAATGCTGAATTTCATGTCTTGCAAAGGTCTTTTTTTTAAGTTAAAACTTTTAAAAGAATACATCTGTGGCAAAAGATTTTATTTGGGGAACACAACTTTCTCTGGTTTTCCCCCATACTTAATGAATCACATGTATAAAAGTAAGAACTTTTCACTTCAAATACAATTTCTCCTGATTTAAATTCTGTACTGAAGTATAATTCTTTATATCAGATGCATGACACTGACATAGAAATCACTTTGATGTTACTAATTCATTAATAATTTCTTTAAAAAAACATATAATTGCTATGAATGATAGTAGGCTATACATATACCTTCTCATTCACAGAACACTTGAACTTTCTATTTCTGCATTGCCATGTAAATGTGGTCTTCAGAAATTATTTTTGATGCCAAATCAAAAACTATACTGTAGATAACGAAAAGCAACATAGTAAGAACATTCTTAAAGTTACACAGAGCTTTTAATAACAGCAATAAGCTAACAAGTAAAATATGGTACAGGAATTCTCTCAGGGCCATGAGGGCACCACCAACCTTTGCCGGCCCTGACCAGCTTTCCCAGGGCCTTCCCCACCTCTGGGGTGGGGCCATTTCAGTCCAGCTCTATTTGAAACCCCCCTGGCAGGGTTGTCCTGCTTGGCTCCCCCCATCCCTTAGGAAGCAGTCAGCCCTCGCTGCTCCCTGACAGACATGAGGACGTCAAGAACTAGCTGATGCTCGTGATACTTACTGTATAAGATAACTCCTGTTATAAGTCCCAAAATGTTACAACCTCAAGATTTCCATAGTGTATTAAAGGCAAACCAGATGAACATGATGTTACTATACTCACTTCTTATTTGAAACAGGTTTTCAGCTGGGATTCATAAAGGGAAAAAAAAAAAACCAAATAAATTTAGGAGATATTTTCAAAAAGCTTTCTTGAATCTGAATCCAGTTATAAATACAATGGAAATTTGGGGGGCAAAAAAAGTGTCTGTGGTTTGGGGTTTTTTGTTTTGTCTTGGGTTTGTTGTGTTCTTTGGGTTTTGTTTTGTTTTGTTTTTTTTTTAAAGTAAGGATCACAGTGCAGTGCTAATAAGTATCAACTTTTATTTTTAGAATTAGGTGAGCAAATTACTGTAAGTATATGAAAGACTGATAGATTGCGTTATAAAGTTATTTCGTTAAAAAATATTCTGCATGAGCAATCATAGAAAAACTCTTATTTTTTACAGATGGTTCAATTATTTTTAACATATTTTGGACAAATTTAATGTTTTTGTACAACATTCAAACAGGCAATCCCAGCTAATTAGCTCAGTTTTGAAAATTATTTCCAAAATGCACTCTTTAAATTAGAAACAGTTAAAGTGGAGCAATTTAACTCCAGTTAGCTCAATACAACATTAGTTTAGGTAAAATGGTAAACTGTATAATTTAATATAATCCCAGACTTATGCTCATAACACAGTTAATTATGATAACATTACCCACTTCGACACTTCTTAGTAATAATAGCAATATATATACCATATATATTATACCATACGTATAATATATATACTTAGCGTGCAAGTACTAGCTTTCTATGATTTGATTCCTGTGCTTGGGCAAGCACACCACATCAGGTTTCTGGACCTCCACACAGTGTCATATAGATGCAAAAAGTAACGCAATAATTAGGCAGCATTCTAGATCTGCCAGCTCTTTCTGTTGAGAGTTTCTGAGAGGATGTAAGGTTATATACTACTGTATTATTCTAGCCTATCGCCAGCACGGGCAGCTAATATAGTTATGGCAGAACATTTCCTTACTGGGCTTTTTTAACAAACCTACCTTCATGAACTAGTGACTTGGAATGACCATTTTATTTCTAAGGTACTTATGCATTAAAAAAATACATAAAATAATTTTTAAAAATATCTGTATTTGACTTCAGTTTGCTGAGAAACTCATCATGGCATTCCTCATTTCCAACCACACAGTGGTTGTGCATTGCAAGGCTTTAAGAAAGGCAGGGAACATTTCCCCACTGCTGCATAGCACCACAGTTTACTGCTTTAGAGGCGCATACCATGAGTTACAATGAACAAGCTGATCAGCTGTGTCTGGTCAATGACCCAGACAGAAGCACCAACACTGCATGAGTTATTTGACCACACCATGGTAGAGACAGAAAATATTCAGCCCTTTAGTTATTCCAGCAGCTCAAAGGAGTCAGAGCAACTGAGTAGTTTTGTACTAATACTACTACTACATGGACAACTGCAGCTCAGGCAAATGAGGGATAACAAGCATGAAGACTGCCTTGGAGGAATTAAGTGCAAAAAGTTTGGAAGGAAAATATGAAGGACACAGTGTCAGTCAAGATGCATACAAAGCAGAGCAAAGAAGCTGTAATGAGATGGAGAGAGCATTCCTTAGCTGTTAACCCATTGTTCAGAACCAGATCATCAGCATGTTTCTTAGCAACCTTCCTTGCAAATGGAGAGGTAATAATGGAGGTGGAAGAAAAAGCTCCAGGGACTAAAAAAACCACACACCCATAAAGCTAGGAGTCTCCGAGCCAAATTCAATATCTTTAACTTTATATTAGCACTAAACAAACACGAAGAACTGGAATAAGGATAGATTTGGAAAAGAGCAAGCTACAAAATACCTGCAGTTGCTGAGCTCCTGAGTACTTAAAGAGATTGAAGTCTCTGTTAAAACTGTTGGAAGCTTCTAGGGGCTTGGGACTGTTAAAATACAATTTAATGAAATATTCTTCATCAGAATATTCCCAAGAATATTTTCAATATTCTTATTTGCCAATATTTACCAATATTCAGTATTTCCAAGAATATTCTCAAGAACATTCCCAAGAATCTTCTCAAGGTGTTAGGACAGTAAGGTCCCCAAGATCAGGGTCCTTCAAATAGGGAGAAGTGAATAATTTATTGTCTAAATTATTCCTGGACAATTCCAAGATGTGAAGAGTTAATACAAGTATTGATCCAATTAAATTAGATACTTCACTTATTTTCTATATTCCTGGATTCCAAAAATAAAATTTAACATTAGATTTCAGTGTTCTTTGTTCTGCCCAATTGTCCATTCTAACCTAAGAGTCACAATTTAATCCCTAATAATTACACTCAGAAACAGCAAACTGATTGGAAAATCACAATAAACATCTTTGGACTTTTGCTTTAAGAAAACATCCCAAATACCTTAAAAGTTTGACCAAAGGTTACTAAACAGTTGTTTTTTTTTTTCACAGCAATTTTACACATTAGGGAGGTTTGGAAAAATATTCCATAAACTATCAGGTCAATGCATTTAATTCATCCATGGTAAGACTTGTTATCATCAAACTCAAGAGAAAAAAAAAAAGAATTAATCAATGTTTTTATATAACACACTGGTAAAATGAGTAGCAGATTTGACCTTATGTCAAAAAAGATTTAGTAAAAATGCCCCAAATATTTATGTAGATCCACATTTGTGAGATACAAACTCTGTTCTTCCAAATCAAGGAGCAAATTGTAGCTCACTTAGTTGACTCACCAAAGAAATGAAAAACTGTGGAAGATCGGTAAGCAAAGCAGAAGTAAATAGCTTGGGGGAAAAAAATGACCCTAGTTGATACTGAAAGAAATATCATACTTGAGGTATTGACAAGGTTCCAGAAACACACTTTTAGACAATTCTTGATCATTAAAGGATGTTATCTCAGTCAGTTCCCAGCCTCTGCTGTTTCCATGTAAGCCGCTTTATATGCTAAAGGCAATCACAGATATCATCCAGCTTCATACACAGCAAATCTGAACCCAAACATAGTCATACCTACCAGAGTAATATCAGTATAGCCAACGAGAACCATACACAGCACTCTGGAGAGCCACATGAACTGGTAAAGTTGCCCAGTGATCATGGCTATAACCTTCAGATAGAAACAACCTCTTTGTTTTGCTTCCTCATATAATGTGTCATGAATTTTTTATTATGGCAGAATTTGGTTATGCATAGAAAAACTTAGTGATAAAACAGATATTTAAATAGCAGACAAAAGATGCTACCTTTGTGGAATTACTTTAAACAAACAAATTTTCAAATGGACTTTAGATATAAACATCACAACTGAAAGTAAAATAACACTACAAATGTGCTTGGTGGAAGCTTGTTAAATGCCTGAAATGCACTCCTTAGTCATTAAGCTTGTGACACAGCAAGTAAAATTGTATATTACTGGGATGCAAAGCCCCCAGAAAAATTTAATTAGGACAAATGTAGAAAACCAATGCAAGCCTTAAAATCTGAACCCAAAACATTAAGGGTAGAATCACTGTACTTCGCTCCTTTCAAACCACCATTTTTTGCAGTGTGGGATTATCAGTTATTGAATGGATTTTTGCCATTACAGTCAAACTCAACAGTAATCTAGCAGACCATTATGCTATTTTAAATTTTGGAAAGCAGTCTTTCCGTTCCTGTTTGTGTGCAGGTGTCAACCGTGATATACCATTACAGTGAAACAAGGCTGTGTTTCTCATGCCTTTTTAACTTAAAGTGCTAAAACTTGAAATATAACAGCAATTAAGTTCAGGAAGTTGTTGAAAATGTTACAGGGTAAAGTTATACAAATCAAAGTATAGTCACACATTTTAAAATAATTTCCCACCACTACCTATTGAGGGACCACTTATCTACAGGATTTGAATTACACTTATTTTGGACTCACTCTCTGACACAAAAAAAAACCCAAAACAAAACAACATGCTATAGTTAGTAATCTGATAACCTGGATATATGTAAATATCTTATAAGATTCCTAGTTCCTGAAATGTCTATGACAGAGAAAAGCATGTCAACCCCTGTTCACTTGATGCATCTCAAGAAATATATATGTTTTACATATTGATAAATGAAGAAATGATAAAATGTAAAAATACCCAAAATAAAATTATTCTGTTGTCTTTACCTAATCTTATGGAAAATCTGACATAAAATTTCTGAAAAATGTGAACTCTCCAGTATATCAATAGGTTCTGGATTTCAATTTTATGGCACCTTGCAAGCATCCCACACAGAACTACATGGAAATAATATTTCCATTGCCATTTTTTATTTCACTATGATATCTAGGACAGATCTTTTCAAATTCTAAAGGTGAAGGATAAACAAGTTCTAAAGGAATTTTAAGGTAGAAAATGAATTTTCAGAAATACATAAATTGTAGCAGAAACCTGGAATAAATAGTATAGTTCAGACAGCCAAGAAAGACTTGCTATTAATAAAACTATCCAAAAGTATTCAGCACATATTGAAGTGTTAAAGAAAAATACAAGACACAACATTAAGGCAAGCAGAGTCATTAATTTTAAATATGTTTAATTAGTTTATTTTAGGTGAATATTAAACTTATTATTTAACAAGAAAGTTTAAGTGGTGGCAACTTATACGATTACATGATGCCACTGGTAGTATCAGCAACTTCAACAGCAAAAATCAGAAACTGTTATCTGTACTTTTTGTTCCTTCACGTAGCTATCTTAGTTTCTACAACACTCATATTTCCTGATAAGCCTTTCTTCAAGAAGAATTATTCACTGCTGGATACCAATTACCTTGGCAAAACTTTCTGCATTGCTAGTTCTTTCTACTGTTCCTGTATGAAATAACAGGAAGCACACCTATCTCAAATGAACTCTGAAACACCCTACAGGAAATAAATGGATATTATTATTGTTACTTTACTGAACCTTCTCCTGCATGTACACATTGCTTATTATATCAGTTGTTAGATGCTTTCAAGTTTCATTATTGTGCTTGCTTGATGCAAACACTATCAATTCCATGTATGTTTAGCATGAGGTACAATGAGGCTTTGATCAAGGCATCAAAAAGAATGAGAATAAGACTGGCAATTACAGGAATTACAGATAATCCAATTATCCTTAGTGATGCCTATAATGAAAAATATACTTTAAATTTTCAGAAAACACCCTGATCATGATAGCGCAGGGCTCAGGACTTCAACATTTATGGCAAAGGTCTCAGCATGTATTTTATCAGCTGCTAACCACAGGAATTCAGCCCAAAAATGTCTTTGCAGCATTTATTTCATGAAAGTAACATCTGTGGTATTATTGAGAAAACTCATTTTTGGCTGTCTAGCTAGAAGAGTCAGATAACTTTTTACATACTCTGGCCTTAAGATAGGAGAAGTTAACTTTTAACCCTTCTGTTTTAATTATAGATCCATGACGTATACCTTTCCATACCCCCCCCCCCCAGTCAGTCCCCATCTTTTTTTCAGTACCAACAGTACTCGGGTTCAAAAAGTATCTTATCTTCTCATAAGAAAGGATAAGTCTCATTATTACTTATCCTTTTCTCTTCTTGGTCATTAAGCTTCCCTTGCTGATACTGCACCTGTAAATCTCTTCTACTTCTTCCTTTCCCTACTAAACACCATTCCTGATTCTATGATTAGGGCTGCTCTGAATTTCCAAGGGGAAACAACATCTGCTGGCAACTTTTCTTCCCACCCAAAGTAGGAAAGTGTGGTTATCTTGTATTGACAGACAACAATAAAATCCTCTATTAATAAAGACCGTTCACATAAAAAGGAATTAAAAGGTAGCTCATACCTACCCAGTCAGTACAGTCTCCTCAATTTTTGAATAGGTATGCAAACAACTAATAAGACAGAATAGTCTTTGCTTTCCAGGCAGAACCCTTCAAGAATTTCATGTGATTGTTTTTTTTGTTGTTGTTTTTTTTTTAATGAAGTATGTATATTTTATCACTGTAAGTTATGAAGAATCAATAAAAAAATCCTATATTAACTTGAACACAAGAAGTAGAAGAATATTTAAAGATTAAAAAAACCCAAACATCACATACGAGGCATTCACCTTTAATTCTGACATGTTAACAGCCAGAAAGTGTCCTTGAAAAGATTTTGCTGCTGTGTACCTTCTTTAACCTTGCAAAACCTTTAATAAGAAACTTCACCACTAGTATGACACAAACTTGGCCAATAGCTGAGCTCAGAATTTGTTTCCTGCCTCCTCTGCTCATGTTCCACCATCTCTGGAAAGGAGATATTCATCCCTGACTTTGTTGTAGGACATGACTTGGTAGGTCAATAAATTACCTTTCTGGTAGAAAATTTGGTTTGGGACTTGCCAATCACAGACTAAAACAAATGACCAGCCCTGTTTTGAAGGTCAAAATTGAAGAAATCAAATTCTGTAGAGAGGATTGTCGTTCAGGGAAAGAGACAGCACATGCCCCTTCAGGGAAGCATGTTATTTTCCAGTGGGAACAGCACTGGCATCAACTTAGCACTTGTAGATAATTGCCACCTTTTAATAACACAGATCTTTTCCAAAGGATACAATTAATGATTTTTCTTTCTTTTTTTCTACTCTCTAGATATTCAGAATTTATTTCTTTTTCAGTAGCTGGCTAATTTTTCCATACCAAACACTTTTCCACTGCAGATATTAAAATATTGAAGAAAACTTGCCTCCACTGACAGAGACTACAACAAATACAGTTCCGTGACTTTGCAGTTTTTCACAGATGACATTTAAATTAAAACAGCATGAGAAATGCCATGGACCTGGATCACTTGTGCAACCTGCAGAATTAATCAGCAAAGTTCTAAAGACTGAATTTCTTTTAAATTCAAGATCATAGAGCAATATGGGAAATTAAAAATGGTTATATTTCAGTAGCCACGGTGTTAAACCACACCAAAAAGATCTCATTCAAGCTAGCTTTAGCATTTGAGTACTTCTCCTACTTCTGGATAAGGAAAACAATGCACAAGGCATACCAAGAAATTAAGAATTCTTTCTGTATTTTTTTCTTCATTACTAGCATTATAGTGGTTTTAATATTTTATGTTGTGTTTCTGGCAACTAGTCAAGCACTCCTAAATGTAAAGGGGTGATCAAACAGTTGCCAGTCATTCTGTATTAGCATATTACAGTAATTGTCGGTAAAAACCATTAAACTTGTTTCCATTATAATCTTATTGTTATTAGTCTATAACCCTATTAAAATCTTTATAAAGTATATCCAGTGCACCTTAGTTATTTTCAG
Organism: Falco punctatus; assembly: GCF_963210335.1. Taxonomy (NCBI): domain Eukaryota; kingdom Metazoa; phylum Chordata; class Aves; order Falconiformes; family Falconidae; genus Falco; species Falco punctatus. The sequence continues at coordinate 60,021,268 of NC_137580.1, forward strand.
TGAAACTTTAGACTCTAATTCCCACCCACCCTCAACCCCCTGGTCAATCCTAAAGGGCAGTGAAAAGTTCTGGGCTGTGAATTGAGCTCTGACTTTTGAGCAAAGGTAATTAACAAAAGATAGACTTACTTTGTGTTTCTCACAGAATGCTTCCTCTAAAGAATAATGTATTTCCTGGTATCAAGACGATACCTGGAAAAAAATGTGTTCTGTCCATATCTCACATTCAAGAACTTCAGCAAGTGTGCTAACATTATGAAATGCAGTGCATTTATCTATATGTAATAAAAATTATTAAAAAATAGAACTATGCATCACATGTTGGGAAAACTACAGCAGAATTAGTTTTGCTTCATCTTGCTGATATTAGTTAGTGGATATTTCTTTCAACCAATATAATTACAAAAGCCATGATGAAACACGGTTGCATTTCCCAATTTCCTGAGCTTCCATTTAATCTAACTTGTTTCCTGCACAGCCATCAGCAAATAGTCCTATCTCAGCCTTTGAATGCTAGTCATCTGTCAGTTTTTCTTTTGAGGTTCTATCATAAAACTGTATTTTAGCAGTGTGCTTTTTCTAGTTCAGTGTTTCTGAAGTCTCAGCCGTACCGAGGGAAAAGGAAGAATTCTTGCTGGGAACAATTCTACCCTGAGTCAGCATTCAAGTAGCTTATTGCGAGAGCAGCTCAGGCAAAGTTTTTTTTTTTTTAAAAAAAGAATGCATAAGGCAAGAAAAAAACATAGCCATATCCTACACTATAATCCATATTTTCATGTCTCATAAATTGTACAAAATGAATTCTAGCAGTAGAGGTACAAGAACACTAGTCATAGTTTATATAAAGGGAAACAGAGATTGTCAAAACCTACAATTTTCCTGCTGTGTCATATGTGACATAGTTCCACAGCAGTTTGGTTTTGACACAAAATCAGGAAGGAGACATTCAATTTCATTAACTTTATCTAGATTTCTTTTCATATGCTATATTGATAAAAGGTAATGAATATCTTATTTCAAAACCAGGAAGGCTGTATTTCCAAAACAGCATCTTGCTAACAAAAGTTTGCCCAAACAGCATATTCCCAGCAGTCAAAATAAAAAGAAATTAATTAAAAGCTCTCCCACATAATTCTCTCTCCAGCTGCTTTGATATGATGTTCCTTTTAAATGTCCCAGCTACTTCCTGAACAAACAGAGGGACAGAGTTACAGCTTTTAATCTTGCCATCTCTCAGCATCCCTCTGGGAATACGAACACTTTTTATGCCATGTGTACACAATTAAAGCAGGTGCCTCATAGGCCTGGCTCTCTTTCCAAGGAACCATTAAAAGCAGCCACTTCTTCCCTAGCCCAGCCATCTGGATTTCCTACTGCTAAAGGGTGAGCAAGGAGGGACAGATGCAGTTCATCTGGCTCTCATACTGGTGTGAAGTTAAGAATGGGGAAGACCAAAACGCGAGGCCTGGGAAGCACTCCGAGTCCCACAATACATTCCTATCAGCTTTTTCTCCTGACAAGCTGAGCTGCAAAGTTGCACTACATGTTTCAAGGGCAGGTTCCAAATTTTTCCCAGACAGCATTTTGACTCTAAAGGAAGCATAAGATTTATACTATTTGGCATTTTTTGCACAGGGGTCATAAAAAAGGGTAAATATGTCAAATACCCTGACAATTTTTACCACCTTAATCCTTCTTTCCAGTGACTAAGCTACCAACTCCCACAAGGTGGACGTGGATCTTGCCAAGGCACTTCATTGTCAAGGTGAAGTCCTTCATGGTCATGGAAGTCCCCTTCTCCTTAGCCAAAAATGATGCATTGTCTAGGATGATTTTCTCTACTTCATTCAGCATTTAAATAAGTGAATGAACCACCAGCTCAGTATCAACACTTAGGAGATGTTATCCAAAATTAAGGGTAAAAAAGGAAAAGCCAAAATCACACAGCAGATGAAGTTTACTGCAAAAGAGAGAGAGTACCAACTTTCAAATGCTATCCACATATTTCCAAAGTTGTAACTCTTCTCCCCCCCCCCCCTTTTTTTTTTTCCTCCACACAGAATATTGAAGGCTTTTGCTTTCCCATGCCTTACACATTTCAGACATCACTTTCATGTTTTCTACCTGAGGTGCTACACTCAAAAGAATTCACTCTCTGTGTTGCCAGAACCTAACACAGATTTTATTAGATATTAATGCAAAAGACTTAATCTGAGGTGATGTTAAAACAGATTTCCACAGAAGAGGATTGAAATCTTACCCATGTAGACAGTTTACTTTCTTCTGCGCGATTGTCTTGGATCAACAATTTCAGATTTTGTTTTAACTTTTTAAGAAGATGCCACAACTGCCACACTCCCCTTTTAAGGTTAAATACCTCTCGCTTTTATTGTCTCATATCCCCTTTTCCCTAATGTATTGTATAATATGTCTACCAGTACTCTTTTACTAATATAGATTTATTTGGAGTCATTCAATTCTACCGTATTACCAGTGATTCCTGATATCTGGAGGCTCTTCTAAAACCGTAACTCAGAGGACTTGATTTAATTAGGGGTAAAACTTCAAGTGTTGTAGTAGAATGATAAATACAATGGAAATCTCCGAATTTATAAGTAAAATCAAGTTCTGCACAATGTGATGAATTTTGAGTTTCCCCTTCAGAAAAATGAAAGTAATCAGTTTCATAGTGTTAATTACAATGGATTATTAAAGTTTAATTTAATTTTCAATTTTAGATTGCTTGGATGAAAAGTCCAGTCACAAAGTGATAGATTGCTAATGACTTAAAATGTTTTCTTAAGGCTTTCATTCAGTTCCTTGACATAGATTAGATCACAATACATTTTATCATCTCTGAAAGTTGAAGAAAAAGCACTAGATTTGCTTTGTTGATTTTAGGGATAAAGGCACACACATTAGTCAGTCACAAAAATCTCACAAAATGTTTTACTGACCAGAGGCTATGTTGTGCCCTAGTATTACACAGAAATTCTGATAGGTGTAAATATCTAGTAACAACTCTAGGAGGACTGGTGCTAGAAATCACATAGTTTTCATTATGCCGATTCAGGTACAGTGATGTTTTGTTTACACAGGGATCACTGTGCAGGATATTTCTGATGGTCTCTGATAACTACAGAATGGCCTTTCAATATCTTTATGCAGCAATGATCTATCTGTGCTATCTACACTTCACTGCCATCTACAATGAGGAAGTACTTCTGATATAAAACTACTTACAAGATAGATGGCAAAACGTGAATCTTCTGAACTTTCAGAAACAAGGTAAAGCAAAATAGAAAAAACAGCTGTATTTTTCTAAGCAGTCTTTTCCATTTTGTCACTGTAGCATCAAAGAACCAAAGCCTACTGCTTTGACACTGCTGATAATGAACTTGTCAAGCTGAGCTGGTTGCTGATCTGTGTGGCTCCTTTTCGGTACCATTAACTGATTTTTGGAATAGTCTGGGATTTTCAACACAGATATGTGTTCTGTACCTTTTGTTGCTCAAAAACCTTAAATTACTTGAAATTTCTTCATCACTAATTAAGAAAAGTGGCAGTATCATTATTAGTTCATTACTGAGTTTAAGAGAAACACGTTTATTTCAAATAGTAATAAACAAAAATCAGCAGGGAATACTGCTGTAGCATTAGGAACCAATCTGTGAAACAGAGATTTGGGGCAGAAACCTGGATTCATACCCATTTTAAACAGCAAAAGAGGCAAAACTGCAACCAAATATTAACCCAGTGAATGACCAACAGTTTAGCAAATTAACAAATGACCCTATTTTTGCCTGTTTAGAATTTTCAGACGACAACAGGGAGAGAGTACATATTTGTGTTTAAAACCACAGACGTCTTGCATTTGAGCAAAAGGACCGGGTGGATAAGGCTGTACAACCAGATACATGAATTTAAAGGAAATCAAGAAAAATCCCAGGATTTCTGGCACTTTCTGGCATAACCTCTTTGGCCAGATCTACACTGCCTTTTAGAATCGTTCCACATGAAAGTGTCCATCTATCCTGGCAGTTTTTTTAGGCTCTTACAGTTTCCATGCAACACAGTCCATAGGACCACTTTGGACCTCTCTGAGGCAAGCTCTTTTTCCATGTGTACAGTCACTAACTAACCAAGGATACATGTAAAACATAATGGTCAAGTATAAGGAACCTGCCTCACTCCAGCAGTACTGAGAATTGTTTACAACTGTTTTCATTTTGCTGAGTGTCTGGGTTCACAGAAATGTCTCGGATTTATTAAAATATTTTTACTACTGAGAGTAAGATAATAAAGAATTGTATTTCAGACCAGCGTCCTTCAGCTGCCATTGCTCCAGCTGTTCTGTATGCCCGCTTGTGCATGGATTTCAAAAATTTGAGACAAAATTGTATGGCATGATGACAATTCATATATTTTTCTAATTGCCACAATTTAGTAGAAAATTACTTTGGCCAATAAATCGCTTCCAAGCATTCTTTCTCAAGACAAAGCCAGGCTTTATCACAAGGCCAGCTGTAAGGGACTGTTTGTTCTTTAAAGTTACAAACTTTGGATGTGTAAAAACCCAAGTGTCATTACCAGTGTAATAATCTTTTGGAAGAATAAGACATATTTACCTGTCCAACAAAGAAAACACAAAAACAATACTGAATGCTTCAATTCCTATGATTCATACCTGGTTTTGCTGTCAAAAACTTGTTTCATTCTATACCTACTGAAATGAAACAATACACATATTTCACATCTGTAACACACAGGATTGTCTAATTTAGGACTCAAATTTGACATTTTTAAATCATGACTTTTTATCCTAAACAACAGATTATATGGCAATTCAATTTCTTATATCAGCTATAGAATGAAAGTAATTTTCTCTATGGTTGATCTGTTGAGAAATTTATTTTAAATGTTGTCTCCTGATCCTCCTGCCTCACTTCTCTTCCTGCAATAAAAGACTAAACTCCCTAAAGTACACAAACTTACTTTCTATTGTATTAACAAGTACATTGAATCCACATTGGCAGTCCTGTCAATTTTCGAATCTCTGAGCTTGAGTCATTATTGCCTTGTATGTCAAAAACATTTCAAGGTTTAAAGTTCATGTATCTTGTATATGCCGTAATTTGAATGCTCTTTGGGTTCTCTCTGGGTTATGCAATAAATATATAAACTGAAATTTTATGAATTTCTAATATGCAGTCCAGAGACTTTTTTTTTTTAGATCAAGTGTGAGACTGTTCCAGAGAAATTAAAAAAAAATAATAATCTGAAAAATCCCATTTTCTTAAAATTTAAATTTCTGAAAAACCTTGTTCTTTTTTGATCTATGGTTGTTCCTTCTTATAAAGGTATTCTTGGAATTCTACTTGGTGCTGAAATCTCTGAAGTATAACTAGCTACAGGTTTGGGTTTTTTCCATTTGCTCCTATCTTATAATTTGTAAGACCTCCTGTTAGGCCCTGATATTCCCAAAACAATTTTGGCATTTATGATATCATTGCTGAATTGAATTTGCTGTACAGTGTCCTGAAGCTGAAACCACAACAGCAGATTGTAGCTTCTCTTCCTTTTATCAAGGATTTCATTTTAAATTGGTTTACTCTCATCTCCTGGGCACAGTACATGGTATAGTAAAACTATGAAGTTCTATATAATCTGGAGACCAAAATTTAATGTTACATAATGTAGTGTCTCTTCCTGTATGTCACAACACCACATATCACCAAGGATACCCAAGAACAGTGCATCTTATTAAGGAGGGAAAGTAATTTCTTTTAACAGTCTGAGGCATGCCTGAATCCAATGATATTTATCAAATTAATGTCTCCCCCCTTTAGTAAGACATAAAAAAGCTAAAGTGCTATATACATAGATTTTCATATCAGAATAATTAATTAATCTGGCTGTCAGTATAATGTAGACCACAGATCTTAAGCCAGTAACTTCTGCATTGGTTTCTCTCCCACACCCCTTAGACAAACCACTATGCTCTTTCCCAACTAACAAAAATATAATATATGTGTTAAAATATCAATACAGGCCACGATTTCTGAAAGAACTAATTTCAAATATAGGAAAATAAAATAGAGGCAGAATTGAAATCTGGAAGATTTTTTTTATGAAGAGCAACCTTAGTTATGTGAGTAGCAACACTTAACATTCTTGCACACACACCTTCAAAGATTTGTAAGAAATAAACTCTAAGAGGCTGTCGGGTGAGAGAATCTATGGATGTTAAGTTGAATACCTCTACCATAAATAGCTTGATGGTCAAATTCTCAAATGATGAAAACTTCCTCTTGCATTTAAAAAGGTCACTGTATTTAGAGAAACTGCATAAGCTCTCTAGATCAGTTTTACAGTTCAAATCAATACTTGATATAACTTCAAGTTTCAATAGGCTAAGTACAGGTACTACACACGCACATAATTTTCAATGTCTTTAGGAGAAGAACACATTTCAGGAAATAAAAAAGGAATGAAAGTACCAAAGTAATGCAGGAAAGAAAAACAATCTGTATTCTTCCCTGACATTTCAGAATATACTTACGAGAACTTTAAAAGTAAGTGCAACAGCTGATATTGCCTTAGCTTAGGGTTTACTGTACATATTAACATTTAAAGAGCTATCAAGCACTATTACCATTATTATTATTTGATGAGGACAGGGCATAGACTGAATTTTACTGCTAAGGCAGTTGCCTTCCCCATTATTCAAGTCTCTTGAATTGCATAAAACCCTTCCATCTGTTAAACAGCTCCATTTTATATCACAGATTTGCCAACCTCTACAAGGAGAGGGTCTGGTTGTTTTCCAAACAAGCTTGAATATCCTTACAGAAAAACACATGGACAGATGGCCTTCTTCCCTGCTGATGCTACATTAGAAATGTGCTTGGAGGAAAATTCTGTCAACATCTCTTGAGTCATATTTTTGCATTATTTATTTTTAAATAGTATCTAATGTGGTAATATTTATTAATACATTTTATGTTAGTGTTCAATATAATCTTATTTCATTGATAAATAATGTTCTAAATTTCTCTTTATCTTTCTGTGGAGAAAACAAAGCGTGCAACAATCTACAAACTTTAAAAACTTTAGAGAACAGTATTTTTATAAACATTTCTTAATCTATTTTCTTTGATCTAGTTCACTTAGAATAAACATCACATGCACACACACACACACAAATACTTAGGTGGTATTTCAAAACAGTTTCAGCAACCCCAAGTTGATGAAGGTGATTGGGAGTAGTCAGCATGGATTTTTGAAGAAGAAATGTATGACCAACTTGAAAGCCCTCTACAATGAAATTACTGACCTGATGGATGAGGAGAGAGCAGTGGATGTTGTTTATCCTAAGGCTTTTGACCCTGTCTCCCATGACATCCTCATAGACAACTGATGGCCTACATAAAATGGCAATTAAGTGGACTAAAAAATGGCTGAACAGCCAGGTTCAAAAAGTTGTGACCAGTGGCACAAAGCCCAGATGGAAGCCAGCCCGCTGTGGGTATGCCTCAGGGAACTATACTGGGGCTAACAGTGTTTAATTTCATTGTTAATGACTGGGGCAATAGCGCAGAGTGCATCCTCAGAAACTCTGCATATCACAAAAAAACTGGGAGTTGTGGTTGAGCTATTTTTTATTTTTTTTTAAAAAAAGATAAATCAACTGTCCTACATGTGGCAAGGAAATTGTTTGGTTGGTTTTAATTAATGTAGTCATATGCTGCTAATTTACACAAAGTGATAAACCACCATGAAGTACCATGAATGCAAAAACTAAAAGAAACTGAAAAAAAGAAAAACTAAGAGAAAAAACATTTTTAAAAAAATAAGAGTCACGTATTCTAAAGGAGCCAAGTGGGGTTTCCATAGGAAATGCTAGGGGATAAAATACAGTTCTGTTTTAAACTGGTGCCAAACACATAAAAAAAAAATTAAAAAAAAAAATCAAAACCCCCATACAAACCTTGACAATCTGTGTACAAATTCATCTAAGGATTTAAAGGTGAGGTGCAAAAACAGCAACCAAGATGTCTTATATAAAGGCTAATTTGAAAACAAATCTATCTCAAAAATTTATTTAATCCACTCTGGTACCTCAGGTACCCTCAGTGTTTTCCTTTTAGAAAAAAATTAAATTACTTAGGTGTTAAAATTTTTGGTCCTGTCGATATACAAAAGTAACACTGTCTTGTTTGAACTGAATTATCTAGGTGTTGCTGTCCCAACAAAAACAAATTTGGGATTTGTTAATTACTTGTGGTGATACCTAACTTCAACCCACAAAACCTGAATTGTGACTAGATGTGTTGACTTCATCACTACTGCTACTCAGGGTTTTTTTTTTAATAGTTGTTTAATAGCTAGACTATTTGCCCAAGAAGTAGGAGATACGGTGTAATTCCCTTTTTAGCTCAAGGGAATTCATAAGTCTCTCTCACTCTCCTATCAACTGTGGCAGCCAGGCTATAAACAAGAAGATAATGATGGTGCTGTACCAATTTAATCTACAATAAAATAATTCTTCATTGTGGAGGATGGGAATTACAATTTTATAACCAAATAATTAGAGTGATTTTTAAGTTCTTAAGCTTCCAGCTGGAAACATCTATGACAAGTCCAACACAATGTCATAAAGATACCATGCAGATAAACCATATTTAAGCACTGGACACTTCAGAAAACACCAAAGTCCCTTCTCCTTCCAAACCCAACCCTCCTGTGCAGTACTGATGATGGCTTTTGACTTCCACTAGAGACATGGTTGCTGCATATGCTTAAGACTGGCTGCCCAGCCTCATCCAAAAAAAAAAAAAAAAAAAAAAACCCACACCTGAAACAAGATTTTAAAAGGTTCACTAATTTATTTAAAGATTTTCTTATTTTATCTTAATCACTAAGAGTGAATGTCTGCCTTTCTTACTATCTATTAAAAAAGAATTAATGTCTCACTGAGGGCATGTGTGGGTTTGCTTTCTGGATTGGGATGTGATCCAATGGATGTGTGCATTGACCTGGAGGGACAGTGTTTTGTAAAATAAATCCTTGTGATGCCTATTCAGTCTTTACTTCCAAAAGATGCTCAAGTAACCACTGTGACAGTGTTTAAAATATGGATTAGCAATAATATAGGATTGAAATATTGATGAGTCCAATCCTTTAAGGGCTAGGATTTGCAGAAAAAAATTACCTTGGAAGACTTCCCCGAGAATTTTTGTTATGTGTAGCCAGATGGAACTTGTCTATAGATTAAAGCAGATCTCTTGAAAGCTGCTTAAGTGGTGAATGATGATGGAACACCACAGGGTGAAAAAACTTGCTTCACAGACGTCACTGCAACTCCCCAAAAGAAGTCAGTTCAGTAGACTTCTAAGTCTATCCTTTGCAAGCACAGAAGAGAATGGGAAGAAGAAAACTGAAGAGAAAAAGAGGAACTGAAATGAAGAGTACTATGGACATTATGTCATTATCTCTCCCTGGGTCTAATTTCAAGCTTCAAATGATTAGCCTCATAGTTATTCTCTTTTTATAAAAGAATTCTATTTATTTAAAGGCTGCAGCATTAATCTACATAATAATTTCTTATTTGTTACTGTATCTGGGAAAGCATATTTCAATTTTCAGCAGATTTCTATCTGAATCAGTACACCTTTTTCAAACTGTAATGACCCAGTGTAAACGTCCATAAGTTTCTGAGAATCACAGCTTACTGTATGTTTTACCCAGCCAATATTTAAAATAGTGATTAACATATAAGTTATGTAACAGTATCATCCCTACTGTTCTTGGCCATCACAGCATATCCTCTCTTTTTGAAAAGCAGACAGATGAAAGAGTCATAATTAAAATTGCAGCAAATGACATGCATGGACTTCCTGTTCTGGGGGAAGGAGGGTATACACCCAAATAAGCTTATGAGCTTAGCAATATTTGTGAAACATACACTGTCTATTGTGAGCTCAATACATCAAGACATTTAACTGGTGTTGACTAGGCAATACTTTAAAAGTGCTTCTATTAGCAGATGTTCTTCCATGAAGGATGTGAACGCAAGGTGTGGAAATCACTGGCAAATTGTTCTGTATTTTGGTGGTATTAGCAGGCAGTTGGGAAAGGATAGGCAACTTAGGAAATCTCTGCTACAGTTTTTCCTCTTTTGAAATGCTCAGAAATAACAGAGGGAGCACTCTAAATATGTTTGGCTTTGCAAAAATTGTCCCAGGGAAAGGAAGAAGCAGCTGCTAGAATCAATATTACAAAAATAATGTTCTTATTTGGTAGTTTAATGTGAGAAAATATATGAAGCTTAAGAGACACATTTTTTTTTTTAAATTAGTAAGAACTAGATGTTTTAGAAATACGGAATGAAAATCCAAAATTATAATTGAGAGAAGAGGTTGCCCTGTTTGGGGATGAATTCTGCCACAAGGATGGATGGTACTAGAAGATGTGAGATAACAGTACAGAGGACCTCTGACCTCTAAAACATGTTCTATCTGAAATGTGAAATAGGACCCAGTATTCTAGAGTCTATATAGCACTGGTGCTAATGCTGTCATCAAATTATGAGAAAACACACTGCCATACGTGCTATCTGTGCCTACTGCCAGGTCTGCAGAGAGGTCAAAAGCTTATTACATCTATCATTTAATCCCTTTGCTTAAGTGGCAGAAACCGAACTGAGAATCTGAGCTCTATCCCTGAATGACCTTGCCAAAATAGGTATGATTTTGTGGAATAAAATGTACAGAACTCTTTTCTCATTTTACTTTTTGGTTTGTTTAACTTGGAGAGGTTGTGGGATAGCTCTGTATGTTAGGGATAGTTTTGACTAACAATAGTAACAAAAAGGTCAAATGTTTATGGGCTAGGATCAGGAGGAAGGCCAACAAAGCAGATATCTTAGTAGGCATCTATTATAGACCACCCAACCAGGATGAAGATGCAAATGAACTATTCCACAAGCAGCTGGGAGAAGTTTCATGATTGCTAGCCCTTATTCTCACGGGGGACTTCAATTTACTGGATGTTCACTGGAAATACAACACTACAAAGGGGAAACAGTCCAGGAGGTTCCTGGAGTGTGTGGAGTACGACTTCCTGACACAGAAGGGGCTGCCCTGCTGGACCTGATTTTTACAAACAGGGAAGGACTGGGGGGTGAAGTGGTGGTCAGAGGACATCTTAGGCATAGGAATCATGACATGATAGTTTTCAATTCTCAGAGAAGTAAGGAGGGGGGTCAGCAGAACTGCTCACTTGGACTTCCAGAGGGCCAACTTTGGCCTGTTTAGGAGCCTGGTTGACGAAGTCCGTTGGGGGGCAGTCCTGAAGGGCCATGGGGTCCAGGAAGGCTGGACTTTCTTAAAAGGCACAGAAGCAGGCTGTCCCCATGTGCTGAAAGATGAGCCGGGAGGAAAGACAAATGGCCTGGCTGAACAGAAAGATTTGGCTGGAATTCAGGGGAAAAATGCAGAATTTATCACCTTTGGAAGAAGGGACAGGCAAATCCAGAGGACTATGAGGAAGTCATGAGGTTAGGGTTAGCCCACGAGCTTTCTCACTTTTACTGTTCCGATCCTCTCCCCTATCCCACCGTGGGAGGAGTGAACAAGTGGCTGCATGGTGCTTAGTCACTGGCTGGGGTTAAACCATGACAAAATGAAACAGCCCCAACAAGTAAAAGCCAGGGGAGGACACGTGGATGGACAGACGGACTGGAAAAAAGAAAAGGAACCAGAAAAAGCGGGGGGGGGGGGGGAGGGCGCGGGGGCGGGGATGAGAAAGAGAGGGAGAGAGAGAATGCATGACAAACAGTAAAAGAGTGGAAGTGGGGAACTGTGATGGAAAAAGTCACTACAAAATGTCTCACAGCTCATTAAATATCTTGTATTCTTATTACACAGTCACCTTTTCAGTCAGAAAGACTTAAAATACAAGCAAGATTTTGTTTTTCAGAACAAGGGTATTTTAACCAAAGAGAAATTGTGAACCAGTGTGAAGAAAAATGTGTTTCAGCGATGAGTTATAGAGGAAATTCAGAAAGTAAATAATACAAAGCTGGGATGTAGAAAGTCACCAAGCAACTTATTCTGTTACCCTCATTAATACTGTGTAATACCATGACCATCAAATTTTCATTTTCTTTCATTTCTTTTTGTTCATTAAATAAATACATAGGACAATTCAAAAATAACTTATGGAGTAGGACTACACTCAAAGGGACAAGCTGAGATATATCAGTAAATCACTACAAAGTCATCACATTCTAATAAACCCACGTGTTCCACACTAGTTGTTATATATAAAAGCTAGCAAAGAAAGATGTTATTACATAAGTATAAATTATGTAGACTCAAATCATCATTGGTTATTGAACAGGTAAACATATCACATTACATGCATTAGCAGATGGGTAAGAAAACAGAAGTGCCCATGCTGTACAGTATCGTATGTTGCTTATATATAGTAAAAGCTGAAAACACCTAAACCCATAAATTGATGCTAAAATCTTAAGGAAACTGCCTGACAAAAATATGCTGACAGTACAAAAATCCAGATCAATATCAGTCATCATAATAAAATGCTGTAAAAACTTTTACAAACTCTGGGAAGGGAACCAAAGTCACATGCCTTTAGCTACCTGCAGGTTAATGTTAATTGACTATAGATTTCACAACAGGATTTGATGTTTTCTGATCCTGCATTTCTGATGTTTTAAATTCTGCATTTAAGCCAACCAGAGATAGGATGTTGATAATCAGCTACTTCTCTACTAGAAAACACTATTTATGCCAGCTTTGAAATACGACAAAATTCCAATTTGTAAACTTTTTTTCAATAAATCTGTTAAGTCATAGAAGTTGTCAGAAAGTTGGAGATTGGAGCTGTTGGCTAACTGATAGCTGAGTTTTTCATCTTCGCTGATGAAGACACATCTGGAATGTTTCAAAAGAAACATTTATTCAAGATAAGCCATCAAAAGAAAAAATAACAGACAATTTAAAATGTTGGTATTGTTGTCTGTAGACTTTAGTGTTAATGCCTTGACTTCTTATTTAGTTGCACTGTGTCAAAGTGAAAAAACCTGATTTCAGATAAAAAACTAGCTTATACAGGAATCTCATTTTAAAGATATTGAAGTAATGATATTGACTAAAAACATTTTAAAATCAAACTAGTTGTTTGAAAGTACCTATTTCTGACAGGAGCTAAATTAGATAGACTGTTGAGGGTTTTGTTATTGATTTAAGTGGAAACAGAATCAAGACTATAATGCATGATAAATTGAAAGAAAGTTAGGGCTTCTCTTTCCCTTCTGTTCTAATACATTAAGAAGAGATAGCTAATAAAGCACAATGTCAACAAATTTATTCAGTTTTGGGAGAAGGGTTGGGGGGAGGGGGCAATGTTTGAGGGTTTTTTTACAAAACAAATAATCGACCTGAGAGAAATACTAAGGATACACAGCAGTCTACCTAGTTTAAGAAAGGATTAGAGATTATCACAAGGAAACAGAACACCTACTGCTACAATAGATAATGCATACTAAAAAAAGAAAACAAGCCATCTAAACCTTCATATTGTAGGTTCTGAATCAGTTGTAAGTGGCAAAAATTGGGAAGACTGAAGAAGCACAATAATTAAACATCACACATACTACTTTGATTCACTCTCAATGTTTCTGTAATGGACAATTCCACAGAAATAAAACTAGAACAGTAAATCGGTTACTAGCATTAAATACAACAGTAATTGTTGTGCTTAAGGGCATTGACAGTGAATATTATGATAATTAACATACATTTAGCACCTTCCATCTGATATTTTAAGTTAGATCTGAAAAAATTAATTTACCCTAGTTTTAAGTGTACCTTACATTTACGGAAAATTACTAGGTTTCATCTACTGAAGAGGAAGCAATCCTAATCTATTATGGAGTTAGCTCAAAACCTTAGTACTTATCAGAAGTTGTATTTAAAACAAAATCTAGGCTTTACGCATTATTTCTTTCTTTCTCCACAGTGGCCTTCTTATTCTAAAATCATTGGGAAACTACACAGCAAATCTATTGATAAAGAGTGCTGTAGGCATATACTCCTACTTATAAAAAGCAAAAAAAAAAAAAAAAAACAAACCCCAAAAACAAACCAACCAAGACTCCCCACTGATTCTCCCTAAATACCAGGTGGGTTTTGGGGTTTTTTTTGTTTGTTTTTTTTGATTTTTTTTGGTTTTTTTTCAATATTTTGCTATTTTAATTTGAAAACTGAAAACCAGATATGGCATAATCAAAATATTTTTTAAAAAAAGATTAGACCTAAATAAGAATTTTTTCTAATCATTTTGTGTCTGCCTATGCAAACATAAGCACAGTCAAATTCTACAAGTCCTTAGAAGTTAGAAAATCTAGTTGATCTTGCTAGAAACATGATACATCTACTAGCAATACATGTATTTTTCTGAAGTCTTAAAATGATAGTATTTAGATCTGTCAGAATTTGTACTGATCAACACTGAAATATTTTCAATTTATACATTTAAACTGAATCCTTAGTTCATATCAAATCAAGCTCTCAGGTGATTTTAAGAAAAGTACAATTAGTTATTTTTTATAGCCCATATAAAAAACCCAAACAAACAGGTCTTTATTTGACAAGATTTTCAGTGCTTTTATCTGTCCCACTAACAGTAACACCTCAGGATTCATATACTTTTTCCAAATCACTGATATTTAAATTCGGTTCATTTGCTGGGCTATTTCAATTCAATCAATGGCTTTCAGCTGGCATAAAACTAATAGCTTAAGGTTGGCTCATGATTTCCTTTTCTTTTAATTGCCTTTTCAGTGTGCCCTAATGGTACGTAGGGGAAGAAATCACTATGAATGATAACTAGAATTTCCTGTAAGACTATAAAGACAGGAGCTTCTAAGAATAAGTGAGAGGTACCTAAGTGTGAGAAATGACCACTCAGTAATGTGGCTGTTGAAAAAAATGAGACATGGGGCACAAATAATTTAATTTTTCATTTGAAAACACAACTTGCTTCTATTTTAATTAAGCATCTCAAATGATCACATGAACCTTTATGGAAAATTCATCTTTACACATTTCTGTGAAGCAACCATTTACTTTCCTAAACTGAACGACAGAAGTCAGTCACAAATATAACAGTGCATTTAGATTGATCATTTCACTTACACAGCATGCACGCTGGGGAATCAGACTTAAGATATTTCTGCCACTGAATGAGCCTTTACATTTTAAAACGTAAATTACATTGTATGTTTTGTGTCCAACATTATATCTGCTTTAAATGGCATGGATGTTATTTCACTGTCACATTGGTCTGTAAGCCAATACATTATGCTTTTTGTTGAGAAAAATAATGGGAACAAAATTTCACAGCCCCTGCCTTCTTGTCTGGCTAAGGAACAATATGCATGCCTGAACTACAGATTGGATCCTTTTCAACAAACATTCTTTTTTTCCCAGCAATTACAGAAAATTGCAGTGGTGGTGACCCACATTAAACATAAAAGATCCATGTCTAAAACTGTAGACATGGGTTCTTAAAGCCAGGAAAACACTGTGAACCTCAAGGTGAGTGTGGATCCAAAGGCCGGCCAACAACCAGCTGCACCTTCTCTGGTAAAGGCTGATAGGAACAGAGATTAACTTGTCTAACACAGTCCTTTACCTTTCAAACCAAAACTTGCACGTGCATCAGAACGCACCATTTGACAACTTCTGCAAGTCCAAAAGGTAAAACAAAACTCAAAAGAACAATTATTTTTCCACTGTATAGAACTTCCTCCTGAGCCTGACACCATACATCTACTGCAAGGCAAAGTGGTCAGAGTTCTAACACTTTCTGTAAGCAGCATTTCTAAGCTGTCTGATCTCTTTTTAGGAAGTGCCTTTCGTTTCTGGCCATGCTTTATAAGCATGAGAACAAAGTAAGGCTTCCTCATTTATTCTGGAAATTCAGAAGATGCCTGGAAACAAACTAGTTAGGAATTGTTACATAAAATTAGATGAAATTTTGAAAGAGAAAGAATTTTTAGAATCAAAGCCAGAAAAAAATCCTTTCCAGAAAAAAACAAAAAAAAAAAAAAAAACAAAAAAAAAAAAACAACCCAGCTTTGTGATCACAGTCCTCTTGACTTAAGTTATCTTGACTAAGATCAGAGACTTGAACATTAATCTCTCACAGCGCTATGTCTGGGATGAGGACCATTTTCTCCCTCTTTTGCACACACACTGAAATACATGCACACAGAGAGTCAGAAGGTTTAATATTAATTCTTGCAAAGGATAAATTTCTCATGGAGGATGGGGGGGGGGGGGGGGGCGGAAACATTCCATAGAGAGTGGAAGGCAAATTCATAAGTTGTCTGGCTCCAGTGTGTCAATGACACCTTCAGTTGCTCAGAACACAGCACACTTTGCATCCTGTCTTTATGATCAAACTTTACTCACTTTTGAAAGGGAGCAAGGAAAAGAAGCTGTAGCAAACAGCCCTCTGAAAATGTTATAGGATGTGATGTTGCATTTCTAATGCATTTTTGTAAGAAGTTTGGTATTATGATGCTATAAATACATTCACTGAGAGTCAGAGATTACTTACATTACTGTGGAAGGAAACATTTGAAAGCAGCAGGAATGAACTGAATCTTTCTATTTCTCTCTTACCTTGACAGAGCTGCTGCTTACTTTATGTTCTATTTCTAGTGTTAGTGCTCCTGCCCCCAAAGCATCTCAAATGATGGAGAGATTTGCTAAAAACAATTTATAATAATCTTTCCCAGTCAGGAGCAACATCATTACCAGTTTCAACTTTTAATGGGGATATTGTACTGGTAGCCCCATTAGGAAAACTGTTTAGCAAAGCAATAGAATGATACCAGACTCTACTCTTTATAGCTTCTGATTAGAAAAAGCATCACATCTGATGAGCAATTTATAGCTCATCAGTGTCAAAACACACAGGAAATAAATAATAAGAGAAGGATGAGCTTAGAACCACGCCTATAAGCTTGATTTTCAAGACAGGGAACAAAACAGTAATTGTAATAGTAAATGAGGGTAAAGGGCAATAATAGATGACCTTGGTATGCTCAATATAGAATACTCCATACAAATACAATACTTCTGTACTAAGTGTTAATACCACCATGCCCTGATGTTCTTATTAGCTTACACTGTCTAACAACACACACAATCTTTTAAAGTATCTAGTTCTATAACCTTCTGTGAGATAGGAAAGTGCTATTAGCCTTGTTTTTCAGTCAAGAAATTGAGGCCTAGAGGATACCTTGTCTGAAACCCTAGAAAAAGCTATTGACCTTTAGAAATAAAAAATTATCCTGGTTCTACTTCTCCTAACTTTGTACCCATTGTAGTACAAAAACAAATGGCATAAAGAAAATAAAAGTCTAAATTCTAAGCATTCACATAGTTCCTAGAAATGATACCCTCTGGTCTCAAAAGTGGTATAAAACATGAAGGCACTGAGGGGCAAGATATTCTTTGGTGTAACCTTTTACATTCAAAGGCTTCTCTCAGTCTAAATAAGGTGAATTTATTTACTGTTAAAGTGTCTTAACAATTTCACCCTCCATTCTTGCCTTAAGGCAGAAGAATAAAACATACAAAGGGTTAGGCAGACACTTGTTAAGTTTCCCATCTTTGTACAATAATGATTTATTTTTTATTAACACATTTTTACTCACAATTTATGGCAAAATCATACGCAAACTAGAATGTCATTTCTGTTTGTAAAAATCAAACAAAACAAAATAGTAAAACATTTAATTAACAAGATTCTTCCAAGATACTGAAAGAAGATTGATTAATGCTTGCTTAGCTGAAGGCCTAGCACATACAAGCAAGCACATTTGTAAGGTCTAGTGATTAGGAGGAGCCATCTAAAAAAATAGTTGCTCAAATAAAACCACTACATCCATCAAAAAAAAGGTCTCACCACCAAAAATTAATCAAAAGGGCAATCTCATGAGTACAGTGAAAATTAAAAAAAAGTATGTTTAAGTCATTATGATCCTGAGACATTTGAGTGATTTGCAAAATAAATTCTAGAATGTGTTTCTTAAATGTATATTAGATACCTAGGGTCAAAAAAGGCTAAATCAAAAAAAGAAAATAAACAACGAAGAATTAAATCTTTAACAAGGAAAAACTGAACTGCAAAGGAACAGTATGTTTGCGAAAATTTTTCAAAAATGATATACATAACAGAGAACTGCAGATTCTAATTCTATAGAGATCTCCTGTCCACTGAAACTTACTTAAAATAGTTTCTTAACTGTACAGAAAAGCAAAATAGGATTACAAGCAAGAAGACTAGATATTCAAAGTCTGATATAATGAATAGCTTTAAGAAACTAATGAACTTTTAGAGGTCAAAACTGAAAAAAAAGGCTTCTTGTTTGTTCTCAGAATAATGATTTCTTAGTTACATTTATGGTTTTGAAATGTCAGTCTTTAGAGATTTGACTTTATTTTAGTCATAGATATCTATCCAAAGTGTTTGTGAGAGAGTGCATTTTCCAGATCACAGCTGAAGGCATCAGCTAAGCTCTCTGCTTAAACTTCCAACTGGGTTCATAAAGTATCAGGACCTTTGGCTTCATTTTAAGGAAGGGAATCAAAAGAAGGGGAATAGCTTGTTTAGTAGAAGTGAGAAACTGATTATTCCTACAACTATATGATCCAATTAGAACAAACTTTTACAATGAAACTTGTGGTGCTGAGGACCTAACATTAATACAAGTTTTTGGTTTTGAGGTTATTCCAGCTTAGTTTTGCAGATAAGACATCCATTTTACAGGATACAAGACCATGATGCTACATGTATAACAAAGGACAGTATTTGGAGAGGATCAGGAGAGGCACTTCAGTCTGTTAAAAAGAAATAAATAAAGAAGTCATTACAATGCTGTTTGTTTGTTTTTTTAATTTAAAAATTATTAATAAATCACTATAGAAAAAACTATTAAAATCACAAGTCTGCAGAACATCAAAATAATAATGCAAATGTCTATTGACCTTCATACAATTAAGAGAAACATTCATATGTTTAATATTTTTAGTTATTTGATCTAAGAGTAGTTTGCTTTAAGGGATAAGTGATGCAACAGCAAACTTTTGTACTCAGTCTCAGATGATCTGAAGTAAGTTTCTGTATGTACCTCATAAAGGATAATTTCATTACTGTGTTAGAACCAAAGGGCTTTGGAGTCTTTTGCCTGTAAAGTATTTTTTCAGCCTGTAACTGAAGCATGTGTTAGATTCTAGCTTGTACTCATCTACAGCTAAGATTTGGTTTGTGTTTATTTACTCTGTTTGAACTTGTTTTATTCAACAGAAGGGAATTTGGCAGCAAGGCTATATTATGCTGAATGCATCTGCAGCTCTCATTTATGTAGCACACCTGATCCTGGCCCAGCTGTCATGCATACCAGATATCTGTAGTCTATATATCCTTAAGTAGTTCCTATGCAGAAACTGAGATACATGAGATAAGGAGGCGGTTGGTGCCCATCTGGTTCTCATTGCACCAAGAGACAGGGACATGTGCAACATACACGGTCCCTGAATTGAAAACTGGGTGGAGAACTAAAGTAATATGGGTGTACAGAGATAACATCATCTGAGCGCTATACTCAATGTCAAAAGATTTATGTCTGTTACCGTTGCAAAAATACACACATGCAACAGAGTTCTTTGTAGAATGCCTCATTAGATACTGATTTATAGTATTTGAATTCACACATAAAGCATCTGTGCCATGCTCACCAGGTGCATCTTCCAACATGTTGTTTGGAAATTACACCAAATTGCTCAAGTCCACAGATTAAAACCCCAGACCAATAAACAACCACAACCATTAGAAAGATACCAAATAGTGAGAAATAGACAAATCTTAACACCAACTCTATTTGTAGTTACAAACAGTTTTCTTAATGTTCTTCTGACTCGGTGAAGCAAAATTGATAAATGCCTTAAAATGTTAAGAACAAAGTATGCAGTTAAGAAAAAAATGTAGTCTTCAGCTGGGAGAATATGGCCTTTTGCATACTTTACTGACAATATTTCAGGTATTCATATCATTTTTCTGTATTTTGTGTGTGAAAACTTTTGAAGCATTTCAAGCTATTCTTTTTCAATTAATGGGAGACAAACTTTGAGGAAATAAAAAGGAACAGTAAGTACCACAGCTAGGTATAACCACTATTTTTTTTCCACTCAACATACCTGTCTTTTCCATATATTTACCTGAATTTTTCCCTAGTATTCAGTCACCGCCATTTAATATAAGATAAAGAAACACCACTTTGTTCTTGCATCAGCCATTTTCAGCTCATCCCAGCACCTCATTTGTGCAGTACAGGAGTTCTACCAATTCATACACTAACATATAGTTTTCCTCACTTTCATAAGAACAAAATTACCTTGCTCTTGTTCATGCTGATCAATGAATCTACTCCATAAATTAGTATACCCATCAATATGAATCACAGTGTTTCAAAAAACTACTGCATGCTAGCAGAGTATATCTTGTAAGAGAAGCAGCACGTGCATCTTAAAAGAACACGCTGTAGTATCCCAGACCTAAGTTCATAATGATATTTTTACTAAAACCTAATTTTCTGCTTGTAGAATGTTGTTCCTGCAAAAAGTTGATCCACTTCCTGCATTTTCTGTGCCAGTGTTCTGGCTCAGCTTGTCAGAAGAATTGACATTCCAAAATGCCTACATTTTATTAAAATAACAATGCAAGTATGAAGCACTTTCCTTCTGGGATTTTGTAGTTAGTTAGTTTACTCAGAATGAAAGACCATGGATTTATAGGAAGATTCTGATCTGGTGGATACCAAAGGAGAAACTCAGAGACAAAAATAAACTTTGACCAAACCTTGTATTCATATATTAAGCCATTCTGTAATCCTAGTGTAAAATTCAATTGTCCTTTCTACTGAAAATTATTGTGGTATCTTTCAGTGACAATTACTTTGGACTGCCAAGTTTAGTATCAACAGAGATTTCACTTATACTAATGACAATTATGTACAACTTTGTAGTTTTAAAAAAATACTTGGGCTCCAGACAAAAAGAAAATTCACCATCAACCTACACCTGGCTACTGCAATTACCACTGAAACTTGCAGACTTCAGCAAGAGTATATACTGTAATAGCTGTTGCAGAATTGTGCATGACAGATTGCCACCCTAAATTAAGAAACTTTGTGAACTACAGTTACCTTCTTTGCAGAACAACTGGTTTGAATTCAGCTAAAGGTATAAATGAGCCTCTGTCTGAAGCCCAAGACCAACTTTACTGTAAATCCCCAGCTGTTGTACAATCATAATGCTGAAACCATAATTACCAATTCCAGTACAGGATGCTAATTTGTTCAGCTGCTTCCATTATAAGACTTCTGCTTTCCTTGCAAAGTTTCTTTATCCCAATCCCACCCATCAAATCCACCATTTCTAGTCTGAAGTTTTTGCCAGTCATTATTTCCAAATGAATTTCTAAAAAAACCAAAAACAAACCCAAACCAACTTGCCCTTAGTTTATACATCACACATCAATGCACTAGTTTACAGTTTTAAAGTTTTCTTTTTTAATTTGAAGTATTTTTTTCCAAGGATAAATCTCCGAAATATAACTTACAGACTTAGTTACCACCTTGACAATTTTATTGAAGTTTAATTCTAAGCTTTTTTAAAAAAAACAAAACTCTAAGCAAATCAGAAGAGTCTGATCAACACTGAGCTTTTAAAATCTAAATGTATATGGAAACAGTTCAAGTGTCTACAGGCTAGAGTGCATATTGCAGTAATAGCAGAGTTTTAAAATGTAACAGACACTACGTTCGCATTTCTAGAACAGAAGTATGCTGAAGGCCCAAGGTTAATACAAAGAGGATTGCACAGAATGCTGTTTAGCCAAGATGTTAAGTAGGTGGCATTGCATAGCTATAACAAAGAAGAGAGACAAAACCAACAACATAGACAGACCAACCACTTAAAAAAAATTAGGACCTATTTTTTCAAGAAGACAAGAGACACTGGGTGTCTCTTGTCAGTGGAGTATGCCGATATCAAAACCCAGAGGTCTGAAAAACAAACTTTTACTTTCTTCTTTTAGTTTCTTATTTCCTTAGCTTCACATAAAAGGAGAAGATTCTTAATGGGAAAAGAATGTTTCACATTTCATATATATGTTCCATGGAAGAATTGGAATATGCAAAAGTTAATGTTTATCTACAAAACCTACAGGAAATGATACTTGAGAAAGGACAGCATAATTAGATCCAAAGTTAGAAACTGGAAGAAAGCATAGAATACATTAATTTGGTCAAAATACAATCTGTTTTTTATTTTATCTGTAGAATGCACAGTATTTCATGTTACTTGTTAAAGAAGAGAAGATGCAATTTTCAGGTAATATTTTATTTGAAATTTTAATATTTTTTGATAAAATTAGTTCACTCATACACTTGGTAATGAAAATAATAGAAACTGTTTGCCTTTTTGCAATTCATTCATGAGGAAGCTCTTCACGTCAGTAAGGCTTTCAACTAATATTAGTACTACTTAACACTCTTGGATGCAGGCCAGTGACAAAACATGGTCCTTGCTATGGAATAATCAATGCTTCCATTTTATTTCTTGAAATAATAAATTTGAAACTGCTTTGGAGTAACAATGTTAACAAAAATTCAAGATCATAATCCATAAAATGATGAAATGTGGTGCTTATTTATTTTGCACCTCAAAAGGAGAACGATTACTCCATCTGCCTTTTTTAAGGAGGGATTGAATTAACCACATATTGAAGATCCATAAGTAAAAAATATAACTGATATACTTCTTGCACTGCCTAAAAAAGGAAAAAGGAAAAGAACAGTTTTTATTCTAAAATGCATTACTTGTTGGCTTACAAATACTTTAGTAATTTGTAATACTTTATTAAAATGCTTCTAGCATTTCTTGTATCTATGTACCTTCTGTACCTTACTTTAACTTGGTAATTCCTCATTACAATGTTGCAGCCACATTGCTTCCTATAACTGATGGAAGTTCAGCAGGTTTCCTGAGAAATTGATCTGGCAGCAGAAAAATTGAAATTTTAAAGTCATTGAGGGAGGGATTTCAGAACTATATAAAGGAGATTGAAGTTTAAGTCAGAGTACTAGATGGATGAGAAACTCCTTCAGGGAACAGTCAAAAATAAACAAAAAATGCTCTGTAAAAGCATTTTCAAAGCAGAAAATTTCATTACTGGTGACAAGTTGTTTCTGAAACTAGAGGTTTATAGCATAATATATTTCTTATGACAACTAAGGCTGTATAGTATAAATTAAAAAAACATGCTTGCTGTCTGGAATAAAAAGCTCCAATTCTTAAGACTGACCAATAATTTTTAAGTGTTGTGCATAAATACACAACTTAAATTTGATTGTTCATATGCAAAAAAAAAATGTAAAACAAGTGAATGTTGTTGATTATGAAGCACTAAAATCCAGCTTGGTTCTTACTGAATTGCAAGAAAATACAGAGCTCATTTCAAACAGGAGATGGACAGTCTTATAAATGCAATTCTTCTGCTATTTGCTCATAGTAGTCAGCTATCAGAAGCTGCAAAGGAACAAGAAATTTGTGCCTTTAAGAGAGCAATGGTGTCCTAATCAGGGACTGTCAAAACAGATGTGATGATTGCACTATATCTTATCTTGTGAATTTCACTCCAGGCAGTAAAGACTAACTCTTATTTTTTTTCATCTTAAAATCTGGAACATTCATTAATTTTCTCTATTATCCTGTAAGACACCAAATAGTGTGATTTGTCCCCAAAAATATGGTATTTTCCAACAGTTAGAAAGCAATTTTCTTGTCTTGCTTAGATTTTTTTTTCCTCCTGATAGAATATAGAAATGCTGACAACAATAATAGGTAGAAAATACTAACTCACAGTCTAAAAAAATACAGTTCTGATAAATTACATAAATAGGTAGAAGAACTATTTTTTCCAAACTGTCTCATCAAGCTCTGGAAGTAAGCTTCTATAACTTTACTGCAGATGTTATTAAAAGAAAAATTGCTTCAGAACTTAATTTTGACCACTCACATACCCTTTAGAGTAACAAGCAGATTTTGGGTTTGAATTTTTTTTGTATTTATTTTTACATATTATGAATGGTTTATCTGCTTTAAATAGTTTTATCATAAATGTTTTTTATAAGTGAGAAACATCATACAAAACACTAAATACACTGAAAGCAAAGCTGACAAAGTGAAAGGACTGTAATAATTCTGTTTCATTTCAAGATAAATTTTTTCTATATTTAATGGATAAAGCTAATTTTGTAAGTTGACTTGCACTTCTGCAAATTACACATTCAAACTCTGGGACAACTTCTGTTTCAAAATTAATACCTTGAGAATCTTTTTATATCCATTTTTGAAGCATTATATTTGAAGTTCTGATTTGATTATTACCCCCAATACTTTTGAGAGGTGTCTGATATGAAACAGGAAAAGAAAAAGAGTGTTATTATAAATGAGCTGGAAATAATTAAACCTCTGAACAGTTACAACCACAATCCCTTCATTATTTTTCCTGTTCTCTTTTGCTTCCAAAAATTACTTGTTCATACACTGCTCCTCCTAGGTTTTTATCATACACAAACTTGCTGAGAGTGCACTGTGCAGGTCCAGGTCATTAACGAAGAAATTAAATATTGGCCTCAGTACTGACCCATAGCACTAGTGACTGGCCTCCAGCTGAGCTTCATGCCACTGGTCACAAGCCTCTGAGCCCACCAGTTTAGCCAGTTTTCAGCCCACCTCACTGTCCTTTTAGAGTGTACATGATCAGTTTGCGTAGAGTATGTTATGGGAGACTGGGTCAAAAGCCTTGCTAAAGGCAAGATTAACAATATTAGTTGTCCTCATCCACTGGGCTAGACACACTGTTGTAGAAAACTGTCAAGCTGTCTCTCCTTAAGAAATCCATGCTGACAACTCTCAACAGCATTAGATGTATAATTTTATTGCATGAATATTCTTCGCTATTAGTACACTGTGCTTTTGGATATGAAGTAGATCTCCTAATTTAACACACTTTTTACAGTGTTTTTGGGGAAAATTTGTGTTTGCCTACAAAAGGCCTACAAGTGAGGGCACTGAACAGCCCAGCTCATGAGAAATATATTTCAAATTACCTCAGCAGCCCTCAAGCCAGGGTTCTCAGACTATTAGTATTTGGGGGAGATAAAATAATTTTATGTACTTTGTTTGTGCTTAATGGCTTACATGGATATTCCCCTCCTCCAACAACTGCCATTTTTCCCCCTCCCTCTAAGTTTTATGTGTGCATCCATAGTTCTATGGTTTCTAGGGAGGAGCAAAAATTAAGGTCTAGTTTAAGTTTATAAAATGGGATGCAACAGGTAAATGTTATTCTCCATGAAGAAAGATGGGTAAATTCCTGAATGAGGACATAAAGACATAAATTTTTCTCCTTTCTCCTTCTCTTGAAAGTTGTCTGCTTTTACATTCCTGCTTTGGATCAGATTTGCTATAGAAATGTTAATACAAAAATTTTCTTCATTTAAAAAATGCAGGATTTCTATAAGTAATTGCTTAGCTTCTGTAAATTGCAACTACATTATTTTAAAGTTGTTCAGGGGAAAAAAAAAAAGGTCATTCCTTAGCTTAAGGTGCCCATACAGTTAAAACAGTTAAACCAATATCAGTTTGAATGACTGTTAGGATCAGACACAGACAGAAGACATGAATGTCAAAGTGAAATATCACATTGTTTCACAGAAATTTACCCCAGTGGAATATGTATGTATTACACAAAGGAAGTACTTGGAAAACTGAAAATGCAATTGATACCAAAACCAACAACAAAACCTAGAAAAACAGTTGCTACTTTATTAACTTTCCCACATCCTTCTGCAGAAGTGTTCCCAAATCAAATTCAGTTCCTCAGGCTGGCGTAAAATTGGGTGGATATAGGCCACACATTACTTTATTCATGAGCTGTAATCAACCAAAGTAAAAGGCTTGGGTAATATCACAGAATTTTTAGTATAAAAAGCAGAGATCCTCCTTGACTGAACAACAAGTCATAGTAACAATAGGAGTACAGGTTGACATGAAAAAATGATGTGTTCAAAGGATAAAGTTGTTCAATTGGATGACCCCCAGATAGGTTTCAGTGAAGTATAGCAAATCAAGGACAAAATCATGAATCATGAAATTTCTTATCAGCTGTCAGTGAAAAGCGAGCACAGCCAACTCAATTTCAGAATAGCAGTCCCTACAGAGACCACCAACAAATATAAGAGTGACTTGTCCCTTGGCAAAGCTTGTGATTAAAAAAACCTTATATCTTCTTCATAGCCAATAAAGTAACACGGGGCTTTCAGTACATTGGAGCTACATCATGTTGAGAACCAAAATGACTTAAGCAGTCCTTTATGCCATAATGAGGACTTTATTCTTAGTGACAGGTGAGTGATCCCAAGGGCAAGGCTGAAGTGTAGGTATCAGAAAATTTAACTGAGGAGCATTTCAGATTTTATCTGAGAGGATTGTGACATGCAGTTGCAGAAATTAGCATTGCACTTCACACTGAGCAATAAAGGTGGCAGATTCCTATGTGCCTTTGTGATTCTTTTGATAGTACTAAAATGGTGAGTAATGACATCTCCTAACTGGAGTTTCTCTGATACCTATATACCTCTGTAGTGGTAGGACTGCAGGACTCGCACTAATTTTACTGCACAGTAATGGGGTATCATACAGAGCAGAAAAGAGAGTGGATATAGCAAATAGTTTGGCCTTGTATTTTTAGAAGATATTTCAGGGCTGGATGTGGGAACATTTTCCTCCTTCTCAACCACAAAATCAACATACTTGCAAGACCTAACAAAGGATTATGAACATGTTGCAAGAACTTTGGAACCTACAGCCCCGTCAGTCTCACTTCAGTTCCTATGAAGACAGTGGAGGAAATCTCCCTGAAAATCACTGCAAAGGAGATGAAGAAACAGAAGGCAACTGGGGAAAAAAATGAGCATTGGTTTAGTAATGGCAAGCAGCATCTGATTTGGTGGTCCTGTATAATGAGAAGACTAGCTTAATGGCCAAAATGGGTGGATGTCCTTTCTTAATTTCAGAAAGGCTTTTGATGTGATCTATGCTGATTCTTTATAACCCTTATCAGAGAGAAGCTCAACAAAGGCATTCTCTTAGAAAAGGAGTTTGGGGTTTTCACAAAGGCATCTAAGGCCCAAAGACAAACCTAAATGTGTACACCATGATGGCTGGAATTTACGAAGGTTAAGTTTGTATAATCATCAACATAGAATTAGAGAGACAGTGAAGAAAGAAAGAAATTAAAGAAATCTGTTGTAGAAGTGCTTTTATCAAGATTGATTCAGGTTTAGAAATAAAACAAAGTAAAAAAAAAAAAAAAAAAAAGCTCTCTAAATATTTATAAGGATATTCAGTCTCCAGAGTGGATATCTGAAGAGAAGGAATACCTGAAAGAAGTTCTGCTTTCAAACCTACCTACAATTAATTAGTTCTCATACAATGATATATTTAAAAGTACAAGTTTACAGACAGTTTTCAGAGCTTTCTGTGTTCAGTTAGAAGTTTACATGTATTCAGTGTTTCTTGTTTTGTAGAACTTTTTCTAATGACTTTTAACTAAATCATTAAATTCTGTTCTCTAAGGATACCTCTGGAAAACACATGCTCTCTAACTTCAGAGAATACACTTTTAACTTTGTAAATTGTACAGAAAAACCAAAGCAGTCCCCCCTTTAAAAAAGGGCAATGAGTTACTTATTTTATCTGCAATGGAAGTAATTTGACAAAGAGAAAACTTGATTTTCTTCAGCCCTTAAGAACTGTATCTGAGAATGAAAAAGGTCAATAAAGCCAAGAATACATTCTCAAGAAAACACCATAATAAAATGCTTTTATTGTCATATAACAAACTAATAAAACTGTACCTTTGTTGTTTCCATTCACAAATGCAGTAGTATGGATGCAGTAGTAGGATGATAAAGACATTTAGTTTAGAAGAACCGAAATATTGTAATAATTCAGTTACTGCATTATGTGCTATTTGATTTCATACATTTCAGTAATGGAACACTACAAAGAATGTAGTTTGCATTGTTTCTTTGCATTATATCAATGCAAGTGATATAAACATGGAAAAAATAAACATTTTCTAGATTAAATTTTCTGGTTTCAGACCAGTAATTTGATCAAAAATATATAGCTAGACCAACTATAGTAAAAGTGAAATTCTCAGTAAAATTAAATTCATGGAGTATACGTACCCTTGTTTCAGGGATATAAAGATGTCAATTCAGGAACAAATGAACCCTTACCAGCTCAGGTTTCGATGTATCACTGTATTGGGTTTGCATGGCAAGGTTTATGCAGCAGGAGTGCTACAGATGTGGCTCTATGAGAAGCTTCCCCTATGCCCTATGACAGTTGGCTTCAAGACAGATCTGCTGCTGGCCAAGGCTGAGCCCATCAGTGGCGGTGGTAGTGCCTTTGTGGCAATGCATTATAAAAAGGGGGACAAAATTACTGCGAGCAGTTTGTGAAGAACTGCAGCTTGTGGGAGGGACCCCAGGCTGGAGCAGGGGCAGAGTGTGGGGACCCTCCCCCTGAGGAGGCAGGAGCAGCAGAGACAGCATGTGATTGACTGACTGCAGCCCCCATTCCCTGTGTCCCTGCAGTGCTCAGGGGAAGGAGGCAGAAAAAACTGGGAGTAAAGCTAAACCTGGGAAGAAGGGAGGGGTGGGGGAAACGTATTTTAAAGATTTGATTTCATTTCTCATTATCTTACTCTGATTTGATTGGTAATAAACTAATTTCCCCAAGTTGAGTTTGTTTTGCTCATAATGGTAATTGGTGTTTGATCTCTCCCTGCCCTTATCTCAACCCATGAGCTTTTAATTATATTTTCTCTTCCCTTTCCAGCTGAGGAGGGGAGTGATAGAGTAGCTCTGGTTGGCACCTGGCATCCAGCCATAGTCAACCTACCACAATCAGTTCAAGTTCTGACATGCAATTAAACCATTCGATGAAACTACAAATTTTTGTGTGTGTGTGTATGTCCTGTGTTGGCTGTGATAGAGTTAATTTTCTTCTTAGTAGCTAGTGCAGTGTTGTATTTTGGCTTTGGTGTGAGAACATGAGATTTTGGGTTGGAACCTGTGGTTCTGTGAACACCACTAACTGAATAGAGTAGAAAGGTCAAAGCAAGAGAAGGGAAACAGCACCCCCTGAGCAGCCTTCTCATTTACACAACTTCTACAAACAAAACAGGAATGAATATTCAGTTTACCCAAGACTTGGATTTTTCATTATTACTTTCTGATAGAAAATTAAACACTGGCAGGAGAAAATATCACTAGATGTTTTGTTTTGGTTTTAAGAATTCATGCATATTTGTTCTCCAGCTCACTTAACTCAAAAAATATTTTAGCATTTACTTTTAATAGTCAGGGTTTTAATGAAGCAATCACAAGAAGACAGACAAATTTTGAACTTATATACAAAGTTCAATACATCTACATCTTTTCTGATAAATGCAGTTTAAGGTCCGCACTTAACCCTGCATAAATGATCTTACTTGAGGATCCAGATATGCTGCAGGCAAAAGCGGTAATTTCAGCATCTGTAAGCATACGTGAACCTTACCCTAATGAACCTGGTCACCCGTCACATTTAAACTGCAGCGGCGGGGAGCTCAGTTCAGCCTAGCTACTCAGCAGCCTGCCTGGGACTCTTACCAGCAGCTGTTCACTATCAGAATCAGATCTGAACCCTGCCCTATTAATGAACGTGCCTTATCAGCTCCAGATCTAGCTAACCAAAAGATGGCCCCGGCATATGTACCAGAACTCCACTCATGACTCAGCCATAGTATAGCACACTTGCTGCTGTACCCTTCTGCTGATACTGGTCTCCCACCTAACTCCGTGCTAAGTAACGGCAAAACGGTGCACCCTGACCTGCAGGGCTGAACACTGTACACAGAGGTTCACCCAGAGGCCATCCTACAAACCACATCACCAGTGCAGGGCAAATACGTCCATTCCACAAGTTTATTACTGAATATGTTACAAGTCATCTCAAGAAGTAATCGAACGATGCCATTTTAATGTCTGTACTCTTTTAGAAGGGAATGGGTAAATTTGCTTAAAGAGCAAACTCCTAATTTAGAAAATAAATAAGCAACATATGCATGTAAAAGACTGCAAAGACATCAGCTTCAAATGAGTTTTTGATTCCATTGTACATTTTAACTCTGCTATACATTAAACAAATCATTACTGTTTCTGTGGAAAAGGCAGGGAAAAACATTCCCCTCTATGTCACCCAAAGTAAACACTAATGCCTGGTAAGCAGGATAGCTCTTCAGAATCCACTGTTTGTATTGACTAGGTCTCTACTGACTGTAATGAGAGCACAGAAATTCTGGCTGTCTTTTAGACTTCTATGGCACCAGAGTCAATTCTGTAAGTGACAAAACAGCTAATGTCACATGCAGATGCCACACGTCTGGGCAAACACCATGCAGAGACATCACAACACCTTACCATAGAGCTTAATACAGCGCCAGAGTTTTTTTTTCATCATTCCCTCATGAAATTCACATTTGCATCCACACAAGTTACTGAAACTTTAGCAAAACTATTGAGAAAGTTGGCAGACTGGAATACGAAACTAGTTGAAATGCACTGCAAGATGAGTCTATATACACACCACTTTTACCTAGGTAACAAGTGTTTTCATGTTAATAGATATAAGTAGTCCTGCAACACCAAAAATATTTTAGTTGAAATACCTCGTCCAGTTAATGACCAACTCTATCTGTTTTCCTCTGCTGGTTTGAGGACACTTACTGACAGGTCTACCTGTTTTTCATGAGCCTCATAGAACTAGTGTGACTTTGTGTCATGCTACTGGTAGACTTGTGCATCCCATTCCTTTACAGTAGTTACATGTGTGTGCAATTTATTTCTGAGATTTGTTAGCAGCTCTGAGTAAATTAGAACCCTACTTGAGTCTCTCATTATCCTTACTTGAAACAAAAGTTTCCATGTTTACTTTAAGAGAACAAATGTTCTGCAATATGAAGCCCTGTGCAAGTAAATATCCCAAATGACAACTCTCACATACAATAGCAGAACATGGAACAATAATAGACACCATCTAACCACAGAAACAAACCAGGAAAAATGCACTATGACTGATTTTCTACTACCTTTAAGAAAATGGATTCTATACAGCCTAGAAATTTTATACCAGTTTCATAAAGTCTGCTATCGGAATATTCATACTAAAGAAGTTCATGCTTTAGGCACAATTTTAAACTGAATTGTTGTACGAAATATTAAGCTCTAAGAATGTCACAGTACCATCCAGGCTATCAGGCTGCAACAAGGTCTTTTACTATCTCATACCAGCATACTCTTCATACAGTCCCTCTGCTGCCTTCTCCTCATCTTGCCTCATCCAGAGGCCACTCTCTTCTCTTGCTTCTCCCTCTCTCCGCTTCTTCCTCAGCTGCTCTCCCTTCCTTGGCTTTCAACCACTGAACAGAACCAGCTACACCTGCACCTTATCTACATCAGCCAACCCACCGCCCCTGAAGCCAACCCACAGTTGTATGTTATCAATGCTAATTAATCCAGCTTCATTCTTCTACATAAGAAAACGCTTAAAATACTTAAATATAGACAAAGACAAAGTATTCTAGTTAATTCAATGAATTCTAGAGTTTCAAAATGATAAAGAAAATACTAGACAATTACAGAAACTACTTTTGAGGTGCTCACACTTTTCCATAGCAAGGTAGTATAGGAGAAAATAAATCCACAGCTGAAGGTCGCTTTTGTAGATGTCTTTTTAACTTCAGAAGGCAGAATCTAGCGTTATTGATTTACTCTTGGTAGCAGTGTTTGGTGTTTAAATGGTCATTTATGTACTTATGTGTTGACTGTTTTGTTGTTCCTCCCCCTCAAAATTCTGATCAATATCTAAGCTATAATATTTGCATTTATTTATAAATAATTAATTACATAATATTTTATTATAGATTTATCTTAGCTAGTTATTAATATTTTTAGCTACTATTATAAAATAAACATTAGGAACAATATCTTGTTACAAATTTAATGCATGTTGAGTTGAAAAGCCAAAAATATCTGTTCAATAATGTGATCAAAATTCAACATTGCTGGTGAATATACCTAAATATTGTAGAAAGATCTCATTTATGAATGTACTTGAGACTTTTTTCATATACATAGATAGACAGTTTTTAATAGATGGAATTTTCCACAAAGGCATTTAGGGTAAACATAATTTTCGTTCCTTTTTCAACTTTTGCAGCATGTATATTAAAGTTCCTTGCAGATGATTAATGAAACCCATTGTAACATTCCTCTCAGATCATAGGTCATCACTTACATAGTAAAAAGAACTTAAGAGATTTCCAGTATTTCAAAAGTTTTTTATAATTAATTGATGATGTTAGTATGAACAGCATGACTGAATCTAAACAAATGAGTTAAAATAAGCTACACTGATTTTCTGAATACATAATATCTTGGTTTTCTTTTTTCTTCTATAACAGCTTGCTGCTGTATGATAAAACAATTGCATTTAAGCAACATTAAAAATGGTTTGCTTTGAAAAAAATAAATCCTAGAGCATTATGCAGTTTAGAAGAGTTTCTGTACCTAATGAGGGGAGGGAAAAAACAACAACAACAAAAAAAGAAATCATACTAGCTACTACCAGAAAGAACTTAAGCATTTGCAAACCCATTCTTTATTTCCCTGCATTCTTGCAGATATCACCAATCTTGTTTTTCTGGAGTTCACATCAAATGAAGAGTCAAATGTTCCATTCCCAGAGCTGAGGTCATTTGAAGTAAAAAATATACATGCTTTGAATCTCCTTTTTTTAGGATAAGACATTTCTTTTAAGAAGCAAGCAAGGTTTCAGAAAAAAGAAGAAAAAATATTTTGACATGAAGGAAGCTTTCACTGTTAAGGTATTCTCAAAGCAAACCTCTACTGATTGCTAATTTAGGAGGTGTAAGAATTAAACTTTGTAGTTTGAGATGGAAGAGATAAATTTCTATTAGTTGTAAATTAAGAAAAAGATGAAAAACACCTACCTTTCGGGAATGGATTTCTTTCACGTATAGTGGAAGTAGAAATTCAGATATTCCTTCAAGTCGTATTCCTTTTTTAGTGACTCTCAAATTTCCCATTCCATCCTACAATCAATAATATATATATATTCACTTTAGGAAATAACCTTATCCAGAACAATCTACAAAGAACACAGTAACTGGCCTAAAACCTAAAATAATGAGTGCTGTCCCACTGTCACCAGCTCTCCTGGTGGTCTTGGACAGAAGCTAGATGGAGGGATTTATAGGCAAAGCTTCACCTAAGACTGAGGTAATAAACTGTGCAGCCTGATGGGGAACTGCGTGCATTATTCTTTGGCTGCACCTAATACAAGGATACAAATGTAGATCCTAAGTATTCCTTTACTGTAGAGGTGAAGCTAGATCTTGAATTACAACTGCTAAGTAAAACAATTAGTTAATTCCCTTTAAAAATATATGTAGCATTTCATAAAACAAACTATCCTGTTTCTGTAGTGAAATATTAAAAAAAAAAAATATGCCATTGATATGTCTTGAATTGACTGGTTTTGCTTTTCCCAGCAATTAAAATACATAGGAAAATATCCCATAGGAAGAAAGAAAAAAGGGGTTTTTTTTATTAGTAGTTCCTCATTACTACTAAGAGCAGGTTGCTGGTGAAAAGAACTTCAAAAATATTGAAGGTTATTTTTGATTGCTTGTTTTAATTTTTCTAAATAGAAAGAGGAAAGAGGTCATTGTAAAAATCTGGATGAAACAAGCAAACCAAATGATTCAATGTTCAATAAAATATAAGCATAGAAAAGTGACCATAAGGTTTCAGCTGTATTCTTACAGAAAAAACAATGAAACCTGCTTGATCATTATGAGACAGGATTATTTTGCGCAGCGATCGAAATTCAAGACTTGAATGCTTGTTACTATATTCCTGACAGAAGCTAATTCACTGCACAGCCAGTGGAATTCAAATTGAACCACTTAAGTACAAAATTAGAAAATTTAACGTAATTGCTGATTTTGATGCCATTACTGATTGTAGTGTAGCAGAACAGTAAGAACTTGAATTTCTTTTCTGTTTGCTGAATTATGAAACAAGTAACCTCCACTTGCTGGGCAGCTGTAAACAGCTGGATAACAGTGTCCCCAGCTGCTGTAGCTGAAGCTGGAAGAGAACACTGGATTAAACATTATGCTTATCTAAAAATAGTGTAGCCACTATAGCTATTCCCTTTCTAAAACAAACAATGATGTCAATATGTCAGATATTTGATTGACACCGCTACATCCACATCTGAAGAAAGGCTGTGAAAATGTTAACTCTTTTAAGACAATAAGAATTACATTTTATACAATGTAATTCAGCTGGTGTTATTTTCCAAACAGAACAAGGATATAGTGATAGATAGCTTTCCACACTATGACAGATTGGCAAAGAACATACTGTTTGGAATCATGCCTTCACATGTCAGTTATACGACTAGAAACCCATGTGCCTGTGACTACAGAAGCCGAAACTATCAGAGTCAGAAAATAAATGTAACTCCTTTCCAAAGCAGGGAACATACAGAATAACAAAAGCTACTGCTAAGGCTACCTATAATATAGAATATATTTGTTAAAGTAATATGGCACCAAAAGAAATTTACAGACTGTACTAGTCCATACAGTGTTTAGCAAAACTGGTAACTGATTACATAAGGCCAAGAACTGCTTTTTTTTGTGAGAAGTGCTATTTATATTCAAACAGTGTCATGGTTTAACCCTGGCCATCAACTAAGCACCACACAGCTGCTCACTCATTCCCTCATGGCGGGATGGGGGAGAAAATCAGAAGAGTAACAGTGAGAAAAGTCGTGGGTTGAGATACAGACAGTTTGATAGGTAAAGCAAAAGAGGTGTACACAAGGAAAGCAAAACAAGGAATTCATTCACTATTTCCCCTTGGCGGGCAGGTGCTCAGCCATCCCCAGGAAAGCAGGGCTCCATCACAGGTAACAGTTTCTTTGGGAAGACAAACATCATCACCCTGAACAACCCCCCTCTCCCCTTCCTTCTTCCCCCACCTGAGCAGGATGCCATATGCTATGGAATATTCTTTCGGTCAGCTGTGTTCAGCTGTCCTGGCTGTAGACCCTGTGTAAGCACTGTTCATCAATAATAAAAACATATTATCAACACTGTTTTCAGCAGAAATGCAAAACATAAGGCCATACTAGCTACTCTACCCAAGCCAAAACCAGTACAATATGACAGCTGAATTATCAATTAATGCTTGTTAAAGAAGTGGTTTTATTTTAAAATATGTTTCTTAAATCAAGAGATGAGACATCTGTACAAATCATTTCATACACAAAACTCAGGCATTTGTAGGCTTTCTAAGAGTGTAATAGGAGACTGGTGCTTATTTTGAAAAGGAAGCAAGATAAAGAAGTTCGACTTTTCTCTTGAATTTGCAGTCTACATTAATACCCATTAATTTTCATTAACAACAATCCTATTTTTCTATATATGCTATAGTAATAGCATATAAAATCATAATATGAAAGAATAAACTGAGAAAAGACAACAATCATGCTAAGTTTTTGGCAGTGAATAAATAAATATTCAAAAAGAATTAGGTACTGATTTATTGAATTGGATATAAACACATTTTCTAACTGAAAAGTTAAATTCAATATGTGGTTTTATCTGCTTCTGTGGAATGTTTGTAACTGATAGGCACACAAAATAATATTTATAATACAACTAAAAAAGAAGTGAAAATA
The DNA here is from genome assembly GCF_963210335.1 of Falco punctatus. NCBI lineage: Eukaryota > Metazoa > Chordata > Aves > Falconiformes > Falconidae > Falco > Falco punctatus. The sequence goes on from NC_137580.1 coordinate 60,057,333, forward strand.
TACAAAGTCAAACTTTTAGAAAACTGGAAATGCTGAAATTAAGGTTGCCTGGAAAAATTCCATCTGCTCCGTCTTGCATGTATGTATGCGATAAAGTTTATAATTATATGTAATATTTATTCTCCTGAATCATAGCTAATGCCACACAAGGTCAGCACTAGTCTTAATAGGCAGCTACTCACTAATTTGCTTTGTCTCATTATTTTCTTTGCTCCACTTTTACTGTACTCTGTTAAAACCCTGCTTTGAAGACAGTACCGCCAATTTCTCTCTTGGCTTCTGTCCTTACAAGTGCTTATTACTGAAGTTACACAGTTCTTCACAACTGTTAATTAATTTTCAAAATACTTTCAGTGGCTCTATAGGAAGTGATACTGTTATTATGTTACTCTACGGGAAATGGAACACAGAAATTAATTTGTTCACTAATTTTTGATGCTTATCGTATTTTATTTGTTTGTTTTCAGCAGTGTAAAGGTAATTTGTATAGCAAATTTAAACTGCCAGAGTCTCGAGTCTTGTGTCTAGTGATAGAGCCTACTGCGTCCAAGAGGGCTTTCCCTTTTCTGAGTGATGTCTCTAAATCCTCATTCTTTAGTTCTTCACCAGTGAGCCATACACCTACCAGAGTCCAATAGTTTCAATGCAGACAGACTCTGGACAGATAGAAACACTCTAGTTTCAGTAAAATTACATTATTCAACATGAGAAGACAGACACTGCACTCTGGACCATAAGCCACAAACGGTGTTATAGCATATAAAAGTGAAATAGGGTGACTGTGACCTTAATTGCTTGATAAATGCAATAATCTTCCGAAGACTAACTTCCTGAAATGTGTAATGACTGGTATGAAATAAGACTATACAGTAAAATAAAGAAAATAGTCAGACATGTAGTACAACATGCCTAATGAGGCTCTTCCCATTCAAAGAATCACTGCCCAGAATGTTTTCTTTATCAATAACTCCCCACCCTGTTTAAAGCAGGTTTGGAACAAGAAGTTTCTTGTTTCATTGAGTAACAACTATGCTGTTATAGAGAAAAATCAAGGATTTTCAGAAGTAACATAACTTGGTTAAAAAGTTATTAGGATTGAAAAGATTAATGAGAGGAAGGTCCAGTCTTCCTGGCTCATTTAATGCACTTATGACCATGAAGATCATCTTAATGTTGAGGCTCTGCCAGGAAGATGAAAACTATTATAAAAAGATTTTAAAACAGATCCACAGAAAAAAATCTGTTCTAAAATGTATTTGCATTTTCCTGTAGATAAGATTTTTATGTAATATTATTAGTATAATTAATTTTAGATATTCCTTATGCTAATCTTCCAAATAAACTGCTTAAATTATTTAGGCTTTCCAGGCAATGAATACTCAGATTATCGTTTTGGTGTGATCAATTTTATTAAAGTGCAAAAATACACTTGAACGAACTATTCCAGTACTTTCTTACAATAAGTAGATGCCAAGTTCACATACTGGGGCTGGGTGAGATGGAGTCAGCTTTCTTCATAGCAGCCTATAAGGTGCAGTGTTTTGGATTTTTGATTAAAACAGTGCTCTTCACACACTGATGCTTTGGCTGCTGCTGAACCATGCTTGCACAGCATCAAATCTTTCTCTTTTCCCCTCTCTGCCGCCCAATAAGTATAGTGGGGACAGGGAAGGAGTTGGGAGGGGACACAGCCAAGACAACTGACCCAAACTGGCCAAAAGGATGTTCCATGTCTGTAACATTATGCTCAGCAATAAAAAGTGGTGGTAGAGGAAGAAGTGAAGAGGAGAACAGGGATTTTCTTTCAAGGTGGCCAATGCTTGGAGACTGATTGGACATCAGTCTGTTTGTATGAGGTGGTAATTGCCTTTGCATTGACTTATTTCCTCTTTATGATTATTTAGTATTATGTGATTATTCTCAGATTGTTATTCCCTGTATAACTTTTTTTTTCCCATGTAAGAAGATAAAACAGTGACTCTGCCTCATTTATTTTGTGCTTTTCCCTACCTGCAACACTATGAAAATACAATCCCCTCATCTTTACACCCGTAAATACATCTACTTTTCTGTTATTATTTTAAAAAAATAACAAAATCATCACCATCAATATTTTATGGCATTCTTAGATTATATTTCTTTTCAGTTACGAACACCAAAAATTCAAACAAGCAGCTATTAAAACCTTCAAATACAAACCCTAAACATTTATTTTATGCTGTTGCTTGTCTTATAACTGCAGCAATCTAGGAATGCTTATATTGAATTTGAACATTACATTAAAGTCAATGAAGTCCCAAACTATAGTTATTGTAAATCTCTTATAAAGAGAGTATAACTTTGAATCAGACCATACTAAAAAATATGTTATGGGAGTCAAACAGCTAATACTGACTTTCAGAACTTTTTAAAGCTTTGACCTGTATATAAATGGATAGAAATTAATATTCTTAAATGGTCTTCTAAATGGTATATAAAAAAAGTCTGAAGTTAATTCACACTGCCTTTAAACACAGAGGTTGATCTTTTAAAAGATTAAGTTATTTCTTAACAATGTGCTGAAAATTCCACAAGGGTGTACTACTTATATAGTAGGTTCTATTTATGCCAAATAAATTATTAAAGCAGCACGTTTTACAACAAATACAAATAGCAAACTATATGATAGAACTATGAATACTACTCAACAAGCCAGAAGGTTGGCTAAAATAACAATCTATCATAACTAATCCTGGACCACACATATTGCTATCTAATGAAATGTGCTGTGTTGCTTGCTTTTTTTTTTGGTAATTATTTAAACACTAAGGCAAGGGTCCTCAAACTACAGCCTGCAGGCCGGATACGGCCCCTCACGGTCCTCAATCTGGCCCCCAGTATTTACAGAACCCCCCTGCCCGCCCCCCGCCGGGGGCTGGGAGGGGGGGGGGGGGAACCAAGCAGCCGCAGATGACTGCCTGCCACTTCATCCGTGTGCCGGCCCCCTGGTTAAAAAGTTTGAGGACCCCTGCACTAAGGCATTATAAAGAAATAGATAGGGAATTCTATAACAATTGCTGATAAACAAGAAGTGTGCAAGAGCAAGGGTCTCTCTGTGCCATACATGATAGGAACTGGAGACCTAGGACAGGATTTGCAATACTGTCTTGGAAGATCTTTAAGGTACAGAAAGGACAGATCTGAAGCCAGGCTGCATGCTATTTCAATTGGAAGTAATATTTCTTCTGGAGGACAGTAACTAAATCTTACAACTGAGCCTAGATGAAATAAAAACTTTTTGCATGAGACTTGGATGAAACCCATACCTTTAATATTACAAAAGCCTGCAAATCTATGAGTAGTATGGCTATAAGAAAGATGTGGAAGTGGAGAAAAGACCTACAATTCATATTTAAGATCACAGAATTCAAAATTTCTTGCTCTGGAAAGAAGTAGGAGAGTGTGATACTGCAATTCAGGAATTAAAACTCTCATTAAGTGAGTTGAGAACTGAATTCTGCTAGATCCTTCAACAATTTTTCATGCATCTCACAAAGTGGGCAGTTAGAAGGAAGCAAAGGACACTGTTAATTAAAATGCACTTTTTCCTTAGGGTCATATACTTGAACATATATCCACAAGCACAACAAAAAGTAAACTGTTGGTTAATCTGAATTAACTAAAACATGAATAAATAACATTTTTTCCAGTTTTGTGTGGTGTTTTTCCTGTTCTTAATAATAAAATATACAAAATATCTGTTTCAGCACTTTAGACCAAGAACAACAAATAGTTGGTGACCCAGGAAATCCATTATTATCAATAATTTTCAAGTTTTTCAAAAGGTCTGCTGTTAGATGTGATACTCTGCTTGGTTTTCAGTGTATATTTAAACTCAGATTTTGCCTCCAAAAGCTCACAGTCTGAAGAGGGAAGCACTGTACAAAACATGGAGGAGAAAAAAAAAGACAACCCACCAGAATTCCCAAAATGTCATGTTTAAACAAAGTGCCTAAACAAAATGTCCTAGAAATTAGTAAGAATTCACTGGCTGTTGCCTTGTAGGCATCATAGCAGAGGCTAAACATGAAAAGGAATCTGGATGATGTGGTTGCAGTGCTGTGAAAAAGCACAGGAGAAACATTTGTAAGTTTATAAAGGTGCTATGCAAAAGAAAAAAAAAAAGAAGAGGGTAGTATATCAGAAGAAAGGTGGTTGAAGCAATGGAAGACTGGTGAATTATATTGAAGATGGAAAAAGAATACTGAATTTGATGATGGGACAAAAAGCTGATAATGTAGAGGGACAGTAATGGGGACAATTAGGAAGATGAAAGCTATTAGCAGCTACATTGTTCATAAAATGGAAGAGATAAACAAAAGGTTGAGAGAAAGATGACAAGAGAAATTATTTGTCTTGTGTACACACACACAAAAAGCTAGATTTCATGAACAGACTTGGAGCATAATTCCAGCTGGAGAAAAACGGTGCTTGGACATGGTTATAGATGTGCAATCAAAAGAAAAACTGTAGGCAGCTACAGTCCTGCATAAATAGAAAGAGTGGTAGTATCAGCAATGAAAACAGAGTGTATTTTCCTGGATTACCAAGAAAGATAACTGTGAATTTCAGTAGCCAAAAATAAATGCAATATGATAAAAAGATATCCAGGAAAATACATTGGAATGACAGAAATCTGGATTGATGAAAACATCTGCCTTCATCCATCTGCTGAAAATAATAGCTGACACTGTGTAGATATTAGGGGAAAGCTGGGGAAAAAATACTAAAGTACAGTCCCACTATGTTTAAAGGTATACATAAGGAAAAAAACATGGAAATTAAGTACTGACAATGAGATTTTAGGTGGAAAAGCTGTTAAAAAGAAAGAAAAGTCAGACTACTATCCTAACTAAATGGCATTCAAAGATTGTGACTATATTCTGTCCTTTAGAATGGTTTTTGAATGTGTGGAGCACAGTTTAGCTTCTTCAATTATAAAAGTAATCTTGAAATGGAAATAAAAGGCTGCATGTACATACATTAATAGAAAATACATAGCTATCCAGGCCAGACAATAAGATCAAATTCATCTTTCATGTTTAAAAGTTTGATTTTATTACCTCTTGTGGATAGTTATGTTATTTTTCATTCATACATCAATGTGTCTTTTAATGTAACTGAAAAAGTCAGAATTCTATGTGATGTGTTCTCATAAACTATTCCAGACTAGGGTACGTTCTTCCTAGAAATCTTATATTTAATATATGTTCTAAAACTAAACATAATACATTAGGAAAAATATAGAACCTAACTATGCAATTCTTCTCTCCCCAAATATATGACATTCATAAATTGAAACAATAAATACAAAGTTTTCAGATCCATTGAACACCTGCAATTCCTACAGAAACTATGTGGTAAGAATGCTAGGAAGTCTAGAATGTGTATAACAGAAATGAACAATCTTATACCTAACAACTCTTAAACTCTTGGACATTAAACTAATTATTTTCTTTATTTGGATATCTCTGTATTACCGTTTTATTCAATGTTCTGTTTAAATTAAAATTATGTGATTCGGTTAATGTGTGGTCCGACTAACAAAAAATAATTTCTGTCCCAATACAGCCTCTTGCAAACAATATTTAACACATCAGAAAATGCAGAACACTCCTTACAACTCCATAGTTCATGCAGGTGGAATGGAAGTACTAAACAATCAGGGAATGGTAAATTTTCTTCTCTGTAATCACCAGCATAATTATTAAGTAAGAGCTAGTGAAGCGTTTCTGGTCTATTTAAACACAGTTACAGGACACCAGGAACTAGGTAAGGATAGAAAAACAGGTTGGACACAGAGGGATGAGGTGACAAGGTGAAAAAGATCTGTCCCTCATCTCAAGGTAAACACTAAAAAGTGGTAAATCCTGAAGTGTTATACATTTACTCATCATTTTTCCCTCCCCCCTTCTTTCATGTATAAAGTCAAATTGATTACAGAAGGTGATCAAGTCATTTTTTCAATAGACTTCTAGTCTGGAAAAAAATATAAAGTGCAACTGCTTCAGTATGAGCTAAATATTTAACCACTTGGCCAGAATATGGAATTAATTGAGCACTGAATAAAAAATAAAATAAAATCAAGCAATTCAATTATGTCAGTGAATTTAAAAATAACCGAAGGGGGACCAAAGCGCAAGGTAGAAGACATACTGCTCCTGCCTAACCATGGCTCGTGTTGTCATAGACAGAAAGGGTAAACAAAAAAACAGAGAAAGGACTGGATAGCAGAAGTTTGTGTATATGGCTTTTTATTCTATCATTATTGGAAGAAAGCTGTAATAATTGCATGGGTTTTATCATAAGTGTTAGTATCACTGTACCTGGACTAATAACAATTGGTAAGATTGCTATTTTTTCATTAGACTAATAATAAATTATCGGGAGTGGGTGTGTTTATAAGCCCACATAAATTGCACAGGTTGTTTAATCTGCTTCCCTGCTTTTGAGGCTTGGTTGTAATTTCAGCACATCTGGAAGACAATTTAGCCATGCTGAAAATTTAGTCACACATTATCCTTGTATTTTATTTTTCAAATAAGTGGTTGCCTCACATCAGAAAGAACAATGAAAAACTGCAGATTGCTAGCATACTGATATTGAAGGAAAATAAACAAACATGCTATATACAAAAGCAGTCATCTTTGTTGACAAATCTGTAAGAAATATTTACCCATAAGAAACAATAAGAAATTTGTACAGTTCCACTTCTTGTTGTACATGCATAAGGTTTAATTAAAATGTTAGAACAGAGGCTCTGCCATTTCTCTAGGAATCTCTACAAATAATTTTTAGGAGCTACCTTTCCCGTGTATTCCAGCCCTTACACTGAACTAATGCTAGATTACCTAGATTTTGAGAAGTAAAAAAGATTATTTGGTGGAGATGCCTTGTAATTCATTCAGTCACATACACAAAATAGGTTGTGGTGTTCAGTGTTTTTCATGTTCGCACCTTGCCTTTTCATGGAGCCTGACACAAGAAGTTTGAACCCTTGTGTCACTAAAATCTACTATATGCTTATGCAAATTTCTGCTTAAAAATGCTTCAAAACCATTTTAGAAAAAAACTAATCAGAAGGGGAGAATAATCATGTAGAGATAACCAAACTTATACAATGAGGCGGTTCCTCAAAATCCATATATTTTAATTTTTAAATAAAGAGTAAGAGTTTATTACAAAAATTAATATTTTTACTAAGTATTTCCATCATATTTCCCATGGGAAAATATGTGATAAAACATTCACCCATCCCTAGTATATATTTAATTGAAATTTTATCTCACATTTCTACTGTGGTTTCCAAGCAATTCAGGGCTCGGCATTACAAGACTGGAAAAATAGGGGCAGCAAAGAAAGCAAGTGCTACTCAAGCATTAGAAACCTTTCCAGCAGCAATTATTCCCATTCAAAAATGGTAAAGTATGTCTTGAATTGAGTGGTGTGCTTAGTTGAGAGGTTCTGCAAAAGACTACAATACTCTTGCACCACTGCAAAATCAGCTACACCTTTAGCTACTCCTGAGAGAACTGTTTAGTTTTCTCTTGTTGTTCTCCTTAAAAGCAGATTCCATATCTTCTTTAGGCAATTTACAATACAATCTAAACTATCTTTCTGGTTAGAAGTATTTTCTTCATACATAATCCGAACCTCCAATGCTATAATGCAATTGCTTTACTTTTGTTTGTTCTTCAGATACATTATTGCTTAGACTAAGTAATCATGGTTCATTGTCTTTCCTTGCACATTATCTTAATGCTTCTTGTTGCTCCCAGTCTACTTCTAGTTCATCCATATCTCTCTAAGAAGTAGAATAAGAAAAACCAGAAAAAGTGCACCTGGTGAACACTTACCATAGCTAAGCAGAGACAAATTCCACTTGTTTATTCCAGCATATCTGGGGGTTTGCAATATTATCCTGTTATTGATTTATGATATGCTTAGAATCAGATAATTCTTATCAGAACAAATGAATTTAAAGATTAGATTCCACAATGTGGCTAGAAAATAGCTCCTTCTGTATGTACTCATTAGAGTACTCACCCTGTAACTGGCAGGACCAACTTGTTTTTCCTCCTTAGCCTTAGCTTGAAACTAGAATCTACTGATGACTTATAACACACTACTCTAATGACTGCTCTTTTCTCAGTAACAATCCAGTTTTTATAAATAAATAACATTTTATTGGAAAAATAATTAAGTCATTTACCATCAGTACCCTTAAGACCAAGATTTTTTGTCTCAAGAAATATATTATTACCAGAAAATACATACTGCTCCATCAGAAAAGACAGAACCATTTTGAGAAAAACCTTGCGAGTTAGGATTCTTGTCTGCAGATTTGAGTCCTAGATTTAAATATTCTGATTTAGATTGCAGAATTCAAAGAAATAGAATTCTGGAACAGCAGGTGAATAAGAATAGCTAGGGAAGCTATCTAAAAAGTTTTAGGGTACAATTTATCAATTTATGAGGATTCATTCATCTCAGGGTTGCTTATGATAACTAGGCAAAATGACCCAGAATGTCTTTCTTACCCTGTGTTTTCTTAATATTTTACTCTTGTGTATTAAGGCACATGTATATTCCTAAATATTTTCTTATAGTGTGACTCTGTATTCGTTACAGAGGAAGGCTTGACTTACAATAACATCATAAGCCATACCACAGAGGTACTGAAGTACCTAAGAGTCAAGCACATCCTTCAGTAATTCCCTGGATTGGCACTTATATTCAGCAATGTCTTTTTTTCTTATAACAAAACTAGTATAATTAAATAGGAGCTGTTACACTGCTTCCTTGATCACACTGTAGCAAAAAGCATTAAAGGAATTAATTTTCAAGACAGTCTAAGGAACCTATTACTGTCACAACAGACAGTGATTATTTTAAAGTGAAGAAAAAGCATTGTATCAAACTTGGTAGTTGCAGAATTTTACTTTTTAAGTGTGACTATCTAATATTGTAGTCTTTATAGTATCTACACTTATACATGTTACTTAGCATTCCAGTACAAACCTTGCATGTTTTTCAAAACAGCTACCACACACCTTTCAATAAGCCACACCTTGCTGTATTGATACACTCAACAAAATAAATGGGACTGAAAGTGAAGTAGCTTGCTGCAGAGATCTATCTTTTGCTATCAGCTCAAAGGAAATGAAAGTGTAAGAAATGCCTGAAGTTGCCTGAAAATAACTCTTCTTTTATCTAACAGCCTGCTCAATAGAACACTCATCTCCTAACTGGGAGCTTGAAGTTCCTTCTCTGCAGTCCAAAGGGATTAAAAATCATAACCTTCACTTTTTCAAGGAGTATTATAACCGCAATGATCAAGGGGCCTACCTAATCTCCTTGCAGATAGCCCAGCATGGAGAAAGACTTTGAGAAGTTATCAGTTATATTGGCAAGTAGAAGTCTAGTAAAGGGGTTCATTTCAAGAGAAATCTTAAAAACAATTTTACTGCGTCATTTTGAGAGATGATAGCATGTTCTCACATATCACAAACTTCTATGGTATGGCTAAACTCCTGATCACTGAAGGGCAATGAAAGCTATGTGTTTGGGTATCAATGGTTCAGTATCTCACTGACTTTTGTAACAGGGCAATTTAAGAGTCTGATTGAAGAAAGGAGTTTTAGAAATCATTGTTTAGTATCACAATTCAGCCCTTTAAAAGCACAGCATCAGGATCATCTCTGTAATCAAATCTTTCTCAGTCTACAGCTCTGAGGATGCAGGGTGGATACAGAGTGGCTACCTGCAGTTGTGTCCACACAGGAACCCTGGAGGGGAATTCTTCAATCCAGGGAACACAGAACTACACACTTGTAAAAGCACAAACCAGGAGTGAAAGAATACCTGCAAATATTCTTTAGGAATCTGTTAGAAGACCCGTAAGCAACGTGGTGAAGCACAGGTGGTCCAAAAGGATGTCAACAACAGGCTAGGCATGAGGACCTCCAGTGAAAAAGTAGTTGACCAGCTGGCAAGGAATGCAGAAGTACCAGACACAGAGGCTGAATTGAATACTCTCCAGACAGCATCTGATTAGGGAAGCAACCAATGGTCCAATACCCAATAGCAGACGAAGAAGCCTAACGTGTTAATGAAGAAGTGCTAACGACAAAGCAGCTATACAGTCTTTACACCAAGAATCATGAGTCTGACTAGATTTGAGACTCACCATCCAACTGATTATTACTTCATGCAGCTCACCTGTAATTACAGTAATAATATAACATTCTAGGGAGAAAAGGAGCTGGAAGAATTCAAATTCACGTAGTACATCTTGTCGAGGAAGAGCAGTAAGGGAGCATGGGTGAATACACCTGCTCTGAGGTTTCAGACCAAAAGGGAGAAAGAACTGCTAAGTGACTTCAAAGGATGGTTATAAATTTAGAATTTGGGATTTCTCTCCCAGATCTGAAGGATCAATTAGATGATGTATTTGTGAAGAGCAAACCAGAGCACGGACTGCAGTATTTGTGAACGCAGCAGGAGACAGGCTGAAGAGGAAGCTCCTGAACTGCTTTCATGAAAAGAGTAATGAAGGTAGGGGCTTCTTCATTAATTAGATTTGCCTCTAATTAACGGAGAAGAAACAGCTAAGAATGTAAAGATTAAGTGGTAATATAGTTGAGACCGGTCACAAAAGGACAGAATTCTTGAAAGTTAGAAGGAAAATAACTTAAACTAAAAGCACTGTATTTTGAGAAGGCAAACTGCAGTAGAAGGACTTTTAGAGAAGATTTCCTGGGAGACTTGCCTAAGGTAAAAAAAGGAGTTATAGTGAAATGGTAGCTCTTTAATGAACAAATTTACCCAGAGAATGCCAGTGATAAAGGATTAAGATCCTGCAGGGAAAGGATGAATGCATTTACAAATACTTGTATAAGCTAGGTATTTTCAAGCCAGCTGAGTAAAATGAGCTTCATCCTGAGGTACCCAGAATCTGCAAGTGATAATTATTAGCTAAAATGTGTCTACAACAATGACATAGCTCAGAGCAGTAGAGTGCAGCAATCCCTTGTTTCCCCACTTACTCCATGTTGGCTCACTGTGGGGCAGTTTTTCTGCATGTGAAGGGGATTCCTTTTGGATGAAATTAAATCAGAAGATCTGTTCAAAGTGCAGCAACAGTCTCTAAAAGGAACAGAAAGGTCTCAATCAATGTGTGATCTGCAGCACAAGCAAGTCCCACAGCAAATACCAAGTGCACATGCACCAACAGAATGCTCTCAAACCAGAGACCTCCTGTGTTCTTCTGCTTCTTGTACCATATAAAAGGCTAAAGGTCTCAAGGTGAGTAACCAGATCACAGAGATGCCCTCAGTTCCTAGCTAAGGGCATTCCTTTATATTACACCAAGACCTGCTATGGTTCAATATACTTTTTCTTCCTTAAACTGCTGTATCCCTTTTCAGTGCTTTTCTGAATTGCTTTCTTACCTGCCTTTGTTTTTTGGTTGTTTGTTTGTTTGTAAGTTTGTTGTTTAATAATGATTACCCTTTTCCATCTGTCCTTCCCAATCAACTTCTTTGGGCTCATAGAAGATAAAAGACATTGCAGCAATAGCGCCAGATCATAGGAAGTGCCTCAGCTATGCCACTTTGTGTAGCTAAATTCTGCATCTACTGCCAGTCATCCCCAGGACTATGCACTTCCATCTGTCCAGACTCCAAACTCTACATATCCTCTCTCATTTAACCTGCCTGTTCCTCATAGAAATTAACAGCTAAGAAGGTGGAAATCATTACTTTCGTGGTGACTGCTTGATCATTTGCTCCTGGACAAGATTTAAGACACCATTTCTTCCATTCTGAGCCTCTGTTCGGCCAATACACAAGTTCTGAGTCAGGAAGCAGGAGGTACTATGGGTTACATCTAAGTGAACAACAACAAGAAGAAGACTTGCTTCCATGAAAAAAGAGCATGAGAACACCCATGTGCTCCTGTCATCTCCACTAAATGAATAAAAGGATGCTCTGGCACTTGCTGAAGCAACTCTGAGAAGCCTAAACACCTGAAAGCAAGAGTTTGTATGATAGCTTTCTTTTGGCTGTCTTTGAGCAACATGTGCAACAGGGTGTTTGGTCCAGGGGACCAGATTAATCATAAAGTAAATAAATATGTATACCTATAGTCTACCTTTTGGGTCCTTTGGACAAATTGCTTTTTTCTACTGATCCATTCATATTGCACTACATTAGCTTTTACTGTGTGGCTCACAAATACACAGCCTATGAGCACAGTCTGCGAGAGCCCATAAAGGATGGATGAGAGCAAACTGTAAAGGTGAGAACTAGAAAGGCATAATTGGTATTTATCTTTTCAAAGGCAAAACAGTGGCAGCAAAAATCAACTTACCTTGAACCCTTTAAAAAATACTATAGGCTCTATATGAGAGTATATAACCAAACAAGCTATTTGAGGGAAGCTGGAAGATGCCCATGAGATCAATGAGAAGTAAAGCAATGAAAAAGCCAGGAACAACACAAGAATGAAGCAATGGTCAATGGAAATAAGGATTAAATAATAATAAAAACCCCACAAAAAGCAAAATAAACCCCAAACAAGTACAAGGAAGGTTTAAACTTTATGAAGTTGTTCAGACTGGAGAAGAGAAATTATGGAGGCACACAATAATAAAGTATGAAAACACTTTCTTCATGCCTACTGATAATTAAATAATGAACTTAAAATGAAGAAACTGAGAATCAAGTGGATATAAGTATAACATTTTGACTTTAAGAACTGGACCAGAAAGATTTGGCATTGTTGTGGAATACGCATCCATAAAGATTTTTAAGAACTTTTTGTTCTTAAATGATGTACAGTTTAAGCTATATTGTAGCAGGGGGTGAAAGTGCTAGGTTCTGGAAATTTCTTCCTGTCATTCTGTCTATAATTCCACGAAGAGACTATTAAAAACAGTATGTGTCTTCACAAGGTGCAGAATTGGATTTTTGCCTTGCCTTTGTTGCAGAATTCCTTGTACAAAAGGCATTTAAATATCTTTTAAGCCCAATTTATAACACTACAAATATCTAAGCCACACAAATAAAGAAAAATCAAAAGACACAGTAGAATACATTGGAATTTATACTGTTATTATTTTTTGCAGAATATATTTTCCCCTTGTTTACTGGATTTTACTGAGTATATTTCTAGACAAATGGAAATAAGAATGCTGTTTTCAAAAAATATCTTACAGGACTCCAATTGCAGCATAACTGCATATTTCTTTCAGACAGTTTTTAACCAAAAATACATGATAAAATTAAAAATAATAAGAAAGAAGGAAAAATTTAAGGGATGCAGAATGAAGTATATCTGAATTGTCAGTGATTAACCTTTCAGCCATTTTAAGCATCATTGTTTGTCCTAAGATTGCACTTGAATCCAAATACACTTACTATATTTAACACATGATCTCAATTTCAAACTTAATGTCAATTTCATTGATCAGCAAAATGTGTGTACACTTAATTGTTTTAAGTCCTATGCAAGTATTTTGCCTTGACTATTTCAGGATTATGATAAAATTACTGTCTTGATCAGCAGTAAACACTGACAAAGTTTTATTGGATTGCAAGAAAACAAAGTACCTGTTCCTAGTCTTAATAATGAACATAATCCATATGCGTGTCAGGCTTTTTGTGGCAGAATTAGTAGTGTAACAGAACAAGCATAATTTCTTATTGTGCAGACAGTAAGGCAGTTTTGAGAAAACCTACATGAGGTGTTCTGTAGTGCAGTTAAACATGCAGTAAACTAATCACATCAACACTTTCATGCATTCTTTTACTCATACTCCTCATCACCCACAGGAGAAGGGGGAGCAGGGTCCTTGTTTAGATACAGGTTGGATGATCAAGGGAAGAAGGTCCTGAAAACTGGGCTGAAAACAGACTGAAAAAGATGAAGGTGAGTTGGGATGTGGTGGCTCTCCAGACAGTAGTGACAGGCTTTGACTGACAAATTCAGTTAAGCAGATGCAGCACAGCCTGTCTAGAGAACATAGATTCAGAACAAGTGTCAGTTTTAGCAAGAAAATCAGGTTCTATAATGATAAAGCAAAAAGTACAAAAATATGTCTATGAGCGCAAAGCGTTAGGGAGATCAAAGTAAGAAAACAGGAGAGATCTAAAGGAGGAGATTTTATGCATAAACAACTCCTACTAGCACAGACCGGAGATGCTACAGCATCTGAAGATAGAAAAGAGCAAAGGCATTTCTCCCTTCACATTAAGAGACAGGTATCTCATTCTATATGCTGGGAGAGGCTTAAAAACCAAGAAAGAGAAGGCTGGGTGGGCCAAGGAAGACAACTGACCAATTCAACCACAGTTTTTGGAAAAAAATGTTTTAGAAATTTTATTCTTTGCATACTCTTTCCTAAATGTGAACCATCATATATTTCTTTTGATCTGTCATCATCCTTCACTGAAGTCACAGATTAGTCACCTGCCTTGTCAACTTTTGTATTTATTTTGGTTTTAATCACTGTGAAAGAAAGTCAGCTTTTTACAAAAAGCTCAGAAGAAATGCTGTTATGGTAATTTCAAACTGTATTTCCTATGTACAGAGTTTTCCTGAATGCACAAAAAATGTATACTAGCAAAATCAAAGGTATGGAGGGAGAAAACAGGGTGGGGTGGGGTGGGTGGGAAATGCAATAAGGTAATACCAAATCTTTAAAATCTTAAATATGTGATCTTTAGTAACTGCAACATGAGGGTATTTTGTTCTACTTAACAGAAAAAGCTTAAAAAATTATTTTGTAGTGAATCTGGCACTTATTTGAACTCTAGATAAGTACCCTGTGTCTAATGCTTCACTAAAGAAAAATACAAAATGGAGAGAAATAAACGTCAAGTCACCTCTGCAGTATCTAAAAATCAGCCATTCATATCTATTTTTATAGCATATCATCTTAGGCGTATCTTAATTTAAAAGAAGCAGCACTCACAGGTATATTTTTTCAAGGCTGGCTATCTTAGTTCTTCCATCATTGTTCAAATTAAAAATACTTAAGTTTAATGTGTACAGTCTTAACTAGAAAGAAAAGGTCATTAACAGCCTACAGTCTACAGTTTTGAAATGTTCAACAAATACTCATTTGTTGAGTTGTTTCCTTTCATTTACAAGTGTCATGAAATTGCTGAATTTCACTCTTAGTAGCATTCAGTATGACCAACAGTAAGAGAGACTCATCTGTCATTTAATAACCACATTTTGGTAATGCAATTTTGAATGTATTTTTGGTAGGAAATAAAGATGCAGTATAGGAAGAACAAATAAAATAATAGATAAAAAATCTTCAAGGAAGAGGTTCTTCACCATTAATGTCATCATGTCTTTAAGAACAGAACAAATGATAAATTATCCCCAAACATAGATCATAAATAGGAATCTTATCTGATGTCCTATGTAGTCAATTGGAATCCTTCCTTTGATTATATTTATAGTTCAGACGCTATCTGCATATATGCAGAGGATCAAAAACTTTGGTTTTCAGTGAAGGTAAAACCATCCATCTGTTGAGACATGCAAGTTTGCAATGCATGCGAAAATACACTTGCATAATAGGTCATCAGCAAGATGATGGAAAAAGGAAAAAAAGTGAGGGGTGGGTGGGGAAGTAAATTTCAATACAGCCATTCTCTTTTGGTGGCATCACTTCCAAATTACGTGCACTTAGAGAGAGTCAGATTTCCTGGAAGGTTAAGTAACTAGCAGTAAACACTTTCTCAAAATTAAGTCAGTTGAAAGCCAGGGGTGGGGGGGGGTGGGGGGTGGGGTGGGGTGTGTGAATCATCAGCATGCAAAACCCATCAGCATGCAAAACCCATTCTGCCCTAGCTGAATGCTATGTGCTTGATAGCAAAAGTTCCATGTGCAACTACAGCAAATAATTCACTTTTTTTCTGAAAGTAAAAAAGAACATAGTGCAAGTACAGAAATTTAGGATCTCTACTGCTGTCTTGTAAGCAAGATAGACAATCTAATGGGCATTTCTGCTTCCCGCTGCTGTCTTATTTTCCCTACCTGGTGTTTTGAAAAACAGCACCACTGGTTTGAATCTTCACCAGTGATAAAATAACTCTCTCGTGCACTATTGTGACACAGCGAATACTGTGAGATTCATTACTATAGTAGTAAAAATATTCCTATAGACCAAGTTTAACCTAAACTATAAGTTATGATCTTTTAACTGAGGTCCAATTTAGATTGAAAGAGATCACTCTATTTAAAACATCATTTTTATTTAAACAGCAAATTTTATTTCCATTCTAACTTTATTTTATTTGTTTGAAATCCATCTTGAAAATTGTATCCAAGTAGGACATCTGGGCACTTAAGCTGCATAACAAATGTAATTCCATATAAATCAGAACCAAGATGATAGAGCAAAACAAACCAACCAACCAAACAAACAAAAAAGGCTGGTGATGACATTACAACACTTTGGCCAACAGCCCAGATGTTTGAATAAATGACCTTTTCATGGACAAAAGATGCTTCTGCAGAATGCTGGAAAATTTGTGTACTACAACTATTTTCAAACAAGGTACTTAGTCTAAGCTGTCTTTTCTGCCCTCAAATGTTTTGATAATTAAAAAGTAGCATGATTGAATCCTGCTAATCATTCAAAATACTGGCAGAAAAGCACACACAAAATTGCACAATTTCCAGCCAATCCATTAATATCTAAAAAAATGACTGATTTGTTTAGGCTTATATTTACATAGGCAGAACTTACTTAAATGCTGCTATGACATTTATAGTATATATGAGTGGTGTTTTTCTTGATGCTAAATGTTTTTACAGTTGTTTTCTCAAATTTTATTTACATAAAAACAGTTAAACCCCCCATAATTTTCATAACAGTTTATGAACATAAAATTCATAACAGAGCATGTTAACTGCCTAACCATCAGAAAAATTCTACTATACCTTAGGCAAAATTTTAAAAATAGCCTTTAATCTGAGTTTATAACTTACAGCAGTGATATTACAGCTGTGTTGTTTTGAGATTTGTTTCTGGTTTAGGTGTGAGGAACTTCAATTTTTGAAAGTTATTCTGTTTTTCCAGATATTTAAGTTGGTCTCATTAAAACCAATACATCTTTTTATAAATCTGGCCATTTTTATGATTTATGGCCAGTTTATACGAATATATATATATATACACACACACACACATATATATTTTATGGCAGTTTATACGATTGCACTGTTTCACTACCGACAAAGTGAGACAAGTGGGATTGTGGCTAATCTTTTTGTACATCAGCAGAAGATTCATCCATGTTACCTGGAGAGCAGTCATCTTACACAAAGGTTGTCTCTGAAGAACTGGAAGACTGCATTTCTGCTCTAAGCTTGATCAGTGTAATTTAACGGAGCAACACTGTGTTATACCTATTGCTTTGTCCATATGTCAGATAAAACCTCATGATTTAGTTTGGCAATCTGCCAGCAAAGATTATATCCTTCACTGATTCAGACTGAGTTTCTTAATTTCTCGCTATGAATCAGCTAGCCAGAATTTTTACTCTAGGCAGGTCTCAGGTAGCATTGGTCATTCAGGCATTCTTAGGAAACACACACTCTTTTAAAGAAGAAAATTAACTTATATTTTTTTAATACATGCATATAGACTAAAGTACACATTAGTCAACACTTCTCTTTGTAGTTCCCTCATTTGTTCCATTCTTGCTGAACAGAACAGAATAGAATAGAATAGATTCAGTTGGAAGGGACCTACCATGATCATCTAGTCCAACTGCCTGACCAGTTCAGGGCTGACCAAGTATTCAAGGTGAGGCTGCACCAACGCTGAATACCGTGGGATGATCACCTCTTCTGACTGCCTGGTCATGCTGTGTTTGGTGCACCCCAGGACGTGGTTTGCCCTCTGGGCTGCAGGCACACTGCTGACTCATATTGAGCCTGCTGTCGACCAGCACCCCCAGATTCCCTTCTGCAGGGCTGCTCTCCAGCTAGTCCTCTCCCAGTTTACACTTGTGCCTGCTATTACTCCGCCCTAGATGCAGGGTCTGGCATTTGGACTTGTTAAGTTCCATCCCATTAAAGATTGCCCAATGCTTCTATCTATCTAGATCTATCTGAGATATTAGCTGAGGAAAACCACACCATGCTCAGGCTTATAAAAATGGTCTGGAGCAGGCAAGACTGTACCTAGACAAACCTCAGCAACAGTTTTTTTAAACCCCTGGAAGAACCATGTTTCTTTAGTTTTCAAGCTGTGGGCTCATATCAACCACTTTATAAGTCAACTGTACCTGATGTCAGATAGAAATTAATTTCTGGCTGTATAAACCTGAAGTTTTACTATCTGAGTGAATATAAGTCCATTCATAAACATGTTTCTATCTTTCTGCATTCATACATTCTCAAAACATACCAGGTGGCAACAGTGTTGTTAAATACAGGAATCTTTTTATAGTGGTATGCATATTTATCAGGAAACTTCCTTGAATTTTCGTATGAACATTCTGTTTGATTATGTTCTTTAACAGAAAACGTCAGTGAAACCCCAGAGACCACAAACCCAGTTATGGGTAGTCTACCATTGTATAAGCACTGCTAAATGAAGATATCCATTGATGCAAAAGCCCGTGTCAGATGGTGGACACATACTGAGGTGAGAAAAATGTATTAAGTTTATGCCACAGTCAGACATAATGCAGCTGTCAAGTAACAGCAAGAATTACTCAAAAACAGGAAAGGGCACCAAGCTTTCAAAGACATCATGTATAATATTTAATCTGCCTGGTCTGCATACATATCAGCTAATATCATATACACCTGAAAATTAGGTCTGGAAAACATGGAAACTTATATGTGTATCTTGGATTACAGAACACATATTCATGCAGTATGGGTAGTGATGCATATATTTCTTCAGACAATTAAAAAAGCAATAGAAACACATTGCAGCTGGATGGCACTTCTGGGGTTTGCCTAGTCCAGCGAGCCAGGGGCTCAGAGCAGTGTCAGCTAGAGCAGCTTACTTGGGACTCTGTCCAGTCAAGCTTTGGCTGCCTCCAAGAATGGGGACTCCACAACCTCCTCAGGCAACCTCTTTCAGTGCCTGATTAAGCTTACAGGGAAACTTCTTTTAGGTAAACTTTACATAAGTTTTAAAGCTGTTTGTTTTAATTTTTCACTTCAAAAAAAAACATTAAGAGAACAGAACATATCAAGGACTCAGATGCCAACCTGGAATATACAGAACTAACAATGAAGCACATCCAAAGAAATGGAGAGGCTTTTAGTACCTACAGTGAGGGAAATCTTGGGTCAGGTGAAGGCACTGAGATTTCTGCCACTGATTTAACTATAGTCAGTATTTCAGCAGATATTCACTATTTCAACAATCTAATTTTCAGTTAGTTTTAATATCCTAATGAAATTTTCATTTTATGATAGAGTTGAAGAAATGTGACAAAGGCTGCTTTACTTTTTTTTTCTTTTTCCCTAGTAAATATCAACCATATAATGACAAGCTGGTCAAATTTGAAACTTATTTAAAAAGTTATGTTGATATAATAGAAGCCCAGCAGTTACCATAATTCTCACACAGAAATGGAGGCCATAAAGCACCTGAGTTGATTCCTTCAGGAATTCAGTTTTACTTAGTTATCCTTATATTGAGCTTGCCTGAAGCTTTGAAGATTTTCTTCCAGATAGGTATTGACTGTTGATGCCATGACACCATGAAATAGATAAGTCATCATTTCTGTTGGTAATATTTTTCACTGCATCGTGCATTCTTTTCTAAACAAGTACATGCAAAGACTGTACACAGTATTTCTTAACTGGTCTGATAAATACTATATACAGACTTAACTAACCCTACCTCTATAAGTTCAAAGTTTGCAGACATTCAGAACCATGTTAGTCCCTATTTTCAGCATAAACAACTTACATAATAATATGAGGATGAGGAGAAAAAATACCTCGTTAACCCCAAATCTCACAACCAAAGTATTCTATCTCTGATCTGATTTTCAATGCCATATATCGCTTAAAGAACGCAGTTATATCAATAATTTAAAAATTTTAGAAAGGCAAATCCCATTCACCATTTCCAGAATGTGTTTTCAGATTTTAATTGCATATTTCATTACCTAGTCTTATAAGCATAACACTGACAAATACAGTCACAGTATGCTGCGTATCTGCACTACAATACAGCACTCTAGGAATAGACTGCCTTAGCTGAAGTGTTCTACATTACAAACAAGTTTTCATGTTATCTAAGAATCCACAGTATATTTCATGAAGGTATTTAACAGCTATGTGATGGATTAATGCTGTCACTGAACCATATTAGAAAAAAAAAATAATCCAAGCCAACAAAACAAATATCATGTTGGTAAATAAAAGATTTCATTAAAACAAGCAACAAACTATTAGAATCCTGATTGCTCTTTTGCCTTTTAAGCTCTAACATGCCCTCTGTTTTACCACATTTCTCAAAAAAATCTGATGCTGTCTTATCTCTATAGATTCTGAGACAAAACATATGCATTACTATTCTGAGATTAGAGTCTATGCTTATATGTATAGGAAATTAGATCAAAGCAAGAGTAATAAAAAAGGATGTCAATATGTATACATTATATGTCAAACATGTTCTTCTTCTACATTGGTATATCATAAAGCTTCCAGCTTTAAATAGACCTACCAACAATTTTGAGTTATCTGTTTTATTATTTCCCTTGACACAGGTTAAATTTATCACACAGGTCTCAAATATATCATATGTTGTTTTATTAGATTAATTTAATTGTGTATTGGCATCAGTATACGTCAAAATTAATGGATTTTTAATGACAGTATATGCTAATGATTAACTAGAAATACTGAGGGGGTGAAATAATGGTTTTTAGAAATTACTAATATGACAAGTTTTTTAATATTACTGTATATAAAACTGACATACACGTACATACAAAAAAGAAGAATGAAATAAGCTTTGTCTCCCTCTTCCTTCCATCCTGGGAATAAAAAGAGAACACTAAATTGCAGAAATAATATTTGCTTATATTTTATCAACTCTGTAAGTTTTTAACCTGGGGACACTCCCTGCTAAATTCTAGCTGCAAAGCAGGACAGAAACACATTACATTCCCCCGCACACATGTCAATTTAAAAAATCCAAAGAATATGAGTTAAAAAGAATTAAAAAAATTAGTAACAATAATTTATTGTACTGTGTTTTCAAAGTACTTCATTAAAAAGGGAAGTGTTTAAGCCACTTGCAACAGAAGTTAAAAAGACTAATTTGACTGACAATTTATTGAGATAAAAACATCTATGGGGGAAAAAATATATATGTTTTAAAATATACTTAAAGCAATGGAATTAAAAGGAGTTTCCCCAGGCCTCTGCAGATGCCTAAAGTAAGCAATATATAGTTCACATATGTACAAATACTTAATATCATGTAGTCATGATATTTAGTTTCATCAGTTGAAATGCAATATTTCTCCATAGCCCTATAATAGATGTGATTAGGAAATGGCTGATATATAAAAACCACCAACACCATAACTTCTTAGATCCTAAAAACTAGTATAAGAGATGAATTTTGATACATTAAGTCTCCATTCTTCACCCTTATTTATCTCCTCATGATTCTCTGCTGCTGGTGCACTCCCTCTCAGTCCTGTTACTTCATTTCTGTTACTCTCTTTCCATTGAGCTGTAACTCAGGAGACCCATTCCTTGTTACTTGATACTGCATAGCTGACCTGCTTTTCATTCTTCATTCTTATTTAGTAATGACCTTGATATAGATTAAACTTACTGGGTTTCAAAAACTCTGAATAGATTGACTTTAGCTATATTTGAGGCTCTTTACATGCAATGGTCTCCATAGGGCTTTATATTCATGCTTCTCTTACAGTTTCTGGAGATAAGCGATGGGTGGGTTTGTTGTGAAATAGCTTTTACTTCTACCTGTACCAGAAATGACACTTATGTTCCTTTCAAAACTAATAATTAAAAACCCTACACATTCTACAGTAGTTCTCTATTAAGTCCATCATAACATGTTCTTCTATATTATTACGTTTTGAGAATTTTGTTAGAGGTAGATTATTTTTGATTGATGTTTAATAGCAGATTAAAATATAGAGCATTCTGTAATAGTTATATAATTTATAGTGCATACTGTAACAATTAACATGAACACAGATATATTCAGTTTCCAATCTCCCTAGGAAAACAGTCACTTTCTGCAGACAACAGGAGCAGAACATAATTTCAGTGTGAATAAGAGTACTTCTGAGTCATATATGCTTGAAGAAATGGCTCAGTAAATTCAAGGCTTGCATTTAAAAAGTCCCCACACTCTATGTAGCCAGCAAAAGACTTCTGTATGGGAATTTGTATGTATGCAGACAGTAAAAAACATTATTTTAGAAAAGGCTTTTGAGAGCACCTCCTGCCATGCTCTCCCATGGAACCTGAGGAAGTTGAACTGCAAGACCAAACCACTAGTTAGGCAGAAAAAGGCTGTGCCACCAGATACGTAGGGCAGTATTCAAAACTTTGCTGTAGAGATGGTAGCCAGTTCCAAGCAGAGTGCCCCAGGTTTCAAAAAGTTAGTCAATAGAACCCCCTGGGAAATTGGCCTCAGGGACAAGGGAGCAGAACAGAGCTGGATCCGCATGTGTAAGAAATCTGGAAGGGGTGGCAAGAGACTTACGTGGATGAGTCAAGACCTGCTGGTCAAACTAAAGGGCAAGGAGGAAATGCACAGACACTGGAAGCAGGGACAGGTATCCTGGGAAGAGTTTAGGGATGCTGCCTGTGTAGGGATGTGGTCAGGAAAGCCAAGGCGCAGCTGGAGCTGAACTTGGCAAGGGATGCAAGAAATTATACGGTCTTCTATAGATACATCAGCCAGAAAAGGTAGGTCAAAGAAAGTGTACCCTGCCAACTGAACATGACTGGCAAACTGGTAAAAACAGACAAGGAGAAGTCTGAGGTACTCAACAACATTTTTTTCCTCAGCCTTCGCTGACAGCTGTTTTCCCACACCTCTCTAGTGGACAGGCTGCAAGACAGAGACTGGGGGAGAAAAATCCCTCCCACTGTAAGAGAAGAACTGGTTTGTGACCACCTGAGGAACCTGAACAAACAGATGTAGGTCTATGGGACCCGACAAGATGCATTCCAGAGTCCTGAGGAAATTGGCTGATGTTGCCAAGCCACTCTCCATGGGATTTGAAAAGTCATGGCAGTTAGATGAAGTCTCTGGTGACTTTATGGAAAAAGAGAAACATTGCACTCATTTTTAAAAAAGGGTTGAAAGGAAGACCCTGGGAACTATCATGTCAGCCTCATCTCTGTGCCTGGGAAGATCATGGAACAGATCCTCCTAGAACTATGTTAAGGCACATGGAGGACAGTGAAGTGATTCCAGACAACCAGCATGGCTTCGCCAAGGGCAATTCTTGCCTGAGCAGCCTAGTGGCCTTCTGTGATGGAGTGACTACATCACTGTGCAAGTGAAAAGCTACAGATCTCATATATATATGGACATCTGTAAGGCCTTTGGCATAGTGCCTCATAACATCGTTCTCTCTAAATTGGAGAGATATGGATCTGATGGATGGACTTTTTAGTGGATAAGGAGTTACTGGGTGGTCAGATCCAGAAAGTAGTAATCAATGGCTCAATGTCTGGATGGAGATAAATGACAAGTGTGGTCCCTCAGTACTGGGACCAGTACTGTTTAAGGTCTTCATCAATAAAATAGACAGTGGGATCAAATGCATCCTAAGCAAGTTTGCAGATGACACTATGCTCAGTGGTGCAGCTGACATGCCTGAGGGACAGGATGCTGTTCAAAGGGACCTGTACAAGCTTGGCAAGTGGGCCCATGAGAATGTCATGAGGTTGAACAAGACCAAGCATAAAGTGCTGCACCTGGGTCAGGGCCACCCTCAGTATCAACACAGGCTGGGGATGAAGGGACTGAAAACTGCTCTGCAGAGAAGGATTTGGGGGTACTGGTGGATGAAGAGGTGGATATGAGCCAGCAGCGTGCACTCACAACCAAGAAAGCCAACCGTACCCTGGGCTGCATCAAAAGAAGTGTGGCCAGCAGGTCAAGGGAGGTGATTCTGCCCCTCTACTCCACCCTCATGGGACCCCACCTGGAGTGCTGTGTCCAGCTCTGGAGCCCTCAGCATGAAGAAGCAGCACTCAGAAAAGACATGGGCCTGTTGAAGTGGATCCAGAGGAGGGGCACAAAAATGATCAGAGGGATGGAACACCCCTCCTGTGAGGCAAGGCTGAGAGAGTCGAGTTGATCAGCCTGAAGAAGGGAAAGGTCTGGGGGCACCTTATTGCAGCCTTTCAATACTTAAAGGGGGCTTCTAAAAAAGATGGGAACAGGCTTTTAGTAGGGGCTGCTGTGACAGGACAAGGGGTAATGATTTTAAACTAAAAGAAGGTAGATTCAGACTAGATACAAGGAAGAAATTTTTTATGATGACAGTGGTGAAACACTGGAACAGGTTGCTCGGAAAGGTGGTAGATGCTCCATCCCTGGAAACATTCAAGGTAAGGTTGGATGGGGCTTTGGGAAACCTTATCTAGCTGAGGATGTTCCTGCCTATTGCAGGGGAGTTGGGCTAGATGACCTTTAAAGGTCCCTTCCAACTCAAACCATTCTATGTTTCTAGAATAAATCCTACACTATTTAAAATCTTGTTTAAGACCTGGATGAGGAGAGAGAACACACCTACAACAAATCTGCAGCTGATGCTGACTGGGAAGGATAAGAAGTGAGGAGCTGATAATGCCAAACAGCAGAGCTTCAGTCCTGCAGGAAACTCAAGGACAGGGACAACAAAAATCTCACAGTTTAAACTGAAACATGCATGGTTCTATGTTTGGGAAGAATGACAGCATGTATGTATACAGGCTGGTAAATAACTCACTGAGTACCAGCCCTGCTGAAAAGCAAGCATCTGAGGGTTACTGCGGATGCCAGATTGAATATAAGACAACAGCTGCTCTTGGCGAGACTGAAGTAAATTGCACATGGTACAGTAATAGGAAGAGGTGCACCAGAAGACTGAAGGGAATTTCTAGCTCCCTGTACTTGGTCCTGATGAAGCCATATCTGGAATACATGGACAGTTCTGCATCCATCCGTATCCTAGCTCAAAAGTGATGTTTAAAACCAAAGGAAGTCCTGTGCAAGGCTGCTAAGATTGTCAGGATACCAGACCACAAGACTTAGAAAATGATGTTGAAGGAGTTGGAGCTGTTTAGTCTGGTGAAGAGGTGGCTAAGGGGAGATATAACACAGATTTTAACTGTGTGGGGAGCAGTTAAAAGATGCAGAGCCTTAGTAATGGCAATATAACAAAGATTCATCGCCACAAATTGCAGCCTGCAAGCCTCAGGCTGAACATTAGGAAAATCTGTTTTCCTAGGAGGGAAGGACACTGTGTGAGCACAATGCTGAGAAACACTATAGAAGCTCCATCCTTGGAGGTTGTCAGGACACCAGCTGAACCTGCTATGGTGTTTGTGACACTTCACACAGGAGGCTGGGATAGAGGACTTCCAAAGGTTCCTTCTACCAGTACTCGTGTGAGTCTTTGTAAGTGAAAAATTCCATTGGTAGTTAGTACCTGCACCTATTTACTGCTACAGAAGAGGTATACGCTTCTGGAAAGTGTAAAAGATATAAAGATAAAATAATGTAGAAATGGAACAAAAAATTTCTAAACAAATTAAAACCTTGCATATAAAAATCAAGGTTGAAAAAAGGAAATTATTTCATTTAGAGATGGTATGAATAAGGTGGAACATGGCAAAAACATAAAACACAGCTAATAGAACAGGGGAAAAAAGTGAGTGCCAGAGATAGCTGTCTTATATGAAAATGAGAGGAGCAAAAGTAAAATTAAAACTTGAGAGAGAAAGAGAGTCTCTCTACACAACTAAATTGTAGAACTCCATGCCACAATTCAACATAAGACCCCTATGATTCAAAATATAAATCCATTGTTAAGTAATAGCAATTTGCAGGAGGGGAAAAAGCCAGTTAGGATTTCAGTAACTGAGCACTTTCTGAAATACTTCCTGCAACCAGTGCCGGCCACTGTCAGGATGTAGGGCAAGGCAGTTCACTGGTGTACCTGGAGAAGGCTTTGAACAGTGGAAAGGCTCACACACACAAAAGACAGTTTTGAAGCAGCTTCTACCTTTAAAAGGTTGACAGCACTGAAGTACCTATGTGACAAGACTCTGAAGTTTGATCTTTCATTTTTCCCGTAATAATACATCAAGTGAAAATACAATTTATTCTACTACGCCTTCTGAAGTCCAGCTGTTTAAATTATGTGCTTCTACCTCCAAAACAATACATTATTACTGCCAAGTGCTATTTATCATTGCAGATGTTAAATTCTTAGTGGTATTAATTGTTTATAGGGCAAAGCTAACTCAACTATTAATATGTAAAATAAGGATACAAAGTCTTCTTTGATGGATATCCTTTGAAATTTAAAAGTGTCATAAATCTTCCAGTTGTGTATCTTTCCAGTTTAAACCCATCAAATTATATGAACTTATCAGAAATTCTTTGTGCTGTTCAGTTTAAGTAAGCCATCTATTCACTAGGTAATTCAACATGCTTTGCATCAAGATTTGATATTTGCAATTTGCAATGAGAATTTTCTATGGTAACATTATAATCCTCGGGTTTAAGTTCACTTTGCAGCAAATAGGAATAACCACCAGCTGTGGTGGTAGATTTTGAAGTGAACAGCACACTATGCTTGCAAGTATATACAAGACTCAAAAAAAAAAAAAATTTCCATCCAGGTAACAATGCATCAAAATTCTTTTCATAGGTATATGAATGACATTATTTAATTAAAAAAGATTGGTTTCCTACAGTATTTGACATTCCAAACCATAATAGACAGAGACTCCAAAAAATGAAAATCAGACTGGCTGGTACACTAGGCCAAATGTCAGGTTAAAGTTTAAATAATTCTAGAGGATGTTCTCTTCTTTAAATAAGCAGAAGTATTACCAGGTACAAAAATTCTATCTAGTAATGAACATTTAGTTTTAGCAGCAATTATAATCTAGGGTATTATATTTTTAAAACAAGAAATCCTAGGGAAGAAAAAAGGAACCCAAATTTATCCAAAGGCTATTAAAATTATTGTTGTCTTATATTTATAAACTTCATATTATATATGTATTAGTATATAATACTTCTGTAAGTATGCACGATCATTTTTTTTTTTAAATTACTTCTAAATGCCCTAATTTCTAATTATAAACTATAAATAAATTTCTAAAATAAAAATTTCCTGGTTATAAATAACTACGGAGTCAAAAATAAGTGAACAGACTTTGAATCAGGGGTGAACAAATTCACCCAAGCATCCAAGAAAAATGTAATGATAGCACTGCATAAATTAACCCAGTAGATTTCATGGGAAGGGGGCAACAAATCAGGAAATAAGTTGACCATGAACTATTTTATAGGAAAAGACTGTTATTTCAGAGGTTTAGTTGGAAGTGGAAAGAGCAGTGTGGCACTCCAATTGTGCAGTCATTTCAACATGATGACTATACATTCCCTTGATGTAATATATCTGATTCTTCCGTATTAGTCATTTTAAGGAGTTGTGTTATGCAAAGCAGGTGCTTAAATTATGTCACTTAACAGATGCAAACAACAACGCAAGGAGTTTGTAGCTATAATTTCATCTGAAGAGTGGCATCAGCAGTTGGGATTGGGAGAAATTTGTTCATTTCTACATGAAGGCAAGGGATAAAATTTTCTCAGACTAACATGACAGTTGTTCTTTTTTTAATGGGGCCATGGTTATGAGAAAATTTGGGCAATAAAAACCAGTTAAAAACAATAAAGTATTTCCACAATAAATGATTTCAACACAGTACTGAGAGTTCAGGGAATTCAAATTGCTAATTTCTCAATTAAAAAGTAAAACTTTCAGAAATGGCATAGTCAGTATATTTATAGAAGTATTGATAGGTTTTTTCCTTGTCAAAAGAGCTCACACTGGCCTTGCATAAATACCTTTAATGGCATTCACTTTCTTGATGAGATGGAAAGTTATCTCAAAGCTTTCAATAAGTGAGACAGTATATCTAAAGAACAAATGTCCCCCTTAAAATGAGGAATAAATTGAGCTCATTAAGTATTTCATTTTAAACCTCATTTTCAAACCATGTACACAGTTGTGTTCTTTTCAGCTTATTGTTCTCCTTTTGGAAGAAAAAAGCAAGAAATGCCCCAGTATTCCTCTTGGGGCATCAGCCCAAATTAAACTCGAAGTCAATTGAGTGTGTATGTGCATATGTTTGAAGGGTAAGGTTTTTCATTTGTTTTTGGGTTTTGGAGAGTTGGGGCATTTGGTGGTTTTTGGAGTTTGGTTTGGGGTTTTGTTTGTTTATTTCTAAATAGGTTCCATGACCACACCAGGTCTCTTGATCTGCTATATCAGGATATCCATTATGATTTTTAACTCATTTCTAAAGGCTTTCCTTCAAGATAACATCCCTCAACATGTTGCACAGTCAATGGTTCTTGTCCCTAGTTAAATAACTTCCATTTCAGGTTGGTTTGTTTTGTGGGGTTTGTTCATGTTATCATGGCATTTATATGAATGTTTGATCTATATCATGTTATAATGTATGGTTAGCAATTTGTTGTCCTCAATAATTTTCACACATCCAATGTCTATGTTATGTCCTATGTGCAGCTATCACCTCTCAATAATAATGTCTGGAATCAACTCTAGGTCACCAAAAAACTATTAATTATGAAATCACCTGAGAGATTATGACATCCATTTATGCTTCAAGACTGAAAAGCCAGTTTTTAAACTTGCAAATGCATCTCTTACTGTTTCATTTTATATTTAATAAGAAAAGGTAATATAAAATTATGTCAAAAGCCTTAAAATGCATTAATCACCACTACTACTTTACCAAACAGTATATAATTAATTTATAAAGGCTATAAAATGGATGCATGTGTAGGTAAAATTTTGTCTTAAATACTAATTCCAATAGAGACACATTATTCTTAGAACCTATGGTCAGAAGGTAGCTTAAGTCTGTGGATGCAGCAAAGAGGCAACATAAAGATTTAAAGAGCATTCTTTTGCAGAAACTTAAGAGTCCAGGCATGTAGTGGTACAGCCCTAGCATTTATATAGCCTGTGCTATGAATGCTAAATGCCTTGCTAGAGAATAATTGCAGTAATGCCTTGGTCAAGCCTCTGGAATTTTCCTTGCAGCACCAGACATACCATGAACATGGAGGAGAAGATCCAGTGCTTAACTGAGTGCAGGGATAATTAGTGTGATCCAAACAAGAGAGAAGAGAACATCAGCTTTCTAACACATAACTGTTTATGTGCCTAGCGTAACTCTCATGTAAATTCCAGTCTCCCTTTCTGTACTGAAGCTACTTTAAGTAACTAACACAGTATTACTTACTTTCATTTTGTCTTCTCAAAAAAAAAAAAAAAAAAAAACAACTTCAATATTTACTAAAATTTTCATCACAGGAGAAATTTAAGATATTGAAAGGATTTGTAGTTAAAAATTTTGCAGTGTTATTACAGTGCTTTGACAAAATTCTATACTGCAAAACTAGATGAAATATTTTTGAGCTGGAAAGCCATTACATTATTTTCTGTTTGTATTATATCACTGTAACTTACCTGAAGCATGGAAAATGTGAACACTGATCATATTCACTAGTTTCCAACATTTTCTTTTTTTATGTTAAATGCCTGTGTTTATTCGTAACAAAATGTAGAAACAAAACCTCCAAAGAACAGTATGATATACATATATAATACACCACATAATTATATATATATAGATATAGATATAGATATATATTTATATAATTTATATATATATCTGTAAACAACATGGATGGAAACCAGGCATCCCTACCTTATGGAAACGTGACATTTTGAAATGTTCTCTTTTATGAAAAAAAATTAAGAGCTTTTAAAGGTCCCTCCCAACAATACTAGCACTTTTTACTGTTATTATAACTGCTAGTTTTACTTCTCATACCAGGGACTAAAGTGAAAAATCGCCTCACTCTCAAATAGCTGGTATTTCTGTAAGTGAGGGGCTTCATGTGTGACAAGAGATACACTGGAGGGTAGAGTCCTGTTCTGACATTATCTCACACCCCACGTAGATAAAAATAACGTGTCATAACAGCTAAGCTAAAGATGTAACCTTTGTGTGGTCCAGTGATCTCCAATACTTCCAGCTGAAGATCCTCTACCACCTGTCAGAAGTACAAAGAAGGGGTGAACACAAGGACTCCTCTGCTCACCTCATAGCATTACTGCGCCACACAGCAAAGCAGATTCAAAATGAGTGGAGATCCAGTCCTTTCCTTGGAGGGGCAGGGAGGTGTGAGTTTTAGAAATTGTGTGGGCAGTGTTTTCGGGCAATGCTCAGAAAACGTAAATGTTAGGAGCGGACTAATGAGACCCGAGTAATTTGTTCAACTCACCCCTTCCTTCTGAAATACCGATGAAGGAAGTGGTCACTAGCAAGCATTGCAGGCTGGATGTGTTGCTCTGATCAACTCTCAATATGTCAGAGTCAAAAAGCTTCGATCAGAAAAATTAAAACAAACACAAACAGAACCCAAAAGCTAGAATTATAGCTGAACAGTAACGCTATCTAAATTGTCACATTCAGTTATGGGTCCAAGAGAGTTTTTGTTTAAAAATATAGAACTATCAAAACAAAGTAAAAGAAACCCCACAAAACTTCTGAAACTGTTGTGAAAAAAATCCACTTCACAGTGACAGGATTAACGTTATAATATTCCTATAAGACGTTTCAAAAATTCAAGAGCTGCTGTACTGAGTCAGACCCAAGGCCTGTGCAGCAGCACACCCTGTCCTGCCAGCTGTCAGTAGCATTTGATTAAGAAAAGAGTAAAACAGGACTAGTACAGAGTGAGACTTTCCAGCACTAAGGACTCTGAGGTGACCTCGATCACTGCGTTTAATGATCTCTGATGAATGTATCTTCTATTAGTTGGTCTAGGCTTTCTTTAATCTATTTATACATTTGCCCAGCTATGATCTTCACAGTTCAAATGTGTTTAAAAGTAATTTGAAGTCATGCGTTTAATGTTTTCACTCCTGATTTTATAGCTCCTTACCGCTTCTTCCACATTCAAGAGCCATTCTTTATAAGGAAACTATTCTATGCTGTGATCCATTTCTCCAACATTTTATTCTTAAGATGCGATGAGAAGAGCTAGATGGCAGTAGGAATTTGGGTACAAATGGAGAGTAAGATAATAATATTCTCCAGGTTTTCAGGATTTTCCTGGTAAGTTCCCAGACCATGGGTTTTTATCTGACTAAGCACTGGCCTCAAGTTTTCAGAAATTATAAAAATGTAACTTGTGATAAATATAGATAGCACACTTGAAGAATACTACCTTCACCAAAATAACGATGAGTGGAAAACACAAGACCTTCCATTCTAGAAGTAAACTGGCATATTTTCATTCTTAACAAGAATAATTTTACTCACATAATGGCAGTATCTGGAGTATTATCTTATGAATAACTGATAATTTCTGCAGTTAGTTAGACAATGCAAAACTGTAGGACATACAAAGACACCTTTGGATCTTTTCCATCTCCTTCAAATTGTAAAGAAACATTTAAAACTCTGAAGAACTTAAATACTTTTCTTGTTTTGTGGAGCTTGGGAATCTTTTTTCCTTTATCTGATGTTGAAGAGTTCTGCAAGGTAACTTGCCCCTCACACAATGAAGGAGCACATAAAGGTCTGAAGCTTTAAGTTTACCTATATAATGTTCTCTGTCCTGTAAATAAACAAACATTTTTACCCCATGAATAAGTGTTAAGTTTTCAAATATAAGAGATCATGACATTGGGGCATTTCATAAAAACAGAAAAAAGTTAAATTAGTCAAGAATTTTTAAAAAAACACCTCAATAAACATGCTTGTAATTACAAAATAAATTCATCCTACTCAATTAAATTTCTCATTACAAAACTTACTAAATGCAACTAAAACCTACACTTTTCTTAGCAGGGAGCAGATATCTGCAGAGTACAGCTAAATTGTTTTTGTAGACAGTGACAAAGAACGATATATTTAGTAAAATACTTCAAAGGGAAAATATTTTCTATTCTTGAGTTCTCCTGATAATCTTCAGAAAATTATTAGTCACTATGACTCTGAAAAATCTAGGAATAGAATATCAATGCTTAGCTTTTTCACAATTAAACTTTATAAAATTTTATATTACAGATTGCAACCAACCCAAAAATCAGAGGGAGTGAATTACCTAGGACACCAGGAGGGTGAGAAAGAAGAAGACACTGAGAAGCTAATGCATGTTAGTACTGAACTTAATCCACTTTACAGTAGCCATATATGATGCTACATTAAATCTGATGAAGCTTGTAGACAACTAAATTTAAACCTACTGCATTCATTAAGAAAAGCATTAAAATTCTATATATAAATGAAGGATGATTATGGAATATACCTTGTTACAAGGGTGTCTACACATTTTCAGACAAAAAAAAATTACATTGTTGAAGCCAACTGTATTTAGCAAAGCAGCTCCCTATTAGTTTTTATGCATCATCTGCAATGCCTATTCCAGCACAAACAAATCCAGTATCACCCAACACACAGAGGCCTTGAGGACAGACAGCACTGCAGTTCTGCATAAACTTTCCTGTCACAATCCTTCAAGGCCTGGGAAAATCAAGTTCTCACAGAAAATATACATAGGTCAGGGCATCACAGAAGTTACTGGAAGCATTTTGCTTTGCATGTAAATAAGTCTTCATAACTACAGTCTCACAATGGTTTTGATGCAGGAAATCCATTTTAATTATAATTTGTTATATATTGGTTACATTTCAAACATTTTTTTCCCTACAGATTCTATTTTTCTCTAACAGTTATAAAATTTCTGCAGTGCTTAAATCTATATATCACTTATTTGCTAGAACATTGTAAATTCTGTCTGACACTGTAACAAGCTTCACACTCCCTCTGTGTAATACACTTACCTGTTTCCAGCGAGCACTGACTGCTGGGCTGGGAAGACCAGTGAAAGCTTGAAAAGTATTTCCACAGAACAAGCAACTTCACACACATTTAA
This sequence comes from Falco punctatus, assembly GCF_963210335.1. NCBI lineage: Eukaryota > Metazoa > Chordata > Aves > Falconiformes > Falconidae > Falco > Falco punctatus. The sequence goes on from NC_137580.1 coordinate 60,090,646, forward strand.
CTGAGGGCTTCCAATCTGTTTTCTGTTTGTTTGGATGATTTTTTCTCTTCTCAAAACTTAAACATTACTGGGAGAGAAGAATGAGCTTCAATGCTGGAACATTAAATGCTTGTGACAAGAGAAATTTTTGAGAAGAAAATATTCTCTGTGCCTATGGGGCTACTCATATGAGAGGAGGCACTTACACTCTGCAAACGACCCCTAAGCCCTGTGATCAAGACAGAAGTTGAGGTTACTTAAATGTTTGGTGTAAGGGTCTGTTCAGAAGAAACGCACAAATTCTTTTTTTCTTTCTTCCCCCTCCTTCCCCAGGAGAACTGTGGATTGTTTATGTATGTGTCTAAAAAAAAATGAACTGTCACTTTGACAGGTGGTTGTCTACTACTGACCGATCATAACACTTAAAATAAGCTACCTCTGCTTTCTTGTTATTTACAATGGAATTATTTTGCTTAGGTAATTTATTATTTTTAAGTTTCAACAGCTAGAGGAAATTACCTCAAAAAAAAAAAGCAAAAAAAGAAAAGCTGACAACCACCTAGTACTCTTGAACCCTGTATGTCACATATAGACACAAGTCAGACATAGCGACTGCTGCCATTGCCTCACCTTGGTTTCTTTCTCATCATCCAACACAATACCAGAAAACACAACTGGAGCTTTGACCAAATGATGCTTAGCAACTATTTTCACATTACCTTCACGGAAAACATTAAAAAAAACCAAAACCAAACAACACTAGAGTAGGAGAATAATTTGGTTGGCCACTAGAGTGGTTAGGATGGCAGAGAGTGAAACAGCTGACAACCAGATAATGGTACTTTCTGGGCTGTAGGACATATTGTTCTGTTTAATGATCCTTGGCAGAATTTTCTTCTATAATACTTTTTTATTTTTTTCAAATCTGTATCTGACATACCTGAGTTATTATAAAGTTAAAAAAAAACACCAACCAACCAACCAAAAAAAAAACCAACAAAAAAACAAACCCAAAACCCAGCTCCCCCTAAAACTCAACCACCAAAGCAAAACCCACACAAGATATCTGTCCACACTGGTGGCTAAGATGCACGCCACCCCACTCATAGGACGTTCTTGGCTTGGGAATTGTAAAATTCATTCCCACCAGAACTTCAAAACTCTCAGTAAAACATTCCTGGGAATGTGTTCCCTATTGTGCAGTGACCACTAACACAACTAAGAATTTGACTAAATCTTGTAAAATAATAACTGATAAGGCAAGACTTTAAGGAGATAAAATCATGCAGAAATCATTCAAAGAAATAAAAACATTTTAAAAACTAGCATCCCAGGCATGGCTTTATGAAAATATATTTCTTTCAAACAGGAAGTAGTTTCATCATGTCTATGAATTATGAACACACTTATTTATTTTTACTCTGCAGGGTACCTGATTGTCTCTTCTGTGTAAAGCTGAAGTTGTGGACCCCTGTCTTCTGAAAGGAGCCACTGAAGTTAATCTACACATTCCACATAAACTAGTTTTTGCTATTCTTACGGAAATTGTTGTCTTTATTTCCCAAGCAAAAGTTAAGTTTTCTGCCTTTAAAAAGAAATACATATATATGTCTTTAAATGCCCATTATAATACTTTGAATAGTAGTCTGAGTATTCTGAGAGTATAATAATATTTGTCTAAGAGTGTACTGTTAAAAACAGGTTATTTGCATAAATGCTTCAAAGCTAATTTTAATTCTTCCATGACTGCAGTAATAAACTACATTTGAACTCTTACTTGTGTTAAAACAGTGTCTAACACTGGTAAAAATCCAACTGTGCTTCATATTGTACAAACAGAAAATAAAAACAACTGCTATCTATAACATAAAGCTCACAACCTAATAAATCATAGGCACTGAATACTTAACGTAACTGCAAGAAACAAGTAATGAAAGAATATGAAAGCATTACTAAGAGCTTGAAATTACATATACAGAAGTTATTCATACAATGATATTTTAAATACATTAATTTAAATATTCAAATAAACAAACCTAATTACTAAGCATACTTTAACAACAGTCCCTGAAGTTACTGAGCTATTCAGCATCAGCCAGTTGTTTTCTGTGTACTGTAGCAGAAAGCAGATTCTACCACAGGGTGGGGGATTTACTGTAGGACTGTTTTTGCAGGAAGAGAATCATGGGGAACGGAGGAATACACATACACTGTTGTTAGCAGTGCAGAAAAAACCTGGCAGTTATTCATATACAACTTTAACTTGTGATAATGTTTCAGATAAATTCCTAATTAATTTCTAGAAATGTCACTGCTAGTGAAATCAAGTTACCACTTTTTTATTTCTAGGTTCACAGTCAGGCACAATAACTAGAAGCAAGGTGATAATCTGATCCTGCTTATATGAGGATGACTTATGCAGGACTGCAAAAGGACTAGAATTCTGTATTTGAGGGAATGAAAAAGGCATCTAATAATAATAATGAAAAAATTAATTAGTTGGGGTGTCAGGATCACAGTAGATGGTCAGGAACAGATTTCAATGGATATGAAATTTTTGGTAGAGTCAAAGAACATGTAGCTCCAATGTTTAAGAAATGCGATGTGGCCCGATTCAGCATTTTACATGTGTCTTAGATGCTCTAAAGAATGAATTCCAGAAAATACTGGAATGGTAGGGAAATGTAAGGCATTAACAGAAGCCATATAGTAACAGAGCACAATTTAAAGGAATGCCACAAATCTTTGGATAGAGAGAAACAGATGAAACACAGAGATGTTGATTTTACAGCCTTTCTTCCACCCCTTCTTGCAGTCAGTGGAACACTTATCACTTTTGGGGAGAAAATCTAGACGCTTTGCATACCTGTATGTAGGTCTATAAAACTCACACTTAATACCTCAGGGAGACATGCACAAGAGGAGAAGGAAGGGGGGGAGGGAGGAAGGGAGGGAGGGAGAAACAGATTTATTCCTACCTTTGTAGTTCAGAGCTAACATAGCCTTTTCAAGAGTACAGCTTTTCTCTTAACTATTTCTGTTCACTGCAAGCCCCTCTTGTATTAAATTGTATATTTATTTTTAACCTCTACATACGTGCCCTCACAGAAGTGTGTTGTCTTCTTAGATGACCAATTATAGTTTATACAGATCACTGTCAGTCGTTTATACATTTGTACATCCATCCATTGCTCCTGCTATCTGGGAAGGGATCATTATTAACTTTAAACCATTTGTTACACCTTTCCCTATTCCATCTACCTTCTTTAATGTTTATCACCTCAAACACTACTCCTCACACATCCAAACTCCTCAGCAAAGTACAGTCCTTTGAAACATTACATTGGCTTTCTTAGTGACTCAGCCACTTGATAATTAGCAACGTCCCAACCAAGACTGATAATCTAGTCTAATTAAATACTCAGTGTGAACATTTCCTGATTACATTCAACTGCATTATGCAAAACTAACACTAAGCCCATATACCTATTCTTCACCTGAGCAATTCATATCAGCAGTCCTCTCCTTTATAGATTTATTTCATCCTAGCTTCACTTTCTAAAGTTTGTTATTATAAAAAGATTACTATTTTTCATAATTCTGATACATAAAACATTCAAATGCAATTGTTTTGCAGAATAAAATAAAAAATAAAGGAGAACAATGGCTGCACATGAGAACACCCCCTCCTCTCAAATCAGTGAGCCTTAGGAGGATTACCAGTTGATTTCCCTCTTATTTGGAGGGTCACCACTCTGTCACTACTTAGCTACTTGCAAAGCACAGACTAGTGCATAAATCAATACTCCACACCATTTAATTCGTATAAAAACCCAACAACAACAAAAACTAACCCCACATGATTTCTCTATCCTTTCACAGCTTCGCTGCCCATAGCATCTATGAAGCCATAAAACTTCCACTAAATCCAGAATTCAATAATTTAACTTTCCTATTTTTCCAAAAAGCCTAGTAAAATCAGATTTCTTCCTCCCAAAGTAAGAACATTTGAAATTCAGAGATACTGCCCTAGCGAACTTTTCAGAGCAATATCTGCATCAAATCCACAGATAAAATGCTTTGAAAATTGAAACCATACTGTTGGAGACAAAAAGACCTAAAATCAAGAGGAAAAATAAATGCTAGAAAGCTTTTGGTTGCATTTTTTTTCACCCTAGTGTTAATTTCAAGGAATTTTAGATTCATACAAGGTAAACAAGACCAAAATAAGGGTTAAAACAAAGAAGTCATACAGTCTACAAACAATAAATATACCATTATTACTGATATTAAAAAGTTTGTGTAAACTTGAAACTTCATCAAAATAGCCAGTTTGAAATTTTAATTCCGGAAATATTCCCTGGTATCCTTACTTCTAAAGAAAATTGCTTTTCTGTCATTCAGCTGCACTTGGAAAAAAAAAAAAAAAAACACACAACAAAAAAACCCAAACCATTATTTCAAAAAAAAAAATGCCTTTTTACAAATTAATTTAAAAATAAAAAATCCAAAACTATTAATTAAGAAAACCTCAAAAGGAAAACACTTCTCTCCTAGAAACAAAGAAAAGGCATCCAGACATTGATGTTCTTATCTGTATTTCATCTTTCAGGTATGATTAGTACAAGAGTTAAACCCTGGTTGCTCAAATGACCTACCAATGTAAAATTAACTTGCATTATACTGTGTGAAAGAACTAAAAGCTTGTAATTCTTCCTTCCTCCTTGTAAAGCAACAGGAATAATCTGGTCCACGGTTATTTATCACAGCTTGTACAGAAAAGCTACAGAAGCATTGGGAAAGGGACCTAAGTAGCTTTTTTTTTTTTTTTTTTTGGTTAGAGTTAATTCTTAATTCTAAACAAGTGGGATTATGGCAATATGTACTGTTGCAATGAAATGGAATTAGTTTGTGCAGGTATTTATCTTCTGATGATTTTTACTTTTAGGTTCTAGCTTTAGGCCCTTATTTTAGGACCTAGCAAGTAAGAAAGCACTACTTTCTCTAGAATCAGGCTGGCATCCTCCACCTTCAACCACTTCTCCAAATCCATTTCATGCCACTCCTCATAGAGCCACAGGATGTTTACATATATAGAAACAAACATTACCTCCAGCATAATTCGGTTGTCACAAATTATAAATTAATGCCTGTACACTGCACGGTACCTAGATATCTGTGTATTGAAAAAATGATCTTTTATACTTTGTGAACACTTGATACAGATTTGAATGAAAATAATGTTTTGAAAGTTAAAAAAAGAAAAAACCTTCCAACAAACAAACAAAAAATTCAAAACCAAAACCAAGCACACAAAAAACCCCAAGCCCCAACCTCTTGTTGCTCTTAAGTCTTCTATGCTTTAACCACTGTTCTACCAAGCTAATGCAAGCAAAGCTGTAAAATACAGTGAAGTATAGGAGAAGGATACATGTCACACCTTGACTGCAAGAAACATCCTAGTATAAATGTTCTATCACCCAGAAAATAAGTAAATTTAGAGAATACCTGAGGAGCAGATAAATTAATTACTGTTATAAATGCTCATCAAAGCATCAGACAATATCTTTTATCAACACTATTAAATAGGCCTTCATGGTATATCTTACAGTACAATAAAAGGTGTTTTCAATCTGGTAAACAAAAAAATTCCATAATTTAATCCCTGGATAACCTAGAACAAACAACGTTTCTTGTCTGTAAATGCAACCATCCTAAACCCTTCCTTAATGTTAATTTTGTAACACAATTAAAATATTGCAAATATAACATTTAAAATACTTGATTAGAAGTCATATGTATTGGGAAATTTGTACTCAAAGCTCAACCTTTGCATAAAGACAGAGAAGCAAAAAGAAACATCAGTCATCGCAAGATTTATAACACAGTGAAATGTGGACTTTAAAACCAGCTATGTGTAAAATGCTAATGGATTCAGTTTTTTATATGATCTGAAGTAGTTTCATTCTTTTTGACATGATGTTAACTGTTCTTGCTTCTCTCTTTTATTGTATATCAGGTGAGATAATCTTTGCTCAATTATTAAAGTCAGCAAACACATTATAGAAAATCATTTGGAATGAAGGGGCATTGTAAATGTGCCTGTGATTACCAAAACAGTATTTTAGAAAAGTACCACAAAAAAAATATATATTACTATCAAGATGATGAATTCAGCTAATTTGGATAACAGTACATTCATAGCAGCTCAGTGAAGGCGTTTCCAAGAATGTCTATCAGAGGTTTGTGCACAAAATTCGATGCCCATCAAGAAGGAACAAAACCTTTCAGCTACGTTTATGCTTGCTTAGTTCCCAAGGGCATTTTTAGGCCTCCCTAATTAAGGCAATGCTGTACTAGTGCTCCTGCAGTTGCAGGTAATTGGCAATCACTAACAGCAGGGTTCTGATGAGGATTTACTTTGTCAAGGTAAAAAAAAAACAAAACAAAACCAAAAACAAAACACAAACTCAAACCACAACTAACAACAACAATGAAAAAACCCAACTGCAAAACAGTAAACTTGGTTTTTTTCTTTTATTTCTCTAGGTCTAATCCTACAGACAGTCATAATGAATTCCAATTTAGCTTAAGATTCTACTTGGTGAGTTATTCTGTCATTCGGTTACGTGAAAAATTCAAAGAACCCAGCCATCAAAACAGGGATTTCTCATAGCTGCAAAATACTCAGTCTTAACGGTACATGTTAAATTTTAAACAGAAGATATATGTTGTTTTACAAACACTGATAATAAAGACAGAGGGGAAAAAAATGGAAAAAGAAAATCACAGGAGACAATTAATTTTACCTGAAATCTGAAATGTATACTGAATGTTACATATAGAGAAAGAATTGTTACATGTAATGTGAAGCTGCATAGTCCTTAAAAATGTCAAATAACTAGTATACAAAGTGGGAAGCCTAAACTCACCAGTTAGGTCTCCCAGGCCTCTCTGCTTAGGGAAACAGTTCAAAGAGGAAAGCTACCAGCAGTGGATGAGGACTGAAGCGACTCATTGAGAGAACTCAGCTGAAGGGACCCAATGGGTTGAACCTGAGGGCGCTCAGAAAACTGGCCGATGTACCTGCAAGGCCCTGCTCTATCATCTTTGAAAGTCACGGAGATCGAGGAAGGCTCCCCAAAAACTGAAGAAAGACAAATGTTACAGCAATCTTCAAAAAAAGGCCAAAAGTACAATCCAAGAATGCAGATGGGTGGATAACTATGTGAGCAGAATTGGGCTGGATAGCCAGACTCACAAGGTAGTGACTAATGGTCATGTGCTGTCTGGAGACTGGTGACAAGTGGAGTACCACAGGAACCTCTTGTGCTCAGTATCGTTATCAGTGACTTGGAGGAGGCAATAAAGATGGCTTATCAAGACATTTTACAGAGCTAAAATTAATCTGATCCAGTCTTAAAGCTGAACAAGCTCTGAAATTCTGTCTATAACTTGTATGTGGATATATAAGTGTGTGCCTTTATGTGTATGTCCCTAAACCACTAATGATTTCAAATTAATGTCTTTCACATGTTCTTTTATAGTAGCTACCCCAAGAACAATCAACCTAATGAAGAGTTTAATCATGTTTAAGTCAGCCATGATGAAAGACCACTGGACTTCTAAGTCTTCTGCTGAGGAGCTGGAAGATGTAACAATTCTTTTTGCCTTCTATATAACTCTTTAAAAGACCCCAACTATACCACTCTGGAACATTATACTTTGTAGTTACAAAAAAGGAGTAAAATCATAAAGAGGTATTTATGGAATTGTTTTGCATAAAAGGTCTTGTACACTTCTACAGGTCATATAGGTATGGTGCTGTATACTACCCTTCCTTCCTGTTTTTGTTATCATGAATCATACCTTCATCTAATCCTTCAAGCTTTACCTGTGTGAATTGCAGGAACTATTCACTCAGTGTGCAGAAATGTCTTATGTGGCCTTCCTGGTTGGTTAGTACTAATAGACTAAGTTTTAGTATCAAATGCAATTATTTCAGTTAGTAGTTTATAAACACAGAAAATATAAAAGGAATCTTACTTGTTCAAATCTTTAACCACATAATACATTATTTTTAACAGCTACATCTGCATACTAAGTATACATCTCTATAGTCATTACATCTTGTGCATTAAATAAGCAAAACAAGATGAATGATACAGAATTAAAATACTTCACAGAACTTATTCATTCCCAAGTAATTAAGTAAAAAAATATATATGATTATTAAATGAAGTGTTTTTCGAGAAATAATTCCCCTAGCTTCACACTATAAAAATATATGTATTTTATACCAAATACTCACACTACCAAATGAGCACCTCTGCTCTGTATCCACCTATCATTACAACCACTACCCTTTAAACAGCACAGGTGAATTATGTAGATGATGCCTCTGCATCCAATAAGGGGCTAAGAGGTAAATAAAGGAATTAATGATAGATGTAATTTTTGTAAGCCCTTACCCAGAAGCTGTTTGACAAAATTATTTCCTACAGCAGCAGGTGAATAAATAACTTATCTACTTTATTTTTAGAGTTTTTATTTTTCTGTGACAATATGCAACCACAAGATGAGTAGGTATGAATTTAGAGTATTTAGTTCAGGACTTCGATAACACAGCTGACAACAAGTCTAACATTTATGGTTTCATTAGAAGTGAAACAATTCATTTCTCAAAATATATCACTGCATGTTAGGCTTTCACAATTTTGATAACATGAAACACTTTTTAAATTGAAATATTTGACCACAGATTTCAAATTGAGAATATTTCACTACTGAGGCATTGTTAGAGAAACAAACGAAATTACAGAATCATTCATAATAATACCAATTATTTCTAATAAAATATGTTTTTATAGTGAAGTTGTGATGGGTTGACCCTGGCTCGATGCAAAGTGCCCACCGAAGCTGCTTTATCACTTTCCCTCCTCACTTGGACAGGGAAGAGATGATATAGCAAAAGGCTCATGGGTCAAGATAAGGACAGGGAAAGATCACTCAGCAATTACCATCACAGGAAAAACAGACTTGATTTGGGAAAATTAATTTATCACCAATCAAATTAGAGTAGCATAATAAGAAATAAAACCATATCTTAAGAACATCTTGTCCCTAACCCTCCCTGTTTCCCTTGCTTAACTTTATTCCTGATTTTCTCTGCCTCCTCCGCACAAGCAGCACAGAGGGACAGGGAATGAAGGGTAGTGGTTAGTTCATCACATGTTGTTTCTGCTACTCCTTCCACCTCAATGGGAGGACTCCTCACACTCTGCCCCTAATCCAGCCTGGGGTCTCTCTCACAGGATACAGTTCTCCACAACCTTCTCCAACATGAGTCCTTCCCATGGGCTGCAGTTTTTCACACACTGCTCCAGTGCAGGTCCCTTCCACAGGGTGCAGTCCTTCAGAAACAGACTGCTCCAGTGCGGGTCATCCATGGGGTCACAAGTTCTGCCAAAAAACTTGCTCCAGCATAGGATCCTTTCTCTACACAGGTCCTGCCAAAAGCCTGCTCCAGCACAGGCTTCCCACAGGGTAACAATCTCATTTGGGCATCCCCCTGCTCTACTGTGGTGTCCTCCACGGGCTGCAGGTGGATATCTGCTCCACTGTTAACCTCCATGGGCTGCAGGGGAATCTCTGCTCTGGCACCTGGAGCACCTCCTGCCCCTCTTTCTTCACCGACCTTGCTGTCTGCTGAGTGTTTGCTCTTACATGTTCTCACTCTCAGATGCAGATGCACAGGTATTTTTCCCCTTCTTAAATGTGTTATCCCAGAGGCACTACCACCATTGCCAATGAGCTTGACCTTGGAGCTGGCCAGCATTGACCCTATCAGACATGGGGGAAGCTTCTAGCAGCTTCTCACAGGATCCACCCCTGCACCCCTGTAGCCCCCCCCCCCCCCCCCTACCAAAACCTTGCCATGCAAACCTATACAGAAGTAAAAATACTTTAAGATGGGAAACCAGTTTCTTTTAAATGTTCATCTCAAAGGTGAAAACTTCCTTCAGACTCTTCATGGTAGAAGAGAGAGAGAGGAACCTGTCAAGTTTTGGGAGCTAAAATATTGTCTCTTTATTCTTTACATGAAATTCATAGTGTAAAGGTCAACAGAAACTCAAGAAGAAATGCATTGGTGAATTGAAAAGAAAGTTTAGGGAAGTGACAAACTTTTAAAGGATTAGGAAAAATGCTGCAAAACTTTATACTTTATTTTGAAAGATTCGAGGAGCTCTGTCATTAAAGTTATAGGCAGGTGTCAAAGTTAAGGGGGTACAATCTGAAAGAAAACACCCATTACATGGAAGAAAAATTCTGTAACCATGCTGTTCCGCTACCTAGTATCTAAAAATAAAAGCAAGGTACCATATGGATAAAATGAATGTACTTCCTTGCTATGTAGTACATAGGAAGTTAGACTAAATGACCGCAGTGGATCTTTTACCAGCTGTGTGATGATTTCCCTCTTCTCCTTTTTTTTTTTTTTTTTTTAATTACAGTACTGCTTGGAGAAGCTAATCACATTAGAGTGATTACGATAGCTGCTACACAGACATAAAAAACAACACTACTTTTGATGTTTGTAAATTAACACAACAGGAAAGAATGATTACAATGAGCTAACAGTGAAATATCTCTTTACTGACTAGTTAAACAGAGATGTCTTGGCTGACAGCCACTTTAGGGAGCTGAGAAAAACCATACCTCTCTAAGCAATAACCCCATTTTTGTGTAGGTTCATTTATAGAAAAAGTGCTATAAAATAGCCAAATTGTCAGAATATTCTGTTTAACTAAACCCCTCTGAAAGGTGCATTGAAGAGCAGGTTAACAAAAGAGGTAACGTTGATTGGATTTTTCTGACCAAAGTAGAAGCTCTATGTGGTCAGAATTTAGCAATTCTGAACTTTAAAAAATAGAACCCAGATAAGACATTGTAAAAGAAATACAGTGAGAATAAAAGTATGGTGTCCTAGCAACAAATTACAGAGAGTATTATTGAGTGAGTGCAGTTTACAAACAGAACCTACATCTGTTCTATTCATAAATAATATATTCATAATAAATAAACTGTTTGCTACTACTTTCTGATTTATGTGATGCTAAACCAATGAATGGCCTACAAACAGGTTAGCTAAAATCAACCCAGAATGGTCACTGCATATCTTACCTTAAAGAGTTATTGCATAATCCTTTAATGATTTGTAGGGTTTTGAGAGTGATCACAATACATAAAGTAAGAAATAAGAGGAAAATATTGGGTTTGTACTATAAAATACAGATGTTTGCTAATTAAAACCAACAAATCCATGTAACTCACAAGGAAAGCTTAGATTCCATAATAGGTGGACCACATCCATATACACGTTTTGTGTAGAAAAAAGTAATATTTTAAACCTTTTAACTATATCTCAAACTAAAATATTGAACCAAAAGGTCTTTAACAAGTATCTCAAGTGTTCCTGGTAATAGCAGTAAAACTGTGAAATGCAAAGACAGATATACAATAAAAGAAGAAATTGGGGAATATTTACATCTATGCTGCTAAGTAGGGCTACAGAGTTAGCTCAAGAACCAGACCACCAACTCTCCACATTGAGTGACTGTTAGCATGCCTCCTGGCATCGTTTTTTATTGTTTTCCACTCAAGCATACAAGCAGGGTGACAGGAGAGTGCACACACCCACCCCATGGACCATCCTATAGGCAGCATGTACAAGCCTGACTCAGATTTGCATACTCCTGTTATGCACCGTGCTTCAGCAGACAGAGATTCTGCACCTCAAACTCAAAATGACTGTTTTAGATATTAGGGTATGCAACCGCCTCCCTTTCACAGTATGCAAGAATTATGTATGTTATTTCAGACCATTTACACTAAAACCTTAAAATACTAATTTCATTTTTGAAAAAGAGGGAAATGTTGCTAATCTATGCTACTTAGCCTCTAGAACAGTGGTTGTTCTTCAGTCCTCTTTGACTTAGCAATGAACACAGAGCTGACAATGACAGAATAGTAATAACACTCATTACTACAAGATGTTGAAATAGTAAGATGTTCAGGTAAAAAAAAATTATCATTTGTATAATTTTAAGACACCAGTCCATCACTAATACCTTGAAACAATGGCCAAACATAGCTTCATTCTGTCACATATAAAGGAGAATTAAGTCCTTCCCTACACTCACAGCTGAAGCTACTTGATCTGGACATTTGTTCAATGACCATCATTTCTTTAACAATGATGCTCTGGCAAAAGTCTTTCAAAGCAACCATCACCTTTTTTATGATTATTCTACCATATCATGGTCACAGGACTTTCACTCTGTTTCAATACACAAAATCAAGTTCAATTAGCATAGTTTTCTGGTGGTCTGTTTAAAAAAAAAAACAAAAAACAACAAGAACCAAACCAACCAAACAAACCAAAAAACCCCACCCAAACAACAAAAAACTCAAAAAAACCAAAAAACCCAACCATAAAGTATCATAGACAATATGAAACTATGACAGCAGGGTTGGGGTTTTTTCCCCATTATCTTCCCCAGACAACAAAATATGTTCTCTGAGAACATTTTTTACAGATGCAAACAGTATTTCAGAATGACAGCTGCAGTGGCACTTCAGGAAATTACATAAATTCCTAAAAAAAATAGAGAGATTTACTCTCTGCTAAGTTCAGGGCATCTTGAAAAGGCATCATAGAAACTCTAACAAAGAGCACCTAAACTCACAAAATACAAGTTCAAAACATCCATCCAATACACATATGCTAATATTTTTATTGTTATTTTACAAGTGACACTTGAAAATCACTGATATTTTATAAAGCATGAGATACTCTGATCCCATAATTGCAAATACAGTATCCCCCCACAAAAAGCACAACTGATGCTCTTAACAGAAAAGTCTATGTTGTCAGAAACTAGTATGACACCTTATTGTACTCAAATTTTTGTGAAGCTGAACTTAATGTAAGCAGTACTAGATGAATCCTGTTGTAGCTAACAAAGACAAGTCCTTTGGAAGGGATTTTTAAGTACCAGTGGCTGTGACTACCCATTATAAATACCTTCAGTGAACATCAAAGAATTTTAAACAGTGGAGCTCTATTTAGATATATACTATTCAACTATCAAAAAAAAAAAAAAAAAAGAAAGAATGAAAGAACGAAAGAAAGAAAGAAAAAAAAGAGAGAGAAAAAAAAAGACTAGAAACATCAACTGAAAACAAAATCAATCATAACATGGCACTTATGATAATCTACTCATTATCCAGAAAAACGAAGCACTAAGACCAACCTCATGACTAATTAAGTTGTTGCACTGCTCAGTGCTTTTTGCCAAATCTCCCCTTACCACAGTTAAACTGGACAACTGGAATGCAAATTGAATGATCAACTTACAAAAGCCGCACAAGGAATCATAAGCAAAGCAAATCAATATGTGTGAAATGAGAGAAAAAAACTTCATTTGTGAAGAACAGCCTTCCTTAAGTAGGGTTAGAAGGTCAAGGAGTGCAGCCATAGACTACTATTACTTTCATTCTTCTATAGCCTGTAGAGTTTGTCTGTTCCTTATTGGTTGTCAAATCCTCTGAGTGAATTGGGATATTTGGATGCAGTCCTGATCTCCCCAGTTTAACCTCAATTCCTTTAAGGCCAGAACAATGACAAGTATCTGCTGGACTAAAGGAATTGGGTGTGAATGGGATCAGAGCTGAAGTGGAAGTCTATCTCCTTTGTCCTACAAGTGATACAAGAAGCCCTGTTTCCTTTGGATAGAGGGTTACAATGAGCAGTATTTTTGAATTCTTGACATTTTATTTGCTGTTGCTCGTTCCCTCTCCTTTTGTGACACAGAATTGAAACAAAACCAGTTGAAGCCAATTTAAGTGTAGGCTGGTGATGGTTCTGGCGCATCTGTTCACCCTTGCTGTTGGCCAAGTGCACCTGGCCCCTTTGTTGTGCCAATGTCAGGACTTCTGCAGGTTGTGCTGCTCTTCGCTAGATTTGAGAACTAATCTGGTGAGGCAAAATATTCTGTGTGACCGCTGAGCTAGGAGTTTCACGAAGCCTGTCTATATTACATAGTTCTATGGGTTTCAGCTGTGCAATGAGTATGCACTAGCTTTAATCGGTGCAATCAAGTACATGCAAATAGCTTGTATAACTAGCTATTGGGGAAAATTATCAAGTAGAAAGTTACTTTAACTTTAGAGTTAATGCTGCCAGTTAGCTTGCATGTATGTCAGAACTATTTACAGGGGTTTTGTGGTGCTACTGATAATTTCAGGTTCCCTTTGGGGAACACTGAGGTTTTAGCTGATGAGACAAATGGTAGCATAGGACAAAGTCTCAGAGTGCTCTTCCCAGTGTGACTCAGGCTGCCACTGCGAGACTGAGTAGATCAAGATCTTCTTGTGCTTCATTTCATATGTAAAACGAGGAGGATAATCTTTTTGTATTTCCACCATCATATTTCTTCAGTTAGGAACCAGACGGTGTTCTTGAGAAAGAACTGTAGTTCTTGGGAGAGATGTGGGTGCCTTCTCTACACTTGCATGGTGAAACAATAACAATAACTAAAACTACACAGCCTGTATTTCATTACACTTATTATACCAAGTCACTGTGCTCTTGTTTGTAATCACCCTAGACGTGTGTGTGCGTGCGTGTGTGTGCGTGCGTGTGTGTGTGTGTGTGTTGAAGGGGTAAAAAGTGCAGCATTTCCACACAGTATTTTTGTGCTAAACATGTTAGTGTTTATTTACAGTGTTTCTTTCTATCAGTGCATATGGGAGATAAGTACATTTCTGGAAGTTCATGTTCCCGCTATACATGGAATATTATAACATATCATAATTAATTTTATTTTTTAACTTTTTTGTAGCTTCTAGCATCATTACTCAACAGAACATGTATGCAAATTATGATTTATATCACACCAGCCTTCACTGAATATATGCTGAAGAAAAATCACAGAAACATTTGTGTTAGAGGGCACCATTAAAAATCATCTAGTCCAGCCTCCTGCTATGGGCAGGGACATCGTTCACTTGATCAGATTCTCAATTCCCTGTCCTACCTGGTCTTAAACATTTCCAGGGATGGGGTATCCACAGCTTTTCTGGGCAACCTGTTCCAGTGCCTCACCACCCTCATAGCAAAGAATTTATTCCCAATCTAAATCTACCAACTTTCAGTTTAAAACTTTTACCCCTTGTCTTACCACTACAGGCATGGTAAAAAGCCTCTCGCCACCTTTCTTATATGCCCCCATTAAGTACTGAATAATATTAAGAAATCATGTAAGGATGTAAAAATTAAATTAAGAAAAAAATAAATTAAGAGACAATTAAGAATTTAAGAAAACAATTTAAAAACATTTAGAAAAACAGTAAGAACATAGAGGGCCATCCATGTTAGGTGGTGAGAACATGGCCGTTTGAAGGAGAACAGTATCTTAAATACTCTTGCCTTCATTATTCAAACCATGAAGTTGTTACTATATAAACAGTTCTTTAATGCAAGTGAACATTTTAAATTACTGGTGGCCATAAAGCACAATCTTGCTTACTTTTAGATAAGTAATTATATTCTGGGTTTTAGAGCTTATAAAGCATTTAGTGGTACCTCATTATCAATTTATGTAAGCTGTATGTATTAATTTTCAATACATTTAGGAAACTGCTAGTGTTCTACATTAGAATATAAGACATTACTACACAGGAAAATAAAAAAACCTGAAACTTTTTTAGAAAATAATTTTTTGAGCCAGTGCTACACAGCATAAATGAGAGACAGATAATGGACTATGAAGTCAAATACTTTATATGAATTATTTTTATATTGCTTCTGGGATGTACAATTACATAAGCTTAAAATAAGCAAACATTTGGATAAGACCAAGGCAATCTGGCATGTTTATTAACAGAAAAGGTTCATAGTGTTTCAGACAGCCATTATCAAAGACAGGAATTTCATACTAATCACACATTAAAAAGTGTGAAATTTTACCAGACAAATGCAGCTGTAAAAGTTGTTATCACTTTGTAAGTATTATAAATAAAGACATTTATGTTTAGACCTTTTCAATGAGTTATTATAGAGTAATACCTCAACTACCTATTGCAACCAAACAGTTATTTCTGTGAAATGGAGGCATAAGAAATCCTAATTTGAAGTTGAATTTGGGCTTTAACTTGGGAGTTCTAAAATTGGGATCCCAGTACCTTGATTTTTCAAGTTCATTTGGGGATTTGGTCAGAAAAAACATAAGTAAAACTGTATGATAAATAGCAAGGCTCTCATTCTATGATTCAAGAATGCCATCCCCAAACCTCAAGAGCAGATTGCTGCTTAACTTGATAATAAGGTACCGCACTTGCTTTAATAAAGAAACAAAGAAATTTGAATTCCCTGCGTTCACAACATCTCTTTTGCCCATGACAATCTTTTCTTAAAGCGTGGAAAAATACAACCTATCAATTAAAGTGTTCAAAAGTGAAAGATACAGATCTTCATAGCCTCTTTGCACAGGTTTGTCTACACATGTACATGTTGTCAGGGTATATCCCACCTGTTCTCACCCTACAGTTAGTTATCTCTAAAGCACATCAATTACATTATTCATCTTAGAAAAGGTCTGATGTGGTACATACAGACAACTGTAGGCAGCCTTTGCTTGGATTGTTAGTGTTAATGCCCTTTTCTTCTTTGAAGAGTCTTTACCAAAGTTCAAAGACTCACCAATATTGGTTTTCCATCACTTTTTACAGTCAAACACCAACAAATGGATTCTATGTTTTTCCATAAAAAAAAAAAAAAAAAAAAAAAAAAAAGTAATGGCAGATCTAGTTTTCACTCTGATATGAAAAGATGACTAGCTACAAAGCTCCAATGAACTATCACAAAAAAGATGCTTTGTTTTCATCTAGACAAGCTCTTGATACAGCAGGACATATTTGATACGTGCTCATCCTGAATTCCTGCACCTCAAATTTCATTGCCAAACAGATGTGCTTTATATTCCTTATCTAGCTTCACACTAATTTTCTAAACTTATTGCAGGTTTGCATAAGTCTTGGGAACAACTCTGCTGGTGAATTTAAATTTATAGTTTTAGTTCAGGTGTGAATCTGTTGAAGATTATCTCCAGATCATTTCTCCTTATGTTGCTTAATTCTCCAAGCACACAAAACCCAGAGTGTGTTCTAACAAAACTGCCAATGCGCTTTAACCACTAAAGGGTATTCAGTCTAGGGGAAATATGATTCATGACAATAAAAGCATGCTTCATATTTTACCACTTCCACCACAAAACTTTTAAGTTTTTGAAGGATATCAAGAGTTAATCACTTCTCATTAACAAGAAAATGCATCCTAAAAGGAGGCTTTCTCATGAGCAGTTTGATATCTCTGATGATATAAAACAAGAAAATAAGCCCAGTAGGTTGAGCAGAAATCACTAAGAAAGTCAGCCACATACCCAAATGTTACTGCTGCTATAGAAAAGCATTTTTTTTTAGTTCACCATCTGGAGTCTGCTTCTGCCAAGCACATCTTGTGAGTAGTCAATGGCACTGAATACATTGCTGAGGTACATTACCTAAGATGGCAAAGGATTACACAAAGCCACTTCTCTAGTACCAGCAAGAAAGACTAACTGAAATTATCGTATGTGTCAAACCAATCTGGAGAAGTCAGTCAGAAAAGAGCTTTCCATAAACAAAAGTGCAGCCTGTGTTTTAAAGCTTGGGCTATTCTTTTAAAAATGCAATAATAAAACTTGGGTGAACACTGGCATATTTTTGTCAGTATTGTTTTGATTTTTTTTGTTTGTTTTCTGGGTTTTGTTTTCTTTTCAAGTATGGCCTATTTACATTCCCAACACACAGCTTTGGTGTGTGGTTACATACCAGATGCTAATGTTTTAGACTATAAAGGGATGCAAAATAAAACAACAGAGGCAAATTATACTAGTGCCTATATTCTGTTCTCTTTCACGGTTTCATTTCTAGTTTACATGAACACTGATCTATATGAATTGAATCAATCATTAAAAGCAACTAAACTATAATTCACACATTCATCAGACTATTCCATTAGTCAGAAGTCTACTGAACTGAAGATCATATTCACAAAAATCTTAGATTTCTCAAGCATAATCATTAAGAAATTAATTTAGATGCCATAATCAAAGAGTACCGTAAAAGCCTGATTTTAAAGCATTAAAACATTATCTGAAGAGACACATGCAAACAATAGGATTCTGTTTCAATCCTATTTTATTTTTCTTAAACTGAATACTTTTTAACTTGCTGAGATAGAAACATGAGTTGTGACTTAAAACAGTGTTATATGACCAGAAGAGATAGCCCTACTCATAAAGTCCAGTCCCTTGATTTTTACTGAGCAGTAACATTATTCACTCAGTAACGTGTCTGATTTTATCATCCTTTCAATGCCAGACACTGGCTTTATCAAAGAACAGCCAGAAAAGTGTAGCATCATGAATATTCACACACATGCTGTGGGAATATTGACAGAAAGGCAATGCAGAAAATCACATCAACACTAGAGTGCAGTTAACAAGAAAGCAAGTAAATAAATAAATAAATAGTGTTCTTGGCAGCAGAAAAAAAGTTATTTTTCTAAATTGTAAATGACTACATCCTTGTCATAAGGGGCAGTGTGTGTTTACTCCTTTCAAGGGCAGACAGACTTTGATTTAGATAGTAATTGATTGCTAATTTCTATTAAGTATTGAGATTACTTCTCTAGTGTAATGTTAGACTGCAATGCACAGGTTATGGGATGGAGCAGGCACAACCTCTTTGTACATCACAGTTTCTGCTGGTCCTGGGCACTTGCTGGTTGTATCACCATGCCTTGTCTGACATTATCAGTGGGGGAATGCCAAGATTCCACTCACCCTCTTCCCTATTCCTCTCTCATTGCATGAAAGAAATAGATTCAGGTAATCTTGTGAGTCTCCAACCTCAGATTCCTGTATTACCTCATCATGTAAGGTGATCCGTTGCTAAGCCCTAGACAAACAGTGAAGGTCTGTTTGTCAAAAACTGCAGGGCTGTTCATCAGTGTGATACAGTTAATGCATTTAAATAGTTATTTTCTGTAGCAGGTTTGGGTGTGTGAATGCAGTTAACTATGTCCACAAATAATGTATCAGTCCAGAATACACACTAAAACAGTGACGTAAATTAAGTGTGTATCTATCACCAAAATTTATTTGGACTTCAAATTGCTTTTTATTTTCTAGACTATAGAACCTTTTAATTCATGACAACACCAGCTACCCCCAAGACAGCAATGTTCACTTTAACGTTCTATTCTCAGAAATGATTCGATCTTCAATACAAGTTCTGAAAATGAAGGTGGTGGTGGTAGTGGTAAATGTGCCACTAGTAGGGCCAAAGCACATTTCCTGAGTTTTATATATACCAAGCCCGTATCAGACTTACATGATCATATCTAGTTTTGATAGCTTGTAAAGCAAAGACCACATCCCAGAACTTATACAATACTTTTATATGGCACATCACAGTGTACTAGCTTTACCTGCCAGAGCACAGAAAAAGGAGTATATGTATTGCAACTGCTTGCTAGGTTTCCAAGTTTCCTGTCTTTTTGACACTGCCATTAGTCTTTTATTTTTACATACATCAATTTGAGTTCCACTGTACTTAAATATATATATAATCTGGGCTATCTTAATTTCACAAGTAAATTCAAAATAATTTCTTTTCAAAGATGAAAATAACGATCTGAACATAAGGCACCAGAAAGACTGTATTTAAATCTTAATTTAACATATTACTATTGCTATTACTTAGTTCAAATATTTTTTGTGTCCTATTTTATGTAATCCTGGAATAACATGTAAAGTACAACTTTCAGAATGATAATCTATTTTTTTGCCATTCTAAAAAGAATGGTGATTTTCATTGAGAAGAATTTAATCGTATTTCCTTCATTCTGATGTTTGAATGTAATTTCTAACAGTTCTTGAAGGCTTGAGATTTGTGCTTCAGCTAAAGCTCTTCATCTTACACACAAACACACCCTTTTCTGAAATATATATATCTGATCTAAAATAACTGAGGTTTATCCTTTAAGTAGGTTTATCCTTTAAGTGGGTCCCAGTTACGGTCCTTCACTGAATTTTCTGTGTATATTCTGTCTGTGAATCATTAGTGGAATAGTATAGCAGGTTGGTAGAACGTTTTAAAGAAATTATTTCCTCTCAGTTGTAACATTATTAACTGTATCCAGCAAAGCAGTATAAATCTCTGGAATTTAAGGGGGGGGGGGGAAGAAAGAAAGAAAATTCTGTCCAAAAAAATTTTCCGAATAACCGTCTTTTTTACTTTAGATCCTTAAAGCAGAGGAATGCAGGAGCTAGGTTTGAAAAGTTTTCAAATGTTCTAAACGCCAAAAAAATAAACCAGCTATAAATTAATTTAAAAAACCCCAAAACATCAAGCTTTATTTCATTTCTTGCATTCTGAATCTGAGCAAAGCTTCTTATTTCAGGTTAAGATTTTTTTTTTTTTCTGATATCAGTGTGGATAGTTAACATTGCTCTACAAATAATTCAGAGTGTTACTGATGCTTTGATGTATCATGAGAGGAGGAGGAGTGAGCATCATCATCAGTGACCCTAGAGCATGCTTCAACTGAGAAAAATTTGGTAATATACTGTTACTGGTGTAACCTACTAACAAATTAATAGATTATGCAAAACTTCCCATAGTGAATTTAGAAAAAATAATCAACATTTTCTAAGGCTTTCTGTACTCCCATGTTAAATGAAAATGTGTATTTCCATTCTCTACTATCTTAACAATTTGAACATGCTTCTTTATCTCAATAGAGTCTGGGATAGGCATTGCTTTGTTGCAAATAAAACTAAGAAGGCAAAGTTCCTTGTAGCTTGCGTTAGAAAGGATCGAGCTTAGATTTCTTTCTTGTATGACTGTATCAATCACCAGTGCCATTCAGGAATGAGAGGCACAACATTTTATGAAGTTATTAGACTAGAATCTGAGCAAGTTTTCTACTATCTTCCACAATTCTTAAAATAAGCAGATACATATGCTAGCTTTGGCTTTCTTTTATTGATAAAATATAGGGATGGCTTGGTAGAGGTAGGGAGCAGGATCTATGCCATGATGTATTAAGGTGAGTTCACATTGAAGATTTATATTCAGATAACATAAGTATTTTGGGACCCCCGATATAATTATATTAAGCCCATCCATAAAACCTGAAGAGCTTCCATTTCATTATAGCAATAGAATAGGACTGACCATATCCATTCTACATGCGTAAGCTGAAAGACAATAAATGCATTGGCTGATTAAGGTGGACTTCTGGGATTCCCTTATGAACGGTCATGAGATAGGACTGCAGCATAATTCTAGCCCTGTGAAACAGCTTGAAATGTGTATCATAAGGTATAAATTAATCGACTCACTCCCAGACCTTTTAGGACAAATATATAAATAATAAAAAAAGGTCCGGCAAACAAAAAAACACAATGGACAGATAATGATTTGAGACAAAAGTTTGGAAATATGGTGTTCAGATTTCTCATAGGGGGAATATTAGTAAATCCAAATGTTTCAGGAGTTTTCACACCAGAAAGTGTAAGAACGTGGCCATGACCAAGAAGCTGTGGGACCAAAAGTATATGAGGCAACTTAATTTCCACCTGCAGACTGTGTCGTTCAGTAATACGTTATGTTTGAGATTTTGTTTCAGTAAGCAGCTGCATGGCAGCAAGTCCTGATTTAAGTTATTTTGGAATATGTACTGATATTTATTGCCTTCAATATTGAAACACTTTTGAGACTGCTTTTATAATAGACTTCTGTAGTCATTTGTATTGAGATACTGTGCATGTATTCATTGATTCCTTGCTGTTTTGCAGAAGGCATGGCACTAATAGGTTTTATCACATTTTCAAGGTATCATGTCCCAGCTTAATCATTCTCTCCCTGAGAGGTGATTACCAAACTTCCCACTTTGGGACTTCCGGGCTCAGACAAATTTGTTGATGGTTATTGAGCTTTTAAGTTACAGAACTTTTCTCTAATATCAGTAATCAGTGTATGAAAACAGTCCAGACTGTTTTCTCAGACTTTTTTTCTTAAACACTAGATTCCTTCATTAATACCTCACTATTATATAAATCAGGTCCACATGACTAAAATTCTTCAATTTCATTTTCTTTTACTAAATGGAAGGCTGTAAAAAAGTTAAATTAAGGTCCAGCTGGGAAGCGAACAAGAAAGCTGTTACTTAAATAACCTTCGGAAGATTTGACAATATTGCTTTTAGTCATATTCTTTCTATTCCCATGCAAATGATTGGCAAAGATGACATGCAAAGATTCTAGATGACCAAATTGAGCAATATGAGGCACATGTACTGATATCTTCATAGCAGTTTTACACTGTACATCTTCAATGCTGATCAGCAGAATCAAGAACCAATTTAGAATAAAGTGTATCAAAATGAACTAGGCATGTTGATGAAAATCCCTCATACTCTGCAGTTTTCTATTCATTGTGCAAGATGAGGGAGGTTGTTGTTTTTAAAATATATGTTAACATAATTCAGGAAAATTATAAAATTATTCATGAAATAAACTATATTACCTTTAAATTTATTATATCCTTTAAAAATACTGGAGTAAATGCCAAGATTTTGTTTTAGAAAAAAAAAAAAAAAAAAAAAAAAAGGCATTTTAAAATTACACTACCTTTTTTTCCTACCCTTCTATATTCATAATTTTTGTAATTTTAAGTTCAGTAAATATGTATGCGAACAGTTTCTGTAATCACAGGAAATACAGAAACTACTTACGTTTTTATATTTTAAGTAATCTATATTTTTATAAATAAGCAAATAAACAGTTTCTAACCATTTAATTTCAGGGGCTGGAGAAAAAGAAATCAGAAATAGGAAAACAACAGTAAAGAATTAATTAAAGCAAAGCCCAAACAAATAAACTGGCTATAAATAAACATACTTGCTTTAGCTGCATGTCTGAATTACATCTAACCCTTCTGTAAATCAATGGAATTTCAAAGCTATTCACAGTGATTAACAACTAGCAAGGAATTGTAAAGGTACCCAATATCAGAAAACATGCTAACATGTGTAACATTTACTTACTGCTTCTGAATTAAAATGCCACCCCTTTGAAAACACTGTTAAATCAGAGGAATAGCAAATGAATTCATGTTGGTATGCGTTAGTACTATCAACATCAGGAAAATGAATCCTAAAGTATTCTCATGATACTCACATTCATGAAAAATATTCTGGAAAATACTTTGCCCATAGATAACACCAAAACAAAGAGAGAGGTAATCTAAGGAATACAAGGGAAGTTTTCACAGAAGAAATGTTTATGTAATCTTTGCTGAGTGCTTTCCATGCTTGGATGATAACGGCGTTTCAGGAAACAACATGGAAAGCAGCACTGAGCTTTAAATGTTTGAGATTCAAATCCCACTTACAGGTTACTGAGTCATACTTTGTATTTTCCTGCTCTGTACTGACTGAGATAGTGGTGTATTCTTTAAGCACTGTCATAGTTGGCTGTCTCGGTCTTCACTTTCTTAGAAGGAAGACAAGGAAAGATTGAACTGTTTGAAATAACATGACCTTAATGTAACTACCTGAACCATGACTGCAGGATTTGTTTCCATGCTCCTATGTATCCACTTAATAAAGCAGGTAAGGCACTGTTCAGGAATAAATATGTTTTGGATTCTAGATTGAACACAACATAACTATCTCTAACCTTGGTTATTTGCTCTGCAGTCTTTTCTGTAACCCCATTAATTGTGTTAAGCAGTTTTTCTTTTGTCTAAGATACACATGAAAAATCTGAGGAAACACAATTCTTTCATGTAGTAAACTTAAAACAAGTCATTAAATCTTTGTTTAAAATCCATCAGATTTTGTTAAACCCCATTATTCTTCCTGCTATTATTGCTGTGATATTTTGTAGAAACAGAAAACAGAATTATCATCAAGGTCTGTAGAAATGAACTTTACATTTCCCCTCTAAAATATTCTGACTTTGTTTCAAAAATTCAATTTTTTGAAAACTCAATTCCTGGAAATGGAAGAAAAATTGCAGCTTTGAAAACTTCTTTGCACTTAATAAAAATGTGACGCTAATTTAAAACCAACAAAACCCACAACCTTTAGCTCTTTCAGTCAGTCCTTCCTTTTTTGCCACAGTTGATGGATATTTCTACCTTTCATATGAAGATAGAGTCTATAGGGAGATAATTTATCAGTCTCTTTTTACTTCTTTACTACACTAGATGAAATGATTGATTAGTCAGATCTAGAGTTCTCCACTGCGTTATAGTCAACGATATCTTTGAGACTTCTAGGAAAATGGTATTTATAAATACAGTAGCTCATATTATTTCGTTACTATTGTCTTACCTGTATGTTTTTCAGGAATATAGTTCAATATCCACATTTTTCATTGGTTTAGCATTGTTTCACTATAGGGGTTTAACAACAGAGTGAAATGTAACCTGACAACCAAAGTAGACTCTAAAGTATCAAAATGTGATTGCCCTGCAAGTGGCAGCTCTGTGCCACCTATACCTTTGGTTGGAACTTCATTCTATGTCACAATTCATAAAGTCTTAATAGATCTTCTTTCTCATGTAATGAAGTTCAAAGCAAAGGAATTCCTCCTGCAGAGAGGGAATTCCCATAAAAGGAAGTGGAAAACTCGGAAGTGTACAGGTCATACAGAATTATTTGAAAGGAATTTGTTATATTTTTCCTTTTTTATTTTGTTTCCTCCTGTTTTAATAATGTCAGTGCAAACATCAGGAATTCAAAACCTAATTTAAAATACTAAGTTTGGTAAGCATCCAAGTTCTTCAACAACTACATAAAAGGAAAGCAACTAAATATGATCAAAATTGATCAATTATACTGTGAGCCAGATGTATGGTAAGTGCCAGAAATGGTGGGGGGAGGGGGATCCAAACAATGAAATCTACTAAACTGAGGATCTATGTATAGGAGTAGATAAATATCTTTGAGTGGGTTGTGGGGTTTTTTGTTACCTTCCCCTTCCTTTAAAGATAATAGCCAGGGCTTAACAAAGTAAGATTTTTATTCACCTATTTAGGATACCAAATCTGACTGTAGAGTCTAAACAAAATGTTAATAACAAATTATGGAACAGTTTCATGTTAATTCTTCCAGTGTAATCTTATCCTTGCAGTTTATAGACTACTTGAAATATATTTCTTCCTTGGATTTATATGGTTCTATGGCACCAGTTTTGATGACAAATACAATACTACTTATAAATAAACCCAGCATGCAGCACATTTCCAATTCACAATATTAAAATTACCAAATATGAAAGTTTGCAACAAATTAATTTTATCTCCAGCTCTATATGTAATAAACTACCAGAAAACAAGTTGTATAAACTTTCTACATGAGAACAAAATTGAATGATCTACAGGTGTTGTGAATCAACCTGAATGGAAACATAACTTTTAGAAACCTTTTCTATTCAACACTGACAATAGAGATGACAAGCAAAAAAAAAAAAAAAAAAAAAAAGTTACAGACTCAAGTGCACTTACGTCAACTTTGTAAAGAAACATAGATTTTCCAAGCTTTCACTAAAAATTATTGAGCTGCAGCACCTGTATCCAACAACAAAATCAGGAATCTCTACACACTGCGCTTTAGCTGTATACCATGCTAAAAATGCTAGTAGTGGCCCACATAGATCCATGCTTTACACCCTGTGTAAGAAAGTATCAGAGTAATTGTCTAGCATATCCCAGGTGAGTTCTCTGGTAGCTGCTCTAATGGGTACATAGGACCATTTCATTCCATCTAGTCTGAAAATTTAGAATTTAGAAAATCAACCCTTAACATGATGAGATTGTCAAAATTTATGCATTTCTTCAAAACAATTTTTCACACACACACACTTTAAAAAATCTTGATGAATTCTAGATGACAGAGAAAAATTATATTCAGAGAAGGTCTCATTCAGAATTTTTCCACCAGTCTAATAACACAAGTGTTGCCTTGAAATATTATAGAGTGCTTCTGCTTAAAAAGCAACACTACCATGTACATGGTCCCTTAAGAATACTGAATAGTCAACAATTAAAGAGAATTTCTAGGTAACTGATACATTTGTATGACTTCAACATCTAAAACCATCTAATTTGAGATATATTTCTTTTGTAATGATACAGCAAATATTCCTTCTACATTGATCTTCAGTGCAATGCAAGTATACATAGAGATTGAAATATTTATATTGATCCCATTCATTTCTATAAAGTACCGTACAACTTAGTTTGTCATAATTTGTATATGCTGTTATCTTGCTGGATTTGTTCAGTTCAATGACTCATACAGGTACCAAATATTTTGTCTTTTTTTTTTATGATCCTTTAATAGCCATAAAAATCTCTGTAGAGTGATACTGCAAATGGTTTGCTGTATTCAAGATTTGTTTGGTGGCAAAAAAAACAGCAATTTAGGGTCATTCATTCAAGACTGACTATTTTTTTCTGTTCATTTCTTCTCCTCTGGTCTGAGCACAAGATGTTTTTATTCTACCTGAAATCCAAACTAATACCTTTTTCTGCAATTTTTTTTTAGTATCTCTTAGGTGTTTGGTGTAATAATTGCATCAGCTGCTAATATAGTCTCCCACATAAAACCACACATACTCAAACATTATTTTTTTCATGATTTTAACAAGCATGGCTTATCCAGGAGTAATGAGGTGAATTGCATTGGCATTGCAAAGACAGTATCGTATTACTGCAGTTAAACTAATGATGAAAATTAGAGAGCCAATAAAAACCTGGGCAATCTGTTTCATGCTAAAGCAACTTTAACAATATGAACGTTTTCTCATTGTTTATGGACTTACTGCACAATCTCTACTCGATTCTTTGATTGGTAACCTGGATGACAATAACATATATCACTTCAGATAAACCACTATTTCATAACACTGCAATTCCCATTTAACTTATTTGTACTGATGTCATCTGAGTAACTATCATAAAACTTCTATAACAGATAGATTAAATGTTAAGTTGGTTCCTAGTGGTGAATCACACTGTCTTCTGGTCAGGGGACTAGAATTTACTGCACAATTGACTTGGCATTAAAATAGCACCGCAGTTTAAACTAATGCATTTCATTTTTGGGATTAGCAACAGAGAAACCTCTAAGGAAGAGAAAAGGTTCTTATATTAGGCAGGATTCAACACTTTCAGATACAGTTAGTCTGCAAGCGTTCTTTACCCTCCCCCCCAGCATTTGCACTAGAATTGTGTGCCAGTGTAGCATTTGCAAAGTTAAAGAAGGGACAGCATAGCTTTTATATTTCTAAGAGAACAAGGAAGAATGAAGCCTGGAAATGTCATTCATATCTAGCCTTCACATTTTTTTCTTTTTCTGTACTTTTGCAGAGTCATGTTTTTTCTTTTATCAATACTAGCTGGAAATGCTACTTCATTTTCCAATTCTAGTTGGAAAAGAAAGCTATATACTAGAATTTTACTGATATAAATTATTATAATATATTTAGCATTCTCAGATCACAGTCTATCACTTTTATTTTTGATACATTTGATACATGGTGCAATTAAGTTTCAATCTCACTAGCATGTCATTTTATTTATTTACTTATTTTGGTCATGATAAAAAGAGTCAGTGATATTTTTCATAATTCACTGACAAAGACTGTGGTTGCTTCTCTTTCCCAGATGGAGCTCTGACCCAAATGCTCGTAGATACTTGTGGTCTTGGTGCCTTTGTACACATTACCAAATATGAGGTATTTTTCTTTAAAGTTAGAAAATAATTAACTCATTCCTCTGAAATAAGGGGAAAAGTGTGTTCCATTATAACAAATTTTGTGGCACGAAACACAATAGAAAGAATTATCTTAATATTTTAATAACCTTTAAAATACTTATAATAATCCTTAATAACAATTCCTGATAGAAAATATAGTAATGAATAAAGCAGTATAATCTTCACCACTATGAAATACAGTTGTTGTCAGAGAAAAGAGGATATATAAATTACTCCGTGATGGTGAAACCAATGGAGAATTGGTGTCTGTAGAACACAGGAACTGTGATGTCTGGTGGGCATTTGGGGGTGTGTATGCCAAGAGAGGTCCCCAAAGATGCCTTTGCTCTCCTCTTCCACAGTTCCACTGTTTCCTCCCCTTGTAGTCTGTCTTGTTCCTCTCAGACTGTTTCCCTCAGACATGGAGGGGAAAGAAGTAGTTTATTCATTCCAAGGACAAAGTCTGGGAGAGACAAGGAGAGATGCAGGCTGCCCTGAGGGCTGACTAGAAGTTCTAGGACAAGCTGCTTCTGCTGCCATCAGGTGAAAGAGGTTATAGCAAAGTTAGGTCTCCCGCAAACAGTCAAAGATAGCTTCTACATCCGAGCCGCAGGAAAGATAAGGGAAAGTAGGGGAAAGAGATTACTCTGATGACAAAGGCACCACGCTGATTAACAGATTTTTTTTTTCTATATTTAAGAAAACACCATGATAATGGTGTCTTCCATAAGGATAAGACTGACAGTTTGAAGCATCGCTGGAATCTATTCCAAACCTTTCTGTGAACTTTCTTCCTCTCTCCTAGGGATCGATCCTTTCTGTTATTTTCTCCCTCCCCCCAAACTGCTCTAAATTATTCTATCACCATTTAGATTCTATTTTTGAGAAGTTCCTAATGAACAACATAAGACACGCACAAAAGTAGCCTAGTCTAAAAATAATCTATGGCAGACACAGCTGCGCTGACTGGGAATGCAGTGGAGAAGCAGCAAGCAGCAGCATGGCACATCTCCCAGTCACACAACCCTGAGAGCATGCACTGCATCTGGCAAAAAAAAAGAGCTTTAGTTAGTTCTTCTCCCAGTGAATTTAATTCTGTGTTACTACTATCCCATACACTGCCTTCTGTAAAGATAATGATTTCTGTATAATTAAACCAGGAAGTCATACAGCTAATACGATACTTAACACAAACTTTATGCTATGAGTTCCTGAAATTTGGCCCCTGAAATATAAATTGATTTCTCTAGCAGTGTTATTGAATGTGCCACTATCTCACCAGTTCACTACATCTCTAGTAACAGAGTTCTGCATCACTATAACATTATCATGAAACAGGATTATCTGCTACAGCATTTTTAAAGTATGTTACTATATCAGCTGGAAATGACTAAATTTTAAAATATGTTTGCAGTTTCATGTAAAACAAGTTTGGCTCATATCATCAAGCTTTTGTGCTGCACAAACAGTTAAGCATAGGTGACTTCTTTTAAAACAAGAAACATCTTGTCTAATTTTGGTTTTATGAAGCAACTTATTAACATACTAGCAATAAACTAGCACAATTAATATTGTATGAAAACAAACCTTTGTCTGAAATAAAAATCCTCTGCAAAGACATAGAGAAACAAGGCACAGACAGTTACTTCCATTACCCACTGCAGGGATCGGCTGAGGCACTTACAGGAGGCTAATACTCTTTAAGATATAAAGTTATGTTGTGTGGTAGGCTTTCTTCTATGATCTAGTCATACCTAGTCCTGCATCTTTTATGGCTAAATTTCACATTAAGATATTACCGTCAAAATAAGTGACCATGGGATTCAATTTCAACTAATAATAAATACGAACAGTATATCCGTTGCATTTACTGCCTTTTTTTTGATCTTTTGCCCATAAAACTATTCTTCTCCCAAATTTGTTTTATGTATGTTTTATGATATTTTTGCTCTAAATGTACAATTAAATTTAAAGAAAATATATGTTTCTACATATTGGTAGTGGAAATCTTTATAACCAGAATTGAAGAGCATTTTGCTTTATCGTTAACACCAAATATATGGCTATTAAAAAAAAAAAAAGGCAAGCAGATAAATATCCCTCTTGGCTGATTTCTGTCTCTCACTGGAACCATTGTTGTTAGTACTTTTAAAGTAAAAAGATATTGATCAGTCATTCGTTTGAGTTCTTTTTTTCTAAATGGTTGGCAAACCCTTTATTTATCCAAAGTACAGTAATTCCAGAGAAATCTAAGGTGCTGTAAGTACTATTGCTGAAATGTTTCCAGAGTTAGAACTTTTACAGAGTGTACTTGATTCTTTCTGTCCCTGTTGATTCTTCCTTTGCCTAAATTTCTTTGTGTTTTGAATTTAAGATATGAATGTTTTGACTTCCTATAAAACTTCTTGTTTATGGACTATATCATGTGGTATATCAATCAATCTGAAGTTTTATTGTACTTCTTGCCTAGAACATAATTGAACCTATATAGGAAAATGTGGCTGTTCATTTGCTATTTCTGGTAATTCATTTTAATTCAAGTACAGATGTTCCATGGTACACTCAGTTATTCTCCCTAAACTGAGTTTAAATCTTAATACCAAGGGGCTTTCCTGAGGCTACTTTATTAAGCTAATA
Organism: Falco punctatus; assembly: GCF_963210335.1. Lineage (NCBI taxonomy): Eukaryota > Metazoa > Chordata > Aves > Falconiformes > Falconidae > Falco > Falco punctatus. The sequence continues at coordinate 60,121,205 of NC_137580.1, forward strand.
ATTACAAAACAGCACAGAAGTATTAATAATTAACATATTACTTTACTTCTCATTTATTTGTAGTTTATTCCTCCAATCCCAGCTCACATGGAGGAGAAATTTAAATGTAACTCCGTAGAATGTCAAAAGCTAACAGTAAACACAATTAATTCCATTGCAAAGAAAACAGTGATTTCTCTGTTGAAAATTTTAATATTAAAATTTTGGTTTAATAGTCTAAATGTACTATGTCAAACTCATTTGTATCTGACTTTAATATTCCAACTAAAGGACAAAGAGGATAAAAAGGTGATATTTAGCAAATCACACCTGATTAAAGTAACTGTTTCTATAATCAAATGACTGGTTTTGTAGATGGGTGGGAGCACAGATGATGTAGTTCATCTTGATCTTAGCAAGGCTTTTGGATAGTCTCCCACTGTATCACTGTAACCTGGTAGCCAAACAAAGTACATATGGACTAGGTGAGTGAACTCCAAAATTTGTGTAAAATTGGCCAAACCACCAACACTGCAGGAACAGTCAAGGGGAAGACTTAGGAGAAGCAACAAAGCAACGGTTATAAGCAATATCATATGACTAAATAGCACATTGCTCCACACAGTATCAAAATCAACCGCTCCCAAACATTTTGTCTCATAAACTGCATTGGTTTTGGCTAGGATAGAGTTAATTTTCTTCACAGTAGCTAGTGTTGGGGTGGGTTTGTGCTGAAAACAGTGTTGATAATTCAGGGATGTTTTAGTTACTGCTGAGTGGTGCTGACAGAGAGCCAAGGGCTTTCTGCCCCTCACCCCACCCCAGCAGTGAGCAGGCTGGGAGGGCACAAGGAGCTGGGAGGGGGCACAGCTGGGACATCAGACCCCAGCTGACCAAAGGGACATTCCATACCATATGGCATCATGCTCCACATGTAAAGCTGGGGGAAGAAGAAGGAAAGGGATGTTTGGAGCAAAGCTGTTCATTGTCCCAAGTAATTGTTAGGCGTGATGGAGCCCTGCCTTTTTGGGGATGGCTGAACGCCTCCCTGCCGATGGGAGGTGATGAATGGATTCCTTGTTTTGCTTTGCTTGTGTGCACGGCTTTTGCTTTACCTATTAAGCTGTAGTTACCTCAGTCCATGGGTTTTCTCACTTCTACTCTTCCAAGTCTTCCCACCATCCCACCAGAGGGGGAAGGCAGTGAGCAGCTGCGTGGGGCTTAGCTGCCACCTGGGATAAAACTATGACAAATCATTACACCAAAAATCTAATGTTCTGCTGCTATTCACATGGACAGAATGACATGTCAAAGCCCAGTAACAAACGCAGCCCCAACAGACATGTGAGGAGCTTCTGTAGTTGTTCTTTCCTTAGGTCTAGACTGTGCTAATGTACCTCAGAGTTGTGCTGCAACACTATTAATTTGGACAGTATAATCAAGCCTTCTACTTTATTAGTCTAGATCTATGTAAATAAGCGTTTGAATGTATATAGTGTCATATACAAAGATAGTTATAAATTGTCATATGCTTGTTATTATGTGCAATTCATGACCTGTATATAATTTTGTACCTACTTAGCAGAGATTTAATCCTCTGAAAGTAAAATAAATGAAAATTGTCATTGACAAACCAGAGCTTTTTCAAATGTAAAGCAAAATAAAAATAATAGTTGGATTTTAATGGGATAAGAGAGGCCATCTTACTGGAATGCATTTTACATCCTGCTAAATTTTGATTAATATTCTTGAGCAATTTGTGAATGCTGAGAAAAATTCATCAACCAACCATCAAGGATGTTGATGAAAGAAGTCCACAAAGAGCTCACACAGAGGTTAAAAAAAAACCTTGAAAAATTGCAACCGCCTGTAAATTACAGCAAACACTTCCTCCTTTCTAACTTTAATCCTTACTTTCATACTCTGGTTTAAATGTAAGCAGAGAGGATCAACCAGAGTAGAGAAAAATGATTAATACTTAAATACATAGCATATCATCACTGAGCAAATGATATTTAGTATTTTTGAATCAGCTGCTGTTTAAGCACAACATACAACTCTAACTATAAATTCTTTTAATTCATATAAGGTGTTAAGTGTTAGGGATTTTAAGCATACAGTTTTCAACGAATCATGGCAAACACTTCTAGGTGGACATGGACATGGCCTGTCAAATTGCCAAAAACCTCTGAAGATGTCAGATATTTCTGGATCAAAAGACATAACCACACAGCAGTAAGAAAGAAAGGATGGTATTACTTCTTTGTAAGAGACTTACTATTTTACTATGACTTGTGTCACTATTTATGGCTTTTTAATTAGGAGTTAATTCTCCAACACTATTAAATAATTGCTTCATAAATTGCATATGCTTTAAAAACTGTTACAGCAAAATCATTTTAAAAAAATGAAACTCTTCAATCTTAGGGTATCCAAAGATATATCCTCTATCCTTATATCCCAGCTATACAAAAATTTCAGGATCAAGTCTCATCATCCTTTTCACTGTTTACCGAAGCAAAGCTCCCACTGGACTTAATAAATGAATTTCATCTAAAACATTTTTAGTCCCTTCCTTTTGATCTTCCAACTTCACTTATGTTTAAAGCTTAATTATAGTACTGAATTCTAATATTATGAAAGCTAAAAAAATCCATGAAAGACATTGGAGTAAATTATAAATACCACAGAAAGTTTCAGAATACATTCGTTAATTCAGCATAGATTTTTTCAGTTTCCAGAAAGCACAAAAGCACAGTTCCATAAATCTATGTGAAGGTAACATTGCAGTGCTCAAAGAAATAGCTCCTATTACCACCATGTATAAAGAAGTTACTAATCTGTTATTCAAGGTGACATTACAAATGCCTGCGGGGAAACATTTCTTTTGGCATATGGAAATGCACTGTTTTATCAAAAAATCTAAAGTAAATAATTTTCAACCCATGCTATGTCATTGAATCACTTTTAGCTTCTGAAGCAATTTCCTGATTATGTTCTGTCTCTATCAATAGCTGACTGAAAAATCTATGTTCCATTGCTTTGCACAGATTCCTATTTCTCTACACTACTGAACCTATACAGACCGTTGAATACAAACACAGTCTTTTAAATGAAGTTACAGATCCCACTTCAGAGATTCCACTTCAGGGTAGTGCCAAACTGAAGGAAGGCCTCTGAGGAAAGACCCATACCCACCCCACTCCCTTTGCTCTGAAGGCATCTGAAGAGAGAACCAGGCCCATCCCATTTGCTCCCTTTGCAGACTCATAATTCCTCACTGTTCATAGGGAAACAGAGCACAATTAATCTTTTAATAAAGGGTTAATTTCAAGTGAATGATTGGGCCTGGGTGGATAGAAGGATGCAGATAGAGCAGAATCCTATGAAGAAACTTCTGCATACTAAATCCCATAAAAGAGAATACTGTTCTTTCTAAAGCAGAATTAGCGTCCCAAAGCAGTTTTCAGAGTTGCAGATGAGCAGTTTAATTTCACACAACAACCTGAAAAAAAAGGAAACTACTGTGTAGTAACATGCTGGCATTGAAATTTTACTGCTAGCAGAGAACAAGTTATTTGTATTTCCCTCAGTACTTTCTTACCTACCAAGTAGCTGTGGCACAAGGAGCAAAGAATTCAACAAGTGAGAAAGCACTCCATTTCATTTTTAGAACCCTTATGTTATTACATGAATTACATGAATGTGTAAATCATACACTAAATGTATTTCTTTTTCAAACAGCTTAATTCATATGTGTTTTTATAGGAATAATATTTGGTAAAGCTACGTTATACACTACCTGTACGATACCTACTTGTCTGCTAAAAGTTTTTGCACAATTAGAACTGACTTTGTTTCAGAAATAATTTTATCTATCCATCACTCAACCAATGATACTGTATCTCAGTAACAGTTTATGTTATTGGTATTTTAAATCACTTGCAATTATCTTTTCATATACAACTACCAAACAGATCTACTAATACATTATTATTTTTCAAAATATCTTAGGATACTTTGCAATAGGCCTGCCCTATCTAGTTCCAGCTGCTGTGCAGTTATCTCAAGACTTGTTTCAATCTCTACTACTTCAGTTCTGATGCAGATAATAAAAACAATATCTTATTAATGTCTTCTCATACCCAGACTGAGATAATTAGAGTTGCTGCTTCTGATCCTCCCTTATTTACCTACAGTAAAGTTATTGCTTCTTTGTCAAGTGTTCCTGAGTTCACAACTGTGTTGTTAATAGTCTCCTGTGGCAGGCTCTTGTGTGAGGTTTTCATTTAAATAGGAACACCTTAACACACTGTAGGGAAGGCAAGATCTCTAATTAAATACATGGTGCTAAATTCTGTCCTTCTAAATGTACACTCTATCCTTATTAACTTGCAAATAATGTAACTTAATACTAGTTACAGGAGATGTGAACTAGCTATTCAATATCACCAAATTGAAGATTCTGGGTTTTGTAAAACTGACAGAAGGTATGAATAAAAGCTGGAGCTGAGGCCTTTTTGTAAAGCTTCTATTAAGTTTGCAATAGCTTATTTTACTCTCAGATTTTAAAATATATGTCCTCCAAACAAAGCTATAAATTACCCATCATAGAAGCACTGACTGTAATCGTGAGATCTTTTCGTATAGGTGCGATGGCCACAGACAAACGCTGTCATCTATCCACAATTCCAAATTATTATTTGATTCAAGGGAGCACGCAAAAAAAACCCTCACCAAGGTCTCTGTCAGACTCTACAAAATCAAATGGGAGAAAGAGGGAGAAGAATGCATGAGAGCTGGAAGACAACTGTAGTAGCAGACAGTCTGATCAACAGCAGCTGCATGCAGCACCGGCTTACAGTGGCTCAAGTTGTGGTCTCACAACATGAAATCTGCAGCAGCAGTTTTCCCAGTTCCTTCTATTTTTCTCTCCCAGCCTTTTACCATGGGGAAAATGAACAGACAGGCTGAAGGAAAAAAAAAAATAAATATATATACACACACACACACATATATATAGAAATTTACACATATACAAACGTGAAAATACTTAGTTTTCCTTATAGTTCCGTACCGTTCTTGATTCTGTGCCCCAACATGAAAAAAACCCAAGACATTTTACACCAGAACTGCTTAACTAGTCTATTGTGTTGAAGGGACAGAAATGTGTAGTGGAAGAGAGGAAAGAATATATGAAAATGGTATTGCTGCTGAAAATTTTCTGTCCTGGCACTAGGGTAAATGCAGAAGCTTGTTTTAAAAATCAAAAGAACAAGAGGTTTATAAGTGTCTAAGAAGGCATGACTTCATCCAGCCTCAGGCTGCAGCCCTGAGAGAAAAGTTGACTTGATAAAATAACCCGTGACCACTGAGAGTTCTGACACAGCCCCAATCCCAACTGCCAGTACTCCTCAAATGCGATGACAAGCCAAATATGCCGATTACACTAGCAAGAGAACACAAGAGAAGAGCTGGAGTGGTCATTTTTGCAGGACTGTGCTCACATATCCAAATGAACACTTGATGAATAAGTAACTGATCAAGGCAGTCTCTTCACCTATATGCCAATTTAAAAGTTTTTAATTTTGGTATTATGCCTTCCCAGTGAACAGAAAGTATTTGAGTCTTGCCTGTAGTTTGCTATTGTAAAAGGGAAAAAAAAAAAAAAAAAAAAAGAGAGAGAAAAAAAGTGGTTTGGTTAATTTTTTAAGATATATTTGGCGACTTCATATTTGAGTACATACAGCTACTAGCAAGTCTTGAACTAAGAGTCATTGTCACTGCCAAAATAGACTACATGTAGATAATTCATAAAACAGCAACTAAAATTGTAATCAATGTTACATGCAGGATCTCTCATTAAAAACAAACAAACAACAAAACCAAATCTGTCATCGATTCATAGCTGAGGATTTACTATGGGGAGCTTTTCCGTGCTTCAAACTAAAGAAAACAATGACAAATTCTCACAAAGAAAATTGTGAAATTGATTATGTGTTCCATGGATGTAATCTCAAGAAGTACTTAGATACATTACTTGTCATTATTCAGGTAATTGCAACATTTTCAGGTAATAAACCTCTTAAGTGAAAATACCAATTCACAGGGTACCTCCCCATCAGCTGTGCTGACTTCTAATTTAGAGAGATTTCTTCAGAAATACTGGAATGCATGATCAAACATGGTCAAGCTGCCATATTACCTCCTTTGAACTTTGTCTCCTACATCCTATAATTACATTATCAGTGTCAGACTACTAGGTAGTTCTTAAAAATAATGAAAAGTTTATTTTCTTTTCAGTGGGGAACAAGAGAAGTTTATTAAAATCTCAAAATATTTTACTATGTACTCATTTATTGAAACACTTTTTTGTCTGTCTAGACATTTATCATTATTTAAAAAAAAAAAGTTTCACATTGTATTTCACATCCTTCCCTGCTTGTAACCACTTCAGTGCATTGATTCTATGACTACCCAGAAAACAGTTTCCATAGCAGCAGAGATGAATCCACGACTCGGTGAGGTTTCTGTTCAACACGATCATGTAACAAATCTTTATTGCTGCATTCCTTGCTCACACTTTCTAAATGCTCTTCTAGTTTTCTGACAGCCTCACCTTTCCATTCTTTTACTGTAATCTCATTAATCTTTGGGTTTTCTTGCTATAAACTTAACAGCTGGTAAATAAAGTTGGATAGTCTTGCTCACAAGAGATCAGAAAAGAGCACATAAAGTTACAGTACAGTGTGAAAAAAATCATAAAAATAGGAAAATATAAAATAAAACATTCATTTAACTAAATTATTGTTAATATAAGAAAGCTGGGAATTAAACACCATTTGTTTATGTGCTGGAACATGAGACTATTTTTTTCATCTAGTAAGACAGAATAGTAACGACATAGGGAGACTTCTATGACCAACTTGATATGAAATCCCCCCAAGAAAGCAGAAATCTGTTCTTATAAAAGTGATGCTGCTTTTTAACAGGTCTGGTTTTCCTAGATCTTACTGTAAGTAGCCCCCTCGAGAACAACTGATTGCAGTTCAGCAAGAACCAGATTCAAAGCAATACAGGCAGCCTGAGGTGCTAACTTTCCTGATGGTTCATCTGCACATCCCCCCACCACAGCTCACCTCCATCAGCCATGCTCCCCTGTAAACTGTATCACTAGCTAGAGTGCCTTTTTTTTTTTTTTTTTTTTAATGGGTTATTTCAGCCATCTAGTGATACAAATATTGAACTGTAATGACTAAAAGGGTGATGACTACAAAGTTTGGACAGAAATTTCACAAGCTGGTATTGCTACTAAATCTTTTCTGGTGCTCCCCTGTGTTTACATTCTGATAATTTGACAGGTTTAATGAAGATTTATGTAGATCATGTGCAAGTGTAGATCATCATCTCACCACCCCCCCCTCATGACATACAAAAAATATCAGAAGTAACTACCTGGAAAGCAGAAGGCAAAGATACAGGAAAAAAGTAATATCACTTATTACCCCAACTGGCATAGTAAAGGGATGTACTCACATACTGAACAGAACTCACACTGAACCAGGAGCAAATACAAATTGAGTACAATTGCTTTGACTCTAACTTAATTATGTTAATCATCTAGATAATGTGAGAGACAGAGGTGGTTAGCACCTGTGGAGAGGAAGAGATATTAGCAAGGGAATACATCATTAGCTCTGGAGGAACTGCAAGAGAAAGAAAAGTAGTTATTACCTATGGAAAATTAAGCGTGATCTAAAAGACAGGTGTGAGGAAAATTATAATGTGTCATAAACCCAGTATTTTCACTGAGTTAATCCTTGCTGTATCATTTGGTGCTGCTAGTTTTAGTTCCAAGATTTATTTGCTGAAGATATTTTGCAAGTTTCCCTTCAGAATTCGGGATTAGAAATTAGATCAGAACCGGAAAAACTGCTTTAGGACAGATATTTTCCCATTATTCACTGACATTTTCTGTTCTTTATTGTCTATATGAATTTATTTTGAAACATGGAGATTATCTGATTTGATAAACAAACCTTCTCTGCAGTAACTGTACAATGTATTTTACATTCTCTAGTATGTGTATAAGGACAGCAGTATTTACACAATATTCTCCCTGTACAATGGGAAAATATATTTTCCTTGTTGAGACATTTCCTTTCTTCCATTAGAAAATTAACAACTATTTTGCAATGTATCTTTAGCCAACTAACAGCCTAAGGACAAGGTATGTTATAATCCATAGTCTAAAAAATGAATTTTTGCCACCAAAAGTACCTGTCATTGTCTCACTTCAACACAAAGAAAATGGAGCATAAAACCAGCAGATGTCGAGTGATTTGAATTAAAAACAGAACACTTTTGCCTGATTAATATTATATGATTAATATACTTTTTTTTAACACCTTTTGATTGCTAGGGACAACTATTCCACAAGAAGAGGCTCTAGTAAATTTGAAAACCACCTGAGTAAACTTTTTTTTCCCCTGTAGACTACTTGCACTCCTCTAGTGAGTGGAAATTTTTTTGATCACAGTGTTAAAGGGCACTATGACAAAAGAGTGCCTCAAATAATCTGAAATCCCAGACATAACTACTGGGGGGCGGGGAGGGAATAGACACCTTTCATAAGTGTAACATACTTAATATGAACCAGTTTTCCCATTAACAGAAAGGATTTTTTTATCACCATGCTCATGCACCCCCAATAATGTGTTATTAAAGTACAGAATCAAAAGTGCCAAACTACTTTTGTTAACAAAAGCTCTCCTAAGCTGTTAGAAACTTCACAAGGAGAAAGGCTATAGTACTTCCTATATACATAGTGGTATATTAAAATAATTGTGAAATCTGTTGAAATGAGTATTGCAGATTGTGTTCTTGCAGTTAGGAATCTATCTATCTATTTAGACTCAGTTCTGTCCAGCTGCTTCACAGGGGCAAGTACAGCAGAACAGGGTTAGGAAGAGATCAGGCTGTAACTACTTAGTGGTAATTTTAATGTTGAAGGTTTCTTCTCACATGCAGAAACATGTGTAAAGGGCAGAAAAACATGTAAAGGGCAGAAGGGGTCAATCAGGCCATGTTCTGTAGATGTATCACAGGCTAAAAGGATTACTCAGATTCAGAGGAGAGATCTGCTGCCTCCTATATGTTAAAAAATACATCTCACTTACACTGGAAACATGTAACAGATATGTATATTGACTCAGCTGTAATATACGTTCAACATATTAGCTCTGAAAGAATCAAGAAAAACCCTATTACTGAGTCTAAGCAGCTGTCAGTACATGCTTGTTACACATTTATGCATGTGAAATTATATCCACAGTTGTGATATTCCACACTCTAGTGTGCTTAATTCACCTGCAGTTTCTCATTATCCCCCACAGTTCTTACTGACATGAAACTGAACCCATCATCTACTCACTAATTATTCTTCCGTATGGTTAACATAGAACATACAGAATAGTAACACTTCACTGAGTATCGACTGACAATTTCTCTCAGACTACCTCAGTGAAAATTAACTCTCAGCTTCAGGAAAGATGACAAAGAGTCTTACTCCTGCTCTTATATTTCAAGATTCATAAATATTTGTGTCTATTATCTTGAAGAAAACGCTTAGTAGCACAGTGCAAAACCCAATGAAGCTATTGGAGGAAGGAAAAGCATATGATGTATTGTAAACAGACTAAGTCTTCGTCCAAGAAATCAGTCTCTGAATTTTCATCCCCAACCACGCTGAAATTCTGTCAATCTGCTTTTCAGAAAAATCAAATCAAGCAATAACAATCTCTCCCAGTTCCAGCACCACTGCTGCAGGTCTCTTCCCAGCCAAGGCACAGAACCTTGATTCCAGCTCATGTTTCTGACCTAACCTTCTGATTCTGGGGCAGATTAGCTATGATTACTTTCAATTCCAATACTCTGCTAGGGAAAATGTCTAGAGGACCTATATCTGAGCATGTCTTTTACTCACAGACATATGCTCCTGATCAACACATGTTTAACAGTTGATGCAAATTTAATTTTGCCAATTTGCAGTATCTTAATATCTTTATGATGTTGCAACCCTTCATTTCTCTGTACTTAATAATATTATCTCTGCATCATAATATTATTTGAAGTTGGGAATGAAACAAACCAAAACAACAACAAAAACAACTCTCAAACAAATATGAATTCCTAGTTTTCCTTTTCAGGCTTCCCTGGGGTCTAACTTGTTAACTTGCATTGCAGTTCAGGGTTGAGGCATAGATTCTCACATATCTACAAATATCCTCATAAATAACGTCTTAAAAAAAAAAATAACAAACAAAACCCCAACACTTAAAGCTTATAGTTTGGTTTTTCTTTACTTAGAATCTTATCTTGAAAATTATCCAAAACAAAAATGAGAAAGGATAAATATATTTGAACCTGAACCTAGTTTTTAGAAGACAGGTAGTCCACTGAGACTCTACCAAGAAGTATGGGAGACTGTTGTTCAGTCAGTTGCTATTTCATAACAAATTATCTTGTGGTGACCTGTGGCACTGAGCCTATGTCTGCATTTCACATCAAAAATGGAGGTGTCGGAACTCTCTTTATTTGTATGAGTTCTATGAACACAAACAAATTATATCTGAAGGGCAGTCAAGCTACAGATTTTTAGAATGAATATTCATTAAAGTAACTCCTCTGAAGCTGTTAACAATGGAGAAGAGGGTTGCTTTGGTTTTCTTGCCCTCTTTCTCTCTGGAAACCTTCAGTGTATCTCAATTTATATGAATTCACTGACACTAGAAAGATCAGTGTCTTTTTGTTTGTTTTTTTCAGGATGGTTTGTTGTTGTTCTTGAAAGAGTTTACCCTTGAGTCCTAGTTGTATTTCTGCTTCAGAGAAGTGGCGAGAGGTTCTGCAAGTAAGTGGAAGTCAAGAAATCTTATATAAACAGTGATGACAGAGCAATGTGAATGAAGAAAATAGAAACCCAAATAATTATTCAAGTATTGCACTAGTAACATCAGGTACCCTGCAGCCTGTGTCTCACTCATGATCGATTTTGGTACTAAGAGAGACATGAGCAGTGTTGTGTGTAACTGAAGCTCTTCCATGTTGTTCAAACATATAGAAGGACTTTCTCCAAAGTTAATTCTTTCCTATCTCTTAAAGTAAGATCTGTCAGGTAATGCCTTCCCTTTACTTAAGATATTTATAAGGTCTCTTGTCTGTAGAGCTCCTTATTTGCACACATTCTTGTTTTTGTGAATAGTCCTTGGAATTGGCCAACCAGTTCCACAGTTATAAACACAGAAATATATTCCCTATAATATAAGATCAGTATCTTTGTTTCATAGGAATCAGTACTGCAATATGGACTTAACAATCACACACTGTATGTAGAAAAACATCAGATATTTCATTTACTTTACAGGTTAAAGACTTTTACTGTTTGGCAGGTTTTTCTTGCTTGTTTAATATATGATTAGCTCAGAAGTTCAAACAAACCATTGCCCACAACAATAATGTTGGTTTAGTCTATTTTTTTAAAAAAATGTTATAACTATATTGGAAAATGAAAAAAATGAAAGCTAACACCACTGGCCTGACTCTTCATCTACTATCTCCTTCACTTCTAAAGAGCTCCCATTCTCCTGGTGACCTGTTTCGTGGCTCCTGTCTTCCATCCTAGGTTGCTGCTCTGGATAACTGGATTGACAGCCCAAGAAGTCTTTTCACCTAGCTCATGGATTTAACTGAAATATCACAATATTAACAACAAACACAGTTTTGTAGGCAACTCCTGCTGTTTCCTCTCTGTGCTGCTTTATAGTGTAATAAATACTGTATGTCCTTGAGTGCCATAGAGCACTGTAGGAATAAACCACCTTTGTAAGGAAAGCCTAGCATTAAAGCAGTCAATTCTACAACACTGAAAATGCCTTTCCCAGCTTTGTCATCATCTACTATCACACACAGGTTTTTCCTACAACAGTACTAAGAATATTCTGAAAGTTGTTGTTTTTTTTTTTTAAACAATAAATATTTTCTATAAAATTGTCCAGCATTAGATGTTCACTACGTTGGTTTCTTTTTGTCAATAACTGTTCAGGAAAATTGTTGTATTTGCTTATGGTTTTGATTATATCCTGTGTTATTTGATATGATGTTATACATTATATCTTTATTAGTTTTTGGAGGTTTTTTTTTACTTTGTTAGAAAATTAATAAAATTTTCAATCTAGCTTTTTCAGGCAATGAATATCTCTATGACATTTTAATGGCACCTATATGTAAAAGCTTATCACTTCAGAAAATAAAAGCAAGCTTTTTAATCAATTGAAGGTGAATACATTCTGGAGTTTGTGTCGAAAGAATCAAACAATTACAAGCTTCATAATATGTCCTTGAGTATTAAAAAACCGTTCCATTCCATTGCTATTATAAAGCAAAAATGCTATTCTAGAATCCTGCTATGAAATATAATCGTATTGTTCACATTAAGAAAGAAGGTGGTCCAAACCAACAGATCTTCCCCATGAATACTTTGTCTAGTTTTGTGAGTACAGTACTCTGGGATGACCAATACTACCTTGAAGATCTCAGTCACAGTTTTAGAAAAACTAAATGAAACACAGTATCTTAGGCAATTGCTACCTCTTTCATTTAAATTCTCAATATCAAAAGAAGTTTTCTGATCTAGAATTTGAGCTCAGTTCTGATTCTTACAGAGTTGCATAAAATCTTAATCTCATAAACCATGATTTTATAAATGCAGGTAGAATTTTGACTTTGATGATTTGGATTATTTGATTTGACTCTTTGAAAACCAGAATTTTCATTTTGATATTGATTATAATATTGTATTGTATCACAGAAAGTGGCATGGCACTTTCCAGAAGAAAACCACAGTCATATTTATGAGCCAGCTGAAACCTTACTGAAGCATGAATTTTGGTATTCCTGTCCTATTTATAAAGTACTTGTAGCATTATCTGAAGGCGGGAGCAGGGGTGATTGACATACACTGAAGGATGGTTTACCCTCTTGGTATTTGTCTGCCAGAACAAAAATGCCCCACTTTTCCAGGCATGTTATTTTTTTCCTTTTCCTCCTATATTTTGCACATTTCAGGATCCAAGCAAGCTAAATTTTGTAAAGCAATGGGTTAGAGCCAATTTTGTCTGCATTCTATACCACTATGGGTAATGGTGTTAAACTGTTGTTCTTCTCCAACTCCATCTACTGCCTGTTAATGCAATGCTGTCACCTAGCACTCAAGGTCTCCAAACCTTGAATCTATAACGTGGAAGAGCACTGGGGAAGCAGTACTACTGACTTACTCTGGTCTGCATTCTTTCCTACACATGCACTATTTGCTGTTATCAGAGATAAGATACTGCACTTGGCTCTGATATGCAATAAATATGTCATCAAGTAGTTTATCCCAACAAAGTTAGTCTTAGTGAAGGCCATGGAGTAACACAGGTTTTGAATAATTCCCTGATGACTATCTTAAATCCTTTTCTTCATATCTGTAGCAAAGTGCAAGTGAGAAAGCAGCTAGAGACAAATGTCTCTGCTAGATTCTAAAACACGCTGGATTTCATTAAGGAACAGTATATAAACGTTAAGAAACAACATTTAAATTACTGAGAGAGAACAGTTATTTAAGTTCTAAATTAAAATTAGAGCTTTATTTGGATTAATTTTTCCTATACAATTAAAAAAAATAGTGCTTCAAGTAATAAATGGAAGTCTAGCTAACTAGCAATTTACTTCTCTATATCCTTTCCTAAACTGTGCATTACAAGTTGTTTTGTTGAAATTAATTCTCAATGGTAAGAGTAACTTGCAATAATAGTTTCTGCCCTGAATAATCAAATGAAGAGGGGAATAAATTACTACAGGTTATGCAACACATCTTAAAAAGCAGCAACTTTATTATACAACTAGCATTTCAAGTGTTCTCTACTGAACCTTAGATTTTATTTTGAATCCATGATCATCAACTTGCTGAAAGGCAAGACACACACCTGATGTGAGCCATCAACCTACATGTCCACTGTTCCCGCTGACTGAAATTTCAGAAATCTTTTGATATCTCACAGAATGCCAGGGGTCAGCTTGCATGAGCAGCATGAAATCAGATGTGCCATATTGTTCAGCATCTGCTCCTAACTTCAGACAAATGCTTTGCTGGAAAACATAGGGCTGTCAGCATCGATAATTCTGTGCTAATCCATCAACCTTTACTTGTGTTTTGCCTCACCAATTATTTTCCTCAGAGCTTGTTTAGCTAGCTATACCTGGCTAATGAGCCTCAGATCAACTTAATTTGTATTGAAGAGATATTTTCTTCTTTTCTCTCTTTTCTTCCTTTTCCTTTCTTTTCTTCCTTTAAAATCGTTCCTCATTTTCAAGACTCAGCCTGTGTTCTCCTCCTTTCTGTTCTGTCTTCCTATCAGCCTGAAACAGTTCTTACTGAAGACCTTTCTTTCTTGGTACTGTAATTTTTATAGTACCATTATAGAGTTTAGAGACAGTTTTATTGTAGGCAATAAATATTTCTAAAATCATTCAGGCATCCAGCAATTGTGTTTATTTTATGTCACCATCACACCATGGAAGATCATAATGGTTATAGAGGCCAAATGCATTTCTAAATTACTATAAAATTTATAGTCCTTCATTAATTGGGGAAAGTAATAAAGGAACAACTAATGAATAGCGTCTAGATATTTCAAGCACTTTTAGCATACTTAAATATTTCAAGATACGTTTAAATCTATAAATCATATAAAAATGAATGCGCCATGTACTTAATGCTTCTCTCCTAACACTTACATACAGGCATCTATAGTAGCACTGTGAAAACTCACACCCAAGTAAATAACACTTTACTGGCATTGCTAAATCTGCTAGAATTTTTCTTACAGTGACATGAAAGGTAATCATAAGTGACAAGAACAGACTTGTATTTCCTCTAGCGGAGACTTTCAGAGAAAGCTGAACCAAGAGCCTATATCCAATGAAAGATAAAAAAGTATATTCAGTATAGTTCTGTGTGAATAAAATCCCAGAACCATTTCAAGAACCCAGTTTTAAGTATATCTCAGACTACCTCTTTGCGCTAGTAAAACTTGGCATAGTCCTACTTTAGACACTTTGTACAAATAAGGAGTACAGTTACTGGTTTTGTCCTGGTTTTAAAGCTGTCTTTTTCTGGGTTTTGTTTTTTTTATTGCTTGTTCTCTCCCATAATTTTTCTTTTGATTCCCATTTATTTTTCTTTCCTTTCCAAAACTATATATTAAAAATCTTGTTTCCATAATTACATTGATTATTATCAGAAAAGCTTTTTTAATTACAATGTTTATTTATTTAAACATAGTGTATGACTAAAGAGCATGACAAAATCCATTAAATAAAATCAAGAATCAAGTACTTTTTGAAAGCCAAGACAGCTTGTTGCCAGTATTCAAGATAAGCACTTTATCATTCAAAAATCAACCTTCTTAATAGCCAAAAATGCTTATTCTACCTCACCAAAGGACATTCTCTTTTTACTCAAACTGCATGAAAGAGCAGAGACGTAAGATGCATAAGAATTAAATGATCACCCTCCCCAGATCAAAATACACTCTGTCATTACATTGTAGTCAAGACATCTTGCATTTATTACCTCTACTAGCTGCCAAAACCACAGGTACTTTAATTGATCCATTGGGTCATATATTTCTTCAGTTGTAAAATTCTAGTAACATATGTTCATGTTGATTTTATTACCTAGTTTTTAAATATTCAAGTGGGTTTTCCAATAACTTCCATTTTGAAGTAATAAATCATTAATACTCACAGCTAGGCAACTACAAAGTGTAGTAAAAATCAAACTCCAGTTTTCATTATCCTTGTCCAATGATTTACTCAGAAGATGAGAATACTTCTTTACAGTATATCATATCTGCCAGGACTGTCACCATTTTAATTTTAGTGGTCTAAAAAGTATGTCTTCTTTTTCATTTTGAAACATATTGCTGCCTGAGGCTATTAAATCTTATTAGTTAAGAAACCTTTTATATATGAAACATAAATGGTGCTTTTTTTACTTTATTTCAAGTTTTTGATCTCATAATTCTTTTTCAGTTTCATAATTTTTACCACATTAGGTCAGTCTTTCCTTCTCCCTTCCATTTTTTCTTTCCTCTACAATACATGCCTTTCCTGCACACCCTTTTACTTTCATTTTGCAGCATGGAGGAAATGTATACAACAAAATCTGAAGTTAAGCTAAACGAATAGTTCCACTCACATAAAATTACAATAGTTAAACTATTTTATTTCTTGAATTTCTGTCCTCATGCTCTTCACTACTATATGACTACAAGTAACATACAAAGTAATATCAACATAAGTCCTTCATGCTGATAACCACATGGAAATAGATGATATTGATCAAGACCATGGACTGGGGGGAAATAGGAAATTTAGTTAATACTTATACAAGTGGAAAAAAAGGAAAAATATTTGATATTACTATGTCATTCCTTGAATATTCAAGAAGTTTTACTGACTTATGTACTTTTAAGAATTTGATAGACCTTAGAAGGTTACCGCTATACTGGGATATAAATTTGTTTTCCTTTCCAAGGAAATTAATCTAATAAATAACAGGACAAAGATGGAACACTTAATAGAAAGACATTTTTTGTCAAATGAAAAAAAATAAATTGAAAATATCCAAGACTTTTCTGTATTCAACTTATATTACTTTTAGATTGGAAAGTTTATTTTGCCTCTTATACTGAGTGTTTTTTAGTTTCTAGGTAGTTTTGGAAAATGACTGAGTCATACCTCAGTAATACTGACAACATACCTTTAAACTGCTGTATGTGGATCAGAGGTGATTGCCTTTTTAATTTCCTTTGGTTGATAGCTGAATAAAAACTGCCATTCTATATAAAAATTAATGGAGGGGTTTTTTTTCAGGTATTGGTAGTTTCAAAATTAACTATTGAAAATATTCTAGTATTCTGTGATGATGCTTTCTTTCAAATAGATTAATAAATCCCAATCACATAGGCAAAGTCAATTAAAATTCTCATGATATGTTTCTATATTCAATTCCAAATGTATGAACAAGCTTCTGGAAATCCAGGCTTGCATGCTGACTTGACCAAGATCAGAGGAGAATCAACAGATCTGTATAAAAATGAAACCAGCATAAGACTGTCTACAATTCACATACATACCTGTGTAAGTACACATATATGTTTCATACACACATATGAAAACACTAAGGGCATGCATGCACACATACAGTAGTTATAGACCAAAATGTGATAGACCCATAATGAATTCCAAAAAGACAGAGAGAGCCGAACCACACTTTTGCTCCTATAACTTCTAATAAAGAACAATTAAGCAAGAAAAAAGGTAAATCAAAGTGATTGGAGTTGCCCATATAGTGGCCTCTTCCTTGTCGATTTTAGAGGGACGGGGAGAGAGACACCTGAGAATAAGCACAGAAATTAACCTAGGTATATGCGTATGTGTGTGTATATTTAATAATTTCAAGTGGGTTTAATCCATATTAGTAAACTGAAAACAAACTATTTATAAAAGAACATATATAAAATTTTGCTTGAAACCTTCATGTAAGTGTAAAAATGTGTCGCCTAAGGTATTATCTTGTCAAAGGCAGAAATTGTTCATCAACTGACTGATGTTTTCTAGTCAAGACAGGCGTTAGAGACTTTGAAATTTTTTTCAGGAATTATACAACCAATACAAGTATAATTACATCTGTAAATGTGAAGGAAAAAACCTCTTCAAAATTGTTATTTTCAAGAGTCCACCCAGCATACTGTGCATATTACACACTAAAAATACTGTGAGGACCCTAATGATCGGAAAAGAAATATTTCACACATAACAGCTCCAGAAGGGCATTTTTACAATAACAGGCAAAAAATTGTGCAGGATGATGTTTTTAAAACAACATATAATCAAGACTGACTTACAAATACTTTTGAAAACCAAGCCATTAACTGCTAACTTGAAACTTGACTTTTTTAGGTTATGTGTATAAGAAAAATACTAAGTGATACACCACAAAAATACAACATCAAAATGTGAAAAAGTTTCTAGAAATACTTCCGTTCACTTTCAGAGTACACTACAGGTAGTCAGAGGTTTTAATGCCCAGTAGGCTACAAAGCTGTCAAGTAAGAATTTTGGAAAATTTCTCTGTAAAACAGACAAATTATTTGACGTAAAATTATTATTTAGGGACATCATTTTTGTTTCAATAAATGATTTGTACATTGGGAGCTTATTGGATATTGAGCAATACTCTAACAATGAGTTTTAGATAATTAGGACAGAGTATTGTGAAATAGTTATATGATTGAATTACTCAGATGGACTCCTTAGATCTTCTGTCAACAAAAACAAATAGTAGCCTGCCAGAATATTTCAGATGAGCTTGTACCTTTGAGGATCTCTGATGATACTGTATCCTATGTTATAATCTATGTTGATTTTCATTGTCATTGAAACAATGGTTTAAGAATGTTTTAAATTCTTAAAACAGTTTCCCCTTCACAAGCTTATTCAATCAAAATTTCTTATCAGGTATTTTGTTGTACTCTTGCTTTACATAAGCAACTCAGGCTTCACCTGAACCTTAGGGTATCTGAAGTAATTTTATTGACACACACCATGAATCCAAAATCCATAAATATTTCCCTTCAGACTGCAAAAATTATTTTTTAATGTGAAAAGTAATAAAACCCTTCACCTGCCATTGAATTTTATTTTCTTGAAAGTAAATGCTTTGTTAATCTTCAGTGAGCTACAGGTTACAGCTTTATTAAATTTTAAAACAGGAGTGTAACAGTCCTTTGACAGCTGGGCCAAAGCTCAGATAACTATTCATAACAGGATATTTATTTTTCCACAGTTCATATTAAGAATTAGAGATCAGAACATTATGTCTATAATCAGAGTATAGAAAGCATATTCCCCAAAACTTTTATATCTGCCACAGAATCTTTGTTGCCATACTCTTAGCCCTTTTTCACTGTCCAACAGATCCTGCTTAGGTACTACAAAAGTTTGATCATTTTGGAACCAAGACAAAGGGATTTCCCTAGTAACATCCTGTAGATATGGTTTCTTCAGAGAAAGGGTAGACTTTTCACTTTAAAGGGCCGTGGCAATGGTTTAAGTTGAAGGCAACTGTAGAAAGAGAAATTTACCTAATTTATAATAGTCTACCTACTTCATCTGTTTGACTTAAACACCAAATTTCCTTACAAATGCAACGTACACACCCCCACAGTACCAAAAGAACAAAATCAAACAAAAAACCTGACCAGAGATTACTTGATTACTTGGACATGCATAGTTCTCCCATTCAGCCCTTTCCTACAAGGATCTTCCCTGATGGGCCCAATAAAAACACCCTAAAAATAAAAAATGAAGAGCCTATCATAAGCTATTTCTCAAGAAGTAAAACAGGTCTAAACCTACAAAAAGATCCAATTGCATTCTTTTTACAAGACTCTACAGAATCATTCTATATCCTCTTAATAGGATTTGTCAGTAAAGCCAGGAAAAAGATATTACGGGGTTTTATTCTCTGTATGTTTCCACAATATGATTATCTTTATATTCAAATGCAGTAAGAAAGGCTCAGGATGCAAGCTTTTAGGCTTTAATTCTTTCCAACTCCAGCCTTCACTGATCACTTTAATAGAGCTGTTTTACAAAATGACAGAAATAGAAACAATTAATTTTAAATGTTATTGCAGTAGCAATATAGTATTCATAACTGAAATAATGACAATACCCACTAAAATGTATCTTTACGTAAGTAAACTTTCCAAAACACATAACAGTAATATGATCTCTGAGTCCAGTGGTTGAAAGGGAAAACAGCAAAGCAGGGGCTGTCTATATTTCAGGTTCTTTCTGTTAAAACTTCAGAAGTGCCATAAAGACGTAGTTGCTAACTCACACTAGATTCTAGCTTGAGTAATTTTATATCATCTTTAATTTCAAAATTTTATGCCTCTTACTTTTATTAATGCTATTTCTCTTTAAGCATTCTATATTCAAACCTACACTCAAGATAATGATGTTAAAATAATTCTAAAGCTAATTGTGAAGTAATAAAGTGATTTGAAACACTGCAAATAATTTATGAAATTTAAAATAGAAAGCAAGATACTGTAAAAATAAGCATAAAAATCAACCCTCTCTTTTCATAATTAGCATTTTAATTATGGAAGAGCCAAAACCAACATGAAACCATCAGGAAATAAAAATGTAAACAGTTCATATCCCCCGAGGGGGAAAAAAAAAAACCCAAAACAAAAAAAGTTGTGGATGCGTATATACAAATAAGCTTGTATCAATCAGCCCTGAGAACAAACCCACAGGCAAGTTTACTTTTATTAACTGTTCATATCATACATTTTTTTTTAAATTAACTACCGTAAAAATGAACAAGTCTTTTAATAGTTATCATAATACTTTTGTAAATAAATCAAAATATCAAAGTATGTGCCTTAACATATAACATGACAAAAATTGTTTCCAATAAAAGTGTCTTTTGGACTGCATGTTCATGGCATAGAGCCACCACAGATTTCTGTCTCATCTGCTGATTCTATGTAGCATGCCCAGACCCAGAAAGATGACTCAAATGGATTGTATATTCCTGAAGACAATGAATGAAATAAGAAATGGCTCCATCTCTATAAAAACCATCATAAAATCATGATTTGAAGATGACGAAGTATATTTCTTTTTTATTTCTATCTATACATCTCCTTTCATCTACTAGTATTAAAATATTATTTCTACTGAGCAGAGAGCAGGATAGTAATTTTGAGTTTCATTCCATGGAAATAACTCCTTTTCCTTTTATTGACTTGTGCCATTGCAGTATACAAAAAAAAAAAAAAAAAAAAAAAAAAAAGCAAGCTGATTAATAGCTGAATTAGTCAATCAAAGTTCATATATATTAATTTATACTGTTTTTTGTTATACTTATTTCATTTAGGTTTTGTTGAAGTAGACAGGAATTCGTTACCCTCTTGCATGCACATCCTTGCTTTTATAAACCTGAGCTTTAAAAATAATATGTAAAAACAGTAACTAGAAGTTTTTGTCTGGGAAACCATTTCTTGGTATTGCTTTACTGTGTAGACAGATTTACTGTGCACCATAAAAATGCGTATTTCATTATTAGAGATATTAAAATATGTATCTGATTGAGGGGGGTTTTGTGTGTGTGGTTTTTTGGGGTTTTGTGGGTTTTTTTGTGGGGTTTTTTTGGTTGTTTTTTTTTTTTGTTTGTTTGTTTGTTTTTTTATAAGATGCAATAGACTTGCAACTCTCAAGATCTTCCAGGGGACCCTGCACAGGTTGTTTTACCTAACTGAATGGCACAGTAAAAAAATTTCCAGAGTCTATAGGGGTTGATGCTCGGTTGAATACACTGTTGCCATAATGGACTCTGGTGTGACAGAAAGGGTATGCACCTCATTGCCTGCAAGAAGAAATTTTTAGACAAGCTCTGTTAGACCAAGCTTTTCCAGAAAAGGCAGCTAAATTTATATTACAAAGAGCTATAGGATTGTTTAGTAACATTCACTTCTGTTTTGTGGTGGTTCTACTATTTCTATATTGCCTCTGGCAATATCATTTATATTCTGCTTTAATTGCATTTCTAGGTTTTTTTTCCTTAATTGGATCTAGCAGTATAGTAAAATATGACCAGACATAAATGAGGTATCCCATCACTTCCACCTGTTGCATAAAGGTCTTAAAATTTTTTCTCCTCATCCCCTGCAGGCCACATAAATATCTTATTTACAGTTTTTGATTTAAAAAGTTTTTGCTTCTGTATCATTCATGCTTAAAACATTTGATTTCATCATCTAATCCTGTCTGGAATTGCAACCACACATCTAATATCCTGATTTATAAGAAAATCAAGAGGAAAAGAAAAACTCTGCCATGTAAGATACCTATCACTACATATTCTATCTTACCCTCTGATTTCTTTCTTATTCTTATTTCTAGATGGACTAGGTCTAATTTAGGCTAGATTAAAATGAGCACGTTCTGCTCCTGTACACAGACTTGTATTGATTTCAAGATGGAAGTTCTGTACAAATAAAAGCAGGATTACAAATACAGACTGTAATTTTTTATTGTACTCTATACCCACATAAATCATCCCATTAATGGAGGGGAAAGAAGAAACCGTGACACATTTATTTATTTATATAGATTGTTGGTGCCTTTAAGTAACTAAAGATTGTTCAATATCAGATTGGTTTGATACCTTTCTAATTGATGCTAAATAACATTACAAAACATTGCTACTTGGTCTGAACTATAAAATGAACTTAGTCTGCTTTAGTTGCCCTATTTGAGACAAACATGTTGTATTGGCCTTTTCATGTAATGACTTTCTGCTGAATATTTTCTTAAACCCTAATATAGAAAATTAAGTTTTTTCTTCTTCCCTGCTCCCCGCTCCCCATCTTCTCCCCCCTTAAAAAAGATTGCACATCAAGAACTATTTTCAAGGACCTGCTATTCAAGCTA
The DNA here is from genome assembly GCF_963210335.1 of Falco punctatus. Taxonomy (NCBI): domain Eukaryota; kingdom Metazoa; phylum Chordata; class Aves; order Falconiformes; family Falconidae; genus Falco; species Falco punctatus. The sequence continues at coordinate 60,143,801 of NC_137580.1, forward strand.
TGTGATTTGACAAACTTAAGTGTCGGAACTGGTTTACTGGATAAACCTTTAAGAACTCAGCATTACATTTTTTTGTATAATATTCTTTTGAAAATCTTGCTTTCCACAAACATTAATGTCATGCTAGAATACACATGGAAAGGGAACACATCTGAAAGCCAATAATGGAAACTAAGTTAACTCAAGTTTCATGAAAGCAAATATTTGGAAAAAAATTCTGAGATACTTGTTCCAGCCTATTTACACAGTGATTAAGTTATCTAGTAAACTTTGTTCACTCAGCTAAAACACATTACTACTATTTAAGAAACGGTAAACTTCCACAAACTATATATATATATATATATATATATATATATATATATATATTTTCATTGTCACTTTACCTATCAAATGAATTGAAATTGTTGTTTCCCTCTTCTGTAATTTCTATAGCCATATTTGGCATTCTTTTTGAACATTAAAACTCTTAACAAAAGATTGCATGACTTATAGTTTAATGCACATCAGAATCACTGCAGTGAATGGTGGAAGAAGATGTAGCCATCCACACTTATTTTGCAATACAGGGCAAGCTACTTGTGGCATGCTGGACTGATGACATGAGATAAAGGTACAAGTTACAAATCTGTGTCCCTTAAGCTGATTCTAAATCAGTCCTGACGCTTCATAAAACACATCTGAAGCAATGAGACAAATGAGCAAGCAGTGACACCTTGTACAGGCAAATACCTCTTTATGGTCTCAATGCATGTCTACAAAGTAAACATTGATTATAGGCAGTTTTCCCCAAGTATTCAAAATCTGGATCCTACAGTACAATTTTCTAAAGCCACTGCAAGGTCAGGTTGAAATTGCTTAAACTATGGTATAAATAGAATTATTTTTTTTTCCTGCAATGAATTTAATCACACTTTTACAAGGTTATGTAGGGTGCAGAGTATTTATTCCCTTTTTCTGTTGGGAACTTTAACAGTATCCTGCCATTAAATCTGCATGACCAAACAAATATAAAAATGAGAAATGTATTTTTTTTCATTTTTTCTTCACCAGAGATAATTTGTAACAATAAACAGCAGAATGCACAGATATATATCCCAGGAATAAAATAAAATATTTAAATTCTGCATTCAGCCACCCAGAACCAATAATGCAACCTGCACATCAAATCAAGCCAATTCATATTTGCTAAAAAGTGTTATTAAACAGCACTGTTTTAAACAATACCTTCCTACTTTTTAACAAGATGCCTTTGCATGAGATGCCTAGTACTATAAAACAGCTAACCAAATATCTGTAACAGTGGCTTGATTGTTTGTGCAAAGTCTCGCCATGAGTATATGTAACAAATAAGAGATTGCAAACTTGGTATTTTAGATTAGTTGCCTTTCCACTATGACATGACAGATTTTAATGTTTTCCCTTTCACTGGGGATGGGGTGAAGAGGAGATAACAGAAAATTTACAGAAATTAATTAGGATTGTGCACATGAATTACTATACAGTCAAGTAAACCTACACCATACCTGCACTGACAGATTGAATTTTTTTTTTCTTCCCATAAGTGCTAGGAAAGAAGGTATACAATATAGGAGATAAATATACAGAATGAGATAAAAAGTGATTTAGAAGAATGGTATTAGAAATACTTAAAATGAATTCTTCATTGTACTGAGGACAGAAACTATGTGACATGCTTAAAAGAGAGTAAGAATAAATCAATTCATTCCTACCCACTGCACTCCAAATCAAAGAGGACAAAATTATTCGAAAATACCCTCCCACTCAACAAAGTTGTGCTTTTTCATGAGTGTTAACAAACGGGATAAGGTACAAGTAGAATTAATGCGTAACAAGATTATTTTGCTGACATGCTATGAACAAGTCTTTGAATCATGGCAGGTTAATTCAAGAAACAAGTTTCTGTTTTCCAGTGCAGCATAAAAAGGAGCTGAGAATACAGCCAATTACATGTGTGTGTATACATGTGCATATGCACACATATATGCTTTTCTAATACTCATTTTAGCTGGCTGAAATTTTTCTAAACATTTTTTTTTCAAAGGAATTATAAACTGAGCAGAAAATATTATTGAGGAATAGACAGCTATTTCATAGGAATTTTCAATAAAATTTATTACAGGGATATCTAATGTTTGAGACTAAAAGATAGTAAGATGCAGGTCACGGATCTATTGAAATATAACATCAGAAATCAGGAGGACTAATAGCCTATGAGTAGGACACTTATCTGGGACATGATCTATATTGGAGACTTCATGAATTTGAACCTTGGTCTCCGATATCTTGACTAAGTCTCTTAATCATTAATAATTAATGATATTGCCTGCTCTGGACTGGATCTCTCTCACTACAGAAAACAAACAAAAAGGAAACAAAAGCTTTCTTGCATTCATCCCAAAATGGGACATCAGGTTCTTGAAAACTAAAATTTTGAGGGATATAGAGAAATAGTTCTCTATCTAGTTAAGAGAAAACAAGTTTTTAAAATGAGATTATTTACAGCTTAAAGTAACTCATTGACAATAAATGATTGCCATTTAAATAAATGAAATCTGCAGGTGCGGCAGAACATATTAAGTATCCAGCAACTGCTACTATTAAATCATTATAATATTTATTCAAAACATAATAACAAACTGCTGCCTTTTTAAAATGAAAGTTGTCTGTTTGCCAAACAACCAAATTATTTTTTAGTAGAGATAAGTACAGCTATTACACAACTTAATAAATTTCAAATGCCGGTCTGCTACAAAAATTAGCTAAGAAATGGAAAAGAGGTTTTTCTTACTTCTGATTGAGATTGTGTTAGCTGCCATAGGCAAATACTGTCTTCATTGCATAGATCAGCAGAACCAACTGAACTAATAACAGAACAAATACTGTTTCGAACATCAAACAGAGAGACCTGGGTGGTCAAAGAATCTTAGAAAACTGATGGCTCATATCACTGTTGTGCTTGTTTAATGGACGAGTATTACAGTATAGTTTTGTAAATAAATTACTTTTTTATTTTACAGCATGCCGAGACAGTTGCTATAAGTCTAGATAAAAGTATTTAATACAGCTGCTTTAGTTCTGTACCACTAAAGCCTTAAGTATCAAATCATAGCTTTAATAAACAAATTGTACTTTGAAAAAATTATAAGCATTTTTTCTATATTGGATATTAAGATCAGAATATGTGTGTGTGTCCCAACAACACAGGAAATTAAAAATAAGAAATATTTTTCCCATTCTCAATCAAAACCCAGGAAAATAAACTTGTGTTTATTGGTCTCTATAACTATGTTAATAAAATATTATTTTTCAGATTTAGGTTTTTGCTGATCTGAAAGATTCTAACTCTAAAAGTCAAACTCCTAAAGGAATATAAGGACGATCTATAAAGATGCAGAGATGAGTTAGTGGTTGCATATATCTGTGTTGTTATATATGCTGTCACATAAAAAGAAATCATCTTTAGTTGGCATGTGTATCTTTCGGCAGACATTTAACCATCTTGCAAACTACCTGCTGTCCAAGTAATGTGAAGCTGGAGCTAGGGAGCCAGCAACCAGAATATGTTCAATTGTAAGCACAAAGCACATGAATTCTAGCCAGGAAATTCAAACTGCTGCTTATGTTTCAAGCTAAATTGAAGTACAAGTTCTCTTGAGGAATAGCTGTCTCAACCCAGATGATAAGCTGTCTCATTCCTAATCTTAAAAGTAATTCCCATGGTACTACTGGCAAGGGGAGTTTAACATGTATTAATACAGAAAACATCATGAAATGACAGCAGTCAAAACTGACTACAAGACTGCAAGTAACTATAGCAAGAGAAAATACCTGATTTGGAAGACTGCATTAGGGGTAACAAAATAAGTCTTTTCATACATTGATTCCTAAGGGTAAAGCAGAGACACACAAAACCAGATATATAACCAAAACCGGTAAAATAACTCAGTGCTGATATGATACTTCCTAGGATATGTGGCTGAATCACAGGCCAACCCAAAAAAGATCCTAAAAACTATAGGGGTTCACATTTGCATTTTTCCTACCATTACAATTTTCAGCTTTAGTAAACTCCAGACTTCAAGGTAATCTAATAAGCAATGGAATAACGTAATGTCAAGTAAATGCAAATATCAATGCCAACTGTGTACATATTAGAAAATGTACAAATGCACTGATATCAAATGCCTCCCCCAACAAGAGGGGGGACTTAGGTTTGTATGCTGATTGCCCTGTGTCACTTTGCAATGTCACTTCACAGCGGTAAGAGGAATACTTTTAATTTCTCTTTTAAAGCTGTAATTTGAAATAACCTGCAGAAAACTTGCAGTCACATATTTCTCCACTGGTATGTGTTTAGTGACAAAAATATAAAGTAAATCTCTTTTACACAGTAAGTAATCAGATTAACCGACTGTCAATATACTTTATTCATGAATATGAAGAATAAATTATATACAATCATAATTCTATTGAGTTTAGAATAACTTAAAGATGATGCAAAATAAAAATTGTATCAGAGAATAATGTTCAAGTGGTATCAAGGAATGTCTTTCAAAAAATGGTTATTACATCTCTGATTCTACCATCTACTATTCCATCTGCTACACAGATACTAATTACCTCTGGGTTTGCTTGTCTGATATACATTATACCAAGGTAATTATTTGTAATTTTTATTTACCTTTCGAAATTATTTCTCACACTGTACACTGGAAGAATAGATTATATACCTGAAAGTTTCTCTACTTTTCCCAGCTATACTACTTAATCTAATAAAAGGAGATTTGCACAACATGCCTACACTGTGTTTTTACACAATTGCAAATAAACCATATTTCCTTTTTAATTACTTCTTTGATGAGATATTCAACATCCATTCCTTAAGGACAACTCACTTTAGTTGCCTTGATATGAGATGAATAGCCAACCCTATTTCTCCTCTTTTTGTATAAAAAAGCATGGGATAACTAGCTCACATTCAGAATATGATTTTAACAGGCAAGGTCAATACATTCAAAAAACTTTTCCAATTGGAGAATGCATAAATCGAACTCAGAAAGGCTTTTATTATGCCAATTGGCCAGTGGCTGCAGCTGCACAGTTAAAAATAGAAAGTCAGCAGCTAATACAAATTAACATTGCTGCAGCTGTCAGCCAGCAATGATGAACCCATGCCCTGGCTCTTCACAACCCCTAGAAGCAGTGAAATTACTATTGTTTTCATAAAAAGCTCAATGTTGGCTTGTGCTAAAACAGCACATAATTTAAAATAATGTCAAAACATCAAAGCAGTTCAATTTCAACAATTATTTTATCATGGCTAGACTCCTCTCTTGTGCAAATACTCTCCAACCAGTTTCACAAAAGTATTTTCCTTTTCGAAAAGTTCCTAGCTATACTTCAGATTTCCTATCACTGCCCAGATATACAGTTTCTTAGTTTATATGTATCTGTACATATATACACGTGCATGGACGAAATATATGCATACTTCAAAGCTGCTGCATTCTTTGAATACATGAAGTTTAGGTTCATAAACTAAATTACTCTCCAACATCCATCACTAAGAATGTGACTCCTTCAGACTTGATACAAAATTCTCATTGGTGCTCAAATGTGCATGTGTGGACAAAAGCATGAAGATTTTACAGAGTTTTTTATATGACAATCTTCTAGCAATCAATTTTAGAACCCATACAGAGACTCTAATGTGAATATTAACTAGTCCAAGTAGAAGACTATCATTCAATCAATCTGCAGAAGAAAACTGGTATTCATCAGTGTATAATAAACAAAATGAATTTGAACATGATCTAAAATAATGGTTCTTATAAAAGCAGAAGTAAATACTGACAGACTTTTTTCATTCTTTCAGCTTAAAGTTACATGATATGCCTACATCTATTATATGTGGCTTTAGAATATTAAATATCCTATTGTAATGTAATTTAATTACTACATTTTTTAACAGCCTCTTTGTAAAACAAATGTATGCACTTTAGGACATACAGTTTCAGGTCATAAACCACAGTTTTATGCCTATGGATTATATTTTCTGAAACAGTTTAACCACTTATCATTCTATAAATTTATATGAAAGTTGGAAGACAAAATCAAATCAGTCCTGATGGAGTATGTCATTAAACAAAAGCATGAAATATTTTGCCATTAAAAGAATAACATTCAGTAATTTTATGTCAACGGGGATATACTATGTATAAAATTAAGTAAGAAAGATCTGGTGGTGGTATGATCATTAAATAAAATACTTTGGTTATTCTTTTTAAGTACCAAATCCTTTGGAAAATTTTGCAGATTGTTCATAACAAACAGCTAAGTAGGAATGATAATTTCTGAGGTATTTAAAGGGTATATGATATTCCTAAATGAACAGTGTTACCAAGTATATGCAATATTTTGGAGGGGTTATCATATGAAAAAGGAGTGATATGTTCCATTTTTGTTTTCCAAACCACTTGCTGGTATATATGACTATGGTAAATCTGAATATAAAAAAATATTTTTAATTCTGAAACAGAAGGGTTAAAGATTAACTCACACTATTCAGTGGCATACCATTTATCTATATTTATAACAAATTCAGGATTATTAAAGATGCACATAAGCTTTGTGATCTCTGAACTATAATTATTAAATAATGAGTTTATAAATCACGCATGTAACATTTCAAACATTATCTTTGCGAAACTTAAGTCAGTGTTTCCATAATTATTTCAGATTTCAGATACATACATCTCAAGTTACTGAAGCAAGGTCTTCAATCTACTAACTAGCAAACACGACTGTGAAACAACTCAGTTGTTTCCTGCACTAGATTCCTGCACCGATTTAGTGATTCACCATAATTTTTAACTTTCTAACAAAGCTTTGACACACAGAAAAGAAAAGTATTTCAAGATATCTTTTCTAGTTTTATTTTAAAAAGTTTCTATGTTCAAACTGTAAGAGTTTCAAACTGGACAGTGCTGTAGTAGCTTGTAGTATGGAAGGTCAATCATTGGCTAGATATGGGAGCAGTAGTTTCAAATATTTTATTGCAAAGCAATCTTCTGCACAGAGAAAAATTATGTGCTTTTTAAAGCATCTTCTTAACTTACTTAAATTTCCATGCTTAATTTTCCTGTGGAATAATAGCAGACCATTTTACTGAAGTCAAGAGGTATGCACAAATACCCTTCTAATGCAAATAGAAAAAGTGTCTGTGGATGTCCTGTTTTGCAAGCACATTTTGCTAAGAAAACCCCAAACACACACACACACAAAACCCCACAAAAAGAAAAACAACAATAAACTCCAAAAACCAAGCACCACCACCACCCCAAACTTCTAACAAAGTCTTCAGTACATGAATATTAAAGTCATATAGTGGTCAAAATATAAATCCACCGTATTAATCCACTAGTAGCAACTCAGAAGTAACAATTCATTTGCTCAATACATCTCACCAGGCAATGACCTCAGATAACCTTATGCATTGCAAAGCATTAGCAGATATAATTTTACGCATATATTTAATGCTGGTTTTGTTGACTGTTTTTTATTATTATTTCCAATAAACTAATGGAGAATAGAAATGTGCTATGACCCTAGGAATTATAAATGGATTACTAACTACATCAAAATATGTCTTATGAAGGTCAAAATCAAAGAGCGACTGCAATGATCCTAGAAGCACCACCATTTTTTTAAACTGTGGTGTCTTCTATCTTTCCTTCTGATATACAAAAAGACATTACTCCACTGCCAGTTAGTAAGCACTCCCACCACCTTTATCCAACCAAAGCTTTGGGAAGAGCTCGAAAGTTAACATTGTTTCCACTGAATTAAGGTGTTTATTTTCAGATGTACATCTGAAATGCAGAGTCAGTAACACTTTGTTGCTAGTAAAGATTCCACGTGGAGGCTGTCTCAAATGCATGCAGCTTTTATACTCACTTACCCTCTCTTACCAATCTCAAACCAACTAGTCTAAGTTCTAGGGGAAACACCATCCAAATGGTCAGTAAACTGGAAAAAATACTAAGAACTAAAAAAGCCACCCTAGGATGTAACTAACACTGTTTCCTCCTAAGACAGATACCACACAGAAGAGACACAGAAACAACTGATTGCTATAAGTGGTGACAAGAGACCAAGAGATGCTTGGGATAGTTACCAAAATGCTTTTAGTTGGGCAAACAAAACAAAACAAAAAATCTGTTTAATCCAAAATTACAAGGTTACTTCAAGAATCAGGGTGCATAAAGTTAAAGCAATACTTACCACTGTGAAATTCATAACCTTCAAAATCCATATTGTCATTGCCATGTTAACAATCATGGTAACCAACAACAGAAGCACAAAGAAGTATAAGCACCTCTTTCGCCATCCATAAATTCCTACTGGGTAAAACTGAGGATGTTCAGTCCTTGGAAGGCTGTTCTGTTGTGTTGCTAATATATACTGCTCTCGTGTCATCTGGAAAAGAAAGATGCAAGTCTAAGTAAGCAAACGAGAGGTCTGTTTTTCATAGATTTTATTACATGAAGATTATCTGAGAATGTATAGCAAATCAGTTTCCATAAGCACAGAAGGAATGCATTCATTCAGCGTAAATTACATCAGTGTTATTTTTACTAGGAACTTAGTAAGAATTTGGTGAGTTTCATTAATTTAAAAGTAAACTTCTGGTTTGAAATTTCAAATTGGATTTGTATTTCAAACTTATCAGCAAGAAACTGTAAAAGTCCTTAATGTAACCCATGTAAGTAGTTCACATTATTTCTGAAGACTGTTTTATTCCCCTTTATGAGGTCGTTCAGGATTTTTTTTTTTTTTTTAAGAAAAGTTATGTTACTTTTTTGTATTGGTTTTGGCTGAGATAAAGGTAATTTTCTTCATAATAGCTTGTAGCCAAAACCAGTACACTCTTTCACACAATTAAAGAAAAATCTTTTCTTTCTATAAATGCACATCATAAATGAAATTATCAATTTTGTATTATACTTAGTAAATTAAATTAATAATTGAAGTCATTATACATACACTCATATTTTACATAACAGCATGCCATTGTGTACACCATAATTTACACCAAAAGAAACAGGAAAACCCTTCTAAGCTTTAAATTTGCCCTTTAGGAGACATGGATACCATCATCATCTGCTGTTTTCCTGAACCTCTTTTAAGTTCTAGCATATAAGCAAGCAGTAACTGCAAACTGCTTAAAGAAGTTATTGTTAATTCTTTAAAACAAAAATATTTATGGCATTTATTAGAAACCATTAAACATTTTTTTTACATCCTTAATTTCCTTTTACAGTTATTTATATTCATATTCATATTCAACTGTCACATTGCCTTTAGACTGGATGGTATTAAGTTTGTTTTAACTTGATTTTTAAGTCATGGAGAAATCCCACTCTGTTTATGTAAAAGTTCTTCCTGAAACATGCCCATTGCAAAGATTGGTTTAATAAGCTTTATGCTTAGGAGGGAAAAAAACAAAAACACAAAAACAAACCAACAAAACACTTAAAACACAAATAAAAGCCCAACTAACTTATAAAACAGATAGAATGACCAGTTTAATGCTTAAAAACTGCCTTTATTTTCATTAAAGTAAAAAATGCAAAGAAATGAGTCATTCAATTCAATTAGAAATAAAAAGACAGATTAAATCCATTTGACATATCAAACATATTGATATAAGATTTTTATAATGTAAAGCTGAAAAATGTTTATATTGCTAAATATTTATCCAAATCAAAACTCTTGAGGTTTTACCATGCACTAGTTAGATACTAATGGCATAAATGAACTCACTGTGAATAACTACAGCCACAAGTCACAGAATAAACAACCATTTCACAACAAAAATACATATATGACTGAATAAGTCAAGACAAAAATAAGTAATTTATAGACCAATTATTAAAGTGTTAAATTTGCTAGCTTTAAATAAGCTAGTAAACAGACATTTTGTCATTTTTATTCTTTTCAATCATAATTGTTTCACTTTGCCTGTAATTTCAATCAAATGTCATGTTTAGCTGTTTATTTACATAGTAAACCTTTACAAACAGAACTTCCCTGAATGACATTTCTCAGTCCTCCCCGAGCATAGTGTCACCAGGCTTCAAGACCTTAGATCACCCCCTTATCATATCCTAGCACTATCCATCCTAGTTTTGTCTGCATTCCTTATGAATTCAGAAACTGAATACATTAAAGGGTTAATAATTTTCCTCCTTTATAATGAGTTTCTACAGGTTTATTTAGCCAGCCATTGTAAGAAAAATGCAATGCATGACTATATTTTGAAATTTAATTAGCATTTTTTTATACCATTTCCATGGTCTTGTGACCTTAGATTATATGTTACTTACAAAACAATTGTTAGCTTTAGAAACATTTGAAAGTCAACTTCCAGACTGTGAGAATGCCAGGGCTACCACTGCTCCTAAAACTATGACTGTGGCCCCATGAAATATGCTCCTTGCAACACAATCATTAAACACAATGAAATTTTATTCCATCACCACATCCAGGTACCAGTCAGTTCCCTCAAACGTATACTGTTCAACTGAGTGAGGTCTGGTGATGAAAGCTGTCCCCCTGCAGTCCATGGAGGTCCATGATGGAGCAGATATCCACCTGCAGCCCGTGGAGGCCCCCACACCAGAGCAGGTGCATGTGCCAGAGTCTGTGACTCCATGGCGAGCGTGTGCTGGATCAGACTCCTGGCAGGACCTGTGACCCCATGGAGAGGAGCCTACACCGGAGGAGAAGGTTTTCTAGCAGGACCTGTGACCCTGTGGGGGACCCGCGCTGGATCAGGCTATTCCTGAAGGACTGTACCCTGTGGAAGGGACCCACGCTGGAGCAGTTCATGATGAACTTCAGCCTGTGGGAAGGACTCACATTAGAGAAGTTTGTGAAGGATTGTCTCCTGTGGGAGGGACCCCAGGCTGGAGCAGAAGAAGAGCACGAAGAGGAAGGAGCAGCAGAGACAAGAAGAGGAAGGAGCAGCAGAGACAACGTGTGTCGGACTGACTGCAACCCCCATCCTCTGTCCCTCTGCACTGCTTGGGGGGAGGAGGGAGATAAGCTAGTCAACATAATTAATTTAACATCAATTCTTCCCAACGACCCACAAGGATCAAGGCCTCAGTTTTCTAAGAACTGCACATATGTACATTATAAACAGGCACAAAGAATTTACCATTTGCTGTGAAGATAAAAATATTATTGTGATTTTGGCTTTAGTTTTTAGGGTTATTAATCTGGCTAGTTACAGTTATTGGCAGCACTCTCACTATTGATTTGTATATTCATGTAAAAAAAAAAAAAAATCAGCTGATTTTTAAACTATTGAAAACTAAAACAAATCCTAGTTGATCTCACAATTAATACCCGGAGATTTTAAAAGTATCAAGACAAAACCCACAGAAATGTTTGATAAATATCTCCATTTAATATTGTGTTTTTATCAGCAGTAACTGAAAACCTACTAGACCATATTTACATCAGGTAAGTATTTTTAACTGAGGAGGAATGCGGCGAATGAAGAGACGGGACGCAGCTTGATGCAAGCAAATGTCAATTTATCGTACAGAAGCACGAGGTTTTATACACTTTCAGAAGCTGCGCGTTTTAAACTAATTGGTTCTTGAAGCTAAGCCTTGCATACTAGGCAATCCCTGATTGGTGGTTAACTACCAGCAATTAACAGCAAGGTGTTACCTTTCCTTGGCGCCATCAGTCTCCCACCCCCCTGTGCTCTGTAAACACGTCTCATCATGTTAATTGTTGTGTCTATTCACACTCCTCGTCCTCCCAGGGTTCGTGACCTACAAGCTCGAGCACATTCCCCTCAGCTAACTGATTGCCATGCATGGTCCTAGTTTCCAGCCCGCTCCTGCATCTCCCCCTTCCTGTTGCACAAAAAGAACCTTTGAAACCGAACGAGTGAAAACAAGGTATAAGTAATAGAACAAATAAAAAACCAACTGAGACATATTATCAGTGTCAAAATAACCCACTGTCTCTGTTCCGTACAATTTTACAATTTCCCCTTTTTGTTTTTGAACAGCTAGTACCAAGTTTTTCATGTTCTGCAGGGCCCTTGCAAACATGACAGCAACCAAGGTAATAGCAAACAAACAATACTGCCAATTGATTGAATGAGTGCCAAAAAGGCTGAAATTTTCTCAGATTTTGATAACATGTTGCTGCAATGGGGCGCCTAAAATCCACGCAGCGCATACCATCAAAATCCTCACAGCCATGTCCTTGAACCAACAACAAAAAGCAGTGGCAATTTTGACTCGCATTCTTAATTGCCTACCAAACAAGGTGATTTTACTCTAATGCTTTCCCTGCTGTTACTCCTGATAAGAGAAGAACCACTGCAATACGTTCCCATCATAGCCTCCTACTACATTAGCATCTACAAAAAGACAATTATCGACATTCAAAGTGTAAACAGTATCATCTTCTTTTGGATTAACATTATACATAGGTGGAAGGGCACACCAAACAAGAACTGGTTCAGTCAAAAAGTTCGAAACATAGCATGCCTTCTCTGAACATACCTCTGGGGTCATTCCCTTCGTTCCCTCTTTTTTTATGCAAAGAGAAATACTTTACCATAACAGAGAAGCCCCTATTTACATCTCTGAGCCCGGACACAAACCGCAGCTGTATGCTCCACCAGGCTCAGGGCAGAAATCATTCATGCAGTTACAATGCTATATATCTCTACAAGCATGCAGACACCTATTAAACACTAGATAACCATGTTTATCTTTCCTATTCTCCTTCACAATACCTAGTTGTTCTCTCATTATGAATCCTCCCTTCCCCCACTGCTTTGCTTAACTCTTGAACAGCCTCGTATTGCACAGGCTGCCACTCTCGAGGTTGATCTGTCTGATAAAATACTGAACATGCCATAGCGACTCCCAAAACCCATCACTGAAGTGTTTCCCACTTGCATTCCTGCCACCAATCCCTCAGACCCCCTTTCACCCTCCCCAAAAATACAATCAATGCATCAGGAGAGACGAGGGGGTGGGGGAAAGGTCTAGCTCCTTTTCCAGATCTATAGGACCTGGATCAAAAGGTTTATCAGTGTCAATAAAATCATTGTCCGAGTTGCCCTGTTCCCGTGCTTGATCCTGTGTTGTGAGGGTCGCTGCAATCAGTGACAGAAGCTTTGGGGGCAGAGGAGGTGTGGACAGAATCGCCATTGCTGACGGTGTCATGAGAAAAGTCGCGCTGTCGGTGGAATTTACAGCTTCCTCTGGTTTAGCACCATTAGTAGAATTAGTCCACACTTGGCAAAGAGTAGTCAGAATTTGCCACCAAGATGCTAAATGCATTCCCGACACGGAGTTCCCCCCCGCGGCAGCATCATACAACTGGCTGCTGTATGTACACACTTTCATTCTTTCAAAGTCTCTAAAGTTTCTTGGCTGCTTACCTGTCTGGATGAATACAGGTGTTATCCTCGGGGTTTAGGTTGTCCGCCTGGTCCAGACAGCCAGACGATCGTTCAGCCAAGCCGTCTCCTCCGGAGCGCAGCCCTCTTCCACGAGCTGTCTTTTTTATCGACCAGTTCCGTCCTTATTCTTCCAAGGCTTCGGAACACCACCATAGGGGTCACCATTTGAGGAAACTGAGGCACGGACTCCCTGATCTGACTAGAAGGCCCTTCATGAGTCCATATACGTCTCTTTCTGGGGACGAAGCCTGATTCCCCATTACGGATTTCCCACAGCTCACCTCTCAACTCCGGAGGGATTTCTGGCCGGCTCCTGCTTCCTTTCAGCAGATCATTCAAAGCTCTGTGGGATTCGCTGCATGTCGCTCAGAGAGGCGATTCGAGAGCCCTTCACGTCAGATCCTTAAACGCATCACGTCGGGGTCACCAATTTGCGGCGAATGAAGAGACGGGACGCAGCTTGATACAAGCAAATGTCAATTTATTGTACAGAAGCACGAGGTTTTATACACTTTCAGAAGCTGCGCGTTTTAAACAGATTGGTTCTTGAAGCTAAGCCTTGCATACTAGGCAATGCCTGATTGGTGGTTAACTACCAGCAATTAACAGCAAGGTGTTACCTTTCCTTGGCGCCAGCAGTCTCCCACTCCCCTGTGCTCTGTAAACACGTCTCATCATGTTAATTGTTGTGTCTATTCACACTCCTCGTCCTCCCAGGGTTCGTGACCTACAAGCTCGAGCACATTCCCCTCAGCTAACTGATTGCCATGCATGGTCCTAGTTTGCAGACCGCTCCTGCAGAGGAACTGCTGTGAGATCTGTGGTTTTGTAAATCATGAAAAGTCAAAGAAATTCCAGAATACTAGAAGGAAAAGTAAGTTTTTAAAACATTTTAAAAAGTGACTTGCATGAACCTTGCCAAAGCACACAATATGACAGAACGTCTTTCAAAAAACTGGTCACACCTAAAAGAATCTGAGAAGTTTTTGCCAAGAATTCTGATTGATAAGGTGCACATATATTTTATATGTAAAAATATATACACACAGGTATTTATGAATAAATATGTACGTATTCAGATCATAGAAATATATACAAATCTACACACAAACTTCTGATGACTAAGTGCTGTTTCATTTTATTGAACTTTCAAAATATATTATAAAGAAATACATTTTAAACTAGGTGACTGACAGATCTTATTGATGAGGAATTATTATTAAATGGACATTTAAAAAATCTCACTGTTGTATAAGCTTAATGCTATTCCATTACTCAGGTCTTGCAAATATGAAATGACTGGTGACAACATTTCAAGATAAGACAAAAAATATGCTTTGAAAGTTTTCCTAGATTTCTGACACTAGGATGCTTGAGGGTCTCAAACAAAAAAAAAAAAAAAACTAAATTACACAACTGCTCCATTAAATATTTGAAAGGTTTCAATGTTAGCATCTTAACCTGGTAAACTCCATGGTGCACACATGCCTATATATACAAAGTCATAAGCAATCCAGAGCCACACATTAAAGAAGCTAAAAGTAACTCCTGTGCTCTGATAATTAATGAGATTTCTAGTTCAAATCCAAAGTTATATGGGATAAATTATTCATTAACTACAAAGAAATTAAATGAATTCTTACACTGCACTGAGTGTCATAAACAAGATAAAGGAAAATATCATAGCTCTGTAAACTGTTTAGTCATGTCACAACTGTACCTGAATATATTTTGCGATTTTAAATTTTCATTTTTGGCTATTCCTATACTTTTTGATCTTTTTCAGTACCACAAAAATATGATTGTGCATATTCAGTAAGCACAGGCCAATCTGAACAAGCACACAGCATGAAATCTAGAGCACAATCAAGCCAACAATGTTTAAACCATTGATAGTTTAGGATATATATATGTCTTATAACAGAACAGATACCTTAGACTTATAACCAAAGAATGAAGCAGAGATATTTTACATTTTCAAAATCGATTTTAATCTTTGGGAAGATCTCTTACAAAGGCAAATTTTCAAAGCAGAAAAATGAAAGAGAAGACAATGAACGAATGAACTAAATCTAGAGGGTGAGATTGTTGGTATAATTCCTGGTTAGGGCAGCAATCTACTTAACTGTCAACAAAATCTGTTTAGAACATGATTATGCTTTGCAATATTCTTTCAGCGAAATATAAATTCATCTTTATGACTAATGGCTCTTTTCTAAGTGTCACAAAAGAAAAATTAAATTCAAAATGAAGGAATGAAATAAAGGGATCATTGTTCTTAATTACAAATGATTAGTCAAACAGGAGAAACAATCCAGTATTTGCTGTTAACATCTGGGCAGACAATTTGACTTCCAGTTTACTGATTTTCTAAAAGGAAAATTATATGTTTGTGTATGTTTTGATAATAAAATATGATTTTTAGTTTTGGATCAGCTCTACATAAAATATAAACCTGTGTTGGCTCCATTAATTTTTAATTTTTAAAATGTCACCCAAGAATACAAGTAAATGTGTTAACAGTTTTTTGGGGTTTTTTTACTATTTTGAAAAAAAAAAAAAAAGTGCTAAAAGATACATTTAGATACAATAATTTTAAATGGTAATACTATCCAGATAAGCAATTTTAAGTCTTCTCGAAGTGTGGTTGACTACATAAAAACCAAGATGAATGCAGTAGCTTCTCCATGGCAGTCTTAGGGGCTCTTAGGAAGATCACCTCTGCATCCAGCTGCTAAAAAATGTGGAAGGATAAACTGAGGGCAATACCTTTTATTAAAGCACAAGATGCTTTAAGAAAGGAAGATGACACAGAAGAGTATGACTATACTTAACAGAAACAGCAGAAGTTACCAGAGGGCTTTTACACAGGTTGATATGGCTTCTACGGGTTTGAAAATCATGCAGTCTAATAAAACCTGGTATCTTGGTGGGGGTGGGGGAAAGTAGAAGGGAAGAAAGAAACTTAACTGATTTACCAGGGTAACTACAATTTTCTTCAGACCTAAAACAAGCATCCTTCTCTCACAATTAAGGCTGCAACTCCAATGTTTTTCCTATGCCAAATCTGTCTCAAGCAAGCAAAGCTTTATGACAAACAAGACCTGTGTCAACATCATTGTACACATGAGGAATGGAAACTGAGGGAGGGAGAGAAAGAAACTTCTCCACAGACAACGAGCAAACTAGTGAAAAACTGAAGAACTGAATCACTTCTCTCATTCCACCGCTTTCCATTTAGCATTGCTTTCAGTTTTGGTGTTTGGGTTTTTTTTTTTTTCTGTTGTAGATGCAATGTAAGTTTGGGGGCATTACAATGAGAGCTGGTCAAGAGTTAGTTTTTCTAGTTCATGTTCTCTCCCAATTTCTTTTTAGTTTTCTGAGAAGCTCAATTTGAAGGTCTCAAGAGTTCTACAATCCCTGCAGCAAGTGCTGTAACTCAGATTGCTTAGAGACACACAGACCTCTCTAATCTTAGGCAAATTTTCTGCTAGCTTCTGTTAATACATTTTATTTGACAGTCCTTGCTATTAACCAAGCTTTCATACTCCTACCTTTGAGAAAAATATTCAGTAACAGATTTTTTGAAAGGGTTTGATAAAGCCTGCTTGCATTCCCAAGGGTGTAGAACAAAAAAACCCAAACTCAGCATGTTTGAAACATCAATATAATGATTAAAAGTGGTTTGAAATTTTCAATGAAGAGTGCTTTTATTGTGAGCATATAAATTGAAATATTGAAATCTATCCATTTGAACAAATTCCCAATAAAACAGAGATGGGTGCCATCTGACATTACCCCATACCTTGGAAGGACAGAAAAAACTTAAGTTGTTTTGTGGGGTTTTTTTAAGAACTTTCAACATTTTTTAGAACATTCAACATTTAGAACTTTAACACAATTATTTTGTTATATTTATTTATGAAACAAAAATAAGAACATCACTTCTTTTTAAGACTATTCTTTTGAGATCTCAGTATTTTTATGATTTCTTCTTAAAAAGGAATTAGTGACATAGGTATATCAAGACTTAAGTAAGAAAATTACCTTAATGGTTGTAGAAATATAACTGTGGGAATTACTTGATAATTGTCATATTATAAATGGAAAAGATTTATTGAAAGCTACAAGAAGTTGTCAAGTCTGACAAGATATTATCACAACATTTCTCTATACTCAAAAACCCTAAAAATTAGCATCTATTTTGACAGATACAAATCTGAAACTGTTTACTACTCCCGTCATGAAACAGATAAACCAAAACCCAATATGATTTTATTACCTCGGGTACTGTAATTGTACCCTGGCACATGACAGTGCTTCAAGACATTTTCATTACTGATTGATTCTTTGTGCATTGTTTTATTAATTCATAGGCAGAATGAAAAAGATAAAGGAATTTTTAAATGTAAAAAATGATATGACAGCATCTAGACCCATTAATGATTTAGGTTGGTAAGGAACATATTAGCAATCAAATGAGCTGTAGAGGTGAAAAGATAGAAGAAAAAAAACTATAGCTAGCAGGGAAAATTCTTCATATCAGCATTTAGAGAGAAAAAAAAAATCAAAAAGCAATCTGCTCGTAACTAGCCATAGCTCAGGACATCATATAAATGATTTAACAAAACCAGCTGGCTCTCTCCACTCTCCCTGACAGTAACATGGCCTCTGGCCAGCACATCATGCTGTGGACAGCTCTCTTTTGTGTGACACTGCAGCAAGTAATTCATTTTGCTTCTACTCTACATGGTGTGTGGCATCAATTAAGCTTACAGATGAAATATTATTTTACTATTTTCTTTATTAACTTTAGCTGGAAATTTATGTAGTGAAAAATGTCTCACACAGAGCAGGAAGTGCTATAAGAACCGTAAAATTTCTTATACAGCAAATACACAAACGCATAGAGTAAAGGTTGGAGTGCAACATACTAAAATCAACAATTGGGATTAAATCAATAAGAAGTTCATTACAACAATAAATACAAAGATGGCAAGCAAATGGCTTGTAGCTTTTCAAAAGGTCTTATGAATAAAAGGATGGATTTTCTTGGAAAGCTTTTAGAATGCCAAACAGCTATGTACAAAGCTCTTGCTGTCACTTCCAGCATGTGTTGAAGCAGCTAAATTGTTTTTTCTCTTCTGCAAGGGTTTGGTACTCTGTAATTGATTTCCAAAAATAACAGAAAAAGATGGTATCATCTTGAGTTAGTGGGAATCATATTAACTACTGCGAATAAACTGACGAGGTAGTAGAACTACATTCTCAGAGGATTAAATATTGGAGGGAGAGAGCAGCTTCCTCTGCAAACATTTTTATCTGGGCTACACCTGACACCTGCAGTTTTCTCCTTATGTTATTAGCCATTCAAGCCTTTCTAAAGGCAGCCAAAGCCATGTCAGCAGCTGACCCTGGTATGAGTGGTGATGGGGCACAAATTGTTGGTCAGCTATGATAAAAGCCATATCACTCTATTGTGTGTTACTGGCAACAGAAATCAGTGTACATCCTTGTTGCCCTGATAGAGAATTTTACATATGTCCGATAAGTTTTTTTCTGTTCAGTATAATTAGCACCAATCACTACTAAACCTGTTACAGTAACTCAAAAGCATTTGGAGTGTGGTCCTTCTGAGACCCACACTAGGGTATGTCACAGAATCATAGAATGCTTGAGTTTGGAAATCATCTTTAGAGGTCATCTAGTTTAACCCCCTACTCAAGCAGGGCAACCTAAAGCAGGTTGCTCAGGACCATGTCCAAGTGGCTTTTGAGTATCTCCAGGGATGGTGATTCCATGACCTCTCTCGGCAAACTGTGCCAGTGCTCAGTCTCCCTCACAGCAAAACAAGTGTTTCCTGTTGTTCAGACAAAACCTCCTGCATTTCAGTTTGTACTTATTGACTCCTGTCATCCGGCACCACAGAAAACAGTCTGGCTCTGTCCTCTTTGCACCTTTCCTTCAGGTATCTGTACACATAGAAAAGATCCCCACCGAACCTACTTTTTTCCAGATGAAACAGTCCCAGATATCTCAGCCTTTCCTCATAGTAGAGATACTCCAGTCCCTTCATTGTTTTCATGGCCTTTCACTGGACTCTCTCCAGTGTGTGCATGTCTGTCTTGTACGGGGGAGCCCAGAACTGGACACAGAACTCCAGGTGTGGCCTCAGGGTTGCTGGATAGAATTGAAAGATCACCTTCCTCAGCCTGCTGGAAACACTTCTCCTGATGCAGCCCAGGATACTGTTAGCCTTCTGTGTGGCAAGGGCATAGTGCTAGCTTGTGTCCTATCTTTTATCGAAAACATTCCCAGCTGGGATCCATACACAAACCACTTATTTTTAAAAACACTTTATCCTACATTAAGTAAGCCCTCAGTCAAGCCTTGGGGACCACTAAGATTTTGGAAAAATGTTATGTTCCTTATTTTATATTAGCTATGGCTAGGCAACATCCTAGTCAGTACCACGTTAGAGTGAAAGATGATTCAAGGGAGGCTTCACACATTCCATCTTCAACCTCCAACTTGAAAAGCTTACTTCCAGATTGACTACATAGAAAGACCCAACTACTTCTGCCAGGCAGACGTATCAAATCTGAGGAACTTCACGTTTCTAATCTGAAAGTTCAATGCCTTTTTTGTTCAGCCATGAATTTTTGCCCTGGCCACTTTCAGAGACAGAGATGTAACTGTACTCAAAATTCCAAAATCACATTCCTTAAGTAACACATTTGGAAACCCCTGTGCACCCCTGAAAATCTGAAGGAAAGAAAATGCAAATAACTTCACCATCAAGCTGTACATAGTGAGTTGATTACATAATTCATGTGGGTTTAAATTTAATAATTCAGAAGAATCTGATTTAAATTCTTGGCCACAAAGAACAGTTTTGACATCAGTGTCAACAAGGCTTAAGACAGTATATCTTTACTGACAATTTGTTTGGCTTTACGTTGTCAATTAGAATTCTGTTTTTTTTTGCTAAGTCAATACAATTAGATTACTACAGAGACTTCATTACAGCCACAGGCATGACAGCAGCTGAGGTACACAATTTTCTCCCTGTGATGCTAGTACTCACTAAACAGTTATTGGAACAATTGTCTATAAAAGGACAATAAATGTTTGCATCTGGAATATTGTTCTCCAATAAAATTATCACTTCACAAAAATGGATACCAGTGAGCTGATACTATTACTATTATTACTTAGTGAGAACATTTATGGCTGTTCTGTGTTTAACATAGTTAATTGTAATGTTCACTGCACAATGAAGTTCACAGCATGTTAGCAAGACTAAATAATCATGTAATGAATAGAATCATATTTTTCCCACTATTCTGTGAATTGAAATCTTTCTAAATAGTAATGTGCTATACTGAATTCTTCAGGAAGCTGGATTCAAGCACATCTCAGGCTATGATGTTTCCTAGTTACCTTTTCAATAACCAGAACAATTCCAGTATACTTCCAGTGTACTTTTTTAAGAAGCTTTGGTTTCAAAATTTTACTCGTTGCTTCCCTTTGTTAAGCTTTATAATCATTTAAACTTGCATGTGGTATTTTAGAGCAACTTTTGATGTGTTCTGTCTAGCTAAACTGCCGCCATAGTATAAGAATAATCTTAATTAAATTTGATGAGATTGCATAAGTAGTCTAGTAGCAGCAACACAAGATTCAGTATAGCTGAGTTGCCTTACAGAAAAGCAGGTACAAGACAGGGAGACAGGTACTTGATGAGTGGACTGCTGAAAGATACAGAAGATTTAGAAGAAATTCTAAAAGTCATTAAAATAGCAACAAAATCAGGAAAAACACAGTAAATCATTTAGATTTCAGTTTAAAAAAAAATCACTTTTAAAAAGCTGGTGGGTCTTCATCCCTGTTACTCTACATATCTCAATGAAGCAGGGCATGTCCATAAGCACTGTGACCAGTACTTTACATCTTCTGCTCACCTCCCTCTCTTAAGGCTACTGAGAGGATAAGATGTAGAATATCTTGTTAAGGATATTCTATTAGGAGAAAAACATCAACAGAAGACAGCAGGACCAATATTTCAGTAGCTTCACACAAACTGGTCCTTGCTTTCCTCTGTGAGTGATACATTTCATTAAATCAGTTTTAGTAGATGGTGGCATAGAAAAGTGTAATCTTCAAGAGTCAGGAAAGAAGTTTTAAGAGTGGCAGATTCACTAAGGGAAACAAAATAAGCTGGACAGGAGGAAACAGGTGGAATAAACACTTGAACTATGAGAGGAAACATCCTCTTTAATTAGTTTATTCCTACCTGTAGGTTGAAGTCTACGATTCATGTGGTGGAGTAATCACGTAGTCCAAAATCAAAGAACAGGAAAGACATGGGAAATGTGAACCAAATAAAGGGTTTCTAGAAAGATGAAGAACAAGTTTTTACGCACTGTTCCTTTTTCTCTTATTTGCATACACATGTAGTGCAACTCTGCTGTATGACTGGGAAAACAAATGCTTGCAGATCTATAGCCACAATATGTCTCTTCTGGCCTAACACGTACACATCTGTTAATTCTAATTAGAAATGTATGGACCAGGTTGTAAAGAGTACAGAACGAGCCACACTGAGTAAAGTGCTATGATATGAAGAACATGAGTATGCCTTAAAAAGACAGTGATTACATTTTGAGTTTGACTTGTATTTGTTGAGCTTCTGTGATTTAAGTGGGCAACAATATCACATCCCAAATTGATGCTGAGCTTTCAATTCACCAGTTTAATCTTAATGTGAATTTGATGACCCCATATTCAATATGAATCAGATTCCTCATCCTTTCAAAGATTTCTTAATTGATATTAATTATAATTGCATCAATAAACAAACATCTTGGTCTTATAAGAACATAAGCATGGTTTAAATCTTGCTGCTATCCATATCTATAATATAAGCTATATCTCACCTGTCTGCCTAATAAAGTACAACCAGAAAATAGCAGAATTTATCCTAACAGAAGAAGATAGATCACACTGACAGAATTCGATTTAAAAAGTACATATTCACACACACACATGTAAATATACATAAATAATCTCTTATTTTATAGCAACTCCCAACATAGGGTCCCACTCCAGTCTAATCTAAAAGAACAAAAATTAAAAATTATAACAACAGGTGCATTTTACTATGGGATAAATATTAAGTTTTGTTACCACCATTGAGCTAACACTCATGAACAACCCAATACTTCAAATACTCTGTGAATATTTTAATGAAATTGCATTGATGGAAATGGTTGAAGAAACGAACAGAAAATAAATACAGTTTTCAGTTACTAGTCTATAATTTGACCATGTATTTCAGATGATGCTAGAAAGCAACAGAGAGAGACACCAGGAATCTAAGATGAAATTATAGCTCTATTGCTTAAGTTTACATGTTTTTCATTTAATATGATATATAGGACCAAGTCCCTAATTTGTTTCCCTTCTTGTCTTTAATATTTCCTCCCTTACATTAAGCTCCCTCATCTTCCTCATTACTAATGGATGTAACTGTTCCCTGTGACTAGTGGTCTCACAGTTTATAAAAGCGGTTTCACAGTGATGGCCTGTACCTGTGCCTGCCTTTTTATAAACAACCATGGCATTTTAACACTGGAACAAAAGTCTTCTCTTCTTTCCAGCACCCACATGACCAATGACACCTCACACAAAAAAATCTCATACCAACAGATGCTGAACATGAAATGCAATTTGTAAAACTTTCAAGTGAGAGTAACCTTCAGAATCATCTTCCTTAATGATCTGAAAAAAGCATTACAGATAAAACAGTGGAACAATGTCCACCTTTTTTATTACATGAAATTTTGAATTATTGCACTTTTAAAACTCTCTAACAACTACAAAATACAGTTCTAGGTTTTAAAAAGCAAAATAATATTGACTTTCTTCTCAGATTTTAGTTAATATTTTGGCAAGAATCTTAACAGGTATGTTTGAAAGCTCCTAAATAATTTAAGATGCAAAAGTGAAAAAGATTTTGACCATATTTACAAAACATGTTTTAAATGTGGTTGACAGTGTTAAAGGCATAATATTGCTTTGAAAAATAAAATCTAAACTCCTAAATCATCCTGGCAAAATTTTTACCTTGGAAAAAATTTTTCATCAAAACTGGAGGAACGTGCTTTATTTTATTCTTATAATGACCTCTACATTTTCACTTTCTCTATTCCATTTCTGTTTACATTTTCTCCTTCCAGAAAAATGCTTGCAGAAGCACATTCATTCCCTATCACTCAATGTGTTCATATTTAGCAGAATACAAAGCACTGGGGACAGAAGCTCAACCAAACAAGAGTTGTTTGGTTATCGAAGAGGGGTTCCAAGAACTTGTTAATAATGAAGAAATTTAATATGTAATGATTAAATGTCACGTTTCTGTCAGGCATATCAACACATTAACTAGCTAAGTTGGCAGTACATATCTAATTTTTAATTTTTTTTTTTTTTTTTCCTGTTTAGGTAATGAAAAACATGATGCCAACATCATGGGTTAAACAACAGAACCGAACTCAAAAAAACTTTTGAAGTTAAAAATCTCCAGTGCTTCCAAGCAATGTGTAGGAAATCCAGGGAGATTCAGGTGGTCATCCAGATGTCATCTTTACTGCATCCGACTACCTTCAGTACTTTTTGGACTATCTTTACTGGTGGTAAATGGACTAAATCCTTTGATAGTCTAAAGCAAGTGGAGGTTTTTCTCAATTTTCCTCAAACGAGTAATGAAAATTGAGACTGACTCTACATATAATTTGTTCTGCCTGCTGTGAAGAAAAAAAAAAGAAAAAAGATATAGCTTGATAAAGGACAGTCTGATTAGAACTGAACAAAGTCTTCTTTTTATACTAAGAAGAGACTAAAGGTCAATCCAGTGCCTAAGCCATTTTATCTTCTAAGATACTTGTAAGCACTGTTGGAAGAATGGAAGAAAAAGTAACTGTTCTTCTCTGGAATTATACTTGAACCAGCTTTATGAATAACGTGCAGCTGCCTGTCCTTGCAAGAAGCTATGGTCAGCAAAAAGTAAAACTGGAAGCATGAAACACTTGATTTGTTGGCGACTGCGTACTAAGATGTCATTATACAGTATGATTTTTGTGAACAGGATATTCAAGGGACATTAGGCACAGCAAAGAGAGACAAACTCCTTAGTGATCTGGAAGAAGAAAAATATTAGAAGACAAAGTTTTTTAAAGATGCCACTGTGGAGGCAGTTATAAAAAAAGTCAGAACACAAGCAGATGTCCTCCAGAAGTCTGTTTTAGCTTTACAAGACAAGAATCTATAACTAATTAAATATCCATGGACAAGAGAGAAAAGCCTACTTAATGAGCTGTGAGGAAGATTGAAATGATCCAATCAGTACAGTTATGCAAAGGAAAAATATATGGAAAGAAAAGCAGAAAAACACCCCCCCCCAAAAAAAAAAAAAAAAAAAAAAAAAAGAGAGAGAGAAGGGACTGTGGCTCAAGAAGCAACAAATTTTGCAGTAAACAAAGGACTGGGAGAGAAGCCAAACATTCACTGTTAAAATTGGCAAAAGTAAGCTAATTCTCTATGTATTGGGGGAAATCTTCTACTGCATCAGCAGAAAACACCTCTGCATACCCTAGAAACTGGCTGTGTCTGTCAAAAATCAAGAAGCAACTCTTACCGAGCACAATCTAGGAAATTCATTAAACTTTCAGAGTTAGCAAAAATCTTCAGCAATACAACAACGAGAAAGGAAAACAGAGAAGACATTATTTCTTCAATAGATTACCTTCACCACCCTATTGCACTTGTCTTATCATTAAGTGAAAGGCTCCAGAGTTTCATTTACATAAAGTCTGTCGGAATAGTAAACAATGTATATTATTCTTCAGAATTAATTTGGCTAGTGTAAACTTACCAGTAATTAAGTGATTCATGAACACTCACACCAGCATCTCAACATGAATGATAAACTAAGTCTGGCAGAGACAAGATGCTGGAAGTACAGTGAA